>NC_140991.1:114881144-115523814 GCF_052327205.1 Somniosus microcephalus
AGTACCCAACGAAGACATTAACGGAGGAAAAGGAGGGTACTTCGCACAAACGGCTCCATCACCGCGCCCTGTGACCACGTGACGACAACGGACCCCAAAGGACAACAAGAGCAAACCCCAGAAACCACAACCGGTTTAATCAACAGGTTTCGAATTGGTGAGCATAAATCCCTGACCCCACGTAGCTTAATCTAGTTAGGTATTGGGGGTGGGACAAGGGTAGGGGGGGATTTTAATGTGTTTATTCCCTCGATGTGCCATGTGTTCCCCATTCCCAAATAAGTGTATTTTAATATGCCTGTAATTATCCTAGTAATTCTGTGTTGTGAATTTATTTTGCCTTTAATAAAAGTTACGGTTTTCTTGCACCAAACCACTTGTCTACTCTATTTTCTGTATCGCCGCCTGTGCCTAAGTCCGGTGTCTAGAACCCAGGGGTGTGGGAGCGATTCAAACCGCTCAGGGACAGTCAGGGGCAGAGCTGACTGGGCACACGCCACCCCTACACTGCCAAAGGCACACAGGTTCCACCATGTAGGAGTAGGAGAAAAAGAAAGAGTAAGAAGGCTTTGTAGTTGCATAAGGATTTGCACATGGGTGTCTGATAAAATGTTGTTTTGATAGGTTGTTGTTCTTTATTTAGCTCACATAAATGTTATTCTTTTTCACCACTTTTCCGTCTTGTCCATTCTTGGGTGTTTGGTGGTAAGTGGCCTTCTAACTTGTTTGATGATGAATGTGAGAACATGAATTGATGGGGAGCAATGGGAGCATGCTAAAGGGGTGGTTGTTTGGTTGCAGGACTGCTTTGTGTCAGTGGTATTGGTGTGGGGGTGGGGGAGGGGGGAACAGATTCCATTGCATTTTCTGGTGACATGGCTCCACTGGTGCAACCTAAGTGAACCTTGCATTAATAAGGGCATCCCTGGCATCCTGGGCAGCATTGTGAGCAGCTGGGAGTGCATTTCCCTCAGCACCCTCCTCCTTTTCTTCCTCCTCCCCCTCCGAATCGTCCAAAGAGGAACTGCGCTCTTATCCTTGTTCCTCCTGCAGGCCCAAGCCTTATTGTTGCGCAATGTTGTGCAGTGCACAGTAAACCAAAACCATTCTGGAAACCTTGACTGGTGTGCACTGAAGGATGCCTCCAGTTCTGTCCAGGCACCTGAAGTGTATCTTCAGCATGCCAATAGTCTGTTCAATCACAAATCCGGTAGTGATATGGCATTCATTTTAGTGCTGTTGGGCTTCAGTGGTTGGGTGTCTGACGGGTGTCATCAGCCAAGTATACAATGGGTATCCCTTGTCACTTAGCAACTACCCCTTAAGTCTGTTTCCACATCCGTAGAGATCAGGGAGCTTGGACTGCCGCAGGACGAAAGCATCATGGAAGCTGCCCGGAAATCTTGTGCATCCCTGCATAAACATCTTTTTGTGGTTTCACACCAACTGCACATTGATGGCATGGAAGCCCTTTCGATTCACAAATACTCATGGTTGTTCTGGGGGGTGCCCAGATTGCCACGTGTGTGCAGTCGATAGTGCCATGCACCTGTGGGAAGCCAGCCAGACCCATAAAACTGAGTGCCCATTCATTCTGACTGGCATCATCATTTTTTTTATTTGTTCATGGGATGTGGGCGTCGCTGGCAAGGCCAACATTTATTACCTATCCCTAATAGCCCTTGAGAAGGTGGTGGTGAACCGCCATCTTGAACCGCTGCAGTCCATGTGGTGATGGTACTCCCACAGTGCTGTTAGGGAGGGAGTTCCAAGATTTTGACCCAGTGACGATGAAGGATCGGCGATATACTTCCAAGTCAGGATGGTGTGTGACTTGGAGGTGAACTTGGAGGTGGTGGTGTTCCCATGCGCCTGCTGCCCTTGTCCTTCTAGGTGGTAGAGTTTGCGGGTTTTGGAGATGCTGCTGAAGAAGCCTTGGTGAGTTGCTGCAGTGCATCTTGTAGATGGTACACACTGCAGCCACAGTACACCGGTGGTGGAGAGAGTGAATGTTTAAGGTGGTGGATGGGGTGCCAATCAAGCAGGCTGCTTTGTCCTGGATGTCGAGCTTCTTGAGCATTGGAGCTGCACTCATCCAGGCAAGTGGAGAGTATTCCATCACACTCCTTACTTGTGCCTTGTAGATGGCAAAGTTGACATAATTGCCGGCCCTGAACTGAGTCACTTGTCTTATGCATTTGTGCGTGGCTGACTGGGAGATCCTGCATATGTCTGCGGCAGAGCCCTGGAAGGATTCGGAGGCAAAATAAGTTGAGGGTGGTGGTGACTTTGACAGACACTGGTAACACATGGCCATCAGGTCCAGCAGGCAGCATGCCTTCTTCTAGGAGGCTGCAGATGTCTGACACCACTTGATGTGACATCCTGAGACTCCTGTGACACTGGTGTCCAGGCTTGTCAAGGAAACTGATCCTCTGTCTGTAGACCCTGTTCATGGGTAGTGCCTCCTTCAATCTGCACCTCTCAGCTGGTCCCCTCCCTGCTGGTCCCCTCTCTGGTGTTCCCCACTCCGCTGATCCTTTCTCTGTTGTGCAGCTACAGGTCTGTGAGCAAACCTCCAAACTGCAGGAAGAGACCTCTCAGCAAAAGTACTGTGAACTAACCCTTTCCCACTACAAGTGCGAGAGCAGCTGTGAGCACCGAGTATATATTGGCATCTTTGCCTGAGATTGCTTTAGACCCCTCAATTGCCGCTGTGTACTCACCTTGGTTTCACTGGTGAGTTTCAGGAAGCCCAGGAAACCTGTGGACCGGATGCTAAACTGAAAACAGTGTGTCAATATCACTAATTGAGTGATTAGCATATGGAAATTGACAACCCGCCTCTCCCAAGGGGGTTGCGTGCAGGCAGCCTAATGCGCTGGAGTCAAATGCAGAAGTCAACGGGTTGGAGCCAGCTTCCTGACGCACTGTCAATTTTGCCAGTTTTACTCCCCCACCCGCACCCAAGCCCACACGCTCTTCCACATTAAAATTCAGCCCGTACTATCTGTTGTGATAATATTATTACTCTGTCCAAACAGACATCTGTTTTACAATCCACAATACCCAATTACCCTGAAATAGTTACAGTCAGTGCTTGTCTTAACATTTCTATGATAATTGCACATTATATGCTGCATTTGTATTCCTGGTGATAGCAGCCAACCATATCATACACATGATAGCACAAGCAAAAGGTGTCGATTGCAATCCAAGAAAACTGATTTAATAGAGAAAGTGGGTGTGCTGCATTCAGTAACATCTAAACTTTTTAACAGCAATCTTTTCAAAGCATTTGTTTCACTGCACAATTTTAATGCCTGTAACGAAATATCGGCCCGTAATTTCCGATCCCTACGGGTGGGTACGCGCTGTGTACACACCCGTAGGGACATCGGAAATGCCGGTTTCAGGCATGTGAAGCACATGCGCTGAAAACCGGCATTTCCGATCTTTCAAGAATCCTCTTGACAGATCGGATGCCTGCCCTGGAGAAGGACTACTGCGGGGGCAGAGTTCCGCTTTCTGGAGCCCCTCCGCCCACAGAAAACCCTTAGAAATCTTACGCCTGGTAAAAACAAGCATAAGGCCTGCTTTTACCAGCATAAGAGTTTAAAAAAGTAAAAAAAAATGTTTTTTCACTCATTTAGAATTTAAAAGTACTTTAAAAAAAGGTAAGTTTATTTTTAGCCCCGTAAAAATCTTTAATTTTTTTTTCAAAAAATTAAATTTTTGTTTAAAATATTTAATTTAATGTAATTTTAACTCATTTAAAAATGTGGGGATTTAAAAAAAAATTATTTAATGTATTAGTGTCTTTTTTCAGTGATCCCCATTCATGCTTTTGACAGGTCTATCCCTTCTTTCATTGGCTCGCCTGGCCAATGTGAACCCAGGGACGTTTGCGAACCGCATGCACCCCTGGGATACCTGGCCCCGCGCATTTTGACTGTGGAGAGGCCCAGGAGTGGAAGTGTCCAGAGCTTGGGAGCCCTCAGGTAAGTGTGTTGATATTTTTCCGATAGGAGGCCTCCGCACGCAGGAAGCCTCCGATCGGAAATTACGGGCCAATGGGTTGGTGCCAGAAGCCACTGACTTGGTAAAATTAGAACAGATGGTGCATGCAACAATATAAGTTAAACCTATATGGTGTACATTATATGAACATTCACAAAGATGGCTGATTAAGGTTGGACACTGCAACTTTGTGCACCACCTTCCCCAATCACTTATACTGCCAAGTCCTGGAGGAGGCAATAAAACAGAGAGCAGGATTTTCATTGGGCCATGGAGACAGGATTGGAGGCATGTGGGGGGTTAAAATCCTGAAATCGGGGGGCACAAACCCATCCCGCCCCCAACCTGACTCCATGTCAGTTTCAAAGGAGGCGGGTACCCGACCCGCACTGGGACCCACCTCCCCGAGGCGGGAAGGGGCTTAGTGCCAATTAACTGCCTGTTAACAGATAGTTAACAGGCAGTTTTTAGCCTAATCCTTATTTTCATTGGTGAAATGTGGGATTCCCGACGGCTCCAAACCACGCCAAGTTAGCGAGGCGGGCCATCGGGATGAAGGTCTTGGAAGGTTCGAGATGTCCGGTGTTCAGGTGAGTGATGGGTGCATGAGTGAAAAGGTAAGTGTGTTTGGTGTGTGTAAAGTGTTTAAAGAAGTTTTACATACCTTTACAGCCTTCCTTCCTTCAGGTCTCGGAAGTCCCTCATCTCATCGGCACAGAAAGCACAATGGTCGCGATCTGTCAAAAATTGCAGCATTCAGCTTTCTGTTCCGGCGAGATCTCTAAATCATCCTGAGTGTAATGTATATACCTTTAAGGGGGGGAACTATCTTTTACAGCTCATGTATACTGCAGTACCGGCAGTGACCACACCTGTATATAACACTGAGTAGTAATCTGTACAGATCAGTTCCAGTGTGAGCCACGTTGAGTAAACACCTGTTATACCGTTCTCCTGCAGTCTGTGTCTTATTATACACAGACACAACATTGGCGAGAAGGCAAGTTCGAACCTACCTGCAACTCTGCATCACCTCCCGAGGATTCGTTCCTGGAGATCAGTGGATTGGAGGTCAAGGCCAGAGACTCGGGCGTCGACCACGGGCAAACGCCCAGTCATCCAGCAGAGACTCGAGAATTGCGGGGGAGGCTGTCGAGAGGCAGGCTTGGCACATGGGATTGGGGGCAAGGTATTGACTTGGATAGAGAACTGGTTAGCGGACAGAAAGCAAAGAGTTGGAATAAACGGGTCATTTTCTGAGTGGCAGGCAGTGACTAGTGGGGTACCGCAAGGATCGGTCCTAGGACCCCAGCTGTTCACAATACATATTAATAATGTGGACGAGGGAATTGGAGGTAATATCTCCAAATTTGCAGACGACACAAAGCTGGGTGGGAGGGTAAGCTGTGAGGAGGATGTCATGAAACTCCATTACGATTTAGACAGGTTGGGTGATTGGGCAGAAACATGGCAAATGCACTATAATGTGGATAAATGTGAGGTTATCCACTTTGGTGGCAAAAACAGGAAGGCAGATTATTATTTGAATGGCAATAGATTGAGAGAAGGGGAAGTGCAAAGAGACCTGGGTGTTATTGTGCACCAGTCGCTGAAGGTAAGCATGCAGGTGCAGCAGGCGGTTAAGAAGGCAAATGGTATGCTGGCCTTCGTAGCAAGAGGGTTTGAGTACAGGAACAAGGATGTCTTGCTACAGTTGTACAGGGCCTTGGTGAGACCGCACCTTGAGTATTGTGTGCAGTTTTGATCACCTTACCTGAGGAAGGACGTTCTTGCCATGGAGGGAGTGCAGCTAAGATTCACCAGACTGATACCTGAGATGGCAGGAATGACATATGAGGAGAGATTGCGTCGATTGGGCTTATACTCACTGGAGTTTAGAAGATTGAGAGGGGATCTCATCGAAACCTATAAAATTCTGTCAGGTCTGGACAGACTAGATGTAGGAAGGATGATTCTGATGGCCGGGGCGTCCAGAACCAGGGGTTATAGTCTAAGGATAAGGGGTAAGCCATTTCGGACTGAAATGAGGAGGAATTTCTTCACCCAGAGAGTGGTGAACCTGTGGAATTCTCTACCACAGAGGGCGGTGGAGGCCAGCTCATTAAATATATTCAAGAAAGAGTTGGATATATTTCTTGAGGGTAAAGGGATCAAGGGATATGGGGAGAAGGCAGGGACAGGGTACTGAAATTAGATGATCAGCCATGATCTCATTGAATGGCGGAGCAGGCTCGAAGGGCCGAATGGCCTACTCCTGCTCCTATCTTCTATGTTTCTATGTTTCTATGTTTCCAGTCGAGGTGGTCCAGCGAAACCGGCTGGCAACAGGTAGTGCGCAGACCCTTCCCGGACAGCGGCGGGATAGAGCCCGACCGAGCGGCACAGCAAAGGGCCGAGCAGCGTCGACGGGGGAGAGAGAGAGAGGGCAGAGCGCACATGGCGCAGCCGGTGTTCAGGGGCCGAGCAGCGTCGAAGAGAGGGAGAGAGACGCGCAGAAACCCACGAGGCGCCGCCATTGCCACGAGGACCGCCGAGAGTGGCGTTGGCAGCAGGGCAGGAGAAGCACGCAAAACCTACAGGGCGCTGCCATTGCCACGAGAACTGCCGGGAGTGGCATTGGCAGCAGTGGGGGGGGGGAAGGAAAGCACGGGAGATGCCATTTTAAGCCGTTGGGAGAGGCCATTTTAAACCACACCCAAAATGCCGAAGAGTGGCAGTATCACCGCATTTGACAATGAAGTCGAAGATTGGACTACATATGTCAAACGAATAGAGGTGTACTGCAAGGCAAATGAGGTGTCAGATGACAAGAAAGCATCGGTATTGTTAAATTTAATGGGTGCAAAGACGTATGGTTTATTACGAAATCTAGTAACTCCAACGAAGCCAATGGAAAAGAGTTTTGAAGCCATAGTAACGATACTACAGGAACATTTAAACCCCACACCGCTGCTGATAGCAGAAAGATTCAAGTTTCACAAACGGAACCAGCATAAGGATGAAAGCAATGCTGATTATTTAACAGAACTGCGCAAACTATCGAAACACTGCCAGTTTGGAGCGGGACTGGCAGATACCTTAAGGGACAAGTTTGTGTGTGGGCTTCAAAGTGAAGGAACCCAGAAACAGCTTTTATCTGAAAAGGACCTTAAGCTAGAAAAGGCTTTCAGCATTGCGGTATCATATGAAGCAGCAGCACGGGGCGCTGCAGAGATACAACAGAGACCGCAAGAATATGGCACAAACAAAATGTCATATGGAACAGAGAAGTGCTATCGCTGCGGCAGAACAACACACGACCAGAATGATTGCTGGTTCAAAGACAAAGTGTGCAGACAGTGTGGAAATGTAGGACACATAGCATGAGTCTGCAGGTCGGGAAAGAAAACCAGCAATAAGAAACCTACCAAAGAAAAGTATAAGAAGGTACATAAGATGACGGAGAATAGTTCAAATGAACAAAAGATTGATAACGACTCCGAAAGCAGGGAACTGAGTTGTCTGAAACTACATAATGTGATCACAACGGAGGATCACTGAACCATTTGGGTCACTCTCAAGATAGCAGGAGTCCAGCTAAAGATGGAATTGGACACAGGATCAGCCCTAACAGTCATAAACCGACGGGACTACGAGCGGCTATTCTCACACATACCCTTGAGAGACACAAAAATTATTTTGAAGACATACACAGGGCAAAAAGTCTACCCCAAAGGAAAAATAAGGGTGACCGTTATATATAACGGTAAGGGAACACCAAAACTAGACCTGTATGTATTGCAAGATGGAGGACCACCATGACTGGGACGTGAATGGATCCGGAAAATACAACTGGATTGGCATTCCATACAGGCACTGACTTTGGCTGACAAAAAGGATGACGACGTCACACCTGGGCAACTGTCAAAGATCCTAACTGACGCGAAAGAAGTGTTCCAGCAAGGACTCGGAACACTAAAATGCATGACAGCGACGATTAAAATTGAAGAAAACGCAAGCCCAAAATATTTTAAGGCCAGACCGGTACCTTATGCGATCCGCCCAGCCGTCGAAGCAGAGCTGGAGAGTCTGGAACGTTCAGGTGTACTGTCCAATGTAGGCTGGAGCGAGTGGGCTACACCCATCGTCCCTGTGATGAAAAAGTCGTTGAGCAGCACGCCTGGGGAACCAAGGAAGGTTCGCATCTGTGGGGACTTTAAGATAACAGTGAACCCGATCCTTCACACCGTACAATATCCACTTCCGCGGATTGAAGATATTTTCGCCTCGCTATCTGGAGGGAATCGCTTCACGAAGATTTATCTGGCCCAGGCGTAACTGCAAATGGAGGTAGAAGAAGCACCAAAAAAAACCTCACAATCAACCAATACAACCGGCTGGTATTCGGGGTAGCATCAGCTCCGGCTATTTGGCAAAGGGCAATGGAACAAGTCCTGCAAGGGATCCCAGGGACCCAGTGTTATTTGGACGACATCCTGGTCACGGGCGAAAATGACAGTGATCACCTTGCCAACCTGGAGCAGGTGCTCACTAGATTGCAGGAATATGGGCTCCGAGCTAACCGCCCCAAATGCGAGTTTTTTAGAAAACAGATCTCGTATTGTGGCCACGTGATCGATAAAGAGGGGTTACATAAGTCCCCAGAGAAGATTGAGGCAGTAGTCAAGGCTCCAGCACCGGAAAATGTGTCACAACTGAGGTCGTTCCTCGGGCTGGTAAACTACTACCATAAGTTCTTGCCAAATTTGTCTACAATACTACACCCACTGAACACCCTACTGCAAACTGGGGTGCCATGGAAGTGGAGTGATGAATGTAGACGAGCTTTCCAGAAGAGCAAAACACTAATCTCATCGAAAGAGGTATTGGCCCATTACAACCCAGCATTACCAATTCGGTTGGCATGTGACGCGTCACCCTACGGCATTGGAGCGGTGCTGTCGCACAAATTCTCGGACGGCTCAGAGAGGCCAATAGCCTTTGTGTCACAATCACTAACCTCAGCCGAGTGTAACTCCGCCCAGATTGACAGGGATGCCCTCAGCCTAGTGTGGGGAGTGAAAAAGTTCAATCACTATCTGCACGGGCAGAAATTCACCTTGCTGACTGATCACCAGCCTCTTGTCTCCATTTTTAAGCCGAAGAAGGGCGTTCCGGTGATGACTGCGCAATGACTACAAAGATGGTCACTTTTTCTAGGGGCGCACCACTATGAGATTGAATATAAGGGCACGAAACAGCAGGGAAATGCTGATGGGCTATTACGCCTGCCACTGCCTACAGTGGAGGAAGCACCAGCAGTGGATCCTGTCAAAATATTCCATTCAACTAACGCTTGTATCGAAAAGGAAACCCGAAATGACCCGACACTGTCTCGGGTATATGATTTGACGGTGAAGGGATGGCCAGCACATGGCAACTCACTGTTGCCAGCATTCTCGACAAGGAGAGAACAGCTGTCAGTGTGCCGGGGAACCTTGATGTGTGGATCCCGAGTGGTAATTCCACCCAAGCTAAGGGATAGAGTGCTCAATGAGCTTCATGAGGGTCATCTGGGAGGGGTAAAAATGAAAAGCCTAGCCAGGGCTTATGTGTGGTGGCCGGGAATCGATAAACAAATCGAGGACCTGACCAAGAGCTGCTCAGGATGCCAGAAAGTCCAAAATGCACCACCACAGGCCCCTCTACACCCATGGGAGTGGCCCTCATCTCCATGGCAATGGGTGCATATTGATTTTGCTGGTCCATTCATGGACTCAATATTTTTAATAGCCGTGGATGCGCACTCAAAATGGCCTGAGGTCATCAAAATGTCCTCCACCACCACGGAGAAAACTATTGCTGTCCTACGGACCATTTTTGCCAGGAACGGCTTGCCAGAACAGATTTGCTCCGACAACGGACCACAGTTTGTGTCTGAAGAGTTCCGGAGGTTCTTGAAAAAAATGGGGTAAGGCATTACACATCCGCCCTGTAACATCCAGCCACAAATGGATTGACTGAGAGGTTCGTACAAACCTTTAAGAAGGCATTAAAGGCTATGTACAATGACAACATTCCGCTGCAGCACAAGGTGGACAATTTCCTGTTCGCCTACCGGAATGCGACACATGCAGTCACCAACCAAGCCCCAGCCATGATGTTCTTTAACCGAAGGTTAAGATCTCGCCTGGATTTGCTCAGACCAAACGTATGAAGAGATGTTGAGAGTAAGCAATTCCAGCACATCCATGAGAAGCCAACAAGGAGCTTCAATGTAGGGCAACCAGTCTTGGCCCGCGACTACCGAACAGAAAAATGGCAGCCAGGAACGATAGGCACACGGCAGGGCCCACTAATGTACACAGTGGACGTTGGGGAGAGCATCGTGAGATGCCATGCTGACCAGATCCTAGAGTCACAGGAACAAGTCAACCCCATGCCTCGCCCATACGTACCTGGTGATGAACCCGACGTACAGGTCGCATCTACCCCAGAAACAGTAGCATCGGAAGCTGATGAGCCAACCGACGACAGGGGGCCAGAATCGCCTCCGCACCAAGAGCAAAACACTCGGGAAAGGCGCTATCCAGAAAGGATCAGGAAGCCTCCCCAAAGACTGAATATATAAATAGATTATTTTCAGCTAATGTCGCATGTTAAAAGTGTTAATTGTAATTAGTTTGATATTTAATTGTTAAATGAGTGTTATGGTACTGTTAATCTAAAAGGGGAGGAATTGTAATGTATGTACCTTTAAGGGGGGAACTATCTTTTACAGCTCATGTATACTGCAGTACCGGCAGTGACCTCACCTGTATATAACACTGAGTAGTAATCTGTACAGATCAGTTCCAGTGTGAGCCACGTTGAGTAAACACCTGTTATAACGTTCTCCTGCAGTCTGTGTCTTATTATACACAGACACAACACTGAGAGGAAGGAATTAACTTAGAGTATAGATTGTCAGTGTTTGACTGTGAAACACTGATATTTCATCTGTCAAAAGGTCTTGACGGATGAAATTTCAATCTGTGACGTCACCTGTTGCCGGGTGGCCCTTAATTGGCCTGCTGAGCCCTCTGGGCGGGCTCAACAAGGTCAATCAAGTCAAAATCACGTGGGTTGGCTAGAACTCTATGGAGGTGGGACTACAACCCCGAAAGTTGTAGTCCCGCCTCCTACCCGCCTCCTCAATGAAAATCCAGCCCAGAGTGTCACGACAAGTATGTGATTTATTTTAAATAGGCATCCTGCATAGATGTGGGATAGAATGCTTGACAGGAAGTATACTTCCTACCCACCCCAGCCACAGTCTGTTCGCCCTCCTGCCATCTGGGAGACGCTACAGATGCATTCGCACCCGTACGACCAGATTTAGGAACAGCTTCTTTCCCAGGGCTGTCATCCTACTGAACTCCACAAATAAACTCTAAAGCCTGCACATCTGCCAATGCACTTTATTATGGTTATGTTTATGTTAATGTATTACAAGCCAAATGAATGTTGAATGTTTAAATGTCTTAATCTAAATGTACACTCTCGGGAACCGCAAGCCTACATTTCGTTGTACCGCACTTGTGCACTAACAATGACAATAAAAGTTGATTTGATTTGATTTGATTTATACTTACAATTTTCTTGTAACTATGCTTCGATCTTATTAAGAAATGTTAACTATTTTTTCCAATAGGTATTTTTCCTATAGATGAGCACACGATCTAGGCTGACACTTCAGTGCAGGGAGAGCTACATTGTTGGAGGTGCTGAGATGTTCAAACGAGGCAGTATCATTCTATTCAGATCGACATCAAAGATCCCATGGCATTTTTTTTGAAGGAAAGTAAAGATTTCTCCCAGTGTGGTGCTCAACATTCATCCTTCAATCAACACCACCAAAGCAGATTACCTGTTCATTCATCACAATGCTATGCTCAAACTGACTACCACTTTTGTCTACAGTGACAGTGACTACACTTCAAAAGTAATTCACGGACTGTGAAGCATTTTGGGCATCCTGATAGAAACATAGAAACCTAGAAACATAGAAACATAGAAGATTGGAGCAAGTGTAGGCCAATCGGCCTCTCGAGCCTGCTCCACAATTCAACGAGATCATGGCTGATCATTCAAATTCAGTACCCGGTCCCTGCCTTCTCCCCATATCCCTTGATCTCTTTAGCCTTAAGAAATATATCTAACTCCTTCTTGAATGTATTTAATGAATTGGCCTCCACTGCCTTCTGTGGTAGAGAATTCCACAGGTTCACCACTCTCTGGGTGAAGAAATTCCTCCTCATCTCAGTCCTAAATGGCTTACCCCTTATCCTTAGACTGTGACCCCTGGTTCTGGACTCCACGACTATCGGGAACATCCTTCCTGCATCTAGTCTGTCTAGTCCTGTTAGAATTTTATAAGTTTCAATGAGATCCCCTCTCATTCTTCTAAACTCCAGCGAGTATAAGCCCAATCGACCCAATCTCTCCTCATACGTCATTCCTGCCATCCCAGGTATCAGTCTGGTGAATCTTCGCTGCACTCCCTCCATGGCAAGAACATCCTTCCTCAGATAAGGCGACCAAAACTGCACACAATACTCAAGGTGTGGTCTCACCAAGGCTCTGTACAACTGCAGCAAGACAACCTTGTTCCTGTACTCGAACCCTCTCGCTACGAAGGCCAACATACCATTTGCCTTCTTAACCGCCTGCTGCACCTACATACTTACCTTCAGCGACTGGTGCACAAGGACACCCAGGTCTCGTTGCACTTCCCCTTCTCCCAATCTATTGCCGTTCAGATAATAATCTGCCTTCCTGTTTTTGCCACCAAAGTGGATAACCTCGCATTTATCCACATTATACTGTATCTGCCATGCTTCTGCCCAATCACCCAACCTGTCCAAATCATACGAGAGTTTCTCAGCATCCTCCTCACAGCACACACACCCACCCAGCTTTGTGTCATCTGCAAACTTGGATGTCATGAAAGGTGCTATATAAATGCAAGTTCTTTCATTTTCCTTTTGCTACGCTACTACAATTGTCCGATCGATACAATTGTATATAAAATGAGGCATGGAAGTTACACTGTGAGATAATAGTTAGTAACACACAATGCATTTGTCTGAAATTCATTTGTCCATTGTTTAAAATAAAATGGGAATGTCTCTGACAAAAAAGTTGGAAGTAGAATTCCAAACAAACATGTTGGGCTGGATTTTGCTCTCAGCAGTGAACCAACTGTGCCAGCCATTCATTACACTTGCAGTTGCCCACAGACTTTCTATGGGATTTTGCACTGGAGCTTACTGTAAATTAGAGCACCAAAATGGTGTGGCACCCTCTACAGAGGATCTGGGACATGCGTGAACAGGGCAAGCAACTGTGTATCTCCTTAACCAATCAGATTGAAGAATCATTAATGAGCAGTTCAGAATAGTTAGAATATTTTATTCAATGTCAAATCAGGTACAGAAAGCAAAATAAAGAGATGGAAAGAATGATGGGATTAAGAGAGAGAGAGAAATGAGACAGAAAGAAAAGTTAAAGAAAAGTATTTAATTAAAAAAAAATCTCCAACAATAATTAAAATCCGAAGGAATGAGACTCCACACTTGCAAAAGTAAATTTTCAGTGCCAGAGTGGTTGTTTGGCAGTAATTAAGACTTATCACGCCGTTAAACATTTACTTACACTGGAATGGACAAGCCCGAACTTTTTCTGATGAATTTAATGAGTACCTATTACATAAGTACAGCAACTTCACGCATTCCATGTGTTTCAATGCTGAGTCTCTCGGCTTTTGGAGGAGCAGGGCATCTTGGACAGCAACTTCCGGACTCCCACGTTTAACTGCGCGTGTGCGGTTGCTTGGAGTTGCTGTCCGATTTATTTTAATAACAGTGAGCACTGTTAGCCTCACTGTTATTTCTACTGCAAAATCTTGCCCAATAAGTGTTTGTACCTATTTGTAGTATAAGGATTCATCCGGCAGTTTCTTACAATGTAATTTCAAGCCTTGAGTTGCATACTTTAGAAACAAAACACTTAAGATACCCCTCCCTCAAAGAGTTCTGATGTGCCTGCCACAATATATCAAATTTGGCAGCTTCATAGAGCCTCACAGATCATAGAAATTACCTTTGATTTTAATTTACACCGAGATGAGAATTAGTAATCGCTGGACTTATGAAATACTTATGAGCAAATTCACTTACTGTAGAGATGATGTTCTGAATTTTGCATTAAATGCAATACGACTGGCTGAATTAGTTTGAAAGCACCTAGGAATGGAGTTCCTAGCCATTTTATGCAAAACAAAATAAAGATATCTGAATCAAAGACACAAATCAAAGCAAGCCAAGGAAACAGGAACCTTAGAGGTAAAAGAAAGTCTGAAATAAAAACAGAAAATGCTGAAAATACACTGTATGCTCTGTCAGCATCTAAAAAGAGAAGATGGGAAGATGTCTCAGGTAGTGACCCCTTATCAGAACAAGAAAAACAAACCTTAAAACATGGCGGTCATTGCAGACTGGATAACATGAACTCTTGAACGCAACTTTGAAAAAGTTCTATAATTCAGTTCAGTTTATGATTCATCAGGAAAGTACATCTTCAGGGAGAACACAATTATACAATCTGTTATATGGCTGTTCACAGAATCACAGAAACCCCACGGTGCAGATAGAGGCCATTTCGGCCCGTCGAGCCTGCACCGACACATATCCCACCCGATCCCCGTAACCCCTACACCAACACATATCCCACCCTATCCCCGTATTTAATCCCCCTAACACTAAGGGTCAATTTATCATAGCCAATCAACCTAACCCGCACATCTTTGGACTGTGGGAGGAAACCGGAGCACCCGGAGAAAACCCACGCAAACACGGGGAGAATGTGCAAACTCCACGCAGACAGTCACCCAAGGCCGGATTCGAACCCGGGTCCCTGGCGCTGTGAGGCAACAGTGCTAACCACTATGCCACCATGCTGTCACAATGTGGTTCAGACTTTATGACATATCACCATTTCAATTAAATATTTTCTGTATTTAATGGAGATGAAATCACTACATCCAATTACTGGGGCCTGTTTTTGTTGTAAAAATATTTTTAAAAGACTGTTCAATGCACCAGTGTCAAACAAGAATAGACATTTTTCAGGCATGCTTGGGGCGCAGGGCATAGCACCTTGAAATGAGTCATTTTTGCCCCTGTTTTCCATCCAGAAAACAAGCGCAGCAATGAACATTTTCTACCCATATGTGTTAGCTTTACTTGCCAAGGGATCATCATTCATAAAAAAAGATAAGTTATGGAATATGGAAGTGATAATTATTGCTGTTAAACAATTCACTGTATAACTAACACAAACTTAAAAAATCTCAGAAAAAGTTCTTGAATGATGTTCTTCCCAAGAGCTTCTGGAAAGATCATAAGATAGGGGAGAGATAGCATTTCCAGGGAGATATGCAATCTGACTCTCTACCCATTAATAATCCTTATAAAACAGTGTGTGAATTTATTTTTCTTCCATTGACTTTCCCTTTTATATTGCACCAAGGGCTTGGTATTGATTCAGTTCCAGCAACAATGGAAGCAAGCAGCTGTGTTTGCAATGCCTGTTTGCATCATTATGAAGCTGAGAAAGACGCAGCTCCATTTAGTTCTTGGATGCATGTTCGGAGCATTGCTCATTGGCTGCTGACTGGTGCTAAAACTTCTTAAAGTTCTTTTCTGTCCCTTCTTCAATATTCTCCTCTCTTCTTGAAGATGCCGATTCTTGCTGGGTTACCTTTTTTACTTTCCTCAACTGGCTTCTCTTCATACGTGAGCCTTGCCAGGGAGGATGTTCTTGCCATGGAGGGAGTGCAGCGAAGATCCACCAGACTGATATGACAGGAATGACGTATGAGGAGAGATTGGGTCGATTGGGCTTATATTCACTGGAGTTTAGAAGAATGAGAGGGGATCTCATTGAAACTTATAAAATTCTAACAGGGCTAAACAGACTAGATGCAGGAAGGATGTTCCCGATGGCGGGGGAGTCCAGAATCAGGGGTCACAACCTAAGGATAAGGGGTAGGCCATTTAGGACTGAGATGAGGAGGAATTTCTTCACCCAGAGAGTGGTGAACCTGTGGAATTCTCTACCACACATGGCAGTTGAGGCCAATTCATTAAATATATTCAAGAAGGAGTTAGATATATTTCTTAAGGCTAAAGGGATCAAGGGATATGGGGAGAAAGCAGGGACAGGGTACTGAATTTGGATGATCAGCCATGATCTCATTAAATGGCGGAGCAGGCTCGAGGGGCTGAATGGCCTACTCCTGCTCCTATCTTCTATGTTTCTATGTTTCTATGTGTTGGCAAGCCGGCCTACCATGAGGGCATCACAAAGAAGCCCAATATTGTCCTTACTTGGCATACAGAAATAAGTGTTTTCCAGAAGGGGTCACTGGCAAATAATTAGATACATAAACCAAGGTTGATCGTGCACTTCCCTAACCCAAGCACAATAAAATCAACTATAGTGTCCCCACCACCACCCCAAGTGAAATACCTAACTCAGAACAGACCAAGACTCAAAATGGGGAATTTTCCTGCTCTGTATGGCTTAGTTCCACATTGAGCGGTATCTTTATCAGCTATCCCTCTGTGGGAGCCTTTAGTAAGGTTTCAAATGATTATGCAGCTGACAGAATCACCAGCTCTTTTTAGTCAGTAAAATGTGACTGATGACATAGCTGGCTGCTACAGTTTGTTTTATTAACTTTTAAACCTTACTTTTTTGGCACACATCTCACTAGCTGCTTTTAAGCTGCAGTCAACATACATCATTGGCAGAATGAGACCATTATTCCCAGATAGTTTCACTGTCAGTGCAAATTTGAGCACTGATAAACGCGTAGCCATTTCATTATTTGGTTGTGGGTGGATGTCCAAGAGTGCACAGCAGCAGCAATGAAGCAGGACATTTAGTGAGCGATCGTTCAATCCCACTTCCAATGCATTTGATTCAACATTAGTAACAACAGGCACAAACCTTTAAGCATCCCTTGTAAAAACAATATTTAAAACTCTTGGATTGTGCCAAATACTGCATATATATAATGTATATATGTTAACAAACATTTAAAAGATTTCATTTATATATTTAGATTCAAGTTAATAGGACTAAAGCACTGTCAGTCCATCTGATCCTACATGAACCCCAAATCTAGGGAAATGACATATGTGACAGTTCTCTTCCTTGGAAAGGTTCTTAATTTGCAACTTGGCAGGAATATTCAACTTTGACCTCAAGTATTCCATCACATTATAATGTTACCAAGCCTCACTGAATTTTAGTAAGTCAAATTTTTTTTAGAGACTTCTACACAACTGCACGCAAAATTGGCTTTTTAATTTAGAAATTGTGCATAATTTTCAAGCTTGACTGTTCAGCTTTGTTTTATATTTCCAAAATGTGGTAAAGAATTTAGTGATTTCACTGCTTAAATCTCTCCAAAGAATGAACTGTGATTTTAACATTTAAAAAAAACATTGTGGGATTAGGATGAGGTAGAGCTTGGTTCAAACTATGGTTAATTATCTCAAATTATTTTTGGGGGATGTTAATTCTGACCGTAACAGTAGCTGTCCTCTACACTTCAGTCTTAGAGAGTTAAAATATCTGTATTAATTCTACCAATAGTTTCTAAATTGCAACATCAGAAAATCTAACATTAACATAGGAGCAGAAGGAACAGGAGTAGGCCATTCAGCCTCTTGGGCCTGCTCCGCCATTTAATTAGATCATGCCTGATCTGCACATCAACTCTATTTTGCCGCCTTTGCTCCATATCCCTTAGCCAACAAAAATCTATCTGTCTCAGTCTTGAAAGCTCATGCTCTATTATTTGTTGCATTTGACACAATTTTGAAAAGAATAATCATTTTTATTTTCTCCATAGGATTAAACTGAAAAGCACTGATCACTTGGAAACGGTCCCAGTCACAAGACATGCTTTATCATGCACTGAAGGATGAGGTAGTTGCAACTGATGGTGTGACAAAGAACAGGCAATCAACCATCATGAATTGATAATGGCAGTGTTTACACAACCCTTCTGCCTGCCTGTGGTTTTTACTGAGTATATCAAACCATAAATAATGTAGTTACATCTAAAGAGTGCAGAGGTTCTTATTACAGTTACTTGCACTAAACATATTCTTCACGTTTTAAGAGAGAATGTAATTTAGACCTTTTCATCATGGAACTTTTAAATCGGGTAATATAGAAACATAGAAGATAGGAGCAGGCCATTCGGCCCTTCGAGCCTGCTCCGCCATTCAACGAGATCATGGCTGATCATCCAAACCCTAGCACCCGGTCCCTATACTGACAGCCATCCCACCCAAGCCCTATCCCCGTAGCCCCATAACCCCACGTATTTAATCCCCCCTAACACTAAGGGCCAATTTTTATCATGGCCAATCAACCTAACCCGCACATCTTTGGACTGTGGGAGGAAACCGGAGCACCCGGAGGAAACCCACGCAAACACGGGGAGAATGTGCAAACTCCACACAGACAGTCACCCGAGGCCGGATTTGAACCCGGGTCCCTGGCGCTGTGAGGCAACAGTGCTAACCACTATGCCACCGTGCTGCCCATAAAAGTAATCGTGTGGATGTAAAATGCAATAACAATATTTTTAAAGTTTCATTTTAGTTTTTTGTGTGCCACTGATAATGTAACTTATGTAACACTAGCTGGAGTGCCCGGCCGTGCCGAGGCATTTTCGAGGGCATGTTGTTGTTGGAAGAGAGAGAGAGAGAGCGACTGGGGGGGGGGGAGAGAGAGCGACTGGGGGGAAGAGAGAGAGTGACTGGGGGGAAGAGGGAGGGGGAGGGGGGGGGAGGGGGGGAGGGGGAGGAGGGAGGGGGAGGGAGGGGGGTGGAGGGAAGGGGAGGGAGGAGGGAGAGGGGGAGGGAGGGAGGGGGAGGAGGGGGAGAGAGTGGGGGGGAGGGGGGGCAGGGAAGAGGGGGGCAGGGAGAGAGGGGGGAGGGATAGAGAGGGAGGGGGGAGAGAGAGGGAGGGGGAGAGAGAGAGGGAGGGGGAGAGAGAGGGGGGGAGAGAGAGAGGGAGGGGGAGAGAGGGAGGGGGGAGAGAGAGAGGGAGGGGGGAGAGAGAGAGGGAGGGGGGAGAGAGAGAGGGAGGGGGAGAGAGAGGGAGGGGGAGAGAGAGGGAGGGGGAGAGAGAGGGAGGGAGGGGGGAGAGAGAGGGGGGAGGGGGAGAGAGAGGGAGGGAGGGGGGAGAGAGAGGGAGGGAGGGGGGCGAGAGAGGGAGGGAGGGGGGAGAGAGAGGGAGGGAGGGGGGAGAGAGAGGGAGGGAGGGGGGGAGAGAGAGGGAGGGGGAGAGAGAGGGTGGGAGGGGGAGAGAGAGGGAGGGAGGGGGGAGAGAGAGGGAGGGGGAGAGAGAGGGAGGGGGAGAGAGAGGGAGGGGGAGAGAGAGGGAGGGGGGAGAGAGAGGGAGGGGGGGAGAGAGAGGAAGGGACGGGGGGAGAGAGAGGAAGGGACGGGGGAGAGAGAGGGAGGGAGGGGGAGAGAGAGGGAGGGAGGGGGAGAGAGAGGGAGGGAGGGGGGAGAGAGAGGGAGGGGGGGAGAGAGAGGGAGGGGGGAAGAGGGAGGGAGGGGGGTGAAAGGGAGGGAGGGGGGAAGAGGGAGGGAGGGGGGAAGAGAGAGGGAGGGAGGGGGAAGGAGAGAGGGAAGGAGGAAGAAACCGGGCAGCCCAGACTAAAGATGGCGCTGTTCGGGCCCACATTGAAGTTCCGCCATGATCAAAGATGGCGTCACGAGGAAATTGTTGTGCCGCCAGGATCAAATATGGCGCTGTGGTGCCGCTGCATTGAACTGCTGCCAGGATGAAAGATGGCCGGGCCCAGTTGCCGGGGTAACCCTCCTCCCCTCCCGATCTCCAGAGCCGGTTGCCGGGTTAACCCTTGAGAGGGTGGGGGGGGGGAGAGGGGATAGGGGGCGGGGGCAGAAAGAAAAAAAAGCTGTCTGCCAGCCTTCAGGGCGGGTGCGGCCAGCCTTGAAGGTGCGTGAAGAAGCCGGCGGCCATTTTCTCATGTCGGTTGGAAGCACGGAAATTTTTTTTTTCTTAATTAAACCTGCAAATGTCTTTACTTTTAAAAAAAGTAGCTGCAAGGTACAAAATCGGAAATCTTCTAACTTTATATGTTCTTTCCTTAAAAACTTTCGGCTTTTGTATATCTTCTAACTTTATATCTTCTTTCGTGAAAAACTTTCGCCTTTTGAAAACCGAAAGTTTTTTAAGGAAAGAAGATATAAAGTTAGAAGATATACAAAAGCCGAAAGTTTTTAAGGAAAGAAGATATAAAGTTAGAAGATATAAAAACTGAATTATTTATTCTCTATCTCTTCACTTACAGTGCAATAATTGCTGCAGTCACTCCAGTGCTCGCGAAGACTAAAGTAACTTTTATTTATTCTGTCTTATTAAGCATCAGGCCCCGCCCACACACGCCATAGGATTGGTCAACCATCACGTGATGGGGGAGACCGAAGGGGGGGGGTGAGGGGTGGGAGGAGCTGGCCACAAAACAATTGCCTAGGGTCCAGCATGGCTGGCAACAGACGCCCAGGCTTAGAGGCCTACCTGCAAAAATGGGGAAAGGTAGGAAAATTAATGAGATTAGATAAAAGATTTAGAAAGTAATTAACTTTTTTTTAAAACAATTTCTGAAAGTAATTAACTTTTTTAAAAAAGAATTTCTGTTTTAAAAGGAACTTTTTTTTTAAAGACGCAGAAAGCGGGAAAAAGAAATGAAAAGTTTGGAATCAAGATGGCGGCGACTCACCTCGGTTCAGAACGATAAGGCCCGCCCACACAGGCACCGATTGGTGGACCGTCAGGTCACCGAAGCGTAGGATTGGTCAATCGTCCCGTCCCTCGACCGTAGGAGGGCCCGGCCGCACGCGCCAGGAACCCGCCGTACGATTGGTCGACCTCGACGTCACTCGATGCTAATGAGCGGATAATGAGCGGAATGTTGAATGTTTTTTGGATACCTCGGGCGCAATCTTTGTCCGGCCGAAACGTAAATACGCTTAGGACGGTTCTGGAATCATCAGCTTTCTTTCGACGTAATACACGTGTAGGTACGCTCTATAACTTTCGAGTTAATTCAAGACAGACAGACGGAATGACAGACAGAAGTATCCTTTTATATACATAGATACAATATTTATGCAATAAGTATATTTCCTCAGTTTTTAAAGTATGTACATGTTTTTAGTCATATAGATAAAATAATTTTCTGTGCATTTCTAATGCTGGCTATTACATAACGAATGATTGTATACTCTTGTACTAGATATTGCTGCTGAATATATATAAAAACTAGTAACATTGCATAAATTACAGAGCAAGTCAAAAAATTCAATGTTGCTTTATATAGGTAATTTGTTTCCCCCAAACGTTTAAGTAGGGCTGTTTAGCTGATTCAATGGAAGACAAAGCATTGAAAATTTACAGTAGCACATAAAATATACCCAAATGGAACAAACCTATTAGCTTCCATGTAATGCTTCAGACTTGTGTAACATGACATTTCCAACAGTATAAATAGTAACGTGACTGGTCAATGAAATAATGAGGGAGACTTTCAATTGCTGGCCGCCCGTTTCTCGCCTGACAAAACGCTGCAACCGGCAATTGCAAATCTGGTGGGTTGGATGAGTACTCTGAGTACTAATCATCATCAGGCTAAGCTCCTTGTTCCTCAGCCTCCTCTGTGCCCAGGCTCACCTCCTCCTGCGTTTCTATTCCAGTCCTTTCTGAACAGCGTCGGCGGGAATCCTGAGCAGCAGAGCGGGGCTATAAAAGTCCCAGAGACCCAGGTAAGGCCTCACAGCGTCGGCGGGAAACCTGAGCGGCAGAGCGGGGCTATAAAAGTCCCAGAGACCAGGTAAGGCCTCACAGCGTCGGCAGGAATCCTGAGTGGCAGAGCGGGGCTGTAAAAGGCCCCAGAGACCAGGTAAGGCCTCACAGCGTCGGCGGGAAACTCGAGCGGCAGAGCGGGGCTATAAAAGTCCCAGGTAAGGCCTCACAGCGTCGGCGGGAAACTCGAGCGGCAGAGCGGGGCTATAAAAGTCCCAGAGACCCAGGTAAGGCCTCACAGCGTCGGCGGGAAACTCGAGCGGCAGAGCGGGGCTATAAAAGGCCCCAGAGACCAGGTAAGGCCTCACAGCGCGTCGGCGAGAATCCTGAGCGGCAGAGCGGGGCTATAAAAGCCCCAGAGACCAAGTAAGGCCTCACAGCGTCGGCGGGAATCCTGAGCGGCAGAGCGGGGCTATAAAAGTCCCAGAGGCCAGGTAAGGCCTCACAGCGTCGGCGGGAATCCTGAGCGGCAGAGCGGGGCTATAAAAGCCCAAGAGACCAGGTAAGGCCTCACAGCGTCGGCGGGAATCCTGAGCGGCAGAGCGGGGCTATAAAAGTCCCAGAGACCAGGTAAGGCCTCACAGCGTCGGCGGGAATCCTGAGCGGCAGAGCGGGGCTATAAAAGGCCCCAGAGACCAGGTAAGGCCTCACAGTGCGTCGGTGGGAATCCTGAGCGGCAGAGCGGGGCTATAAAAGGCCCCAGAGACCAGGTAAGGCCTCACAGCATCGGCGGGAAACTCGAGCGGCAGAGTGGGGCTATAAAAGTCCCAGAGACCCAGGTAAGGCCTCAGAGCGTTGGCGGGAAACTCGAGCGGCAGAGCGGGGCTATAAAAGTCCCAGAGACCCAGATAAGGCCTCACAGCGTCGGCGGGAAACTCGAGTGGCAGAGCGGGGCTATAAAAGTCCCAGAGACCCAGGTAGGTTCACCAGTCTCCAGTCCCCAGTCTGGAAGGAGAGAGGTAAAAAGTAATCCAAGTGTGACATCACCAGAAAGCGGGTAAGTGATTGGTTGGTAAGTATTTCTCCCTTTTAAGCTTAAATCTCTTTGGTTTATAGTTTCTAAGGTGTGATATTCACCATCTAGAATCGGGGCAGAGGATATTTAAGAGTAATATTAATAAATTTAATTAATTACATAGAATGGGAGATCAGGCGATGTGTTGCTGCTGCAATATGTGGGAGCTGGTGAACACCATTGATGCTCACAGTGATCACATTTGCAGTAAGTGTTGGCTGTTCGAGGAAATCCGGCTCCGTGTTGAAGAGCTGGAGTCCGAGCTTCAAACACTGAGACACATCAGGGAGGGGGAGAGTTACCTGGACTCTGTGTATCACGAGGTAGTCACACCAATTAGATTAATTAATTCAGACGTAGTCCGTGGCCAGGGTTAGGATGGTGTGACTAGAAGTGAGGCAGGTACGGGGATCCAGGAGGTTGTGTTGGAGGAGCCGCAGCCCTTGCACTTGTCCAACAGGTCCGAGGCTCTTACTCCCAGTGGGGACAGGAGCAGGGACTGCAGGGAGGATGAGCAACCTGGCCACAGCACCGGGGAGCAGGGGGCCATTCAAGTGGGGGGAGTTAAAAGAAATGTTGTAGTGGTAGGGGATAGTATCGTTTGGGGGATAGATAGAGATCTTTGCAGCCGAGAGCAAGAGTCCCGAAGGCTGTGTTGCCTGCCCGGTGCCAGGGTTAAGGACATCTCCTCTGGACTGGAGAGAAACTTGGAGTGGGAGGGGGAGGATCCAGTTGTCGTGGTCCATGTTGGTGCCAACGACATAGATAGGACAAGGAAGGAGGTTCTGCTGAGGGAGTTTGAGCAGCTAGGGGCCAAATTAAAAAGCAGAACCACAAGGGTAATAATCTCTGGATTATTACCTGAGCCACGAGCGAATTTGGCTAGGACAAATAAAATTAGAGAGTTAAATGCGTGGCTCAAAGACTGGTGTGGGAGAAATGGGTTTTGCTTCCTGGGACACTGGCACCAGTACTGGGGCAGGAGGGAGCTGTTCCATTGGGACGGGCTTCACTTGGCCAGTGCTGGGACTAGAGTCCTGGCGGATCATATAACTAGGGCTGTAGAGAGGGCTTTAAACTAACTAGTGGGGGGGAGATTCCTAGAGAGCAAATAATAAAAATGACAACAGAGAAGGTTATAGACTTAGGTAGCAGTGGGAAAATAAAAACCAGAGCGTGTCAGGAAGGGGCAGAAGGTATGGAGTAAAAGGTAAAGTAATAAAAAGGGCAAAAGCAGGAACTAAGTGTCACAAAACATCTTTGAAAGTTCTTTATCTGAATGCACGTAGCATTCGTAACAAAATAGATGAGTTAATGGCACAAATAACTACATAAGGGTATGACCTTGTGGCCATTACAGAAACATGGCTGCAGGGTGACAAAGCCTGGGAATTAAACATACCAGGTTATTTAACGATCAGGAAGGACAGGCAGGAAGGAAGGGGAGGTGGGGTGGCTATGTTAATAAAGGAAGGAATCACTGTAATACAGAGAAATGATATTGGGTCAAAAGATCAGGATAATGAAACAGTTTGGGTGGAGGTAAGGCATAATAAGGGGAAAAAAACACTAGTGGGTGTAGTCTATAGGCCTCCGAACAGTGGCAACTCTGTTGGACGGAGTATCAATCAGGAAATAGTTGAGGCTTGTAATAAGGGAACATCTATAATTATGGGGGATTTTAACTATCATATTAATTGGACAAATCAAATTGGGCAGGGCTGCCTTGAGGGTGAGTTCATTGAGTGTATTAGGGATGGGTTTCTTGAGCAGTATGTAACTGAACCAACCAGGGGGCAAGCAACCTTAGATCTGGTCCTGTGTAACGAGATGGGATTAATTAAAAATGTCCTAGTAAAGGATCCCCTTGGAATGAGTGACCATAACATGGTTGAATTCCATATTCAATTACAGGGTGAGAAGGTTGGATCTCAAACAAGCGTGCTAAGCTTGAATAAAGGAGACTATGAAGGTATGAGAGCGGAATTGAGTAGAGTGGATTGGGAAAATAGATTAAAGGGTAAGACGATACATGATCAGTGGTGTACATTTAAGGAGTTATTTTACAACTTCCAAAAAAAATATATTCCATTGAGAAGAAAAGGGTGTAAAAGAAAAGACAGCCATCTGTGGCTAAGTAAAGAAATTAAGGATAGTGTTCGACTAAAAACAAGGGCATATAAGGTAGCCAAATCTAGTGGGAGGATAAAGGATTCGGAAAACTTTAAAAGACAGCAAAAAATAACAAAAAGATTGATTAAGAAAGGGAAGGTAGATTATGAAAGTAAATTAGCAAAAAATATAAAAACAGATAGTAAGAGTTTTTATAGTTATATAAAAAGAAAAAGGGTGGCTAAAGTAAATGTTGGTCCCTTAGAGGATGAGACCGGGAAATTAATGGTGGGAAATATGGAGATGGCAAAAATACTGAATGAATATTTTACATCAGTCTTTACAGTAGAAGACACTAAGAATATCCCAACACTGGACAAACAGGGGGCTAAAGGGGGGGAGGAGCTAAACACGATCAAAATCACTAAGGAAGTGGTACTCGATAAAATAATGGGACTCAAGGCGGATAAATCACCTGGACCTGATGGCTTACATCCTAGGGTCTTGAGGGAAGTGACGGTAGGGATTGTGGATGCATCAGTAATAATTTTCCAAAACTCCCTGGACTCGGCAAAGGTCCCGGCAGACTGGAAAACTGCTAATGTAATACCCTTATTTAAAAAGGGCAGTAGACAGAAGGCTGGAAACTATAGACCGGTTAGTCTAACATCTGTGGTAGGTAAAATATTGGAGCCCATTATTAAGGAGACAGTAACAGGACATTTGGATAATCATAATTTAATAGGACAAAGTCAGCATGGTTTTATGAAGGGGAAGTCATGTTTGACAAATTTGCTGGAGTTCTTTGAGGTAGTAACGTATAGGGTGGATAAAGGGGAACCAGTGGACGTAGTGTATTTAGACTTCCAAAAGGCATTTGACAAGGTGCCACACAAAAGATTATTGCTTAAGATAAAAAATCACGGGATTGGTTGTGATATTCTGGCATGGATAGAGGATTGGCTATCTAACAGAAGGCAGAGAGTTGGGATAAATGGTTTATTCTCAGACTGGCAATCAGTAACTAGTGGTGTTCCGCAGGGGTCAGTGCTGGTCCCCAACTCTTTACAATCTATATTAACGATTTGGAGGAGGGGACCGAGTGTAACATATCAAAGTTTGCAGATGATACAAAGATGGGAGGGAAAGTAGTGAGTGAGGAGGACATAAAAAATCTGCAAGGGGACATCGACAGGCTAAGTAAGTGGGCAGAGATTTGGCAGATGGAATACAATACTGGAAAGTGTGAGGTTATGCACTTTGGCAGGAAAAATCGTAGAGCAAGTTATTATCTTAATGGCAAGAAACTGGAAAGTACTGAAGTACAAAGGGATCTGGGAGTCCTGGTGCACGAAACTCAAAAGGTTAGTATGCAGGTGCAGCAAGTGATTAAGAAGGCCAATGGAATGTTGGCTTTCATTGCTAGGGGGATAGAATATAAAAATAGGGAGGTATTGCTTCAGTTGGTGAGACCGCACCTGGAATACTGCATACAGTTTTGGTGTCCATACTTAAGAAAGGACATACTTGCTCTCGAGTCAGTACAAAGAAGGTTCACTCGGTTAATCCCGGGGATGAGGGGATGGACATATGAGGAGAGGTTGAGTAGATTGGGACTCTACTCATTGGAGTTCAGAAGAATGAGAGGCGATCTTATTGAAACATATAAGATTGTGAAGGGGTTGGATCGGGTGGATGCGGGGAAGATGTTCCCGATGATGGGTGAAACTAGAACTAGGGGGCATAGTCTTAGAATAAGGGGCTGCTCTTTCAAAACTGAGATGAGGAGGAACTACTTCACTCAGAGGGTGGTAGGTCCATGGAATATGCTGCCCCAAAAAGCTGTAGAAGCTACATCATTACATAAATTTAAAACAGAAATAGACAGTTTCCTAGAAGTAAAGGGAATAAAGGTTTATGGGGAGCGGGCAGGAATTTGGACATGAGTCTAGGTTCGGATCGGTCATGGCCCTGTGGGTAGCGGAGCAGGCCCAGGGGCCGTGTAGCCTGATCCTGCTCCTATTTCGTGTGTCTAATTCTGTTGGATTCAGGAGATGGTTCTGTGATAGTAGATTGGCGGTTAGGATCAGATCAGCCATGATCTTATTGAATGGCGGAGCAGGCTCGAGGGGCCGATTGGCCTACTCCTGCTCCTATTTCTTATGTTCTTATGCACAGTCATGAAGGGCACAGCAAGCATCCACTATGTGAGAGACCCGCTGGGGAGCATACTTCGGTGCCCCTCCAGATCTAGCAAGGAAGTCAAAGCTTCCATTCAGAACCACTGTTTCTAAAATATTAATCTCAGGGTGTGAGCATCACTGACAAGGCTGGTATTTATTTCCATCTCTAGTTCCCCTGGGAAGGTAGTGATTAGGCCTACTTCTTGAACTGCTGCAGTTATTCTTTCTAGCAGTTTTTGATAAAAGTAAGTGACTTGCTTGGCCACTTCAGAGGGCAGTTATGAGTTAACCACATTACAACAGTGATTGCACTCCAAAAAAGTACTTCATTGGCTGTAAAGCGCTTTGAGACGGGAATTTCAGCGGCAGCAGCGGGGCTATAAAATGCTCCAAGAGACCAGGTAGGCCTCACAGCGTTGGCGGGAATTTCAGCGGCAGCAGCGGGGCTATAAAATGCTCCAAGATACCCGGTAGGTTTACTAATCTCCAATCTCACAGAGAGGGAGAGAAGTAAAAAGTAATCGAAGTGTGACGTCACCAGATAGCAGGTAAGTGATTGGTTGGTGAGTATTTCTCTTTTTTTAAACTTTAACTCTGTAGTTTATAGTTTCTAAGCACTCTGTGGTGTAGCGGGGACTGTTTGTAAACCAGGACCCTTAAATATATCATTTAACTGTAGTGAAATTGGTGGGATTGATTTGATTTGATTTAGTTGCAATTAAATAAAGGGTAAGTCATGGCAGGACAGCCCGGTGTCATGGTATGCTCCTCCTGCGATATGTGAGAACTCAGGGACACTTCCTGTGTCCCTGACAACCATGTGTGCAGGAAGTGTGTCCAGCTGCAGCTACTGGCAGACCGCATTGTGGTGCTGGAGCTGCGATTGGATTCATACTGGACCATTCGCAATGCTGAGGACATCGTGAATTGCACGTATGATCAGTTGGTCACACCGCAGGCAAAGGTTGGACAGGCAGAAAGGGAATGGGTGACCAACAGACAGAGTACTAGGCACAGGCAGGTAGTGCAGGGGTCCCCTGTGGACATCCCCCTCTCAAACAGATACAACACTTTGAGTACTGTTAGGGGGGGATGGCTTATCAGAGGAAGGCAGCAGCAGCCAACTTCCTGGCACCAGGGGTGGTTCTGCTGCACAGGACAGGAGGAAAAAGAGGGGTAGAGCTACAGTAATAGGGGATTCTATTGTAAGGGGAATAGATAGGCATTTCTGCGGCTGCAAACGAGACTCCAGGATGGTGTGTTGCCTCCCTGGTGCAAGGGCCAAGGATGTCTCAGAGCGGCTGCAGAACATTTTGGAAGGGGAGGGTGAACAGCCAGTTGTCTTGGTGCATATAGGTACCAATGATATAGGTAAAAAATGGGATGAGGTCCTAAAAGCTGAATATAGGGAGTTAGGAGGTAAATTAAAAAATAGGACATCAAAGGTAGCAATCTCAGGATTACTACCAGTGCCATGTGCTAGTCAGAGTACAAATAGAAGGATATTTCAGATGAATATGTGGCTAGAGGAATGGTGTGAGGGGGAGTGATTCAAATTCCTGGGACATTGGAACCGGTTCTGGGGGAGGTGGGACCAGTTCAAACCGGACGGTTTGCACCTGGGCAGGGCCGGGACCGATGTCCTAGGGGGAGTGTTTGCTAGTGCTCTGGGGGAGGGTTTAAACTAAAATGGCAGGGGGTTGGGAAATTGAGCAGAGGGACAGAGGAAAGGGAAAAAAGGATAAAAGAAAAAGATAGGAAGGAGAAAAACAAAAGTGGCAGTCAGAGAAATCAACAGTATAAATCAAACATGGCCACAGTAAATAATAATTCTAATAGGTCTAAGAGCATTAAAAAAACAAGCCTGAAGGCTTTGTGTCTTAATGCGAGGAGCATTCGTAATAAGGTGGATGAATTAGCTGCGCAAATAGAGGTAAACGATTATGATTTGATTGGGATTACGGAAACATGGCTCCAGGATGGCCAAGGCTGGGAACTCAACATCCAGGGGTATTCAATATTCAGGAAAGGTAGACAAAAAGGAAAGGGAGGTGGGGTATCATTGCTGGTTAAAGAAGGGATTAACACAACTGTAAGGAAGGATATTAGCTCTGATGATGTGGAATCTGTATGGGTAGAACTGAGAAATACCAAGGGGCAGAAAACGTTCGTGGGACTGGTATATAGACCTCCAAACAGTAATGCGGAGGTTGGGGATGGCATTAAAAGGGAAATAAGAGAAGCGTGCAATTAGGGCACAGCAGTCATCATGGGTGACTTTAATCTACATATAAATTGGGCTAACCAATTTAGTAACAATATTGTGGAGCGGGAATTCCTGGAGTGTTTACGGGATGGTTTCCTGGACCAATATGTCAAGGAACCAACCAGAGATCAGGCCATCTTAGACTGGGTATTATGTAACGAGAAAGGATTAATTAACAATCTTGTTGTACGAGGTCCCTTGGGTCGGAGCAATCATAATATGATAGAATTCTTCATTAAGATGGAGAATGAAGTTGTTGACTCAGAGACTAGGGTCCTGAATTTAAATAAAGGAAACTATGATGGTCTGAGGTGTGCATTGGGTAGGATTGATTGGGGAATGTCACTCAAAGGGTTGACGGTGGCTAGGCAATGGCAAACATTCAAAGACCACATGGATGAACTACAGAATTTGTTCATCCCAGTTTGGCATAAAAATAAAACAAAAAAGGTGACTCAAACGTGGCTAACAAGGAAAATTAGGGATAGCATAAGATCCAAGGAGAGGACATATAAATTGGCCAGAAAAAGCAGTAAACCTGAGGATTGGGAGCAGTTTAGGATTCAACGAAGGAGGACAAAGGGATTAATTAAGAAGGGGACAATAGAATATGAGAGTAAGCTTGCAGGAAACATAAAAACTGACTGTAAAAGCTTTTATAGATATGTGAAGAGAAAAAGATTGGTGAAGTCAAGTGTAGGTCCCTTGCAGTCAGAATCAGGGGAATTTATAATGGGGAACAAAGGAATGGCAGAACAATTAAATATATATTTTGGTTCTGTCTTCACAAAGGAGGAAACAAATAACCTCCCAGAGATGTCGGGGAACATAGGGTCTGATGAAAGGGAGGAACAAAAAGAAATCAGTATTTGTAGGGAAATGTTCAGGAAATTGATGGGATTGAAGGCCAATAAATCCCCAGGGCCTGATAATCTACATCCTAGGATACTTAAGGAAGTGGCCCTAGAAATAGTAGATGCATTGCTGATCATCTTCCAACATTCGCTGGAATCTGGAACAGTACCCATGGATTGGAGGGTAGCTAATGTTACCCCACTATTCAAAAAAGGTGGTAGAGAGAAAATGGGGAATTACAGACCGGTAAGCCTGACATCAGTAGTGGGGAAAATGCTAGAGTCCATTATAAAAGATGTAATAGCAGAGCACTTGGAAAACAGTGACAGGATCGGACAAAGTCAACATGGATTTACAAAGGGTAAATCATGCTTGACTAATCTACTGGAATTTTTTGAGGATGTAACTGGTAAAATAGATAAGGGAGAACCAGTGGATGTGGTGTATTTGGACTTTCAGAAGGCTTTCGATAATGTCCCGCATAAGAGATTAGCGTGTAAAGTTAATGCACATGGGATTGGGGGCAAGGTACTGACTTGGATAGAGAACTGGTTGGCAGACAGAAAGCAAAGAGTTGGAATAAACGGGTCTTTTTCTGAGTGGCAGGCAGTGACTAGTGGGGTACCGCAGGGATCAGTCCTTGGACCCCAGCTATTCACAATATATATTAATGATCTAGACAAGGGAACTAGATGTAATATCTCCAAATTTGCAGACGACACAAAGCTGGGTGGGCGTGTGTGCTGTAAGGAGGATGCCAAGAAACTCCAGGATAATTTGGACAGGTTGGGTGATTGGGCAGAAGCTTGGCAGATGCAATATAACGTGGATAAATGTGAGGTTATCCACTTTGGTAGCAAAAACAGGAAGGCAGATTATTATCTGAATGGCAATAGATTGGGAGAAGGGGAAGTGCAACGAGACCTGGGTGTCCTTGTGCACCAGTCGCTGATGGTAAGCATGCAGGTGCAGCAGGCGGTTAAGAATGCAAATGGTATGTTGGCCTTCGTAGCGAGAGGGTTTGAGTACAGGAACAAGGATGTCTTGTTGCAGTTGTACAGGACATTGGTGAGACCACATCTTGAGTATTGTGTGCAGTTTTGGTCGCCTTATCTGAGGAAGGATGTTCTTGTCATGGAAGGAGTTCAGCGAAGATTCACCAGGCTGATACCTGGGATGGCAGGAATGACGTATGAGGAGAGATTGGATCGATTGGGCTTGTACTCGCTGGAGTTTAGAAGAATGAGAGGGGATCTCATCGAAACTTATAAAATTCTAACAGGACTAGACAGACTAGATGCTGGAAGGATGTTCCCGATGTTTGGGGAGTCCAGAACCAGGGGTCACAGTCTAAGGATAAAGGGTAGGCCATTTAGGACAGAAATGAGGAGGAATTTCTTCACCCAGAGAGTGGTGAACCTGTGGAATTCTCTACCACAGAAGGCAGTAGAGGCCAATTCATTAAATATATTCAAGAAGGAGTTGGATATATTTCTCAAGGCTAAAGGGATCAAGGGGTATGGGGAGAAAGCAGGGACAGGGTACTGAATTTGGATGATCAGCCATAATCGCATTGAATGGCGGAGCAGGCTCGAGGGGCCGAATGGCCTACTCCTGCTCCTATCTTCTATGTTGCTATGTTTCTATGAGACGTCCGGTGGTCGTGAAAGGCGCTATATAAATGTAAGTCTTTCTTTCTTTCTTTTAACAATGTTGGTGTGGAAGCGGAGTCACAAATAGGCCAGACCAAGTAAGGACAGCAGGTTGCTTTCCCTAAAGGACATTTGTGAACCAGTTGGGGTTTTATAACACTCCGATAGATTCATGGTCACTTTTACTGATACTAGCTTTTTAATGTTTCAGACGTAGTCCCTTGAGCCCTTTGAATGTCAACTCTAGTTAATGAATTGGCTTTGGTGTGATTTTCTGTTGGTGAGTTTAGCAGTCAAAGTAGGATCATAAGCCATCGGAGCAAGGGGTACGCCTTGTCTCCCTGGAGCCTTTGTGACACTTCACTCCCTTCCCTGAATAGAGATGCGAGGCTGGAATTCCTCATGAGCACATCGCGACAACTCCCTGTAAATTTGGCATTGACATGCAGGATTTGTTGCTGAGCTGCTCACAAACAATTCGAACATTGAGCGCATGGAATCCCTTTCTACTCAAGAGAGTTAAAGCTTCTTTCACTAGAGAATATTAAAGGGTTATGATGAAGAAAATAGTGACAGATTCTTTCCATTGGGTTTGAGCAACAGGGGAGTCAAGGGTTATGGGGAGCGGGCAGGAAAGTGGAGTTGAGGCCAAAATCGGATCAGCCATGATTTCATTAAATGGCGGAGCAGGCTCGAGAGGCCGAATGGCCTGCTCCTGCTCCTATTTCTTATGCTCTTATTATGTTCTTATGGGATGGATACGAGAGTGCACAAATTTAAGATAATCACAAAAAGAATTAAATGGGAGTTTAGGGAATATTTCTTTACACAGAGTATGTTTCGAATGTGCAATTTTCTGCCACAACTGTTGTTGAAGCAGAGTCCCTAAATTCTTTGAAAAGGGAATTAGATGGTAACTTGATAAAGAGGAATATTAAAAGATATGGGTTTGGCTTATGTGGGAGAAAAATACCAGCACAGACTTGATGGACTGAATGGTCTGATTCTGTGCTGTAACATGGTGTGATTCAGTGGAACTGAGGTTTCCTTTAAGTATTTACAGGCAAACTATGCAGCCATTTTAGTAAAATACACTTTATAGACCATCAATGATTTAGATTAAAAAAATAACACCAACCAGTTTGTCCCCTCAGGGTGTAAAGTAACTCATTAACCTTCACCCATGTCGAAAGTTTCACAAACCACTACCCTATTCCCAGAACATACAATGATCTCAGTGCAGTCCCATATCACTGCCAACATCAAGAAAATAAAACATCAACATGTCTAACCGTAATAAGTAACACAAAGCCGTGCTTTCCAATGATGCAATCTTGAAACTGCTGCATGCTCGGTCACATAAATTACACAAGGAAACTAATGTGACTGTTTGGAAACCTTTGAATGCTGTTTTAGGAAAGTTTTAACCATTCAGAGTGGGGAAAGGTGTAACTACAGTCATTACAGTTGGATTTTTAAAAATTATTTTTGAAGTTTTGATGAGAAACATTCATGGTACATTAAAAGAAAAAGCTCATAATATCGAAACACAAGCAGAAACTACAATAACCCCAATGTTATACCACAGGAAAATCATTGTTTAGTTCAGTTCTTTCATGAGAGTTGCAAAATCTAATTCTCAAAACAATGCCGAAATACTCCCCTCGACACCCGCCCTCCCTCCCAATCCCCACTCTGCTCTGGACCAGAAATTAAATCCATCAACTCCATCCTTTCTTCTTTCTGAACAATGAGGTAAGACCTGCCAACCTTGAAGTTTCTAGTGGCACTGATTCATCTGGAATCTGCCCTGGATTAGCTGTAATTAATTTAAATGTTAAGTAACCAATTTATGAATAATTGGTGCCTACTTCATTCAGCAGATGTCCTTACATTGGTCTCAATACAGTGAACAGGCCACAATTCAGACTTAGAGTGAGTATGATAGTTGCTCACCAAATTTCAATGTAGCCAAAGCACATTGAACCAGGCGCCAGGCTAAACTACTACCATTTGTATTAGCAATATAACATAACATCAGGACAAGAAAAGAGCAAAAGATTGGAAGTTACTCTCGCTGATCAGCAGACGAAGGTTTATCACATTCCTGTAATGTTCCTCTGTCCACCATTTTAACACATTCCTATAATTTATCTTTGTCCGCCATTTTAACAGAGGTTGTTACCTGTTTAAAATAAATGAGTTAACCCCTTTTTAAACAGTCAACAAAGGACTGCCATACAAATATGTTAAGCATTTGTCCACTAATATTGCCAACAGTAATTACCAGACTGAGTTCAAATACGAACAGAGGAAGAACATAGGAAAGTTGAGGACTCAAACAGACTCTGCTGTTCATCTGGTCGGTACCTAAAACTAATACCTCTCAGTCATCCAGCCCCTCAAATATATAGCAATATAAGGAATTACAGGACTGGAACAAATATTGCAGTTCATCTGGAAGCTTTTTAATAGGCCCAGAATTTCCTGGAAAACTTTGGCGCAGTAGCAGTCTTTTTCTGAGGAAATTTGCATGTTTGCGCCATTACCAAGATACATCTGCCAAAACCCTGTTTCTCATTTACATAGCCCCACCCCCATGCAATAGAATAACTCACACAGGTTTCCTGGCTTTATGCGAACAAAATGCACTGGCGTAGATTTACACACAAAAATTAGGCATAGCATGGCCTGAAGTTGCCTGATACCAAGCATAATGGAGATTCCTGGAGTTTGATCGCAATTTTCATTGTAATTTTTTAAAGACAATTCTTACTGGGACTTGCACTATACTTAAGCAAAATGCTGTCAGTCTCAGTGCATCCAAAATCTTTTGGACCCCTGCCTCAGCACCACCCATTCATAAGGACTAAGCAGTTGGAATGGCCATCCCAATGGGTACACCTCTGTTCTGCATAATAATGGAAGAGGAAGAGAAGCAGCAGAGGCAAGGGGCTCAGAGAGTGAAGTGTCATGGCAGGAGACTACACCCCACTTGCTATTGCCCCGATTGTATGGAGCTGCATTTTGTGCTTGTTTTACGCCTTTTTTTTCATTCTGGTATAGGCAATGAGCCCTGCAGGAAATTTCAGCATACGTTCCCATCGTCGAGATCAGAGCAGAAACCGGTGTAAATTTCACCGTCATTTCTTCATTGGTGCGATCCCAGAAATTCTGGGCGAGTAAATTTTTCTCTTTGCCGCAAAAAAATAAAAAATGTCGGGAGTATCATTAAATCAGGAGCTAGTTCATTAATTGTTATTAATGAGAAGTTTGATGAAATGGAGAAAGCAGTATGATCAAGTTCAACTGCGATAAACAACTCCACCTGAAATTCAGAAACAAATCTTGTTCTGCTATAACTTGGGGCCAAATTCAGACTGATATTATCAACAAGATCTATCTGAGTAAGTAATCTGAGACTGGAGTATTGCTGCATTAGCTCCAGTACAACAAATGAAGCCAGCACAATACCCCAGAAACCAATAGGTATTGTTGATATCAAGACACACACATCGAAATGCTCTACCTACAACTAACTTTATTATGTTATTTTAATATATTACGGTGATACTACATTATATATAATTATGTTATGACTCTGATTTAAATGTGGATCCTGGGTGAAACAGCCTGCAATTACTGAGTGCTCAGCTTTTCTTTGAAACTCAGGACCATACTGTGTACGTGCAGGCACAATAGTATTCCTGCACTTACATAACTGCATATGCACAGTTGTTCTCTGAGCTATAAACTGCGAGTGAGGCAGACTTGTGCTTTTCAATGCACCGACTCAAGCGACCCTAAGTCACTGTAAGAATAACAACAGAATCATTAAAAAAGGTAACGTGTCTTTGGCTACAAGCCTGACCTAAATCTCATGAAAATTGAACCTGATAGGTAATTTGTGCAACAACAACAGAAAACGCTGGAAAAACTCAGCAGGCCAGGCAGCATCCGTGGAAAGAGAAACAGAGTTAACATTTCAGGTCTGGGACCCTTCATCAGAACTGGAAAAAGCTGTAGATGTAACAGATATTAAGCAGGTGCAGAGACAGGGGGTGGGGGGTGGGGGTTGTGGGGGTGGGAGGGGAGGAAGGAATTGAAGGAACAAACTGTAAACAAAAGGTAATTTGTGCTGCTGAGCTGTAGGATTCAGGCCCAAGCAGCCAGATTATAACAGTAAGCACAGTTTTATTTTAATTTTCTTTTTAATTCCCTTTTTGAAAAGAAGTAATGTGATATCAGGTAATTCCAAATGAAAATACTTGAAGAGCAGCTGGGACAGTAGCAGGAGGAGCTGGTGGCAGTCACCTTAGCCTCTCTACGGTGGGTCACTCGATTGCCCTTGATATCCGCCACCGTAAAAATGGCATTGGGCACCCGTGCAGCAAATTGAGGTCGTGCTCCGCACTTCTCACTTTTTAACTCTCCTCCCCCACCACCCCACCCCTCTCCTGCCTGCCATGGTGGGGGAAGGGTGGGGGTTAATATCGAGGCCTTTAATTCATCAAATGGGTGGATTCCATTTATTTGTGCAGGGGCTAAGTTTACTTTTCACACTGCCTAACAGGAGCAAATCTGGGGCTCATAACGTGACTGGAGGTGCCCATAGTGCCACTGTGCTTCCAGATCTGGAGGCCTGTGTTATCAGGTGCAGATCCCTGAGGCCGATAACACGCACATGATGCTTAGCGATTTGACTGCTTTCACTACTTTGAGCCTGCATACTGACTGTCTCTAATTTCATGCATATTTTAGCCAAGTCCCATAACGTTTCTGAGCAGCACTCCAGATTGCTCAGCACCGATTTGAAGCAGATGTTTCAAAGGAGGCCATTTAAAAGACTGATTTTCCAGGAGGCTGTGACTGCCACAAGGGACCATCCTTGGCAGTAGGACCTCCTGCACTATGGCGTCCAATGTCCAATCCACGAAGCTCCCCTTTTCTCATAAGCCTTTTTTTAAAAAAAGAATGGGCACAGTTTTAAGGGCAGCCGACAGCTCTTTAACAGCAGGTCACTCTTTGACCTCAGTGCTATCCCAATACATCATGTACTACATGGTAGGAGTGTCATATAAACATTTAAATTAGCTGACTTTGCATTTTGAGACAAGGTCCACTTTTACCCCACAGGTGCAGCTGAGTACTGGTGCAGCACGACCAAATTTCCAGCCCTTCTTTGTAGACCCAGCTCCTATTTGCCACTGTAAATAAAAGATTAGACTAAATGGCTCTGAATTTCCTTTGTCCTGTTCTTCTGCTGGGCGGGATTTCTAGCTGTCTGTCGGTTGTGACCCTGACCTATTTCCCGGAGTGTAGGGTTCTCAAAATTCCCACATTCCCCAAAGTTAGTAATAAAGGGACCCTGAAGGACAAAGTTATTAATAAGGGTACCCTAAAGAAAATGGCTTCTGGACCTCGTGGCAGAAGCCTGCAAGATTGGAAAGCAGGACCCTGCAAAAACGGCAGGTCAAATTCAAAAGGGCTTTGAAAAACCTGACATGCCTGGGCCTGTGAGAGACTTGTTATTTCTGAAAGTCAGACAACTAGATAACACAGAATATGCATTCTTAATCAACTCAGGAAAGACTTAATCTTGAACCCATCAAACCTTTGCATAAATAATCGGTTACAGTTCGAAGTAGCTACCAAGCCAGGAAGACACCGATTAAACATTATGAATAACAAACACCGAGACATTAAAGATCATTTAGCAACAAGACAACCACCCAAAAGGCAGTTAAGGTGAACGACTATAATCACCTTAGATGAGCCTGCCAAAATTAGACAAAGAACTAACCCTGATTTGGCGCGCAGATAATGAACTCCAAAAGCCCACCGGTAACCAAAGGCAGACCAAGGCAAGCAGGCAGACGTGTGCAGCAAGCGGGCAAGTGAGGCAAGATGAACGGCAAGGCCGACGAGTAAGCAGAGAAGGGCAGCGTGGAGAAGTGTTGGGGACGAGCAGGCACATGCTCAGGCCCAGGTCACTCAAAACGCAAGGAAGCGTTGGGTGGACACACGCTCAGGTCCAGAGGTACTCGAAACTCAAAGAAGCAGAATGACCATGAGCACCGTGGTAATAAAGGGCCAGGTAAACCATACCTTTGGATCATTACCACTGCACAGGTAGTGATCTTGGCCACTGCGACCGAGCTAACACCGAAGACCGCCAACCGAACCCCAACCGCAACAAAACTTTGATGACCAGACCACCACCAGAAGAACAAAACCCGAAGTTTTCCACTCTACAAGGTAAAGTACCCAACAAAGACCTTACTCCCTATCTGTAACAGAGAAAAAGATGGTACTTTACTCAGATGACTCCACCACCGTGCCCTGGGACCACGTGATGATGGCAAGCCCCAAAGGACACAAAGAGCGAACCCCAAAATCGCAACCGGCTTGATCGACAGGATTCAACCTGTCCAGAAACCTTTATGGGTGAGCATAATCCCTGGCCCCTCACAGCACAATTTAGTCAGATATTGGGGGTGGGACAATGGTAGGGGAATTATTACTGTGATTTTCCCTTGGTGTACCGTGTGTTCCCCATTCCTAATTAAGTGTACTCTTGTAAGCCTGTAACGATTTCAGTAATTTTCAGTGTTGTAATTTCATTGTGCCTTTTAATAAAAATACAGTTTTCTTGCACCAAACCAGTTGTCTACTCCAATTCTGTATCGCCGCCTGTACCTAAGTCCGGTGTCTAGAACCCAGAGGTGTGGGAGCGATTTGAACCGCTCAAAACCCAGTCAGGGGCAAAGCTGACTGCACACACGCCACCCCCTACAGGGGGCGAGGTCATTAGCATTTCAAGGTGCATCTACGGTGTTGGGTGTCAAGTTGGAAATTACTGTGGTATCTCACTGCAGGATAGTTTGGCTGGTGGTGCTGGCAGACAATTTTAAGAAATTCAATATTTGTTCCGAGATTGAAATTGTCACTTTGCCTAATGCAATTGATCGCTCTTCAATTGTTTGCACTATTCAAATGGGCCTTTTTAATTTTAACTCCACTCTGACATTATCCTATATTTTTGTTTCTCATTATAACATGCCCACTCATATCTGGGCAGGATGTCACTTCCAGCAAAAACTTCCCAGAATGGGTGTCAGAGAAATGGGGAGCTGATGTAATCAACCTCCCACCCAATCAGATTATGTCGATTACTCAGTACAATAGCACAGGTAATTCAAGGCCACTGATTCTTGCTGCTACTTGCAATTAGGAACATAAGAACATTCGGAACAGGAGTAGGCAATTTAGCCCCTCAGGCCTACTCCACCATTCAATTAGATCATGACTGATCTGTGTTATGTTCATTAATAACTAGACATTCTTATTATGAACACAGCTAGCTTCTAGCTAGTTATTTATTCAGTACACATTCTCTAGGTACAGTATCTGTAGAGGCTTCCATGTGTGCTCCTGTGTGCAGGCTGCCATCTTGACTGTTGCCTTCTGGGTAGCCTAGTGCCTCATGGGTAATGTAGTCTTAAACATACAGCTATATACAGCTCTACACAGCTCCACCTAGTGTCCACTATAGAATGACATGCTATTGATCACTACAATCTGTACTTCAACTCATCTTTGCTCCATATCCCTTGGTACTCTTACCTAACAGAAATCTATCTATTTCAGCCTTGAAAGCAACAATTGTCCCAGAATCCATAGGCTTTTGGGGGAGTGAGTTCTGAATTTCTACTACCCTTAGTGTGAAAAAGTGCTTCCTGATTTCTCTCCTGAATGGCCTAGCTCTAATTTTAAGATTATGTCCCCTTGTTGATTTCTCCACCAGGGGAAATAATTTCTCTGTATCTACCCTATCAAATCCTTTAAAGATTTTAAACATCTCAATCAGATCACCCCTTAATCTGCTATACTGATAAGCCAGGTTTCTGCAACTTGTCTTCACAATTTAACCCACTAAGCCCCGGTATCATTCTGGTGAATTTGCGCTGTACCCCCTCCAATGCCAATATATCCTTCCTGAGGTGCGGTGCCCAGAACTGAACACAGTTCCTTTTGATAGCTTTTTCATTATTATTCTTACAGTCCTCAAAGACCCTTTTCTTGAATTTTAATTAATTTCTAATCCCTTTAGTTAGCTGCAACCAATCTTGAAGAAAATAAACCTTCACATTAAACAATAGTTATACAAAGGAGTAGGAGTAGGTCATTTAGCCTCCGAGCCTGGTCCGCCATTCAATGAGATCATGGCTGATCTGTGACCAAACTCCATATACCTGCTTTTGTCCCATATCCCTTAATAACTTTGGTTAACAAAAATCTATCAATTTCAGATATGCCGCAGAAAGGTCCATTTGAGGATATTGAAAAGTTTATAGAAGCTGTTATATCTGATTATTTGTTACATGTAACATTTTCAGGGATCAACATTAAATAAACATGTGGGAAAAATTGGGTTGTTTGCGCCTCACGTTAGCGCCCTCTTAGGGTGCATACGGGAGGCGCAAAGCAACTAGCACCCGGGTGCGACGCCGCCCACACCTCCCACGAAATTCAGCAGGAGGTTAGCGGCGGCGCTAACCGGTAGCACCCCGTGGCACTGGCGATGACGTCATCACCGTGCGCAGCGCCCCGCTTGCGCCCTGGCTACGATCTTCGGGAGTGCCCCCTGACTCACCACTGGATGCTATGTCCGACGGGGTCAGGGGGGCCTACCTGCGGCCGGGGAGGCACAATTTAAAGGCGAGGTGCGGGGCGGCCATTTTTGTTGCTGGCCACCTGCCAGCACCTGCCTACGCTCCCATCCCCGGCCTCCTGAATGGCCCCCCTCCCCCGCAGAATGCCAGCTGCGCTCCAAGAGCATGGCACTTCTCTTGAGTGCCGGGTTCTTCTGCCGGCACTCCCGATCCCCGGGGGCCCAGCTGGGGCCCGGGTCGTGCTGTGCCAGGCCCCTCCCCTTTAAGATGGGGAGGAAGGTCTGCAATACTGTGGCACGTAGCGCTGTGATATTGATTCACAGCACCCCAAGAGGGATGCGGGGCGCTTCCAGTAGCAACCACTCAAGTTCCGGCGCCGGGGCGCTAAAAGTAGTGCCCCAGTGGGGCGCTACTCAATTTTTAGCCCCATAGCTGTAGCTGGGACTGAAACCAACCATTCATTTTATATTTTTGCACAATACAGAATGGAAGAAAGTAATGTCGGACAGGCTCCAGTCTCACCTTCCAAATGATCTAATTGGTTAATACTGACAACCTCCAATGCCAATGGAAATTTTTTTTTTGTGAAATGCTGACAAACTAACACATAGGTTGAAGAGCTGACTGCCAGCTTAAAAAGCTGATAATTGGCATGTATGACAACAGAATCTCTGTTTTCTCCAGAAGACCGCCTAGTTACACAAATTGCACTATGATTAAAAAAATAAAGATTACACTAAACTAAACTAAAGGAAAATCAGATTTTGGTTCATTTTATTTGGGCTGGATTTAAATACACTGTTTGGGAAATTAAACTGATGTGAGATAGAGAGCTGAAGCCTTAAGGCTTTCGTGTTTTGGGATAATCTGTTGAGTCACACTGCCACTGTGTTGATGTGCACATAAAACCACTTCGCACTAATACAAAAGTGGCAGCATAATTGCAACCTAAGTGGAAAAACTTGGGCTGGTTTTTAATGCCCCATGGGCTATAAATGTTCTGAAAATCTGGCAATACTGCAATTTTATAAAGAGGCTCTCCTCTTGCAAGTTCTGATGAAGAGCCTTGCTTGAAATATTAACCTGTGTTTACCTTTCAGGGCCCACAACAGCACCAGCATAAGGACTAATGCAATTTTTACTCCCAGGTCTCATTTTCTAGAATCAATCATAGAATCATAGAACACAGAAGGAAGCCATTTGGCCCATTAAGCTGATCCCTTGCTCTTTCCCTGTAGCACATAGTAGTAGTTCTGGCATTGTCTCCACCCAAAGCTGAGAAATGGTGTGACTGCAGGCCACCACTGGGGTCCTAAAGAAATTATCCCCAGCAAAGTCAGGGATGACAGGGAGGGGGGAAGGTTGCTCTTGCTCCTACTGGCCACAAGGAAACCATAAAAAAATGAAATTTCACTGCCGGCTCCGGGACTGTGCGTGATTCATGTATTTCACTGTTAAACATGTGTTAGGGTCCAAATTGCGTCATTGGACATCGGCATTTAAATTTTTATGAGACCCTCGCCTGCCCATGGCTGGCGGCTTCAATGCTCCTGAAACCCAGGAGTTAAAATGGTAGTGGGGGCTCGGGGGGGGGGGGGGGCGCTAATGCTGCGGGAACACAGCAGGTAGTGCCCGGTCTCCATTTTAACCTCCTGCCTGCACCATTCCCGCAACGGTTAAAACCGAAGCTTAGGTGTCTCGGTCAGATTTGTTATCCTTTTCACATTTTCACTCATGATTGTCTGCGCATGAATAACGCCAAGTCAGCTGCTTTTCATGACATTTAATTAGTGATGCAATATCCTCACATGATTAAATATTTTGAGATATAACGATGTGACTGAGCTAAATCTGTAAACTGACTGCCTTGCCCTTTCTCTGCACTTTTCTTTTCATTTCATTAATTGCAATGAATCTGCAATACTTTGCACAGCTCATTATAAAGGCCAACGTCTTGATGTACTATGTAAAATTTACTGCCAGATTCATTGAATCCATTTGTGATATCCAGGCTACAATCCATTGTGAGTGATTTCATGGTCCAGCTATTGTACATTTGCTTCATGTAACAGAATAGCTACGGCTTATCTAAAAACAATGTACAATGAAAAAGGACTGTGAAGGTTTTGTTTTACAACATGTGCCTACAATCACGTAGAGGGCGCGTGAATGACTCTTTATTCATCTTTTTTTTTTGTTAGGTAATGGGACAGTACATTTCCAGCTATTGATAAACAAAATTGTGAAAATCTAGGAGTCTTGCCACTCACAAAGGGCTCAATGCATTAGTTGAAGTAACTGTTCCAACAAAACAGTGTTTCTTTCATGGGGTCTGAGTAGAAGGCTATGTTAAAAATGTGTCTGTCACTTGTCAGATGCTCTACAGATGCCTTTACTTAAGCACTTGTTTCAAATTATTGAAATGTTTGGTTAATTGGAGCATGTCATAAGAGTAACTTACGTTTGTGAATGCAAGAAGTGATGCTCTAAATCGTTAAGTCTAAAGTTTGCTTGTTTGTTTAGTTTGAGGGGGTGGTAGCAACCAAGGCAGAATATTATTAATTTCTAGTATTTCTCAGAATTAGAAAAAAAAATACAATCTGATTAAAATCTGTTGCTCTACCTGAACTAACAGAGATAATCTTTTGTACCACCAACTCCTATTCATCGTTGCTGCACGTTTCATTAGAAGCACTTTTTCTCTTGCAAGGAAAAAATCCAATTAACTTTCTAATGAACTCTTTTCAGCAATTGAGTGACTTCCATGTTTAAGCATGCTGAACTATCTTTTGTGCATTGAAGTAAAACATGAGAGCAGTTCAAACTCATGCGAAACAATTGCAATGATTTTAAGGATTTGGAAACAAATTCAACTTAGTGATACAAGATAGAATCATTACATGAAGCTTAGTGTGATAACAATGTGGCCTAGGTTTTGAACATTTATTTTTAGCCTCTGCCTCATAGGATGTTAGTTAACTGGTTAGACTTGTCACTAAGGAGATTGTGGGATTGGCAGAAACTGAGCCTTTTTTGGTAGATAAAGAACTTTTAAGAACAAAGAATCCTTGGCTCTAAGAAGGAATAAATCATTACGTGACATTGTAAGAGGATGTTCCAGTGTTGCAGAAGCTTTCCTCATATTCAAGGTCTCTAGTGTATAAATACCTTGTGTTAAGATATTTTGTTGATTCTGTTGTTCAAAATTTGGAGAAACTTTTGCATTTTGCCAGAATTAAAGTGATATTATCCCCTTATTCAGTCACATTTTCAGGAACAGCCAGGAAATCTTGTTTCAAACTCTTAGCTGCCATGCCTGCAGATTGCATTACACCACCAACATAATCTGCGATTCTATTAGGCAATTTAATCTGCTACAGTGTATACTTTTTTTAAATTGTCCTTATATTTTGTTAAAATTAAGATTAAGACAAATTAAGCTCCAACAACACTCAAGAAGCTCAGCACCATCCAGGACAAAGCAGCCCGCTTAATTGGCACCCCATTCACCACCTTAAACATTCACTCCCTCCACCACCGGCGTACCGTGGCTGCAGTGTGTACCATCTACAAGATGCACTGCAGCAACTTGCCAAGGATTCTTTGGCAGCACCTCCCAAACCCGCGACCTCTACCACCTAGAAAGCCAAGGGCAGCAGGCGCATGGGAACACCACCACCTCCAAGTTCCCCTCCGAGTCACACCATCCTGACTTAGAAGTATATCGCCATTCCTTCATCGTCGCTGGGTCAAAATCCTGGAACTCCCTACCTAACAGCACTGTGGGTGTACCTTCACCACACGGACTGCAGCGGTTCAAGAAGGCGGCTCACCTTAGGGATGGGCAATAAATGCTGGCCTTGCCAGGGACACCCACATCCCATAAAATGAATGAATAAATAAATAAATAAATAAATAAATAAAATTAGTGGTAGGATTAGCTGGTGGTGTTGTGCTACTATTAGTGTATATATTCCCCCAAGATTTAGTTGTTCAAGTATCCCAGTTTTACTGTAACTTTCAATCTGAGATTGCTAGCTACTGTTATATTTTTGGCTGTTATTTAATTAGTTTAGATATTTTGCTTTTTAATTTTATATCACTCTCATAGGTGAATTCTAACTCCCTATGCGTATCAGAATGTCTTCACTAATCTCCAATTTAGGCAAGCTTTCAGTAACACTGCCAGGATAACTAACAGAACAACTTTTCTACTAAAATAACAACAGAAAATGCTGGAAACACTCAGCAGGTCAGGCAGCATCTGTGGAGAGAGTTTTTCTATTAAATTGCTTTCAGCTACTAGAATTATTTATGTTTCTGCAGGATCTCTCTTCCATCTTTCATAACTATGTAACAACACAGGAGTGTAGGAACAGGAGTGGGCCATTCATCTCCTTGAACCTGGTCCACTATTCTATTAGATCATGGCTGATCTGTACCTCAACTCTATTTATTTAACTTTGCTCCATATCCCTTGATACCATTACCTAACAAAAATCTATCAATCTCAGTCTTAAAAATTTCAATTGACCGAGCACCTACAGCATTTTGGTGGAGAGAAATACAGATTTCCACTACGCTTTGTGTGAAAACGTGCTTCTTGGTTTCACTCCTAAATAGCCTATCTCTAACTTTAAGATTAAGCCCCCTTGTTTTGGATTCCCCCGCCAGAGGAAACAATTTCTCTGCATCTACCCTATCCAATCCCTTTATCATTTTAAAGATCTCGATTTGATCACCCCACAACCTTCTAAATTCAAGGGAATACAGACCAAGTTTATGCAACCTTTCCTCATAATGTAATCTTTTTAGCCCCAGTATCATTCTGGTGAATCTGTGCTGTACCCCTTTCATGATCAGTATATTTCTCCTGAGGCAAGCTGCCCAGAATTGAATGCAGTACTCCAGATGGGGTCTGACCAAGTCGCTGTACAACTGAAGCATAACTTCCTCCCTTTTATAATCAGCCCCACCTTGAGATAAAGGCCAACTTTCCATTATCCTTTCTGATTGCTTTTTGTGCCTGTCTACTAGCTTTTAATGATTTGTGTACATGGACACCTAAATCCGTTTGCTCTTCCACAACTCCTACTCTCTCACCATTAAGAAAATGTTCCATCCGATTTGTCTTTCTCATATCCAAAGTATATCACCTCACATTCCTTACACTGGACTCCATCTGCCCTAGTTTTGCTCACTCAAATTCAAATTCAAATTCAAATCGCTTTATTGGCATGATAAGTTACATCTTATGTTGCCAAAGCATCAAAATACATTTATGGTTTAGCACATAAACGCAGTTCTATTCATACAGTGTATAAACAGGTATATCCCTGAGTGTATAAATATACATTCGCATTGTTTATATATATTTTCTTAGTTTACTGGTTGTCCCTCTGTTCATGGCAAGCTGTAACATAGTGTGCCGCCAGTGTTATACAGCTTCTCTCCTCTCCCAGTAGGAATGGGAGTTTTTGGTTGTCATTCAGATTTCTGAAATCAGGGCATATTTGTGAGAATTTTTGGTAGAAATTCTCCCTGATGCCCTGATATTTTCCACAAGCTGTGAGGAAGTGCATCTCTGTCTCCACCACTCCCTGACTGCAGTGAGAGCATATCCTGTCCTCTCTTGGCAGCCTGGTCTGCCTGTGTCTGCCTTTTTCGATCGCTAGGCTATATTCGCTAAGTCTGTACCTTGTCAAGGTTCTTCTCAGTTTGTTATCCTTTACCATGGTCAGGTAATCAGCTATGTTGTATTGTCTGTTTAGGGCCAAGTAGCAATTGAGTTTGCTTTGGGTTTTTGTTGTTTCTGCCCAATATGTCAGATATTTTTCCTTTTGCTTAGCGACGATTGTGTTGGGTCGAATTCTTTGTGTTACCCTGTCACTGTCCTGGGGCTGGTTATTGTTAGTATTGTTAGTAGTTACTTCACTGAGTCCCAGGACTAGTTGACTGAGGGTATTCTTCTTTATGGTCAGCTCTTGGCATTTCAGGGCGTCGTAGTGATAGCATTGGGGATTGCTCATTTGTAGGTGATTCCAAAATTTGGTGGCTCTTTTTTGGATAGTGATTATTAATGGATATTGGCCTAGTTCCGCCCTGCATGCATTGTTTACTGTTTTCCTTTGAGTCCGGAGGATACTTTTACAGAATTCTGCATGTAGGATCTCAATTGGGTGTTTGTCCCATTTTGCAAATTCTTGTTGAGTTAGCGGTCCCCATACCTCACTGCCATAGAGTGCAATTGGTTCAATTACTGATTTGAAAATTTTGAGCCAAATGCTAATTGGGATTTCTATTTGGATTGATTTTTTGATGGCATAGAAAGCCCTTCTTGCTTTCTCTTTCAGTTCATTCACAGCCAGTTTGAAGTTTCCTGCAGAACTGATTTTTAAGCCCAAGTATGTGTAGTTAGTGGTTTGTTCAATTTTGGTTGTTCCTACTGTGAAATTTATTTTGGGTCCCTGATGTTTGGATCTTTGCTGGAACACAAGGACTTTGGTTTTTTGGGGATTTATTGTCAGGGCCCAAGTCTGGCAGTACGACTCCAGCAGGTCCAGGTTTTGCTGTAGCCCCTCTTTAGTAGCCCCTCACTTAGTCTGTCTATGTCCCTCTGTAACTTCCTAGTAGATTATCACAACTTCAGACCTCATTTTATGTTTATTATTAAGCCAAATTATTGAATAACTAACTGCAGATATCCCTCTATTTAACTCCTAAAAATGAAAATAAAAATAAAAGGTTGCAATCTATGCTATTCTTCTGTAGAATACTTTTATATATGCAGTGTTTCTTTTCTGCTTTTATTTTTTTCCCCACTGTGAGAGCTGATGCTGGCTTAAACTATTCTACAGAGAATTCCAAAATGACTCAAAGATTCAAGCTTCCTACAACTGCTTAAATATCCCTGAAAACAGTTACTAGCACTTTCTAGATTTGAATAACTGTTGATCACATTTGAAAATAACTAGTTGTCATACATTTAAATGAGCAAATCATACAGTCTGCATTTGTTTGAACGTAGCTTGGCTCCTCCCTCAAGCTTTGCATACAACTGAATGAAGCTTAAAGCAACATAAGCTTGGTACAAGATTCCGGAGGCAGCTGGCTTTTAAACTACTTGAGATGATTTTCTTCATGGACTGAGCCATTTGCACCTGTTTTGGGGGTGTTCTGGAATGGCACGTTTCCGCCTGGGCAGCCCACCGGCCAGGTTCAGTTCCTGCTCTGTGCAGTTGCCAATTTCAGCTGGGGTAGAGCTAAAGATGTACAATTGGCCAAATTAAGGAGTCATAGAGTTTTACAGCACAGAAAGAGGCCCTTCGGCCCATCGTGTCCGCGCCGCCCATCCATCCCTGTCCAGTCTAATCCCATTTTCCAGCATTTGGTCCATAGCCTTGTATGCAATGGCATTTCAAGTGCTCATCCAAATGCTTCTTGAATGTTGTGAGGGTTCCTGCCTCTACCACCCTTTCAGGCATTGAGTTCCACATTCCAACCACCCTCTGGGTGAAAAAGTTCCTCCTCAAATCCCCTCTAAATCTCCTGCCCCTTACCCTGAATCTATGCCCCCTTGTTATTGACCCCCCTACTAAGGGGAAAAGTTCCTCTTTATCTACCCTATCTATGCCCCTCATCATTTTGTACACCTCAATCAGGTCCCCCCTCAGCCTTCTTTGCTCCAAGGAAAACAACCCCAGCCTGTCCAGCCTCTCTTCATAGCTGAGGCGCTCCATCCCAGGTAACATCCTGGTGAATCTTCTCTGCACCCTCTCCAAAGCAATCACATCCTTCCTATAGTGAGGCGACCAGAACTGCACACAGTACTCCAGCTGTGGCCTCACCAGCGTTTTGTACAGCTCCATCATAACCTCCCTGCTCTTATATTCCATGCCTCGGCTAATGAAGGCAAGTATCCCATATGCCTTTTTAACCACCTTATCTACCTGTTCCGCTGCCTTCAGGGATCTATGTACATGTACACCAAGGTCCCTCTGACCCTCTGTACTTCCTAGGGTCCTACCACTCATTGTGTATTCCCTTACCTTATTTGTCCATCCAAAATGCATCACCTCACACTTTTCAGGGTTAAATTCCATTTGCCACTTTTCCGCCCATCTGACCAACCCGTTTATATCGTCCTGTAGCCTGAGGCTTTCCTCCTCGCAATTTACCACCCCACCAATTTTCGTGTCATCTGCGAACTTACTGATCATACCTTTTACATTCTCATCCAAGTCATTTATGTAGATCACAAACAACAAGGGACCCAGCACCGATCCCTGAGGTACCCCACTGGACACAGGCTTCCAGTCACAAAAGCAACCTTCGACCATCACCCTCTGCCTCCTGCCACTCAGCCAGTTTAGGATCCAATGCGCCAAGGCACCCTGGATCCCATGGGCTCTTACCTTCTTGACCAGTCTCCTATGCGGGACTTTGTCAAAAGCTTTACTGAAGTCCATGTAAACTACATCCACAGCATTTCCCTCATCCACCCCCCTAGTCACCCCCTTGAAAAATTCAATCAGATTTGTCAGACATGATTTACCCTTGACAAAGCCATGCTGACTATCCTCGATTAATCCTTGCCTCTCCAAGTGGAGACTAATTTTGTCCCTCAGAATTTTTTCCAATAATTTCCCTACCACAGATGTTAGGCTCACTGGCCTGTAATTCCCTGGTTTATCCCTGCTACCCTTCTTGAATAATGGTACTACGTTAGCTGTTCTCCAGTCCTCTGGTACATCCCCTGTGGCCAGAGAGGTTCTGAAAATTTGTGTCAGAGCCCCTGCAATCTCCTCCTTTGCCTCCCACAGCAGCCTGGGATACATCTCGTCCGGGCCTGGGGATTTATCCACTTTTTGGCCTGCTAAAACCGCTAGCACCTCCTCCCTCTCGATGCTAATATGTTCAAGTATGTCACAGTCCCCTTGCCCGATTTCTATGTCTGCATCGTCTTTCTCCATAGTGAACACAGATGCAAAAAATTCATTTAAAACCCCGCCTACATCATCTGGCTCTACACACAGATTGCCACTTTGGTCCCTAATGGGCCCTACCCTTTCCCTGGTTATCCTCTTGCCCTTAATATACTTATAAAACATCTTAGGATTTTCCTTTATTTTGCTCACCAGTGTTATTTCATGGCCCCTCCTCACCCTCCTAATTTCTTTTTTAAGTATGCCCCTGCACTTTTTATACTCCTCTAGGGCTTCTTCCGTCTTTAGTCTTTTGTAACTGCCAAAAGCCCCCCTTTTATTTCTAATGCATTTTTGTATATCCCTTGTTATCCAAGGTTCCCTTTGCTTGTTGGTCCCACCCTTGACCTTTACAGGAACATGTTGGCGTTGTACTCTCTCTATTTCCCTTCTGAAAGTCTCCCACTGTTTTGATGTGGATTTTCCTATAAGTAGCTGCTCCCAGTCCACTTTGGCCAGATCCTGCCTTATCATATTAAAATCGGCCCTCCCCCAATTTAGAACCCTTATTTCCGGGCCGTCTTTGTCTTTTTCCATGGCCACCTTAAATCTCACCGAATTATGGTCACTGTCGCCAAAATGCTCTCCTACTGACACTTCCACCACTTGCCCGGCTACATTCCCCAGAATTAGGTCCAGTACCGCCCCCTCTCTTGTAGGACTTTCTACATGTTGGCTCAAAAAGCTCTCCTGGATGCACTTTAAGAATTCTGCACCCTCTAAGCCTTTCACACTCTGACTATCCCAATTTATATTGGGGAAGTTGAAATCCCCCACTATTATTACCCTATTATTTTTGCACTTTTCTGAGATTTGCCTACATATCTGTTCCTCTATCTCCCCCTGACTGTTTGGGGGCCTATAGTACACTCCCAGCAAAGTGCTTGCCCCCTTTTTGTTTTTAAGTTCTACCCATATGGCCTCATTAGAGGAACCCGCAAATATATCATCCCTCCTTACAGCAGTAATTGACTCCTTAATTAATATTGCAACACCCCCTCCCCTTTTACACCCCCCTCTGTCTCACCTGAAGATTCTATACCCCGGAATATTGAGCTGCCAGTCCTGACCCTCCCTCAACCATGTCTCCGTGATAGCAACAATATCGTACTCCCATGTGTTCAACAACAACTTGCCCGGAGGTGGAGAATTAGCCACGGTTTTGATCCCTGATTGCTATCTGCTGACCATTGCTTGAAATGTGCTGTGGAAAGCAAGTGAAGACAAGATTTACTTAGCTGTGAAAGCTTACATAGAATATAAGAGAATAGCAATTATTAACAATAGAAAAAGCCTATTTAGCCAACAAGCCCATCCCTTTTTCAGCTCCACTTGTTTATCTCCTCACTAAATTTCTCTTTTCAGAAATGCATCCAATTTTCACTATCATTTTATACTGTCCACATCAACAGCTTTCCCTGCTAACTTATTCCACAGCTATTAACATTTCAATGAAAAGCTCTTCTTGAATATCCACTCTCCTACTTTTCCAATTTTTAACTTGTGCCCCCTAGTATTGGATCACACCACCATAATGAACAATTTGCTTGTATCAGTTATACTGATTCTCGTCACAAGCTTGAAAATTTCAATTAGGTCATTTCAAAGTCTCGTCTTTCCCAGAGAAATTAAACCCAACTTCCTTCAACCTTGCCACATAACCTAAATTCCTGATAGTCACACTCAGCTTCTGTACCTTTACAACAGTATCTTTCCTATAATTAATTGACTGGAATTGCACAAAGTACTCTTGGTGGGGTCTGACTAAATTCCTCATAGAGCAACAGTCTAACTTTTTTTCATTTGCATTCTCTCTGTTTGCTTATTCAATGCAGTATCTTGTTATCTTTTCTTTAACTGCAGCTATGCACTGTGCTAATGGCCTCATATATATATAACCTATAACCTCTAGATTTCTTTCCTGAACAGCACACTGTGCCACTGTTCCATTTCGCACTTGCTCCCTTGTTTGGTGGGCTCTCATGCTAATCATGCACATGAATTGCATCATTCATCTATTGCCCCAGTTATGTTAAAGATCTAAACCCTTGGGGAACTGGGTGTGTAGTGGGTTAGATACTGACATCCCACCTGTGGGAGTTGGGGTCAAATCCAGCCCAGACTGATGGAATGAAAGTCAATGACTGTAAGAGTCCTTTGTAAAGTAATTTGGGACCACAAAACTATCCCTAATGTACACTAATTAAGAATATCACCTGGAGAGGCCAAGGATGATTGACATGGGAAATGGAAAACAATGACAGACTAATACAGTAGAAGGCACTCTTACGAAGGTGAGGTTGGGGCTTTACTTTGCAGCTGGCTGGGCTATACCTCACCTGGGAGCTAGGAATGTTTGAGGTTGCTGCTGGTGCCTGAAATGGGAAGAATACCATTCCCCAGCACTAACATTAATAAGCAGAAAGAAAAGGAGAAAACAATCTACGGCTGGATATTTACTGGGGCGGGATGCGTGGGGGAGGGGTGTGGAGTTTGGGGCAGGAAACCAGGGGGGCAGAGTTTGGGGTGGAGTTTGGGGCGGGAAACCCGGAAGTCTGGTTTTCCCGCATGCTGTGGAGTTTTAACTTTTGGCCCCGACAGGTTCCCCACCTGGAAGTCAGCCTGATTGACAGGCTTGGCTTCCAGTCGGTAGAGGAACATTCTGGAGGAGGCCGCAGGACCAGGTAGTTCCAATCCCAAAGGGGGGTCTGCTCCCTGACCCCAGGGGTGTCCTGATCCTGGGGGAGTTCTGATCCCCAACCCCCGGAGGGGGGGTTCCGATCCAGTGGAGGAGGGGGGGTTTATATGAGAGGGAGTCTAATGATGGGGAGTTTGGGGGTTGGGAGGAAGCACTCCTGCTCCTCCTGGCCCTCAAGGAGTGCTGTGAAGGCAGTTACCTTCTCCCTTGCCACGAGCTATCAGGCAAGAAGCTGAGGAGCAGAAGCACGAAGAGGAGGAGGAGAAAGAGGAGGAGGCGGAAGAGGAGGAAGGGGGGCAGCAACCATTCTGCCCGGGCTGTACTTGAAGAACTAATTCAAGTGCGATACCAGTAAATGCAGCTCCAACTCCCCATTCACCAACAGTCCCACATTCCTTACCTTCGCTCTGTCACTGACCATCACAGCATCCTCTCGGCCAAAATTTAAAAATAAAAGCCACCACAAAATAAACATTCCATACCAAATTTATAAATTAAATCATGCTATATTGCATACAAACATAAACTAATCACCCTTGTGCATTCCCTTAGTGCCTGTCTTCCGTGTGCCTTTGCATGTCCTAGTGCTCCTAAGCAGCGCTACTCCAGTGGCTACAGCATGGCTGGTGGAAGGCTGCTGTCTTTCAGTGGGGGAGACTGTAGATGGCCTTGGAGGATGACCTTGAGCAGTTCTGGGCCTAGAAGGCCAGGCTTCAGACTGTACCATCTTCCCATGAATGGCAGCAGACTGGACTGGCTGGCTGACAGGCAACAGCAAGGGCACTGGTGGAGTGACAGTGGTGGGAGGACGAATGCTGTCATCCTGAGAGAGGACAGCAGGTTTGTGTTCCACGGAGTCACTGCCACTCCCCCGGGGCGGCGCCTCCGCAATCCTAGCCATCTGTTGGAGGACAGATTGCTGGACTGCTGTGCCACCCAGTAAGCCCCTTTGAACATGTGTATTCACAGCCATGTTGGCAGCAGTCTGAGCTTCCACTGCAGCACTCAGATTTTTGGTGGAAGCTGCTTGCGCTGCAATGGAAGCTGAGACACCAGCCATCAGACGCTGCATCATTGTTGTGTCCATAAGTGTGCTAATGGAGGTGGCCACCAATTCCATGCTGAAAAGGATGGGCTCCAGGCTCTGCACAAAGCCCTGTGCCAAGTTGGTGCCAGACTCCTCCATGCTCCTTCACATTGAACACAGGCTTTCTGGAAGGCTTCCCAATGCACCAAGCATTTTGTTGTGTATACCCATCAACTTCTTCTGTAGGCTGCCCCATCAAAGTCCTCATCTGAGTCCTCTGCAGCAGAACTCATGTGTGACCTCGCCCTCCGGCAAGCTGGCCCTTGCGCTATCCTTGCCCCCTGCCCTGGCTGCAGCGCAATTGTGCCCGGTGTCTCACCTCTAGATCCCGCCTCTAATCTATCCTATAAGACACGCACAGTGTCAGTATCTGAGCTGGTGACTGTGAGTGTGGAAGCGAGTGACGGTGTATCTTCATGATCACTTCGTTCTTGCTGTTCCTCCACTGCCTGGCCAGGTTGCATTTCTTGGGTATCTGAAAGGAAAAAGGCACAAGTGTACGGTTGTGGTGAGGGGAGGGGGAGGAATTAAGAGGTACATGCTTACATCATGTGTTGGTTGTAAATGAGAAGAGATTGTGGGATGAGGAGGAAGTGGGATGTGAGAAGGAGGTATGAGGATACTGTTGAGTCTGTGTGTCCCAGTTATGTTTATTATAAATCACTGGACACAGACAACAAGAATAACTTTAACAGGTCTTTACTATTCAGAGGTCAGGGCTGAACTGCCCAGCAAATCACTACACAGCGTTTATATACCAGTGTGGTCACCACCGGTATTACAGTATACAGCAGCCAAGAGAAAGTAGTACATCTCTTAAGGTAGTTCTCTTAAGGTGGAACAGGTTACATACACCACAATCCTCCCTTTTTAGCTTAACAGTGTATATCCCCATTTAACATAACATAATAACATATATATATATATATATACAACTTCATGCAAAACAGTTCAAAGATTCAGTCTCTGAGGAGGCCTCCTGATCCGAGTTGGATAACGCCTTTCAGGGGTCTCTAATTCTCGTTGCTGGGGTGACTCATCTAGTTGATCTCTTATGGATTGGACATCATCATCAGGTACATTCACTTCTGAGGTAGATGCTTCAGGTTCACTAACTTCTTCCACGGTTGTCTCTGCCGTAACCCTGGGTTCGACCCTTGTTCTCGATTCTACCAGTTGGTCAGCATGACATCGTATTACATTTTCACCAATATCTACCGTGTACATCAGGGGTCCTTGTCTGGCCCGAATTGTTCCAGATTGCCATTTCTCATTTTTATAGTCCCGGGCTAACACTGGTTGTCCTATTTCGAAACTCCGAGTGGTCTTGTTATTTATATGCTGGAACTGTTTGTTTTCGACTTCCCTCCGCACATTTGGTTTTAACAAGTCCAACCTGGACCGCAACCTCCTGTTATAGAACATCATGGCAGGACTTTGGTTTGTCACTACATGAGTGGCGTTTCGATATGCCAGTAGGAAATTGTCCACCTTGTGTTGTAGTGGAATCTGATCTTCGCTCATGGCCTTTATTGCTTTTTTTGAACGTTTGTACAAATCTCTCGGCCAACCCGTTTGTAGCCGGATGATATGGGGCAGAGGTATAATGTTTCACCCCATTCTTCTTCATGAATTTCTGGAATTCTTCTGACACGAACTGCGGTCCGTTGTCTGAACGTATTTGTTCTGGCAATCCATTTCTTTCAAATATCGTTCTTAGCACCGCGATCGTCTTTTCCGAGGTAGTGGTAGTCATCTTAATCACTTCTGGCAATTTAGAATGTGCGTCCACCGCAATTAAAAACATGGAGTCCATGAATGGACCAGCAAAGTCAATATGTACACATTGCCATGGGGTTGAAGGCCATTCCCATGGATGCAGCGGTGCAATCGGAGGTGCATTTTGAACTTTTTGGCATCCTGAGCAGCTTTTCGTCAGATCCTCTATCTGTTGGTCGATACCCGGCCACAACACAAAGCCCTAGCAAGGCTTTTCATCTTGACTCCCCCCAGATGACCTTCATGCAGTTCCTTTAGAACTCTCTCTCTTAACTTAGGAGGAATAATCACCCGTGTTCCATACATCAATGTTCCTTGACAGACGGGCAGCTGTTCTCGTCTTCCTGAGAATGCCGGTAACAGTGGATCACCATGTGCTGGCCATCCCTTCACTGTCAATTTGTAGACCCGGGACAGTGTCGGGTCGTTCCTGGTTTCTCTTTCAATACTTGCATTGGTGACAGATAAACATTCGATGATGGTCGAGTGAAATAACTCAACAGGGTCAACCGTCGGTGCCTCCTCCGCTGTAGGTAGTGGCAGGCGCAACAGCCCATCAGCATTACCATGCTGCTTTGTACCTTTGAATTCGATCTGATATTGATGAGCCCCTAGGAAAAGGGACCATCTCTGGAGACTCTGTGCTGTCATCACCGAAACACCCTTCTTAGGGTTAAAAATGGATACCAACGGTTGGTGGTCTGTCAGTAGCGTAAACTTTTGGCCCTGCAGGTAATGATTAAACTTCTTTACTCCCCACACAAGGCTGAGAGCCTCCCTATCTATCTGAGCATAGTTGCGCTCAGCGGAGGTCAATGATCTGGATGCGAACGCGACTGGCCTCTCCAAGCCATTTGGCAACTTGTGTGAGAGTACTGCCCCAATACCATATGGAGAAGCATCACAAGCCAAACGAATAGGCAGCGTTGGGTTGAAGTGAGCCAACACTTCCTCTGAGGTGATCAATGCCTTGCTTTTGCGAAAGGCCCTCTTACAGTCCTCGCTCCACTTCCATGGTACTCCCTTCTGCAAAGGAGCGTTCAGCGGGTGCAGCACTGTGGATAAATTTGGCAGAAACTTATGGTAATAGTTAATCAACCCTAGGAACGACCTCAACTGGGATACATTATCCGGAGCGGGAGCCTTCACAACAGCTTCGATCTTGTCAGGAGACTTATGAAGCCCCTCCTGGTCAATGACATGACCACATTACGAGATCCGCTTCTGAAAGAACTCACATTTCTGGCGATTAACTCGAAGTCCATATTCTTTCAATCTGGTGTGCACCAGTTCCAAATTTGCAAGATGTTCCTCATCATCATCTCCTGTAATCAGAATATCGTCCAGGTAACATTGTGTGCCTGGAATTCCCTGTAATACCTGCTCCATGGCCCTCTGCCAAATTGCTGGAGCCGATGCCACTCCAAAAACCAGTCTATTATACCGATACAAGCCTCTATGCGTGTTGATCGTGAGATACTGGCGTGACTCTTCCTCAACTTCCATCTGTAAGTACGCCTGCGCCAGGTCTATCTTGGTGAAGTGTTTCCCGCCAGACAACGAAGCGAAGATATCCTCAATCCGCGGAAGCGGATATTGCACCGTGTGAAGCACCGGATTAACAGTGATCTTGAAATCTCCACAGATGCGAGCCTTTCCCAGTTCCCCCGGCTTGTTGCTCGATGAACGCTTCATGACGGGAACAATGGGCGTGGTCCACTCACTCCAGTCCACCTTAGACAGTACTCCTGAACGTTCTAGCCCTTCCAGCTCAGCTTCCACAGCAGGTCGTATCGCATAAGGTACCGGTCTGGCTTTGAAAAATTTCGGGTTTGCATGTTCTTCAACCTTGATGTTTGCCGTAATTCCTCTCAGTGTTCCCAGTCCCTGTTGGAACACCTCTTTAGCATCGTCCAATATTCTGGACAATCGTTTAGGTTTGACATCTTCTTTTTTACCGGAATCTACCATTAGTGCTTTTAAGGAATGCCAGTCCATATTTATTCTCCTGATCCACTCCCGTCCCAGTAGTGGTGGACCTCCCTCAGGTAGCACATATAAGTTCATTCCTCAGCTTTCTTTGCCCTTGTGGACCACCTTTACCTTTATCTTTCCGATGGGGTATACTCTTTGCCCCGTGTATGTTTTCAATACAATCTCCATATCCCGTAGGGGAATATGTGGGAATAACCTTTTGTAATCTTGCTTATTCATGACCGTCAATGCCGATCCAGTGTCCAATTCCATCTTCACTTGGACTCCTGCTATCTGAAGTGTGACCCAGATAGTTTGGAGGTCTGCTTCATTACCCACATTGTGTACTCTTAGACAACCCAGTTCCTTACTGCTGGAGTCTGAATCTGACTTCTGTTCATCCGAACTGTTCTCTGTCACCTTGTGTACCTTTCTGCACTTTTTCTGCGGTGACTTTTTGTTGCTGGTCTTCTTTCCTGACCGGCATGCTTTAGCTATGTGACCAAGCCTGCCACATTTTCTGCATTCCTGATTTTTGAACCAGCACTGGTTCTGATCGTGCGTTGTCTTTCCACAACGATAACACTTTACTGCACCCAAGGCCATTTGATTGGTGCTGAGTTCCGATGACCTTAGCTGCATTTCCGCAGTGCCTCTCGCTGCGGCTTCATGCGATGCTGCAATAGTGACAGCTTTATCAAGCGTAAGATCATTCTCTTCTAGCAGTCGCTTTTGTGTTCCTTCTTTTAACAATCCACACACAAATTTATCTCTCAGCGCATCTGCTAGTCCTGTTCCAAACTGACAGTACTTTGATAGCTTACGCAGTTCAATTAAGAATTCAGTGTTGCTTTCTTCTTTCAGCTGCGTTCTTCTGTAAAATTTAAATCGTTCTGCTATCAGCAGCGGCGTGGGGTTTAAATGATTTTTCAGGACAGTAACAATATTTGCGAAAGTCTGATCCGCCGGTTTATCTGGTGATACAAGGTGCTTCAATAGCCCGTACGTCTTCGCACCCATTGAGTTTAATAAGGTTAGTGCTTTCTTATCATCTGGTACCTCATTTGCTTTACAATAAACTTCCATGCGTTCTACATACGTGGCCCAATCTTCGACATCGCTATCAAAAGCATTGATGTTACCATGTTTAGGCATCCTTGCAAGTTTCTTTAAATTTTCTTTTTCCCAAAATGGCGGCTTCCCGCGCTTGTCTTCTTCCCCCGCCTACTAAAATGGTGGCTTCCCGCGCTTGGCGGTTTTTCCCGCGCTCGTCTTCTTCCCCCGCCGACTACAATGGCGGCTTCCCGCGTTTGCCTTCTTCCCCCGCTGGCTGCAATGGCGATTGCCGTGCTGCTGCCGTTCTCACCTCCCCAGCAGTTCTCAATTCCCCGACGCTGCTTTTTGCTCCCCCGCAGTTCCCGTGGGCATTCACGCTTCCCCTGCTGTTGCGCCTCTCAGCCCCACTTGCAGGCCGGTCCTTTACACCGGCTGCGGTTGAGTTCTCCACGGTTCTCGTGGCCTTAACGCTGCCCCAGTCGCTGCGCCTCTCGGCCCCGATTGCAGCCCGGCCCTTTTCACCGGCCGCGGTCGAGTTCTCCGCCCTTTTTCCTCCGTTTTCCCTCCCCTACTCCACAGCCAATGCGACCGACTTTCTGCTCGTGTCGCTGATCGGCTTACCCACCACCGTGGTAGAAGGGATGATCACTGCCTGTCACTGATGGAGGGCTTCATGGTCAGAATTTTTCTTTTTAACCCGGGTTCTCGATGCCTCCCGTGTGATGTGGTGCTCAGCAGGATGATGAGGGTGGATGCCTCTTCTCGACGCCCGTTCTGAGGACGAAGCTGCCTTGGATGTAAAACTGCCACAGGGTAAGATCGGACTCATTGCCACTGTTGAGTCTGTGTGTCCCAGTTATGTTTATTATAATTCACTGGACACAGACAACAAGAATAACTTTAACAGGTCTTTACTATTCGGAGGTCAGGGCTGAACTGCCCAGCAAATCACTACACAACGTTTATATACCAGTGTGGTCACCACCGGTATTACAGTATACAGCAGCCAAGAGAAAGTAGAAAGAGAAAGCACCGGCCTCGGGTGACTGTCTATGTGGAGTTTGCACATTCTCCCCGTGTTTGCGTGGGTTTCCTCCGGGTGCTCCGGTTTCCTCCCACAGTCCAAAGATGTGCGGGTTAGGTTGATTGGCTATGATAAATTGACCCTTAGTGTTAGGGGGATTAAATACGCGGGGTTACGGGGATAGGGTGGGATATGTGTCGGTGCAGGCTCGATGGGCCGAAATGGCCTCTATCTGCACTGTGGGGTTTCTGTGATTCTGTGATCTCTTAAGGTAGTTCTCTTAAGGTGGAACAGGTTACATACACCACAGATACCATCATCTTCAATGGTTTCAGCCCCTCCGCTGGTCATGGCTTCAGCAATGGCCCTTCCGATAATGGCCAGCACTGTCTCCTCCATGGGGGTTAGAGCGTGAAGGCACATCTCTCTCTCCCCCTCCCACCAGTTAGTTCCTGCTGCCTTCAGTTGTGCATCACCTTCTCCTGCAAGAGAGAAGAAAGTGTATCAGTGAGTGTCATGCAATATGTTTGGGTGATGTGGCTGTCATGGTTGAATAGTTGGCAGTGTGTGTAAGCTGTGAGATGTGGGTGTGAGGCTTTCAGTAGTGCTAAGTGTATGAGGGTGCGGTGAAGCATATGAATGTTAGGTGTGAGTCGTGATTGATAGAAGTTATTGGTAAATAAGTATTGGGGATGTGATTAATTGAGCAGTGGCTGAGTGAGGCTAGTGGCGCAGTTGATATGGCATTTGAAGATGTATTCACTGACATTGACCACTCGTGTGATATCATTAAACTTCTTGTGGCACTGCTTCCAGGTCCTCGGGGCTAGACTCCTGGCATTGACCTCTATGTCAATCTGCTCCCACTGCCTTTCACTGTGTGTTTGGAGGGCCTCCTTTCCACCTCTTCCAGTGCATCTTCAGAAAACCTGATGGCAGCTCTCTCTCATGTTCTGCCATTCTTCTGTCTTTCCCAGGTCAGACTCAGCTCACACAGGACTCCCAGCACCTGCTCCAGCCACAATGCACCTCCCCTTCAAGAGGTGCAGGCTAACTTTAAGCAGTGCAGGCTAGCTTTAAGTAATACTAGCAAGTATCGATTTTGGGACCCCTGCTAATGTGTGCGAGCCAATTAACAGCGCATTTAGTGCTGGCTGCTCGCAGAAATCATGTAAATGACAGGCAGCATGAAGCTGCCATGCTGCCTGCATTACTTTCAATGGGTGCGGGTTAATCGCACATTGCAATCCCTGTACCTGTTTTCGGGGATTATCCAATTTAGACCTCGTGTTTTAAGAGCACCTAACCTGAAAAGAGCATATATCTGTTGTTAATTGTTTATGGTTTGGTTCCTCCCCTGCTGCTGTATATCTGACATTTTTCTTCATAGAATAATAGAATTACATAGCACAGAAGGAGGCCATTCAATTCTTTAAAAGAGCTATTCATTTAGTCCCACTCCCCTGATCTTTCCTCATAGTCCTGCAAATTTTTCTCCTTCAAGTATTTATCCAATATCCTTTAGAAAGTTATTACTGAATCTGCTTCTCCATCCTTTCAGACAGTGCAGTCCAGATCATAACAGATTTTTTTTTCCTCATGTCGCCTCTGGTTCTTTTGCCAGTTACCTTATATCTGTGTCCTCTGGTTACCGACCCCCTGCCACTGGAAACAATTTCTCCTTATTTACTCTATCAAAACCCTTCATGATTTTGAACACCTTTATCAAATCTCCCCTTAACCGTCTCTACTCAAAGGAGAACAACCCCAGTTTCTAGAGTCTCACAAAGTAACTGAACTCTTTTACCCTTGGTACCATTCTAGTGAATCCCCTCTGCACCCTCTCTAAAGCCTTGACATCCTTCCTAAAGTGCAGTGTTCAGAATTGGACACAATACTCCAGCTGGGGCCTAACCAGTGTTTTATGAAGGTTTAGCATAACTTCTTTGCTTTTGTACTCTCTGCCTCTGTTTATAAAGCCAAGGATCCAGCATGCCTTTTTAACAGCTTTCTCACTTGTCCTACCACCTTCAAAGATTCGAGTACATACACATCCACATCTCTCTATTCCTGCACCTACTTTAAAATTGTATCCTTTAGTTTATATTGTCTCTCCTCATTCTTCCTTCCAAAATGACTCACTTCACACCTTCTCTGCATTAAATTTCAGCTGCCATGTGTCTGCCCATTTCACCAGTCTGTCTAGGTCCTCCTGAATTCTGTTACTATCCTCCTCACTGTTTACTACATTTTCGAGTTTTGTTAATCTTCAAACTTTGAAATGATGTACTGTATACCCAAGCTCAGGTCATTGATATATAACAAAAAGAGCAATGGTCTCACCGTCGACCCTTGGGGGACAGCACTGCACTAACAACTGTTCACCAATACTCTCTGCTTTCTGTCCCTCAGCCAATTTTGTATCCACACAGAATCTGCCTCTTTAATCCCATGGGCTTAAATTTTGCTAACAGGTCTATTATGATTTAGGCAGTTTTTCCTCCTCCTTCTGAGTAAAAACAGGTGTGAAGTGATTGCTCAATAACTCTTCTATTTCTTTGTCCCCATATTTCAATTTGCCATTATCATTACGTTTTTAGGTAGACCAATACTTTCTTTCACCCTTTGTTTACTGCGTATATATTCAAAAAACCCTTGATTGTTCTGTGAGATTGTGAAAAACTATGGGAGGTCATAGTACGATGAACCAAAAGGTGGCAAAAACAATTCATTATATTCAAATATGTAACAATGCATTCTGCAAGTAAGAGTTGGAAAAGGAAATTCACTTTAAATGATACGATTTTGAATGGAGTAGGGGAGAAAATGGATCTTGTTGTGCAACTTTAAAGATGGCAGCGCAAGTAGATAACAACAACAACTTGTATTTATATAGCACCTTTAATATAGTAAAACACCCCAAGGCACTGCACAGGGGTATTGTAAGACAAAAAATTTGACACCGAGCCACATAAGGAGAAATTAGGACAGGTGACCAAAAGCTTGGTCAAAGAGGTAGGTTTTAAGGAGTGTCTTAAAGGAGGAAAGAGAGGTAGTGAGGCGGAGAGGTTTAGGCAGGGAATTCCAGAGCTCCATATAAAGGGCAATCAGAATCCTTGGTTTTATATCTAGCGGCATAGGATACAAAGGTAAGGAGGTAATACTGAACTTGTACAAGGCCTTTGTGAGACCATCATCGTCAGTCGACTATCATCAGAGCTCGGATGCTCATTGACTTATGTACTGCAGCTGTGTCATGGCTTGCAGGTTGTGGATGCCATTGACTAATTCAAGGATTAGCTCATCTATTTTTTGATGGCATTTCCTCCATCAAGGGTCCTACTAGCCTCCTCTGGGCATTCATCCACCCGAAGTCGATGACACTTTCTGGAGCTGGTCAGGTCACTTAACCATTGCCCGGCACTCGGTGTTAACCAATCACAGGTAGAACCGTCTACTGTCATTACGGCAGCAGGCTTTACCACCTGGCTTGATATCAGGTTAGGCCATATTATGTAGTTTTGGGCACCCCATTATAGGAAGGATAATAAAGTAATGAAATAGAAACTAGTATGTCAGCAGAGATAAGTGATTTCAGTTCGAAGAGAGACTTGAGAAGTTAGGTCTGCTTTCACCAGAACTAAGACAGTTAACAGGTGACTTGAACGGCTATAATAAGGTAAATCGTGATAAATTGTTTCCACTGGTCAGTGTCATGGTAATGAGAGGGTGCATGTTTAAGATAATTACAAAAAGGAGTAAAAGAAAGGTTAACAATTTCTATACACAGAGGGTGGTTAGAATATAGAATTCTCTGTCAAAAACCACTGTTAAAGCAGAGCCCATAAATACTTTTAAAAGAGAATTAAATAGTTACCAGAGGAATATTGAAGGGTATGGGATGTGAACATGTGGGGAAATCACCTACACAGACTTGATGGGCTGAATGGTCAGTTTCTGTACTGTCATATTCTATGATTCTCAGCAAGTTTTAAAGGCGAAGAGGGAAAGGTTAGGTGAAATGGTTTAGGGAGGAGTTCCAGAGAGTACGAGCAAGGCTGAAGGCTCTGTTATCAATGATTGGCAAAACAAGGGGATTAAGCAAATTTCAGATTCAGAGAACCAAAGGGTAAGGAAAGGATTATAGGGCTGGAGTAAGTTGCAGAGATGGGGTCAGGAGAGGCCATGGAGGATTTACAGACAGGGACACTTATTTTAATTCAGCACATTAGGATACTGAAAGCCACTCTAGGCGAGGATAGGTTGATGGGGGAACAGGACTTAGTGTAGGGCAGTATATAGGCAGCTGAGTTTATTGAGGAGTGTTTGAGGATGGAAGATGGGACATTGGAAAAATCAGTCTGGAGGTGATAGAGGATAAATAATGGGCCAGAAATTCGCGGCCAAAGGCGTGAGTGCGCTCGGGGTACTCACGCATCTGGCCGTTGGAAATGCCGGCGTTCAGCATGAACAGCGCATGCGGGGAACGCTGGCATTTCCAGACCTCGAGCGCGTGCGACTGCACAGGCAGCGCTTGCGCAGTGAACTTCGTAGATTTCATTCATGAAATCCGTGAGGGTAAGTCCTCAGAATTTACACTTGAAAAAAGCAAGTGTAAAGTGGTTCATTGGCTGCGGAGGAAGAAACATTTTATCGTGGAGCTTCTGAAATGCAATATTTTTGTTTGGGAAAGGGAGGGAAGTTAGTTTAAGAAATTTTAAGTAAGTTTTAAAGTTAAAAAAATTTTTTTAAAAAGGGTTTTCAGAACGGTAGGTAGAAGGAGCAATTGTGGCTGTGTGAATGGAATGTGAGAATGAGTTATGTATGTATGTCCACATATATTCCTTTACGTATATGTATGTATGTTTTATATTCCTTTACTAATGTGTATGAATGTATGTTTTTAATTATGATTTTCAAATAAGTTACTTTCTCTGAAAGTCATAATTAAATAATACATTCATACACATAAGTAAAGGAATATATACATAACACGCAAAGGAATATATACAGACATACATACTTTCAGAAGCTCCACGATAAGAAATATCTTCCTCCGCAGCCTCTGGAGCAACTGTACCCATGGTTTTTTCATGTGTAAGTTGTAAGGACTTGACCTCACTGAAAGCAGTAATGAAAGCGGCGAATTATACTGCGCACGCGCTGCCTGTGCAGTCGCACGCGTTCTGCCTCTGAACCCCTTCGTTCAGAGGACAGGAAATGCCGGTTTTCCCCAAAAGCACTGTGCATGCTGAAAACCGGCATTTCATCCGGCCAGATGCGTAAGTACCCCGGCCGTACTCGCGCAGTTGGAAGGGAATTACTGGGCCAACATTTTACATGTCAATAAAATGAAAAATTTAACAATTGCACGACTTGCCCCCTCGCATCTGCGACTGAGGGTCCAAGGAGGTGCATTGCGCAAGAGGTCATCATCGTACGTATCCTCACACTGTTCCCTTTGGGGAACTGTATGAAGTGGTGGAAGGATTTATGGCCGTGATTAACGCTCATTCCGTGACCGTAACCATCTTTGAACCAGCCATTAGGGTGGTTAGTCCTATGGCGGGAGGGTTTTACGGGCTCCCACAACCCATCTGAGGGGGGGGGCCACCAACACCCACGGACGCAAGTATCCCGCTGGATGTCCACCCAGAATTTAAAGTTGGAGCTCCGACTCCACTTGCCGGGACTGTCTGGAGTGGGGTTCAAAACCCTACTCCTTCTGGCCCAGCGGCGGGGATGCTTACTGCTACGCAAAAGGCCCACTCCGCACAAAAGGTGACACCCATACGTTTCCTGCACCTTTTCCCTCCCCGTGGCTGGAGCCCTATGCTGCCATTTCACGTTGCTAATCGGATTGGGCCTTTGTCATAGCAGTAGGATCCCCGCTGCTGGGCCAGATCAGGGTAGGGTTTCGAACCCCGCTCCAGACAGTCCCGGCAAGTGGAGTTGGAGCTCCGGCTCTAAATTCTGGGTTGACATCCAGTGGGATATTTGCGTCCGTGGGTGTGGGTGGTCCCTCCTCCTTGTATAGCTTGTGGGAGCCCGTAAAACCCTCCCGCCATAGGACTAACCGCCCTAATGGCTGGTTCAAAGATGGTTACGGTCACGGAATGAGCGTTAATCATGGCCATAAATCCTTCCACCACTTCATACAGTTCCCCAAAGGGAACAGTGTGAAGACACGTATGACGACGACATTGCTAAATAAATAAATGGAATTAAAAAATTATTTTAGGGCTTTTAAAAGTCTTTAAATTGCTTTAATTCTCTTTAAAACTACTTTAGATTACTCAAAATAATGTAAACATTTTAAAAAGTTTATAAAAGTTACCAAAATCTTCAAAAAACTTCCAAAAACCTATTTAAACTGCTGCTTTGCATGTAAAAATGCCTAGCAGCTTGACAGAAACATTGGGGGCGTGTCCAGTGAAACTGAGACCTCAAGGGGCGTGTCTCACTTACACTGCACGCTCCTGGCTTCGCGCTGGCTGCACTCCTGGGCGGCGTGACGTCATACGCTGCCCGGGATTCTTCTTTTTCATTCACCAAGTCCAGGCGTCCCTGGAGCTGATCGTCAGTAGTGCGGGGTAAGTGTAAATATGGGGCTTGCATGCGCTGCAAGCCCTGTTCTGGAATTTCTGGGCCAATGGTTTCAGCAGCATAGGGGCTGAATTAGAGGTGGAGGAAGACAATGTTGTTGAATATCAGGGGAGTCGGTATGCTTTCTCTTCTTGGAAATGGTCAATGCCTGGTACATTTATGGCATGAATATATTTGTCACTTATCAGTCCAAGTCTGGATGTTATCCAGGTCTTGCTTCATGCGGGAATGGAGCTGAACACTGTGAAATCATCAGCGAACTGCCCCACTTCTGACCTTATGATGGAGGGAAGGTAATTGATGAAGCAGCTGAACAGAGGGACTCCTGCAGCTGTAGGGGTCACAAAATCCCCGCAGCCTCCGAAGATCGGGAAATATTAATCCACATCGTGGACGAAGACTTGTGGGATTTAAATTGTCTCTGGGTTGGACAATGTTTTAAAACATACCCAGAACTGGAAAAAAAGGCTGCATTAAAAAAAAAGCTCATGGGCTGGGCAGCGCTTGGACACTGGAATCAAAGAACTTTGTGAGAATCGCACACTTTAAGATTGTACATTTTATTAAAGGATGTACTCTTGAGTTTTGAACGGTTTAAATTGCCCAGGAATAAAAATGTCCGTCCTACCTCATGGCCAAGGACAAATGACTTGGAAGCAGCTCGTGTGTGTCTGTGAAAAGGGGAGGATCAAAGATGGCTGACTAAACTGCCAATCAAAGGCAGTTCGGGAGTTCCTGCAGAGGAAATCGATGTTTGTTTACAGAAACTGCTACTTTGTGTACACAAAGGATTATCCACTTCAGACTGCGGTTTCAGTGACCACAAGACAATGGGTTTCTGTTTACACTCCTCCCAAGCTGCGTACATAGTAATACAGCTCCATTCAAAACCCATCAGGCTGAATGAAGACACCTTTAAACTGCAGCTTTACATTCAAAGCTCAGCACAGACATTTGAAAAGAGACACTTGGACTGAGGAAAGGAACAGTTTAAAATGAATGGGTTTGAATCACCCATTACTGGACAATAGAGCAGTTGGATCCCTTTTGTTTTAGCCCAGAAACCTCCGGATCTGGGCGGGAACATTTCGGCCCCAAAATTGGGGTATAAGAGATAGCTTCCCAGAAGCATCTCTCTCTCTCTGGCCTGCCTCTGTGTGCCTCTACAGTGTGGGAGTCTGTCTGAAGAAGTAAGAGCACCAGCAGTTTACTTTTCAAACACTGGGGTGTTTCTTTACTTTGGGGCAGTGAAGATCTAAGTTTCGCAGGGCACAGAGCTGGCATTGCAGTGGTGAGCATATATTTTTCTGGCCTTCCACAAGGCAACTTTGGATAGGCATAAGGGTGGGAGTAAAGTGGGAATTTCGTTAGAAATTGTGATTTTAGTCATTTTCCCTCGTTGTGTCCGTTTTTCCTCCCCTATTCAAGCAATTTTACTGTGATTACTTTGATCGTGTGGTGTAGTTTCTTTAGTTTTAATAAAATTTGACTTTCTTGCATCCAGACCATTTGTCCGTTTTAATATATCATTAATTATAAGTTCCTCCAGTCAGAACTGGAAGGAGGAGTTTAGCGATTCGAAACCGCTGATTGGAATTGGTCACAGTGCAGTGGCAAAAAGGCTGCCTGACCAGGTAAATTACCGTAAACCAGGTAAAGGATGCCCCCCTACACAGCAATGTCCTGGGGCTGAGATTATTGGCATCTAACAACCACAGCCATCTTCCTTTGTGTTAGGTATGACTCCAGCCACTGGAGAGTTTCCCCCTGATCTATATTAACATCAGTTTTACTAGGGCTCCTTGGTACCTCACTCGGTTAAATGCTGCCTTGATGTCAAGGGCAGTCGCTCTTGTCTCAGCTGTGGATTTCAGATCTTGTGTCCATGTTTAGACCAAGGCAGTAATGAGGTCTGCAGCCAAGTAATGCTGCTGGAACCCAAACTGAGCATCGGTGAGCAGGTTATTGGTGAGTAACTGCCATTTGATAGCAGTGTTGCTGACTCCTTCCATCACTTCAGTATTGCTTTGTGGCTTGTCACTTTGTCCATTGATTGGTTCGGCCCCGCGACTCTGCTTCATGCTGTGTTTAATGACTCAGCTATGCTCGGCACGTCACCGTCTGGAGCAAGCCAAGTTTAGGATTTTAATTTGTTTCTACCAGTACGTGTTGCAATGCATTATAACATAATGCACCAACAAACTGCTATGTGCAATGTGAGTAATAACACACTTGTTTGGTTTGGCACTAGTTGTAGCAACCACACACACACACGCACATGCATACACAATTAGTTCTGAATTAGTTTAGCCTCCACAACATTAACAGGTAGTTGTTAAGAGCAGTCAGTCACCCACGCCTGTGCAGTACCTGCCTGACAGCCTCCCAAACATAAGTAACTGCTGAAAACAATCAACCACATTTATGCTTGCCTGCTCTAGCACTGCTAATCATAACATGGAATCTGGCCAAATTAATATCATTCTGACAGTACATTGTACTGCTCCAACCAAATGTTGAGACAATATAAAGTACTGAGTCTCCTTCATTGACCCTGAAGGCTAAGTGACGTTTTCTAGTTTATTGTCATCTGTACCTTTACATCAAAAACTTAGTGCAGCACTCATGACTCATACATTGGCATCCTGCGCATCCCCGATTTTCATCGCGCCACCATTGGTGGCTGTGCCTTCAGCTGCCGAGGCCCTAAGCTCTGGAATTCCCTCCCTAAATCTCTCCCCCTCTCTACCTCTCTTTCTTCCATTAAGACGCTCCTTAAAACCTACCTCTTATCTCCTTATGCGGCTCGGTGTCAAATTTTGTTTGATAAGGCTCCTGTGAAGCGCTTTGGGACATTTTGCTACTTTAAAGATGCTATATAAATGTAAGTTGTTGTTGTTATTTATTTTGATTAAAGCATGTTGACTCTAACCTTATATGTTTTTGTGCTAAAATAAATATTGAGAGAAAAAGATGATGCACCAGATAGTAATTAAGAAAGGAAATTGACATTATGGTTTTCTCTCACCTCTCCTCACTGTCCATTGGTACAGCTCCGTGGTAGCACCCTCTCCTGTTTCCACTCTTACCTGTCGCAGTGGGCCCACCACATTTACTGCAATGGTTTTTCCTCCAATGTCCACATGGTCATCTTTAGCAGAGAGATTTAGGTGTTCTCGTTCAGGAAATACAGAAAGTTAGGATGCAGGTACAGCAACCAATTAGGAAGGCAAATGGCATGTTGGCCTTTATTGCAAGGGGGTTGGAGTACAAGAGTAAAGAAGTCTTGCTGCAATTGTACAGGGCTTTGGTGAGACCACACCTCGAGTACTGTGAATTGTTTTGGTCTCCTTATCTGAGAATGGACATACATGCCTTAGAGGCGGTGCAACGAAGGTTCACTAGATTGATTGATGAGAAGGTTGTCCTATGATGAGATATTGAGTAGATTGGGCCTATACTCTCTGGAGTTTAGAAGAATGAGAAGTGATCTCATTGAAACATATAAGATTATGAGGGGGATATACAGGGTAGATGCTGAGAGGTTGTTTCCCTTGGCTGGAGATCCTAGAACTAGGGGGGCATAGTCTCAAGGTATGGGCTCAGCCATTTAAGTCTGAGATGAGGAGGAGTTTCTTCTCTCAGAGGGTTGTGAATCTTTGGAATTCTCTACCCCAAAGGGCTGTGGATGCTGAGTCATTGATTATATTCAAGGTTGAGTTAGATAGATTTTTGGACTCTGGGGGAATCAAGGGATATGAGGATAGGGTGGGAAAGTGGAGTTGAAGTCGAAGATCAGCCATGATCTTATTGAATGGTGGAGCAAGCTCGAGGGGCCATATGGCCTACTCCTGCTCCTAATTCTTATGCTCTTATGTCCCATGATGGCAGATTTTCCAGTGAGCCAATTTGCTGCAGTGATGCAGAATATCCGTGCAAGTGCTGGGAAATCAGATGGGGATTCATTTCACTGGATCCCCACTGGGGTAGTACAGTGTACAAACTCCAGTCAGCCTAAAGTGCTCTCACACAAACAGGTAGATCTTGACTTTGCTTGATAGTGTAAAATGGATGCTAATGAGTTGGTTGCCTGCTTTTAATCTCTACCGATTGTTATTTCAATTGACTTCAATCAAAATAAAAATCGGGAGAGAGGTAAAACGGGCTGCTGAGTCACTATCACCCATTTTACACTGTCGCACAAAGTCAAGATCTACCCCAAAATGTATGAGCTTCATTTATTATGAACGGACATGTTAATGTCCCCAGCATAATTTCTTGTCCTTTTAGGATGGGACCTACACTCACTCTTCTGAAACTCTGAAACTGGCAAAGACCACAACATTTTGCTCCGTAGCACCTGGTTTTTCGGCGCTATAGCTGCCATTTTGTGTCTAAAATGGCGTCCAAGCAGTGCGCATACACTTCTGGTGCGGGCCACGCTGGAGGCCATTTTGGTAAGGGCGTTAGCATCGGCGCAAGGAGTGTGCGCCGGAAGTATGCGAATTAGGCAGATCATGACGTTAATCAGCATGCAACACTGATTTCATGCCAGCACTGCCATTTTCGACCTCAACGCTGGTGCTAACGCCCTTCCTTAACCTCACACAGCTGAACATGTGTTCAGCAGCAGGAAGGACCCCCCAATCAGCACTGTTTAAAGGGATCATCACCTACTTACAGGTTAGTTGCTCATTGATTTCTACTGACAGTTGCTGAATTTGCAGAAGTGTTTGATGCTTTGTAGAGTTCTTTAAAGTTGCCTAAATTCTACAGGGACTGGTGTGGCATGTACTCAAGGAATTGGTACTGACTTGCAAGGCTTCTGCTCAGTCCAGTTGCTCCCGGACACGGGTGCAGTAGTTTGTATCCCTCTGGCCTGCAGCATGAAGGGGAGAATGAGCACAGGCGGCACAGAGCCGGACAAGCTGCTAGAAGAGGAAGGAGGAGGAGGGGGAGAAAGGCTCTCAGCAGGAGGCCATATCCACCCAGGGTCTTTAGGGAGCAGTTCTACAACCTCAACCTCAGTGCTGAAAAGTGAGTGCAATGTCTCCGCTCACTAAGGAGGTGTTCACTGAAATCTGCCACCTGTTGCAGGTAGAACTGCAACCTCAGAGCCGGGCGAGGACCACATTGCCAGTGGCTGTTAAGATGACCGTGGCCATGAACTTTTATGCATTGTGCTCCTTCCACGTTGGTGCAGGCTATTATGTCCGTGAATGATTGAGACACGGACAGCAGGAGTTGAACAAAACAAGTCTTTACTGATGGAAGTCAATAGTGAAACTGAAAACAACAGAGGCTCACTAGCGCCTTTATACAGGGGTGGTCACTGCCGGTACTGCAGTCTGAGACCAGTTATTCTCTTAAAGGTACATACACAACAATTCCTCCCCTTTTAGATAAACAGTACATAACATTCATTTAACAACTAAATGATAACTAATTACAATCACAATTACAGTTGCTAGATACATTGGTTAAGTTTAAGCAATTATAAGTTCAGTCTTTGAGGAGGCTTCCTGATTCTGTAAGGATAACGCCTCTTTGGGGTATCAGGTTCTTCTGGCAATGTTGAGTCGGGATAAATGTCGTTGTTTGGTTCATCTGCTTCCAATATCAGCGATTCTGCGGTAGCTGCAATTGGTACGTCGATTTCATTGCCAGGTGTATCAGATCGTGGTGTGGAGTTGACGTTTTCCAGTGACTCTAGAATCTGGTCAGCATGGCGTCTTACAATGCTCTCTCCAACGTCCAGGGTATACATGAGAGGTCCTTGCCGTGTACAAATTGTTCCTGGCTGCCATTTCTCAGTGCGGTAGTCCCAGGCCAAAACTGGTTGACTTATCTTAAAATTCCTGGTCGGCCTTTCATCCATATTCTGAAACTGCCTGTTCTCCACATCTCTTCGGACGTTTGGCTTAACCAAATCCAAGCGGCATCATAGTCTTCGATTGAAGAACATCATGGCTGGAGTTTGGTTGGTAACCGCATGTGTCGCATTCCGGTAGGCAAACAAGAAATTGTCCACTTTGTGTTGGAGGGGTATATCTTCATTACACATTGCCTTGATAGCTTTCTTGAATGTTTGGACAAACCTCTCGGCCAATCCATTAGTGGCTGGATGATATGGGGCAGAGGTGTAATGCTTAACACCATTGTTCTTTAAGAACATCCGGAAATCTTCAGACACAAACTGTGGTCCATTGTCAGAGCAAATCTGTTCAGGCAGCCCATTCCTGGCGAATATGGTTCGTAAAACTGTGATAGTTTTTTCCGTGGTGGTTGAGGACATTTTTATTACCTCTGGCCACTTTGAATGTGCATCCACCGCAATTAAAAACATCGAGTCCATGAAGGGACCAGCAAAATCAATGTGCACCCTTTGCCATGGAGATGAGGGCCACTCCCATGGATGCAGAGGAGCTTGTGGTGGGGCGTTTTGGACCTTCTGGCATCCTGCACAGCTCTTGGTCATCTCTTCGATTTCTCTATCGATTCCCAGCCACCACACAAACGCTCTGGCTAAGTTCTTCATTTTTACCCCACCCAGATGACCCTCATGAAGCTCATTGAGCACTCTATCCGTCAACTTAGGTGGAATAACTACTCTGGATCCACACATCAAGGTTCCTCTGCACACTGACAGCTGTTCTCTTCTCGGCGAGAATGCTGGCAGCAGTGGTTCGCCATGTGCTGGCCATCCCTTCACCATTAAATCATAGACCCGTGATAGTGTCGGGTCATTCCGTGTTTCCTTTTCTATGTTTGCATTCGTCACAGGGAGACATTCGACTATGGTCGAGTGGAATAACTCCATTGTATCCACTGCAAGGTCTTCTTCTTCCACCGTCAGCAATGGTGGGCGTGACAATCCATCAGCATTCCCATGCTGTTTAGTTCCTTTGTACTCGATGTCATATTGGTGTGCCCCTAGGCAAAGGGACCACCTCTGCAGACGTTGTGCTGTCATTATCGGTACGCCCTTCTGGTGGTTGAAAATGGAGACAAGAGGTTGATGAATGATTAGTAGAGTAAATTTTTGACCGTGCAGGTAGTGATTGAACTTCTTCACCCCCCACACTAGGCTGAGGGCCTCTCTGTCAATCTGGGTGTAGTTACGCTCGGCAGAAGTTAACGAGCGTGACGCAAAAGCTATCGGCCTCTCTAAACCATCAAGAATTTATGTGACAGTACCGCCCCAATGCCGTAGGGAGACGCATCACACGCCAGTCTGATCAGCAGTGCTGGGTTGTAGTGAGCCAATACTTCCCTTGAAGTGATTAAGTCCTTACTCTTCTGAAAGGCCCGCTTACAATCATCGCCCCATTTCCATGCTACCCCCGTTCGTAGCAGGGCTTCAGTGGGTGCAGAATTATCGACAAATTCGGCAAAAACTTATGGTAGTAATTCACCAATCCGAGGAATGACCTCAGTTGCGACACATTTTCAGGTGCTGGGGCCTTAACAACCGCTTCAATTTTGTCAGGGGACTTATGTAACCCCTCTTCATCAATCACGTGGCCACAATATGATATCTGTTTCTTAAAAAACTCGCACTTGGCGCGGTTGGCTCGTAGCCCATGTTCCCGTAGTCTAGTGAGCACCTGTTCTAGGTTGTTAAGGTGTTCACTGTCATCTTCACCTGTCACAAGGATGTCGTCCAAATAACACTGAGTCCCCGGAATCCCTTGCAGGACTTGTTAACATAGAAACATAGAAGATAGGAGCAGGAGTAGGCCATTCGGCCCTTCGAGCCTGCTCCGCCATTCAACGAGATCATGGCTGATCATCCAAACCCTAGCACCCGGTCCCTACACCGACAGCCATCCCACCCAAGCCCTATCCCCGCAACCCCGCGTAATTAATCCCCCCTAACACTAAGTGTCAATTTTTATCATGGCCAATCAACCTAACCCGAACATCTTTCAACAGTGGGAGGAAACCGGAGCACCCGGAGGAATCCCACGCAAACACGGGGAGAATGTGCAAACTCCACACAGACAGTCACCCGAGGCCGGATTTGAACCCGGGTTCCTGGCGCTGTGAGGCAACAGTGCTAACCACTATGCCACCATGCTGCCCTTCCATCGCTCTTTGCCATATCGCCAGAGCCGATGCTACTCCGAATACCAATCGATGATACTGGTAAAGACCTTTGTGAGTGTTTATCGTGAGATACTTCCTGGAGGACTCTTCAACCTCCATCTGCAAATATGCTTGTGCTCAGTCAATTTTTGTAAAACGCTTCCCTCCAGACAGTGAGGCGAAGATGTCTTCTATCCTTAGAAGAGGATATTGTACTGTGTGAAGGACTGGGTTCACCGTCACCTTGAAATCCCCACAGATGCGAATCTTCCTTGGCCCCCCGGACTTATTGCTTAACGTTTTCTTCATGACAGGAACGATGGGTGTCGCCCACTCGCTCCAGTCGACCTTAGACAACACGCCCGCCTTCTCCAGATTCTCCAGCTCTGCCTCGACGGCTGGGCGAATTGCATATGGTACCGGTCTTGCTTTGAAAAACTTGGGAACTGCATTCTCTTCTATTTTTATCGAGGCGGTTACGCCTTTAAGCGTGCCCAGTTCTTGTTGAAATACCTCTTTGGCGTTAGCTAAGATTGTTGACAATCGTCCAGGAGTGACGTCTTCATCTTTTTTACCATCCACCATCATTGCATGAATGGAGTGCCAATCTAAGTTTATCTTCCTGATCCATTCACGTCCCAATAACGGTGGTCCACCATTTGGCAGTATGTAGAGATACAATTTCCGTATTTTCTTGCCGTTGTATTCGACAGGCAGCCTTATTTTTCCTCTGGGGTATACTTTTTGCCCCGTATATGTCGTCAAGACGATGGATGTCTCTCTCAAGGGTATGTGTGAGAATAGCCGCTCGTAGTCTCGTCGATTCATGGTGGTTAGCGCTGATCCTGTATCCAATTCCATTTTAACTTGGGACCCTGCTATCGCGAGGGTGACCCAAATGGTTCGGTGATCCTCTTTTGTGATTACATTGTGAAGTTTGAGACAGCTTAGTCTCCTGTTCCCGGATTCACTATCACTCATCTGGTCTTCGGAACTACTGTCCGTCATCTTTTGTACATTCTTGTACTGTCCCTTAGGAGCCTTTTTGTTGTCGCTGGTCTTCTTCCCAGACCTGCAAACTCGTGCAATGTGTCCCATCTTTACGCATTGCCTGCATATTTTGTCTTTGGACCAGCAGTCCTTCTGGTCATGGTTAGTTCTGCCGCAGCGATAACATTTTGCAAATCCCCGTGTCATTTCGTGGGTGCCGTATTCCTGTGGCTTTTGTTGAATTTCTGCAGCTCCCCTGGCTGCTGCTTCATACGATACTGCCACGCTGAAAGCCTTATCTAGCGTCAGCTCTTTGTCTGATAGTAACTTCTTCTGTGTTCCTTCAATCAGGAGTCCACAGACAAATTTGTCCCTTAGGGTATCTGCCAGTCCTTCTCCAAAGTGGCAGTGCTTTGATAGCATAAAGATGAGAGCAATGCTGAGTACCTTACGGAACTACGCAAGCTGAGTTCTCCTGTGGAATTTAAATCTTTCTGCTATCAACAGCGGTGCAGGGTTTAGGTGTTCCTGTAGGACAGCAACAATTTTGTTAAAGCTCTTCGCCTTCGGTTTGGCTGGAGTAATCAGGTCCCGCAATAGGCCGTACGTTCTAGCGCCCATTAAGTTTAGCAATACCGATGCCTTTTTCTCATCAGCTATTTCGTTTGCCTCAAAATATACCTCGACTCTTTCCACATACGTGGTCCAGTCCTCGATTGTATTATCAAAAGCAGTGATACAGCCAGTCTTCGGCATCTTGCAAATCTAAAATGGCGCCTCCCGTGCTTTGCCTTCTTCCCCGATTTAACAAAATGGCGCCTCCCGCGCTTTGCCTTCTTCCCCGCTGTTGCTAGCGCTGCTTTCCGCGGTTCCCGTTGCAACCTGCAGCTCCTCGCGGTTTCTTGCGTGTTTAATATTTCTTTTTTTTTTATTTTCCCGTTGTGGAACAACCCTGTGGGACCCTTGCCTCCCTCTTCTCGGGTCTATACGCAGCCCGGCTTCGTAGCACCGGCCGCGCCCTGTGTGCTCCACCCTCTCTCTCTCTTCTTCCCGACAACGCTGCTCGGCCCCGTTGCAAGCCACCCGCTCGAGTTCGCGACCGCCGCAGCCCAGGAAGGATTAGTGTACTACCTGCCACCAGCCCGATGAGCTGAAGCACCGTCGACAGGAACCAGGCCCCGCTTCCGATAGCTTCTCCAGCAATCTTCAACTCCGCTACACAGGGGCGGATGCCCACGGTCGACGCCCGTTTCTACTGCCTCTTGCTTTCTTTTCTTTCTGGCCTCGACCTCTGCTCACTTCGCTGTAGGAATGGATCCCAGGAGGTGGTGCAGACTGTAGGTAGGTTCGTATCTGCTCGCCGCCAGTATTATGTCCGTGAATGATTGAGACACGGACAGCAGGAGTTGAACAAAACAAGTCTTTACTGATGGAAGTCAATAGTGAAACTGAAAACAACAGAGGCTCACTAGCGCCTTTTATATAGGGGTGGTCACTGCCGGTACTGCAGTCTGAGACCAGTTATTCTCTTAAAGGTACATACACAACACAAGCGATGTTTGCAACATCTCCCAGTTCGTCGTCCACAGCTGTATAAGGCAGATCACTGAGGCTCTGTTTGCAAGAGAGCTGAATACATTTCATTCCCCCTTGCTAGAAAGAAGCAGGCGGACGAGCACGTGGCTTTGCGAGGATTGCAGGCTTCCCCATGGTGCAGGGTGACATACACGATTATTGTATTACCTTTGTTTCAAGCTCCTATTATTTGCTGATTAATACTCTGTCCAACGGTGTAGCTACTGTTAGAGGGCCCATAAACTAGTCTTGCATGTCTGTTCCCAAGTCTTGCAGCTAGCATACACAGCATTGACTTTGGCTACCGTCTGTTTTCAGGCATGTTCCACTGCTCTCCACTGGGGAGGATGCCCTAGAGTGTCAAACAGTATAACTCTCTAAGCACTCACCTCATTCACCACCTCATTCACTGGTACCTCCAATTCATCATCCACCAAACAGAAGTTTAGGGGGCTGCACCACTTCATCACTAGTCAACATAAATCACATTTGTTTAGCTTTCCACTGTTTTTTTGCCAACTGCTTTTATTGGCCAACACAGCCTTCCGAAAGGTTGCCAAAATATTTTGGCTTTAATTGGCTGCATTCCCTTAAACAGTCACAAAATCAAAGCCACTATGTTCAGCTCCCACGAAAACCTGTGCATCCTAGCTCCTGGTTCCATCCCTCCCCCAGATGTTTGTTCAGGTTCAGCTTGCCAGTGTGCAACCTCAGTCCTTTACATAGAAACATAGAAACATAGAAGATAGTATTACGTCCGTGAATGATTGAGACACGGACAGCAGGAGTGGAACAAAATAAGTCTTTACTGGTGGAAGTCTAGAGTAAAACTAAAAACACAGAGGCTCACTAGCGCCTTTTATACAGGGGTGGTCACTGCCGGTATTGCAGTCTGAGACCAGTTATTCTCTTAAAGGTGCATACACAACAATTCCTCCGCATTTAGATAAACAGTACATAACATTCATTTAACAACTAAATGATAACTAATTACAATCACAATTACGGTTGCTAGATACATTGGTTATGTTTAAACAATTATAAGTTCAGCCTTTGAGGAGGCTTCCTGATTCTGTCTGGATGACGCCTCTTTGGGGTATCAGGTTCTTCTGGCAATGTTGAGTCGAGATCAATGTCGTTGTCTGGTTCATCTGCTTCCAATATCACCGATTCTGCGGTAGCTGCAATTGGTACGTCGATTTCATTGCCAGGTGTATCAGATCGTGGTGTGGAGTTGACGTTTTCCAGTGACTCTAGAATCTGGTCAGCATGGCGTCTTACAATGCTCTCTCCAACGTCCACGGTATGCATTAGAAGTCCTTGCCGTGTACAAATCGTTCCTGGCTGCCATTTCTCAGTGCGGTAGTCCCGGGCCAAAACTGGTTGACCTATCTTAAAACTCCGGGTCGGCCTTTCATTCATATTCTGAAACTGTCTGTTCTCCAAATCTCTTCGGACGTTTGGCTTAACCAAATCCAAGTGGCATCGTAGTCTTCGATTGAAGAACATCATGGCTGGGGTTTGGTTGGTAACCGCATGTGTCGCATTCCGGTAGGCAAACAAGAAGTTGTCCACCTTGTGTTGTAGGGGTATATCTTCATTACACATTGCCTTGATAGCCTTCTTGAATGTTTGGACAAACCTCTCGGCCAATCCATTAGTGGCTGGATGATATGGGGCAGATGTGTAGTGCTTAACACCATTGTTCTTTAAGAACCTCCGGAACTCTTCAGACACAAACTGTGGTCCATTGTCAGAGCAAATCTGTTCAGGCAGCCCATTCCTGGCGAATGTGGTTCGTAAAACTGTGATAGTTTTTTCCGTGGTGGTCGAGGACATTTTTATTACCTCTGGCCACTTTGAATGTGCATCCACCGCAATTAAAAACATCGAGTCCATGAAGGGACCAGCAAAATCAATGTGCACCCTGATACGCTTATCAATTACTTCATAAAAGGTGATGAGTCGAAGAAGAGATGATGAGTCGAAAGAAGAGATGAATAAGGCTTTTATTAGCTAAGAAGAGACCATGCTTCTTCGTGAGTGACTGAACAAGTCTGAACGAAACCCACACAGTGGTGGGTGGAGTCAGCTGAGGCATGCCTCCATACACAGCGCCACCCAGAGGTGGCAATATACAATACAGTGGTTTACCACATTCACCCCTTGTTTAATGTGAAGTCCGGCGGGATGAAGGGTACTACAAGTTAAGTCTATCAGGAGGCCTTGTCTGACGTCCTGATCGTCGTGGTGGCGGCGATGGTGTTGCAGCATCCGACGTCGGGTCTGGTGTCTGGGTGGTTGGCGAAGATTCCTGGGGCTTTGGCATGCCGTCTGCAGGGGTTGGGTTGGGAGGGGTGGTGGGGGATAACAGTGGTAAGGGGGATAACGGTGGTAAGGGGGATAACGGTGGTAATTCAGGGGTACCCGAGGGTGCGAGATCTCGTATGGAGACCGTGTCCTCCCGCCCGTCTGGGTATGTCACCCAGGCATACTGGGGGTTGGCGTGTAGGAGGTGCACCCGCTCGACCAGGGGGTCCGTTTTATGCGTCCTCACGTGCCTCCGCAGTAGGACGGGCCCAGGAGAAGTCAACCATGCCGGTAGCGAGGTTCCCGATGTAGACTTCCGGGGGAAAACGAACATTTTCTCATGAGGGGTCGCATTAGTGGCAGTACAAAGCAGTGACCGAATGGAGTGAAGCGCTGCAGGGAGGACCTCCTGCCAGCGGGAGGTCGGAAGGCCCTTAGATTTTAGTGCTAAGAGGACTGCCTTCCAAACCGTCGCGTTCTCCCTTTCCACCTGGCCGTTCCCCCGGGGGTTGTAACTGGTGGTCCTGCTCGTGGCGATACCTCTTGTTAGCAGGTACTGCCGAAGTTCGTCGCTCATGAACGATGAGCCCCTGTCGCTATGTATATAGCTGGGGAACCCGAACAGAGCGAAGATGTCATTCAGACACTTGATGACCGTGGTACTGGTCATGTCTGGGCAAGGGATGGCAAAGGGGAAATGGGAGTACTCATCAACTATGTTGAGGAAGTACACATTGCGGTCAGCGGAGGGGAGGGGCCCTTTAAAATCGACGCTCAGGCGTTCGAAGGGGCGGGTGGCCTTGATCAGGCTTGCTCTGTCCGGCCTATAGAAGTGCGGTTTGCACTCGGCGCAGATTTGGCAGCTCTTGGTCATGGTCCTGACCTCCTCGATGGAGTAGGGCAGGTTACGGGACTTGATAAAATGGAAAAACCTGGTGACCCCCGGGTGGCAGAGGTCATTGTGGAGGGACTGCAGCCTATCACTCTGCGCGTTGGCGCATGTACCACGTGATAGGGCATCTGGGGGCTCATTGAGTTTCCCTGGCCGATACAAGATATCATAATTGTAGGTGGAGAGTTCGATTCTCCACCTCAAGATCTTGTCGTTCTTGATTTTACCCCTCTGCTTATTATTAAACATAAAAGCTACTGAACGCTGGTCAGTGAGCAGGGTAAATCGTTTCCCGGCCAGGTAATGCCTCCAGTGACGCACCGCTTCTACAATAGCCTGGGCCTCCTTTTCGACGGAGGAGTGTCTCGTCTCGGGGCCCTGGAGGGTCCTTGAGAAAAAGGCCACGGGTCTGCCCGCCTGGTTAAGGGTCGCGGCTAGGGCGAAGTCGGAGGCATCGCTCTCCACTTGGAAGGGGATGGACTCATCCACCGCGTGCATTGCGGCCTTCGCGATATCGTTCTTGATAAGAGTGAAGGCTGCACACGCCTCTGGTGTCAGGGGGAAGGAGGTGGCTTTGATGAGGGGCCTGGCTTTGTCTGCATAGAGGGGCACCCACTGGGCGTAGTAGGAGAAAAACCCCAGGCATCTCTTCAGTGCTTTTTGGCAGTGGGGAAGGGGTAGCTCCATTAGGGGGCGCATTCTGTCGGGGTCGGGCCCGATGACTCCGTTCTCCACCACGCAGCCGAGGATGGCCAGGCGCTTGGTGTGAAACATACATTTTTCCTTATTGTACGTTAGGTTCAGCCGTTGGGCCGTACGGAGGAAATTTGCTAGATTAACGTCGTGGTCCTGCTGGTCGTGGCCGCAGATGGTGACGTTATCCAAATAGGGGAAGGTTGCCCGCAGCGCGTTCTGGTCAACCATTCGGTCCATCTCCCTTTGGAAGACCGAAACCCCGTTGGTGACGCCGAAGGGGACCCTAAGGAAGTGGTAGAGGCGGCCGTTTGCCTCGAAGGCAGTATACTGGCGGTCCTCATGGCGGATGGGCAGCTGGTGGTACGCTGACTTAAGGTCGATGGTGGAGAATACTTTGTATTGCGCAATCTGATTGACCATATCAGATATGCGAGGGAGGGGGTACGCGTCCAGCTGGGTGTACCGGTTTATGGTTTGGCTGTAGTCGATTACCATGCGGCGTTTTGCAGTGGTTTTAACGACTACAACCTGGGCTCGCCAGGGGCTAGTGCTACCTTCGATAATGCCCTCCTTCAAGAGCCGCTCCACCTCAGAGCTGATAAAAGCTCTGTCCCCGGCACTGTACCGCCTGCTTTTGGTAGCGATGGGTTTACAGTCGCGGGTGAGGTTAGCGAACAGGGGAGGGGGGGGGACTTTTAATGTGGAAAGGCTGCAGGTGGTTTGCAGCGGGCGATTTAAAAGTTGTTGGTTGCAGACTGTGAGTGGGGGGAGGGGTCCACCGTATGCTAGTGTGACACTCTTAAGGTGGCACTGAAAATCCAACCCTAGCAGGACGGCAGCGCAAAGACGGGGCAGGACTAGCAGTTTAAATTTTTGATATTCAGTGCCCCCTACTGACAGGGTCACTACACAGTAGCCGCTGATGTCCATTGACTGGGACTTGGACGCCATAGAAATGCGATGGTGCGTTGGCAGAATCGTGAGGGAGTGGCTACGTACCGTGTCGGGGTGGACGAAACTCTCTGTGCTCCCGCTGTCGATCAGGCAACTGGTGGCGCGGCCGTTTACCGCGATATCCATCATGGAGCTGGATAGATGGTGAGGGTGGCCTTGATCCAGCGTCACGGAGGCCAGTATGTGGCTTAGTGAGTCACTATAGTCATCCGCCGAGACGGTGGTCGGTTCCGGTGACGAAATGGCGGTTGAGTGCGTTGGATACGATGGCGGCGGATGCCATGCGGCCGGGGGTACACAAAATGGCGGATAAGATGGCTGCTCCCACGGCCCGCACGCTGCGCTGCTGGCTGGCTTCCCCTTGCAGGCGTTAGCGTAATGGCCTTTCTTCCCGCAGCCCGAGCAGGTAGCTGTCTTAGCTGGGCAGTGCGCTCTGGGATGTTTTAACTGGCCACAGAAATAGCATTTGTGGGCCTGGTTACTGGGCATCGAAGCAGTTCTTACCGGAGGCTGCTGTCTCGGTTGGGTCGCTGCAGCGGTTGGTGCCGGGGGCGGCGGTCCCGTGTCCCACGGTTTCGATTGCCATGTCTCGGCGCCGTTACGGGGGTATGCCTCGAGGTTTCGGTGGGCCTCCTCTAACGAGAGCGCAAGGGCAATGGCCGTCTTCAGGTCGGGTTCCTTGCTTTCTAGCAGTCTCTGCCGGGTGTGGTCTGACTGGAGGCCCCTGACGAAGGCATCACAGGCGAGTCCCTGCGCGTGCTCCACAGCCGTTACCGCTTTACAATCGCAGTCTCTGCAGAGTGCCAGTAGCGCCCGTGCAAATGCCCCTACCGATTCTCCCGGTTGCTGCCTGCGGGATCCCAAGAGGTGTCGGGCGTAAATTGTGTTCACTGGGCGCGTATATTGCCCTTTTAGTAGCTCGAGGGCCGCCACGTACGTATTAGAGTCCCGGATTAGCATATATACTTGATGGCTCACCTGGGCGGTCAAAATTTTCAGTTTGTGATCCTCCTCTGTAACCTGTGAGATTGCGAGGAAGGATTCAAAGCAGCTCAGCCAGTGTTCAAACTTGGCTGATGCACCCACATCTTGAGGGTCGAGGTCCAGGCGTGGTGGTCTGAGGGCTCTCAGCAATGTCTGCTGTATCCGTTGCTGTTGTTGCTCCTCAGGTGTCGCCATTTAACTTTTAGCTAATAAAATTGATACGCTTATCAATTACTTCATAAAAGGTGATGAGTCGAAGAAGAGATGATGAGTCGAAAGAAGAGATGAATAAGGCTTTTATTAGCTAAGAAGAGACCATGCTTCTTCGTGAGTGACTGAACAAGTCTGAACGAAACCCACACAGTGGTGGGTGGAGTCAGCTGAGGCATGCCTCCATACACAGCGCCACCCAGAGGTGGCAATATACAATACAGTGGTTTACCACACACCCTTTGCCATGGAGATGAGGGCCACTCCCATGGATGCAGAGGAGCTTGTGGTGGGGCGTTTTGGACCTTCTGGCATCCTGCACAGCTCTTGGTCATCTCTTCAATTTCTCTATCGATTCCCGGCCACCACACAAACACTCTGGCTAAGTTCTTCATTTTTACCCCACCCAGATGACCCTCATGAAGCTCATTGAGCACTCTATCCGTCAACTTAGGTGGAATAACTACTCTGGATCCACACATCAAGGTTCCTCTGCACACTGACAGCTGTTCTCTTCTCGGCGAGAATACTGGCAGCAGTGGTTCGCCATGTGCTGGCCATCCCTTCACCGTTAAATCATAGACCCGTGATAGTGTCGGGTCATTCCGTGTTTCCTTTTCTATGTTTGCATTCGTCACAGGGAGACATTCGACTATGGTCGAATGGAATAACTCCATTGGATCCACTGCAAGGTCTTCTTCTTCCACTGTCGGCAATGGTAGGCGTGACAATCCATCAGCATTTCCATGCTGTTTAGTTCCTTTGTACTCGATGTCATATTGGTGTGCCCCTAGGAAAAGGGACCATCTCTGGAGCTGTTGCGCTGTCATTATCGGTACGCCCTTCTGAGGGTTGAAAATGGAGACAAGAGGTTGATGATTGGTTAGTAGAGCAAATTTTTTACCGTGCAGGTAGTGATTGAACTTCTTCACCCCCCACACTAGGCTGAGGGCCTCTCTGTCAATCTGAGCATAGTTACGCTCGGCAGAAGTTAACGAGCATGACGCAAAAGCTATCGGCCTCTCTAAACCATCAAGGAATTTATGTGACACTACCACCCCAATGCCGTAGGGAGACGCATCACACGCCAGTCTGATCGGCAGTGCTGGGTTGTAGTGAGCGAATACTTCCCTTGAAGTGATTAAGTCCTTACTCTTCTGAAAAGCACGCTTACAATCATCGCTCCATTTCCATGCTGCCCCCGTTCGTAGCAGGGCATTCAGTGGGTACAAAATTGTCGACAAATTCGGCCAAAACTTATGATAGTAATTCACCAATCCGAGGAATGACCTCAGTTGTGACACATTTTCAGGTGCTGGGGCCTTAACAACCGCTTCAATTTTGTCAGGGGACTTAGGTAACCCCTCTTCATCAATCACCTGGCCACAATACGATATCTGTTTCTTAAAAAATTCGCACTTGGGGCGGTTGGCTCGCAGCCCATGTTCCCGTAGTCTAGTGAGCACCTGTTCTAGGTTGTTAAGGTGTTCACTGTCATCTTCACCTGTCACAAGGATGTCGTCCAAGTAACACTGAGTCCCCGGAATCCCTTGCAGGACTTGTTCCATTGCTCTTTGCCATATCGCCGGAGCCGATGCTACTCCGAATACCAATCGATGATACTGGTAAAGACCTTTGTGAGTATTTATCGTGAGATACTTCTGGAGGACTCTTCAACCTCCATCTGCAAATATGCTTGTGTTAGGTCAATTTTTATAAAACGCTTCCCTCCAGACAGTGAGGCGAAGATGTCTTCTATCCTTGGAAGAGGATATTGTACTGTGTGAAGGACTGGGTTCACCGTCACCTTGAAATCCCCACAGATGCGAATCTTCCTTGGCTCCCCGGACTTATTGCTTAACGTTTTCTTCATGACAGGAACGATGGGTGTCGCCCACTCGCTCCAGTCGACCTTAGACAACACGCCCGCCTTCTCCAGATTCTCCAGCTCTGCCTCGACGGCTGGGCGAATTGCATATGGTACCGGTCTTGCTTTGAAAAACTTGGGAACTGCTTTCTCTTCTATTTTTATCGATGCGGCTAAGCCTTTAAGTGTGCCCAGTTCTTGTTGAAATACCTCTTTGGTGTTAGCTAAGATTGTTGACAATCGTCCAGGAGTGACGTCTTCATCTTTTTTACCGTCCACCGTCATTGCATGAATGGAGTGCCAATCTAAGTTTATCTTCCTGATCCATTCCCATCCCAATAACGGTGGTCCACCATTTGGCAGTATGTAGAGATACAATTTCCATATTTTCTTGCCGTTGTATTCGACAGGCACCCTTATTTTTCCTCTGGGGTATACTTTTTGCCCCGTATACGTCGTCAAGACGATGGATGTCTCTCTCAAGGGTATGTGTGAAAATAGCCGCTCGTAGTTTCGTCGATTCATGACAGTTAGCGCTGATCCTGTATCCAATTCCATTTTTAACTTGGGACCCTGCTATCGTGAGGGTGACCCAAATGGTTCGGTGATCCTCTTATGCGATTACATTGTGAAGTTTGAGACAGCTTAGTCTCCTGTTCCCGGATTCACTATCGCTCATCTGGTCTTCAGAACTACTGTCCGTCATCTTTTGTACTTTCTTGTACGGTTCCTTAGTAGCCTTTTTGTTGTCGCTGGTCTTCTTCCCAGACCTGCAAACTCGTGCAATGTGTCCCATCTTCCCGCATTGCCTGCATATTTTTTCTTTGGACCAGCAGTCCTTCTGGTCATGGTTAGTTCTGCCGCAGCGATAACATTTTGCAAATCCCCGTGTCATTTCGTGGGTGCCGTATTCCTGTGGTTTTTGTTGAGTTTCTGCAGCTTCCCTGGCTGCTGCTTCATACGATACTGCCACGCTGAAAGCCTTATCTAGCGTCAGCTCTTTCTCTGAGAGTAACTTCTTCTGTGTTCCTTCAATCAGGAGTCCACAGACAAATTTGTCCCGTAGGGTATCTGCCAGTCCTGCTCTGAACTGGCAGTGCTTTGATAGCTTGCGTAGTTCCGTAAGATACTCAGCATTGCTCTCATCTTTGTACTGAGTTCTCCTGTGGAATTTAAATCTTTCTGCTATCAACAGCGGTGCAGGGTTTACGTGTTCCTGTAGGACAGCAACAATTTCGTTAAAACTCTTCGCCTTCTGTTTGGCTGGAGTAATCAGGTCCCGCAATAGGCCGTACGTTCTAGCGCCCATTAAGTTTAGCAATATCGATGCCTTTTTCTCCTCCGCTATTTCGTTTGCCTCGAAATATACCTCGACTCTTTCCACATACGTGGTCCAGTCCTCTATTGTATTATCAAAAGCAGTAATACAGCCAGTCTTCGGCAGCTTGCAAATCTAAAATGGCGCCTCCCGCGCTTTGCCTTCTTCCCCGATTTACCAAAATGGTGCCTCCCATGCTTTGCCTTCTTCCCTGCTGTTGTTTGCGCTGCTATCCATGGTTTCTTGCGCGTTTAATATTTTTTCTTTATTATTTTCCTGTCGTGGAGCGGACCCTCTGGGACACTTCCCGCCCTCTTCTTAGGTCCGAACGCTGCCCGGCTTCGAAGCACCGGCCGCGCATTGTGTGCTCCACCCTCTCTCTCTCTCTTTGCTTCCCAACTCGCTGCCCGGCCCCGTTGAAAAGCTACCCGATCGAGCTCTAGCCTGCCGCAGCCCAGGAAGGATCAGTGCACTACCTGCCACCAGCCCGATTAGGTGGGAAACCACAGACTGGGGAACCAAGCCTGGCTCTTGACAGTCTCTCCTGCTAGTTTTCAATCCGATGATTTGGAGGGCGGTTGCCCACGGTCGACGCCCGTTTCTCGAGTTTCTTTGGATTTTATTTTTTTTTCTTTCTTCCGGCTTCGACCTTCAATAACGTCGTCTGAGGTGCTGCCGAGTTGCAGGTAAGTTCGTTTCTTACTCGTCGCCAGTATTACGTCCGTGAATGATTGAGACACGGACAGCAGGAGTGGAACAAAATAAGTCTTTACTGGTGGAAGTCAATAGTGAAACTAAAAACACAGAGGCTCACTAGCGTCTTTTATACAGGGGTGGTCACTGCTGGTATTGCAGTCTGAGACCAGTTATTCTCTTAAAGGTGCATACACAACAGATAGGAGCAGGAGTAGGCCATTCGGCCCCTCAAGCCTGTTCCGCCATTTAATGAGATCATGGCTGATGTAGTGTATGTGCCTTTAAGTCAGAACTACTTTTTACAGCTCCTGTATTCTGTAGTACCGGCAGTGACCACACCGGTATGCTGTGCGCATGCCTCTGTACCCCAGTCTAGAGTTTACCCTCCTCCAGTAAAGACTTGTTATTTGTTTATGTACAGCATCCGTGTGATTATTTATCCACTGAACCACGGATCTAACAGTGGCGACGAGTGTCGATGCGAATCCACCTGCAACATATAACAAAAAAAAAAATAGTTGAGTCCAGGAACACGGGCATCGACCGCGAGCAACCGCCCAGCAGTCAGGCAGAGATCCAACTTCGCTGGGGAGGCTGTGGAGAACTGGGCTTGGTTCCCCAGCCACAACGAGCAGTAAGAGGCCGACGACAGGTCCAGAGCAGACCCTTCCCGAGCAGCGGCGGCTGGTGCCGACCGACGGCAGAGAGAGAGAGCCGAGCAGCGTCAACGGGGTAAGAAAGAGGGTGAAGAGAGCAGGGCGCAGCCGGGGGTTGATCACCGAGTGGCGTCGAGGAAAAATACTGCAAACCGGAGAGAGAGAGGGTAAGAAACAGCCGGGTTCTAGACTGAGCGGCGTCGACAAATATCAAGAGAAGAACGCGCAGAGCACAGCCAGGGATCACGGGCTGATCAGGGTCCATGGGGCGAAGCAAGGGGAGACACCATTGAGCCGCGGAGAAGCAGGGAGAGCGTGGGAGACGCCACTGAGCCGCGGAGAAGCAGGGAGAGCGTGGGAGACGCCACTGAGCCGCGGAGAAGCAGGGAGAGCGCGGGAGGCGACATTGAGCCACGGAGAAGAAGGAAGAGCGCGGGAGACGCCATTTTGCGAAGCCGCAGTGGAGAAGGCGGGCGAGCGCGGGAAGGAAGGAAAGCGCGGGAGACGCCATTTTGTGCCAGCGGAGAAGAAGGGGAAGCGCGGGAGGTGCCATTGGTGATAGTTCACGCACAACCAAGGATGCCGAAGAGTGGCAGTATCTCTATGTTCGACAATGAAGTTGAAGATTGGGCGACATATGTGGAACGTATTGAGGTGTACTGCAGGGCGAATGAAGTGCCAGATGCTAATAAAGCACTGGTTCTGTTAAATTCCATGGGTGCAAAAACTTATGGGTTACTGCGAAATCTAATAAAACCAGAGAAGCCGGTAAACAAGAATTTTGAAAGCATAGTAGAAATCCTACAGGACCACTTAAACACCACACCGCTGCTGATAGCAGAACGATTTAAGTTCCATAAAAGGAACCAACACAAAGATGAAAGTAATGCTGAGTATCTAACGGAACTGCGCAAGCTATCGAAATACTGCCAGTTTGGAGCGGGACTAGCAGACACGTTAAGGGACAAGTTTGTGTGTGGGCTACAAAGTGAAGGAACCCAGAAACGGCTTCTATCAGAAAAGGACCTTACGCTGGACAAAGCTTTCAGTATGGCAGTATCACACGAAGCAGGCGCAAGGGGCGCTGCAGAGATACAACGGAGACCGCAAGAATATGGCACCAACGAAATGACCTATGGAACAGGGAAGTGCTATCGCTGCGGCAGAATAACACATGACCAGAAAGATTGTTGGTTCAAGGACCAAGTGTGCAGACAGTGTGGGAAAGCAGGACACATAGCAAGAGTCTGCAGGTCTGGGAAGAAAACCAACAGTAAGAAATCTCCACAGGAGAAGTACAAAAAGGTACACCAGGTGATGGACAGTGGTTCAGACGAACAGAAAAGTGACACAGACTCTGGAAGCAAGGAGCTGGGTTGTCTGAAACTACATAATGTAACCAAAATGGAGGATCACCAGACTATCTGGGTTACACTCAAGATAGACGGAGTCCAAGTGGAAATGGAATTGGACACAGGGTCAGCTCTAACAGTCATAAATCAAAGAGACTACAAGCGGCTATTTTCACACATACCCTTGAAAGCTACAGAGATTGTCTTGAAGACGTATACGGGGCAAAAAGTCTACCCCAAAGGAAAAATAAGGGTGAAAGTGACATATAAAGGTCAGGAAATACCTAAAATGGATATATATGTATTGCCAAATGGAGGACCACCACTGCTAGGACATGAATGGGTCCGGGAGATACATTTAGATTGGCATTCCATACAGGCACTGAAGGTGGAGGCCAAAAAGGATGCCGACGTCACACCTGGACGACTGTCAAAAATGCTAACTGACGCAAAAGAAGTGTTCCAGGAGGGACTAGGAACACTAAAAGGAATAACAGCAACAATTAAAATAGAGGATATTGCAAGCCCAAAGTTTCTGAAGGCCAGACCAGTGCCTCATGCGATCAGACCAGCGGTTGAAGCAGAGCTGGAAGGGTTGGAATGTTCAGGAGTACTGTCCAAAGTGGACTGGAGCGAGTGGGCTACACCCATCGTTCCTGTAATGAAGAGGTCGTTGAGTAATACGCCTGGGGAACCAAAGAAGTTCCGCATCTGTGGGGATTTTAAGGTGACAGTGAACCCAGTCCTTCACACGGTGCAATATCCGCTTCCACGAATTGAGGATATTTTCGCCTCGCTATCTGGTGGTAAACGCTTCACCAAAATTGATCTAGCCCAGGCGTACTTGCAAATGGAGGTAGAAGAAGCTTCGAAACATTACCTTACGATCAACACCCATAAAGGTCTCCATCAATACAACCGGCTGGTGTTTGGAGTAGCCTCGGCTCCGGCTATCTGGCAAAGGGCAATGGATCAGGTCCTGCAAGGGATTCCAGGGACCCAGTGATATTTGGACGACATCTTGGTCACGGGCAAAAATGACGGTGATCACCTCGCTAACTTGGAGAAGGTGCTCGCCAGATTAAAGAATATGGGCTACGAGCTAATCGCCACAAGTGCGAGTTTTTACAGAAACAGATCTCGTATTGCGGCCACGTCATCGATGAAGAGGGGTTACATAAGTCCCCTGACAAGATTGAGGCAGTAGTCAAGGCTCCAGCACCGGAAAATGTGTCACAACTGAGGTCGTTCCTCGGGCTGGTAAACTATTACCACAAGTTCTTACCAAATTTGTCTACGGTATTACACCTGCTGAACACCCTACTGCAAACAGGGGTACCATGGAAGTGGGATGACGAACGTAGATGAGCTTTCCAGAAGTGTAAAGAATTGATCACATCAAAAGAGGTGTTGGCCCATTTCAACCCAGCACTACCAATTCGTTTGGCATGTGATGCATCACCCTATGGCATTGGAGCGGTGCTGTCGCACAAATTCCCTGACGGGTTGGAGAGGCCAGTAGCCTTTGCGTCTCGGTCACTAACCTCAGCCGAGCCCAACTACGCCCAGATTGACAGGGAGGCCCTCAGCCTAGTATGGGGAGTAAAAAAATTCAACCACTATCTGCATGGACAGAAGTTCACCTTACTGACTGACCACCAACCACTTGTCTCCATCTTTAATCCTAAGAAAGGCATGCCAGTAATGACTGCACTGCGGTTACAAAGATGGTCCTTGTTTCTAGGGGCGAATCAATATGAAATAGAATATAAAGGCACGAGACAGCATGGGAACGCTGATGGGCTATCGCGCCTGCCACTGCCTACTGTGGAGGAAGCACCAGCAGTGGACCCTATCGAGATATTTTATTCGTCGATAATTGAACGATTGCCAGTAACAAACGCGAATATAGAGAAGGAGACCCGCAATGATCCGACGCTGTCACGGGTATATGAATTGACGGTGAGGGAATGGCCAACACATGGTGACTCACTGTTGCCAGCATTCTCATCCAGAAGAGAACAGCTTTCAGTATGCCAGGGGACAGTGATGTGTGGATCCAGAGTGGTGATTCCACCCAAGTTAAGGGAGAGAGTGCTAAATGAGCTACATGAAGGTCATCTGGGGGGAGTGAAAATGAAAAGCCTAGCTAGGGCTTATGTGTGGTGGCCGGGAATCGATCAACAAATCGAAGACCTAACTAAGAGCTGCTTAGGATGCCAGAAGGTCCAAAATGCACCACCACATGCCCCTCTACACCCATGGGAGTGGCCCTCCTCTCCATGGCAACGGGTGCACATTGATTTCGCTGGTCCATTCATGGACTCAATGTTCCTAATAGCAGTGGATGCTCATTCAAAGTGGCCTGAGGTGATAAAGATGTCTTCAACCACTACAGAGAAAACGATTGCAGTCCTACGGACCATATTTGCCAGAAACGGTTTGCCAGAGCAGATCTGCTCTGATAATGGACCACAGTTTGTGTCCGACGAGTTCCAAAAATTCATGAAAAGGAATGGGGTAAGGCATTGCACATCCGCCCCGTATCATCCAGCCACCAATGGATTGGCTGAGAGGTTCGTACAAACCTTTAAGAAGGCGATAAAGGCCATGTGCGACGAGGAAATTCCACTACAGCATAAGATGGACAATTTCTTATTAGCCTACCGAAACGCGACACATGCAGTTACCAACCAGACCCCAGCCATGATGTTCTTTAACCGAAGGTTGAGATCTCGTCTGGACTTGCTCAGACCAAATGTGCGAAGAAATGTTGAGGACAAACAATTCCAGCACATCAACGAGAAGCCGACAAGGAGCTTCAATGTAGGGCAACCAGTCTTGCCCCGGGACTATCGAACAGAGAAGTGGCAACCCGGAACGGTATGTACAAGGCAGGGGCCATTAATGTACACAGTGGATGTCGGGGAGAACATTGTGAGACGCCACGTCGATCAGATCTTAGCATCACAGGAATGCGTCAACCCCATGTCTCGAGTACCTGGGGATGAACCCGACATACCGGTAGCATCTACTTCAGACCCAGTAGCAGTGGAACCCGATGAACTACCCGATGAAAGGGGGTCAGAATCGCCTCTGCACCAAGAACAAGAACCTCCGGAAAGGCGCTATCCCGAAAGGGCCAGGAAGCCGCCCCAAAGACTGAATCTATAAAATGGACTTTTGTTATTGAATGTACATGTAAAAATGTAATTGTTATTTGAATATTAAGGGGGTATTATTAATCCAAAATGGGAGGAATTATAGTGTATGTGCCTTTAAGTCAGAACTACTTTTTTCAGCTCCTGTATACTGTAGTACCGGCAGTGACCACACCGGTATATAAGCTGTGCGCATGCCTCTGTACCCCAGTCTAGAGTTTACCCTCCTCCAGTAAAGACTTGTTATTTGTTTATGGACAGCATCCGTGTGATTATTTATCCACTGAACCACGGATCTAACAGCTGAGCATCCAAATTCAGTACCCTGTCCCTGCTTTCTCCCCATATCCCTTGATCTCTTTAGCCTAAAGAAATATATCTAACTCCTTCTTGAATATATTTAATGAATTGGCCTCAACTGCCTTCTGTGGTAGTGAATTCCATAGGTTCACCACTCTCTGGGTGAAGAAATTCCTCCTCATCTCAGTCCTAAATGGCTTACCCCCTTATCCTTAGACTGTGACCCCTGGTTCTGGACTCCCCCACCATCGGGAACATCCTTCCTGCATCTAGTCTGTCTAATCCTGTTAGAATTTTATAAGTTTCAATGAGATCCCCTCTCATTCTTCTAAACTCTAGCGAATATAAGCCTAATCGACCCAATCTCTCCTCATACGTCATTCCTGCCATCCCAGGTATCAGTCTGGTGAATCTTCGCTGCACTCCCTCGATGGCAAGAACATCCTTCCTCAGAAAAGGCAACCAAAACTGCACACAATTCTCAAGGTGAGGTCTCACCAAGGCCCTGTACAACTGCAGCAAGACATCCTTGCTCCTCTACTCGAATCCTCTCACTATGAAGGCCAACATACCATTTGCCTTCTTAACCGCCTGCTGCACCTGCATGCTTACCTTCAGCGACTGGGGCACAAGGACACCCAGATCTCGTTGCACTGCCCCTTTTCCCAATCTATTACCGTTCAGATAATAATCTGTCTTCCTGTTTTTGCCGCCGATGTGGATAACCTCGCATTTATCCACATTATACTCCATCTGCCATGCATCACCCAACCTGTCCAAATCATACTGGAGTTTCTCTGCATCCTCCTCACAGCATACATGCCCACCCAGCTTTGTGTCATCTGCAAACTTGGAGATATTACATCTAGTTCCCTCATCTGGATCATTAATATATATTGTGAATAGCTGGGGTCCTAGCACCGATCCCTGTGGTACCACACTAGTCACTGCCTGCCACTCGGAAAAAGACCCGTTTATTCCAACTCTTTGCTTCCTGTCTGCCAACTAGTTCTCTATCCAAGTCAGTACCTTACCACCTTTGTTTGCTCTGGATGGGTGCTTCATACCCCACATCCTGTCCGTCGCCAACACCACTGGGTTTTGTTCTTGGGATGTGGGTACCACAGACAAGACAGTATCTACTGCCCCTCCCCAGATGACCAGAGGGTATAAGAGTCAACCACATAGTTTGGGACTAGAGTCACGTGTATGCCAGACTGGGTAGAGATGGCAGGTCCATTCCCTGAAGAAGTTAAATGAACACAGAATCATACAATGGTTACAGCATGGAAGAAGCCTGTGCCAGCTCTCTGCAAGAGCACTTTGTAGTGTATGTACCTTTAAGGGGAGAATTAATTTTTACATCTCCTGTATACTGTAATACCGGCAGTGACCACACCTGTATATAAACCCTGAGTAGGGAGCTGTACTGTTAGTTTTAGAGTAACCCTCATCCAGTAAACACCTGTTGATTGTTCCTCTGCAGTCTCTGTCTATTTATTGAAGGACACCATACATCAAGATTCACGGATTTAACATTGGCGACGAGTCGATTCGAACCTACCTGCAACTCTGCAGAAGAAGGCCAATTCCAGGGGCACGGGCGTCGACCATCCGGCGGAGACTCCAGCGAGACGGGCTGGCATAAGAACATAAGAATATAAGAAATAGGAGCAGGAGTAGGCCAATAGGCCCCTCGAGCCTGCTCCACCATTCAATAAGATCATGGCTGATCTGATCCTAACCGCCAATCTACTATCACAGAACCATCTCCTGAATCTAACAGAATTAGACACACGAAATAGGAGCAGGATCAGGCTACACGGCCCCTGGGCCCGCTCCGCTACCCACAGAGCCATGACTGATCCGAACCTAGACTCATGTCCAAATTCCTGCCTGCTCCCCATAACCCTTTATTCCCTTTACTTCTAGGAAACTGTCTATTTCTGTTTAAAATTTAAGTAATGATGTAGCTTCTACAGCTTTTTGGGGCAGCATATTCCGTGGACCTACCACCCTCTGAGTGAAGTAGTTCCTCCTCATCTCAGTTTTGAAAGAGCAGCCCCTTATTCTAAGACTATGCCCCCTAGTTCTAGTTTCACCCATCATCGGGAACATCCTCCCCACATCCACCCGATCCAACCCCTTCACAATCTTATATGTTTCAATAAGGTCGCCTCTCATTCTTCTGAACTCCAATGAGTAGAGTCCCAAACTACTCAACCTCTCCTCATATGTCCATCCCGTCATCCCCGGGATTAACCGAGTGAACCTTCTTTGTACTGACTCGAGAGCAAGTATGTCTTTTCTTAAGTATGGACACCAAAACTGTTGCAGTATTCCAGGTGCGGTCTCACCAATACCTTGTTCAACTGAAGCAATACCTCCCTATTTTTATATTCTATCCCCCTAGCAATGAAAGCCAACATTCCATTGGCCTTCTTAATCACTTGCTGCACCTGCATATTAACCTTCTGAATTTCGTGCACCAGGACCCCCAGATCCCTTTGTACTTCAGTACTTTCCAGTTTCTTGCCATTAAGATAATAACTTGCTCTACGATTTTTCCTGCCAAAGTGCATAACCTCACACTTTCCAGTATTGTATTCCATCTGCCAAATCTCTGCCCACTTACTTAGCCTGTCTATGTCCCCTTGCAGGTTTTTTATGTCCTCCTCACTCATTACTTTCCCTCCCATCTTAGTATCATCTGCAAACTTTGATATGTTACACTCAGTCCCCTCCTCCAAATCGTTAATATAGATTGTAAAGAGTTGGGGACCCAGCACTGACCCCTGTGGAACACCACTAGTTACTGATTGCCAGTCCGAGAATGAACCATTTATCCCAACTCTCTGCCTTCTGTTAGATAGCCAATCCTCTATCCATGCCAGAATATTACCCCCAATCCCGTGATTTTTTATCTTAAGCAATAATCTTTTGTGTGGCACCTTGTCAAATGCCTTTTGGAAGTCTGAATACACTACGTCCACTGGTTCCCCTTTATCAACCCTATATGTTACTTCCTCAAAGAACTCCAGCAAATTGGTCAAACATGACTTCCCCTTCATAAAACCATGCTGACTTTGTCCTATTAAATTACGATTATTCAAATGTCCTGTTAATGTCTCCTTAATAATGGACTCCAAAATTTTACCTACCTCAGATGTTAGGCTAACCGGTCTATAGTTTCCAGCCTTCTGTCTACTGCCCTTTTTAAATAAGGGCGTTACATTAGCAGTTTTCCAGTCTGCCAGGACCTTTGCGGAGTCCAGGGAGTTTTGGAAAATTATTACCAATGCATCCACAATCCCTACCGCCACTTCCCTCAAGACCCTAGGATGTAAGCCATCAGGTCCAGGTGATTTATCCGCCTTGAGTCCCATTATTTTACCGAGTACCACTTCCTTAGTGATTTTGATCGTGTTTAGCTCCTCCCCCCCTATAGCCCCCTGTTTGTCCAGTGTTGGGATATTCTTAGTGTCTTCTACTGTAAAGACTGATACAAAATATTCATTCAGTGTTTTTGCCATCTCCATATTTCCCACCATTAATTTCCCGGTCTCATCCTCTAAGGGACCAACATTTACTTTAGCCACCCTTTTTCTTTTTATATAACTATAAAAACTCTTACTCTCTGTTTTTATATTTTTTGCTAATTTACTTTCATAATCTATCTTCCCTTTCTTAATCAATCTTGTTGTTATTTTTTGCTGTCTTTTAAAGTTTTCCCAATCCTCTATCCTCCCACTAGATTTGGCTACCTTATATGCCCTTGTTTTTAGTCGAATACTATCCTTAATTTCTTTACTTAGCCACGGATGGCTGTCTTTTCTTTTACACCCTTTTCTTCTCAGTGGAATATTTTTTTTTGGAAGTTGTAAAATAACTCCTTAAATGTACACCACTGATCATGTATCGTCTTACCCTTTAATCTATTTTCCCAATCCACTCTACTCAATTCCGCTCTCATACCTTCATAGTCTCCTTTATTCAAGCTTAGCATGCTTGTTTGAGATCCAACCTTCTCACCGTCTAATTGAATATGGAATTCAACCATGTTATGGTCACTCATTCCAAGGGGATCCTTTACTAGGACATTTTTAATTAATCCTGTCTCGTTGCACAGGACCAGATCTAAGGTTGCTTGCCCCCTGGTTGGTTCAGTTACATACTGCTCAAGAAACCCATCCCTAATACACTCAATGAACTCATCCTCAAGGCAACCCTGCCCAATTTGATTTGTCCAATTAATATGATCGTTAAAATCCCCCATAATTATAGATGCTTCCTTATTACAAGCCTCAACTATTTCCTGATTGATACTCCATCCAACAGAGTTGCAACTGTTCGGAGGCCTATAGACTACACCCACTCGTGTTTTTTTCCCCTTATTATTCCTTACCTCCACCCAAACTGTTTCATTATCCTGATCTTTTGATCCAATATCATTTCTCTGTATTACAGTGATTCCTTCCTTTATTAACATAGCCACCCCACCTCCCCTTCCTTCCTGCCTGTCCTTCCTGATCATTAAATAACCTGGTATGTTTAATTCCCAGGCATTGTCACCCTGCAGCCATGTTTCTGTAATGGCCACAAGATCATACCCATATGTAGTTATTTGTGCCATTAACTCGTCTATTTTGTTACGAATGCTACGTGCATTCAGATAGAGAACTTTCAAATATGCAGCAGGTACGGCGCAGACCATTCCCGGACGGCGGTGGCTGGAGCCGACCGACGGCACAGGGGAAGGCTGAGCAGCGTCGATGGGGTAAGAGAGAGGGTAAAGTGCACAGGGCGCAGCCGGGGTTGAAGACTGAGCGGCGTCGACGGAAAAAAAAAAGAGAGAGAGGGTAGAGCGCACAGGGCGCAGCCGCTGTTCAGGACCGAGTGGCGTCAACGAGAGAGGTGCAAAGGAAAGCACGCAGAGCGCAGCCGGTGTTCAAGGGCTGAGCAGCGTCCACGGGGAAGAAAGGAAATGCGGGAGACGCCATTTGAGCCGCAGCGGAGAAGAAGGGAGAGCGCGGGAGACGCCATTTTTTTTGAGCCGCAGCGGAGAAGAAGGGAGAGCGTGGGAGATGCTATTTTGAGCCATAGCGGAGAAGAAGGGAGTGCGCGGGAAGAAAGGAAAGCGTGGGAGACACCATTTTGAGCCACAGCAGAGAAGAAGGGAGAGCGCGGGAGACGCCATTTTTAGCCAGTCTAACCACAGCCAGGGATGCCGAAGAGTGGCAGTGTCACAGCGTTCGACAATGAAGTCGAAGATTGGGCGACATATGTCGAACGCATAGAAGTGTACTGCAAGGCGAATGAAGTGCCAGATGACAGAAAAGCGCTGGTATTGTTGAATTCCATGGGTGCAAAAACGTATGGCTTACTGCGAAACCTAGTAACCCCAGAGAAGCCAGTGGAAAAGGATTTTGAAAACATAGTGTCAATCCTACAGGACCACTTAGACCCCACACCGCTGCTGATAGCAAAAAGATTTAAGTTTCACAAAAGGAACCAGCATAAAGATGAAAGCAATGCTGAGTTTTTAACGGAACTGCGCAAGCTATCGAAACACTGCCAGTTTGGAACGGGACTAGCAGATACTTTAAGGGAGAAGTTTGTGTGTGGGCTTCAAAGTGAAGGAACCCAGAAACGGCTTCTATCAGAATAGGATCTTACGCTGGCAAGGCTTTCAGCATGGCAGTATCACACGAAGCAGCAGCACGGGGCGCGGCAGAGATACAACGGAGACCGCAAGAATATGGCACAAATGAAATGTCATACGGAACAGTGAAATGCTATCGCTGCGGCAGAACAACACACGACCATAAGGGTTGCTGGTTCAAGGACCAAGTGTGCAGAAAGTGTGGAAAAGTAGGACACATAGCAAGAGTCTGCAGGTCGGAAAAGAAAACCAGCAGCAAGAAATCCCCACAGGACAAGTACAAGAAGGTACATAAGGTGGCGGAGAGTAGTGCAGACGAACAGAAAAGTGATACAGACTCTGGAAGCAAGGAGCTGGGTTGTCTGAAACTACATAATGTGATCAAAACGGAGGATCACCAAACTATCTGGGTCATGCTCAAGATAGATGGAGTCCAAGTGAAAATGGAATTGGACACAGGATCAGCCCTAACAGTCATAAACCGAAGGGACGACAAGCGGCTATTCTCACATATACCCTTGAGAGATACAGAGATTATCTTGAAGACGTAAATGGGGCAAAAAGTCTACCCCAAAGGAAGAATAAGGGTGAACGTTATATATAACGGCAAGGAAATACCAAAAATGGACCTTTATGTATTGCCAGATGGAGGACCACCACTACTAGGATGTGAATGGATCCGGAAGATACAGCTAGATTGGCATTCCATACAAGCACTGACTGTAGATGCCAAAAAGGATGATGACGTCACACCTGGACGACTGTCAAAAATGTTAACTGATGCACAAGAAGTGTTCCAGGAGGGACTCGGAACACTAAAAGGCATAACAGCGACGATCAAAACAGAGGATAATGCAAGCCCAAAGGTTTAAGGCCAGACCGGTGCCTAATGCGATCCGCCCAGCCGTCGAAGCAGAGCTGGAAGGTTTGGAACGTTCTGGAGTACTGTCCAAAGTGGACTGGAGCGAGTGGGCTACACCCATCATTCCTGTAATCAAGAGGTCGTTGAGTAATACGCCTGGGGAACCAAAGAAGGTTCGCATCTGTGGGGACTTTAAGGGGACAGTGAACCCAGTCCTTCACACGGTACAATATCCGCTTCCGCGGATTGAAGATATTTTCGCCTCGCTATCTGGAGGAAAATGTTTCACTAAGATTGATCTGGCCCAGGCGTACCTGCAAATGGAGATAGAAGAAGCCTCGAAACAGTACCTCACGATCAACACTCATAAAGGTCTCTACCAATACAACCGGCTGGTGTTCGGGGTAGCATCAGCTCCGGCTATTTGGCAAAGGGCAATGGATCAAGTCCTGCAAGGGATTCCAGGGACCCAGTGTTATTTGGACGACATCCTGGTCAAGGGCGAAAATGACAGTGATCACCTCGCCAACCTGGAGCAGGTGCTCACTAGATTGAAGGAATATGGGCTCCGAGCTAATCGCCACAAATGTGAGTTTTTCCAGAAGCAGATCTCGTATTGTAGCCACTTTATTGATGAAGAGTGGTTAAATAAGTCCCCTGAAAAGATTGAGGCAGTAGTCAAGGCTCCAGCACTGGAAAATGTGTCACAACTGAGGTCGTTCCTCGGGCTGGTGACCTACTACCATAAGTTCTTGCCGAATTTGTCTACAGTACTACACCCACTGAACAACCTACTGCAAACGGGGGTACCATGGAAGTGGAATGACGATTGTAAATGAGCTTTCCAGAAGTGCAAAGAATTGATCACATCAAAAGAGGTGTTGGCTCATTTCAACCCAGCACTACCAATTCGGTTGGCGTGTGATGCATCACCCTATGGTATTGGAGCGGTGCTGTCACACAAATTCCCGGACGGCTCGGAGAGGCCAGTAGCCTTTGCGTCTCGGTCACTAACCTCAGCCGAGCGTAACTACGCCCAGATTGACAGGGAGGCCCTCAGCCTAGTGTGGGGAGTGAAAAAGTTCAACCACTATCTGCACGGGCAGAAGTTCACCTTGCTGACTTACCACCAACCACTTGTCTCCAACTTTAATCCAAAGAAGGGTGTTCCGGTGATGACTGCGCAACAGCTACAAAGATGGTCCCTTTTTCTAGGTGCGAACCAATATGAAATAGAGTGTAAGGGCACGAAACAGCATGGTAATGCTGATGGGCTATCATGCCTGCCACTGCCTACTGCGGAGGAAGCACCAGCAGTGGACCCTGTCGAAATATTTTATTCGACTATAATTGAACGCTTGCCAGTAACTGACACGGATATAGAGAAGGAGACCCGAAATGACCCGACACTGTCTCGGGTATATGACTTGACGGTGAAGGGATGGCCAACACATGGCGACTCACTGTTGCCAGCATTCTCATCCAGAAGAGAACAGCTGTCAGTATGCCAGGGGACCTTGATGTGTGGATCCCGAGTGGTAATTCCACCCAAGTTAAGGGAGAGCGTGCTCAATGAGTTTCACGAAGGCCATCTGGGAGGGGTGAAAATGAAAAGCCTTGCTAGGGCTTATGTGTGGTGGCCGGGGATCGATCAGCAAATCGAGGACCTGACAAAGAGCTGCTCAGGATGCCAGAAGGTCCAAAATGTACCACCACCTGCCCCTCTACACCCATGGGAGTGGCACTCCTCTCCATGGCAACGGGTGCATATTGATTTTGCTGGTCCATTCATGGACTCAATGTTTTTAATAGCCGTGGATGCGCACTCGAAATGGCCTGAGGTGATCAAAATGTCCTCCACCACCACGGAGAAAATGATTGCAGTCCTACGGACCATATTTGCCAGGAATGGCTTGCCAGAGCAGATTTGCTCTGATAACGGTCCACAGTTTGTGCCCGAAGAGTTTTGGAAATTTATGAAAAGGAATGGGGTAAGGCATTACACATCCGCCCCGTATCATCCAGCCACAAATGGATTGGCTGAGAGGTTCGTACAAACCTTCAAAAATGCAGTAAGGGCCATGTGCGATGACAACATTCCACTGCAGCATAAGGTGGACAATTTCCTGTTAGCCTACAGAAATGCGACACATGCAGTTGCCAACCAGACCCCAGCCATGATGTTCTTTAACCGAAGGTTGAGATCTCGTCTGGATTTGCTCAGACCAAATGTACGAAGAGATGTTGAGAATAAGCAATTCCAGCACATCAATGAGAAGCTGACAAGGAGCTTCAATGTAGGGCAACCAGTCTTGGCCCGCGGCTACCGAACAGAGAAATGGCAACCAGGAACGATATGTACACGGCAGGGGCCACTAATGTACAGAGTGGATGTTGGGGAGAACATTGTGAGATGCCATGTCGACCAGATCCTAGAGTCACAGGAACGAGTCAACCCCATGTCTCACGTACCTGGTGATGAACCCGACATACAGGTAGCATCTATCCCAGAAACATTAGCATCGGAAGCTGATGAACCAACCGACGACAGGGGGCCAGAATCGCCTCCGCACCAAGAGCAAGACACTCAGGAAAGGCACTATCCAGAAAGGATCAGGAAGCCGCCCCAAAGACTGAATTTATAAATGGACTATTTTCAGTTAATGTTGCATGTTAAAAGTGTTAATTGTTAAATGAATGTTATGGTACTGTTAATCTAAAAGGGGAGGAATTTTAGTGTATGTACCTTTAAGGGGAGAACTACTTTTTACAGCTCCTGTATACTGTAGTACCGGCAGTGACCACACCTGTATATAAACCCTGAGTAGGGATCTGTACTGTAAGTTTTAGAGTAACCCTCATCCAGCAAACACCTGTTGATTGTTCCTCTGCAGTCTCTGTCTATTTATTGAAGGACACCATACATCAAGATTCACGGATTTAACACACTTCAGCTAGTCCAACTCCACCTCACTTTCCTCATAGCCCTGCAAATTTCTTTCCTTCAGATACTTATCCAACTCACTTTTGAATTCTATGATTGAATCTGCCTCCACCACCCTTTCAGGCAGTCCATTCCAGCTCTTAACTGTTAAGTCTGTGTGTTATAGTGAGAATTACTACACAGACCACAAGAGTAAATTTTAACAGGTCTTTACTGGTCGAAGGTCAGGGCGGAACTGCCCAATAAATCCTTACACAGCACTTATATACCGGTGTGGTCACCACTGGTATTACAGTATACAGCAGCCAAGATAAAGTAGTGCAACTCTTAAAATAGTTCTCTTAAAGGTGGAACGGTTACATACACCACAATCCTCCCTTTTTAGCTTAACAGTATATATTCCCCATTAAACATAACATACTAACATATATACACAACTTCATGTAAAAACAGTTCACAGATTCAGTCTCTGAGGAGGCCTCCTGACTCGGTCCGGATAACGCCTCGGTGGTGTAGTAGTTTTCGGTGGTGTAGTAGGTTCTCGTTGCTGGGGTGACTCATCTAATAGTCCTTCACTGGACTTAACAGCTTGAACTTTCGTAACTTCAGAACCAGCATTGCTGACTTCTAAAGGCTCGAGTACCTTGGGAAGTTTTTCTACTTCCAGACTGATTTGGCTCAGTTCGGAGGGACCACGTGCGTGACCTGGTATGGGTGATAATGGTTCAGATGAGTCATCATCTTCTGCTTCTTCTCTATTGTCTTCTATTTCCTCCATCACTTCAGCCTTTGCCTCTGCCACCAATTCCCTGAGTGGCTTATTACTGCTGACACTGCTCACAAAAGGGTGCTCTTTCTTCTTAGCTTTCAACTGATCGATGAATTTGACATATTCCCTTTCTTGCTCAGCTTTGATTCGTTTGGCCTCATCGCGCAGACGGTTTGTGTGTTCCTGATCCATTTTCTCAATCAGCTGCTTCTGCTGTCTTCCCAGATTCTCCAACTCTGTGTCAAAGAACTTTTTCTTTGCATTCATCTCTTGCTCAAAACGGCGAATCATTTGTTCTAATTGCTGTTGTAGTTTGAAATTGAGTTGAGTTCGAGCCCGGTGTTCCTCAGAAATGTGCATGTCTGTAGACTGGACAGACTCAGAATTCTCTGTCAAACTATGTTGTTGTTGTTCAGTGGAATTCTGTTCTGATACTTTGTTCTCTTCTGAAGCATTTATGCACTCCTTCGTTTTTCCATCATTAGTCTGCAAGTCCATTTTAGACTTGTCTTTTGCACATGGGCTGGTCTTACCATCATCAGTTCCAGAGTCTGAGCTGATTGTCTTCACCGAGTTCTCACTCTCTGCTTTGCCACTGTCACTGCTGCATATGCCCTCATCCAATATTCTGGACAATCGTTCAGGTTTGACATTTTTTTTTCCGGAATCTACCGTCATTGCTTTTAGGGAGTGCCAGTCCATATTTATTTTCCTGATCCACTCCCGTCCCAGAAGTGGTGGACCTCCCTCAGGTAGTACAAATAAGTCCATTCCTTGGTGTTCTTTGCCCTTGTGTATCACCTTGACTTTTATCTTTCCGATGGGGTATACTTTTTGCCCCGTGTATGTCTGCAATACTATCTCCGTATCCCGTAGGGGAATATGTGTGAATAACCTTTTGTAATCTTGCTTATTCATGACCGTCAACGCCGATCCGGTGCCCAATTCCATCTTCACTTGGACTCCTACTATCTGCAGTGTGACCCAGATAGTTTGTCGGTCAGCTTCCTTACTCACATTGTGAATTCTCAGACTACCCAGTTCCTTGCTGTTGGAGTCTGAATCCGAATTCTGTTCATCCGAACTCTTCTCAGCCACCTTATGTACCCTTCTGCACTTTTCCTGCGGTGACTTTTTGTTGCTGGTCTTCTTTCCTGACCGGCATACTTTAGCTATGTGACCAAGCTTGCCACATTTTCTACATCCCTGGTTTTTAAACCAGCATTGGTTCTGATCGTGTGTTGTCTTTCCACAACGATAACATTTCGTTGTACCCAAAGCCATTTGATCTACGCTGAGTACCATTGCCTTCAGCTGCATTTCCGCAGTGCCTCTCGCTGCGGCTTCGTGCGATGCTGCAATAGTGACAGCCTTATCAAGTGTAAGATCATTCTCTTCAAGCAGCCGCTTTTGTGTTCCTTCTTTCGACAATCCAAACACGAATTTGTCTCTCAGTGCCTCTGTCAGACTTTCCCCAAACTGACAGTATTTCGCTAGCTTACGCAGTTCAATTAAATACTCCGCGTTGCTTTCCTCTTTCAGTTGCGTTCTCGCATAAAATTTAAATCGTTCCGCTAACATCAGCGGTGTGGGGTTCAAATGATTTCTCAGGACAGCAACAGTTTTAGCGAAAGTCTGATCCGTCAGTTTAGCTGGTGATAGAAGATGCTTCAATAGCCCGTATGTCTTCGCACCCATTGAGTTTAGTAAGGTTAGTGCTTTATCTTCATCTGATATTTTATTTGCCTTACAATATATCTCTATGCGTTCTACATACGTGGACCAATCTTCCACATCAGGATCGAAATCGTTGATGTCACCACGCTTAGGCATCCTCGCAATCTTCTTGAGAAACAAAAAGAAATTTTTCTTTAACTTTTTTTTTCAAAATGGCGGTTTCCCGCGCTTGTCTTCTTCCCCGCCTACGAAAATGGTGGCTTCCCGCGTTTGCCTTTCTCCCCCGCTGGCTGTAATGGCGATTGCCGTATTGCTGCATTCGCCCCCCCCAGCGGTTTTCAAATCGTGCCTCCCAGCCCCTCTTGCAGTCCGGTCCTTTCCCCCGGCTGCGGCTGAGTTCTCCGCGTTTTAAAAAAAAAAAAATTCTCCCACGCCTTACGCTGACCCGGTCGCTGCGCCTTGCGGCCTCGGTAGCTGCCCAGCCTTTCTCACTGGTCGCGGTCGAGCTCTCTCTCGACGCTGTTGCGTCTCCCAGCCCGCTTGCAGCCCGGTCTTTTACACCAGCTGCGTTTGTCGCGGTCGAGCTCTCTCTCGACGCTGTTGCGTCTCCCAGCCCGCTTGCAGCCCGGTCTTTTACACCGGCTGCGTTTGCATTCACTGCGGCTCCCGTGCCTTACGCTGCCCCAGTCTCAGCGCCTCTGGCCCCGACTTCTGTCCGGCTCTTTTCCCCGGCCGTGGTCGAGTTCTCCGCCCTTATATCCTCCGTTTTTCCCTCCCCTACTTCACAGCCAACGTGGCCGACTTGCTGCTCGTCGCTGATCGGCTTACCCACCACCGTGATAGAAGGGATGATCACTGCCTGTTGCTGATGGAAGGCTTCATGTCAAAATTCTTCCTTTGCTCTGCAGACCCGAGTCTTTTCTCAGCAGAATGATGAGGGCGGATGCCTCCTCTCAACGCCCGTCAACTGCCTTGGATGTATCTCTGCCGCGGGGTAAGATTGTACTCGTCGCCACTGTTAAGTCTGTGTGTTATAGTGAGAATTACTACACAGACCACAAGAGTAAATTTTAAGAGGTCTTTACTAGCCGAAGGTCAGGGCGGAACTGCCCAATAAATCCTTACACAGCACTTATATACCGGTGTGGTCACCACCGGTATTACAGTATACAGCAGCCAAGATAAAGTAGTGCAACTCTTGAAATAGTTCTCTTAAAGGTGGAACGGTTACATACACCACATTAACCACTCGCTGCGTAAAACATTTTTATCTTACGTCACCTTTGGTTCTTCTGCCAATCATCTTAAATCTGTGTCCTCTGGTTCTCGATCCTTCTGCCAATGGGAACAGTTTCCCTCTATCTACTCTGTCCAGTCCCCTCATGATTTTAAACACCTCTATCAAATCTCCTCTCAATCTTCTCTGCTCTAAGGAGAACAACACCAGCTTCACCAGTCGATCAATGTAACTGAAGTCCCTCATTCCTGGAATTATTCTTGTAAATTTTTTCTGCACCCTCTCTTAAGCCTTCACATCCTTCCTAAAATGTGATGCGTAGAATTGGACACAATACTCCAGTGTTTTATATAGGTTCATCATAATTTCCACACTTTTGTACTCTATGGGCTCGATTTTGCCAGTGTGGGCTGGCTGGGGTGTGTCAGGTGGTTTTCCTGTCAGGACTCCGACTCCGATGTGAAGTGGGAAAAAAGTGCGATTTTCCCCTAATTGGGCACTTGATTTCCAGCGTGTGGGAACCCCTGGCCCAAGTAGTCTTTCCATCCAGAAAGTCGCCTCCGATGACATCATCAGTGCTGCTGGATTTAAGGCCTGCAAGCAGTCTTGCTTCTCTGGAGACTGGAAACGCCTTGGACATTGTATGAAGGACTTCATTTACCGACCATGTCCACCAGCAAGCAAAAGGGTGCACCTCGCTTTGATGAGCCCTCCCTCCAAGCTCTGGTGCAGGGAGCAAGGTCTAATAAGGAGGTGCTGTTCTCTTCATCAGGGAAAAAAAAGCCACCCCAGCAGACAAAAGCTGTGTGGCTGCAAATGGCCCAGGAGGTCAACTCCATATCAATGAGCCGCAGAACATGGCTGCAATGCAGGAAGAGGTTTCATGACCTTCTCCACACAGGAAAAGGGAGTATGACTTTCCCATCACCCTCAATCTGATCCCCATCGCCTCTCCTCACCAGCACCCTGCTTTGCCAAACTCTTCCTCCACATCCCACTTGATACTTACATCCCTGCACCCTTACCCATTCCCACTCTCTCTATGGTCATATTCACTTAACTATTCGACCATACAGCCCTCACACTCTCTATCACTGTGATGCAATGACAACTTACAACACTCAGGGAGGGCCCTTTGTCTACTTCTAAGCATCTATGCTATGGATTCTCTACACTCACTCCTTCATTCTCACTCAAACTCCACTTTTGTCCCTCATTGCAGGAAAAGAGAGCCCATGTAAGGGGTTTTCCTTGAGAGATGTCTCTGAGGTTTCTCTCTCTAGAGGTCTCTCTCTCTTGCACAGTAAAACCTTGAGTGGTTCAACCCACTCGCCCCTTAGATTCTATACTCTGGTCCTTAGGCGCAGGAACTACATTGTAGAGAAAACTCTTGTAGACCAAGTTTGACGAAACAAAATGAAATTTTATTGCATATGGAAAAATATCAAATCAAATGCAAGCAGATAAGAGAGAATATGGGAGGGAAAAACACAAAACAAATCATAACGACACAGTACTAACTAAGGCAAATACAGGCATCTTATACTCTACAAAGATCATCATGAAATAAGGAAACACACGGAACATCGAGGGACAACAACTCATGTTAATTGTACCCTTAAATCCACCCCCTTATTAAACCTATCTAGATCTGATTGTGAAGGGCCAGAAACATGCTCACCAATCCCACTAGGAAGTGCAAGGTTTTGAAATCGAGTCTGTGTTTGATCCTTTCAGGCGTTCCATCTCCACGTGGATCGTGGAGCCCCTGCGAGCTGCGCCACACCTCTCTCCTGAGGTGGGGGTCGGGGGCGGCTGGACACCGGCGGGCCTGGATGTTGGTGGGGTCGAGGATCGTCAGCTCGACCCTGGTCAGAGGAGCCTTGGGCTGGCTCCCATCGCTTCTTCAGTTTGTTTTTATCTCTTCTCCTTCCAACCGGGGTGGCTGGAAGGTTTCTTCTCTTGGGGTTTTTATTTTTTTGTTACTTCTCCCAAGTTGGGTCGATGGCCTCTCGTTCCGGCAATGGCCCGGGGATGGTCGATGATCTCCCGATGTGTATCCCGGGGCAGGACGCCGGCTTCGAGACGGCCTTCTTGATGTTGACTTTCTTCTTCCTCCTGTGAGTGCCTGCTTCTTCTTCTGAGTGTCCGGATTCAAGCTGTGTGTCTCTCCCTTCCCAACTGCCAAAAAGTCTTCCAGATATACCTTTCTTCCAGAAACTTCCGTCTCCCGCCCAAAATCAGGTTAGTCTTTGTTTAACTTTTGGCGGCTGGGAGCACAGCGGGGTAGTTATTATGTTTTAAAATATTTTAAACGGCCGGTAAAGGCCCATCTCTGGTCTGGAATGACCTTCATTGTTTTTAATGTCCTGCTGATCTCGTTATCTCGTCCTGGGTGCTGTTCTCATGAATATGAAATTGCCCCCTTTTATCTGGGTCAACATTTAGATGGCCTCTGTCTCCAGGCTGATCTTGACTGGATCTGCATCTAATCCATATGTATATGTGTGGGTCTGGTTTCGTTCTCTCAGAAACGGCTTCCAGAACTTGCTGTGGGTTGAATCCACAAAGCTGTCTGAGGATTCGCAGGAACCATTTTAAAGTGTCCCGATAAGCTGGTCACATGGTATGGCGGACATTTTGTATGCCCCTTTTTTTTCTGGGCTTCTTTTAAAACAGTTTTTAAAATCACGGCCTCTTCTGCCATTTGATCCTTATTAATACAAAGTCCAATTTTGCGAACCCTACACTCCCCCCTGATGATACTGTCACTTGCTTGAAGTATCATAATTCTGGGTGAGCAAAATTTTCTGACTTTCCACAATCTAACCATCCCCAGTATTTACCTATCTATAACCTCACGACACATGCATTTCCATTTCAGAAAAATCTAGTGTACAGTAAGCATCTATAGATGGCAATACCTTGGAGTTAAAAATCTAACAACTTACTTCCAGGCGTGGAGGGGGGCCTTATACCCCTACATCACCTAGTGCATACACATTACCTTGTGGCGTACCGATCACAGAAAGGACACAATCCGCTTTTCGGTCCGTAGACTATATATCAGGCGTCATGCCTTTAAGAAGGATCACACCTTTAAGAAACTCGATCTGCAAGATAGTTAAGCCCAGAGCGGGGGAGGAGCAGTCGAAGCTGTGGACTGATGAAAGGCAGTCGGACTTGGTGCAGTCTCTGACGCCATTTTTGTGTTCAACATGCAGTCTCAACAATTAAACCTTTTCTGTTGAACCTCTCCGAGTTCAGTATTTTTTGCTAGGAGTAGGTAGACTCCTACAACCTTCTAATAATAACATCACATTTAATAAAACTTCAATAATAAAATAAAATACACACGAAAATCACAATGCACATGAATACATATCAAAAAAATACAGAGGAGGGAGGGAAAACTTTAACTTTATACAAAGCAGCAAAAATCTAAATGGGTGTCTCTTCTTCTACCCGCACATAATGCTCCCTCCATTTCCCTCTATTCTCATACTTTTGCGATTGTTTGACCTTTTTACAGTGTACAAACAATAAATAAACTACAATGACAACCTGGCACACTACAAGAATGTGGGAGGCTATCCTAATCCATGAAGGGACTTCTATATTAGTGAACAGGTCCCACCACGGTGGGGTCACTATGTCCAATATGTCTGCCCCTATCTCTAGAGTCTTCTGCTCCAGTGTGTAGAAGTGTTTCTGTGAAACAACAACGGCTTTTAATATCTTGGTGAGGTGTTCAGGGAGAGGGGGAATGATATATCCAAAATGTGCAACGAATCGCTACAGATCAGTGAAATTCTCTTTCACAGTGATGTGAACACTGGAAGGTTCAGGAATGGGGACAATTCGCTCTTGGGCCACTTGAACTTCTGCCCTGGGCTGGAAACAGAAACTGCTGTCACTAACCAGACACCAACCATGCTGTCCATGCTGGTAGTGGGGTGCTGCAGTGGTGACACAGTATGTCCCACCTCCTATATATGCCACCTGCGGGGGCACATGGCCTTGTGCCATTGCTTCTATGGTGCAATTTATAGGTTTCGCGCCAGCAGTTCTGAACCCGCACTGTGGTTTTGAATGGGCATTCAAGTGCTGGGGACACAGGATGATGTGTGCTCCCCGGCTCCGGCACCCGGAGAGGTCAGTACCCGTCATTGCATGCTCCCATCGAATGACGTAAGGTGGGACCCCTTTGTAGCGAATGTGCGCACCCCCCTGAATGACTCCAATGTTCTCCACCCTGTATACCGGGGCGGGTTTGGCTGTCTTTCCCATCACCGGCATTCTTACCACTATACCCATAATGGTGTGATTAGACCTTCCACAGTCCACTGGGACTGGGTAGGCCTCTGAAGCTAGTCTGAGCTGGCACGGACTCAATGTATTCTCAAAAGGGTGGAGGGCTGCGAGGTGCTTGTTGCTGATCCAGGCGGGGACTAAACCTTGCTTTAAATCCTCCAGATTACTGCGGCCCTTGCCCAGTAACCACGCCCCGTGTAGCACACAAGCTTCGTTCTGCGCAGCCAGATCGGACGCATTCCAATCCTCCCTGATGAGAGCATTTACCGTTCTGGCGTGTTTCTCCAGCTCAGCTATAATCTCTTTTAAGTGTAGTGTCATGGCCTGGTCCTCATGTAACTCAGAACCCACTACTTTATTCTCATCAGTCAGTATCTTTCTTAACTGTGTTTTTAAACCATTGATCTGGGTTTTGTAGTGTATGTAACTGTTCTACCTTTAAGAGAACTATCGTATGTAACCGTTCACCTTTAAGAGAACTATTTTAGGTGTGGCACTACTTTATCTTGGCTGCTGTATACTGTAATACCGACGGTGACCACACCAGTATATAAGTGCTGTATCAGGATTTATTGGGCAGATTCGCCCTGACCTTCGAATAGTAAAGTCCTGTTAAAGTTACTCTTGTAGTCTGTGTATTACTTCGCTATACAACCCACAGACTTTACAGTGGCGACGAGTTCGATCTTACCCTGCGTGCAGCAATACGTCTGAAGCAGTTAACGAAGCGTCGAGAAGAGGCAACCGCCCTCGTCATTTTGCTGAGAGAAAACTCAAGGCTGCAGAGCAAGAAGGAAGGAAGACTTCAAACAAGATTCCTTCCATCAGCAACAGGCACTGATTGTCCCTTCTGCCACGGTGGGGAGTGAGCCGATTAGCACGAGAAGCAAGTCAGCCACGGTGACTGTGAGTAAAGGGAAAATAGAAACAAATAAACGGAGGATAAGGGCGGTGCACTCGACCACGGTCGAGGGGGAAAGGAGCCGGACAGAAGTCGGGCCCAGAGACGCTGAGACTGGGGCAGCGTGGAGCAGAAGCCGCGGTACAAGTGGGCTGGGGAGCATCGTGAGACGACTAGACCGCGACGGCGAAAAAGGCCGGACAAATACCGCGACCACGAGGCGCTGCGACCGGGATCGTAAGGCGCGGGAAGATATAAACATAAATAAGCCACGGAGAACTCAGCCACAGCCGGGGAGGAAAGCACCGGACTGCGAGAAGCTGGGAGGCGCGATTGGGGTGAAAAAGGCCGGGCACCTACCGAGGCCGCGAGGCGCTGCGACCGGGATCATAAGGCACGGAGGCAATAAATAAATAAATAACTAAATAACCCGCGAAGAATCAGCGGCAGCCGGGGAGGAAAGGACCGGACTGCGGGAGGTCTGGGAGAGGCGTTTAAAGCCGCTGAGGGAGAGCCGCGCGAGCGGGAGAGACAGAGCCCAAGAGAGAGCGAGCGAGAGCCGAGCGAGCGGGAGAGACAGAGCCCGAGAGAGAGCGAGCAAGAGCCGCGCGAGCGGGAGAGACAGAGCCCGAGAGAGAGACTGAGCGAGGTTCCGGCCAACGGCTTGCAGCAGCTGCCGTGAAGGGCCAGGAGCTGGATCTGTCCGACGCCAACTGGTTGTCCCCAGCGCCGGTTGCCCCTGCCGAAAAGAAGAAGGGGGGGGGGACAAGGAACGCGATCGGCTTTTCTAGCGCGCGCTTCAGAATAAACTGAAGCCGGCGCACAGGCTACAAACCCCGTAAACCAGCGGTCGTCGCCCGAGGGCAAAGCTTACCCCTCCCACCAGAGGAAGAAGTCAGGAGCGGGAAACCGCCATTTTGCCAGTAGGGGGGAAGAAGACAAGCGCGGGAAACCACCATTTTGCCAGTAGGCGGGGAAGAAGACAAGCGCGGGAACCCGCCATTTTGGAAAAAAGAAAAAGTTAAAAAGTTAAAGAGAAATCCTGTGTTTCGCAGAAAGATAGTGAGAGATAGTGAAGATGCCTAAGCATGGTAACATCAACAACTTCGATGCCGAGGTGGAAGATTGGGCCACGTACGTAGAACGTATCGAGATATATTGTGAGGCCAATAAAATAGAAGATGATGATAAAGCTATAACCTTGCTAAACTCAATGGGCGCGAAGACATACGGGTTATTGAAGCATCTTCTATCACCAGCTAAACCGGCGGATCAGACCTTCGCTAATATTGTTGCTGTTCTGAAGGATCACTTGAACCCCGCACCGCTGATGTTAGCGGAACGATCTAAATTTTACGGGAGAACGCAACGAAAAGAGGAAAGCAACGCGGAGTACTTGGTCGAGCTGCGTAGACTAGCGAAATACTGCCAGTTTAGAGGAAATCTGACAGAGGCATCGCGAGACAAGTTCGTGTGTGGATTGTCAAAGGAAGGAACGCAAAAACGACTACTCGAAGAGAACGATCTTACACTTGATAAGGCTGTCCTTATTGCAGCATCGCACGAAGCCGCAGCGAGAGGCACGGCGGAAATGTAGCGGAAGACAGCGGTACTCAGTGTGGATCAAATGACTTCAGGTACAACGAAATGTTCTCGTTGTGGGAAGACAACACACGACCAGAACCAATGCTGGGTTAAAAACCAAGACTGTAGGAAATGTGGCAAGCTTGGCCACATAGCTAAGGTATGCCGGTCAGGAAAGAAGAGAAACAATAATAAGTCACCACAGAAGAAGTACAGAAAGGTACATGAGGTGACTGGGAAGAGTCCAGATGAACAGAATTCGGACTCAGACTCCAACAGCAAGGCACTGGGTAGTCTGAGGATTCATAATGTGAGTAAAGAAGCTGACCGACAAACTATCTGGATCACACTACAGATTGCAAAAGTCCAAGTGAAGATGGAAGTGAACACCGGATCGGCGGTGACGGTCATGAATAAGCATGATTACAAAAGGTTATTCAAACATATTCCCCTACGGGATGCGGAGATAGTATTGCAGACATACACGGGGCACAAAGTATACCCCATCGGAAAGATAGAAGTCAAGGTGAGATACAAAGACAAAGATCACCAAAGGATGGACTTGTATGTGCTGCCCGAGGGAGGTCCACCACTTCTGGGACGGGAGTGGATCAGGAAAATAAAGATAGACTGGCATTCACTAAACATAATGACGGTAGATTCCGGGAAGGAAGAGGTCAAACCTGAACGGTTGTCCAGAATATTGGACGAAGCTAAAGAGGTATTCCAGCAAGGACTGGGAACACTGAGAGGCATTAAAGCAAAAATCAAGATTGCAGAACATGCAAGCCCAAAATTTTTCAAAGCCAGATCGGTACCTTACGCGATACGACCTGCTGTGGAGGCAGAACTGGAAGAGCTTGAACGTTCAGGGGTACTGTCTAAGGTGGACTGGAGTGAGTGGGCCACGCCCATTGTTCCCGTCATGAAGTCTTCATCAAGTAACAAGCCAGGGGGACTGGGGAAGGTCCACATCTGCGGAGATTTCAAGATCACAGTTAATCCGGTGCTTCACACGGTACAATACCCGCTTCCGCGGATTGAGGATATCTTTGCTTCATTGTCTGGCGGGCAACACTTCACCAAGATAGACCTGGCACAGGCATACTTACAAATGGAAGTCGAGGAAGAGTCGCGCCAGTATCTCACAATCAACACGCACAGAGGCTTGTATCGTTATAATAGACTGGTTTTTGGAGTAGCTTCGGCTCCAGCAATTTGGCAGAGGGCAATGGAGCAGGTCTTACAAGGTGTTCCAAGCACGCAGTGTTACTTGGACGATATCCTGATTACGGGAGAAGACGAGGAGGAACACCTCACAAATTTGAAACTGGTGCTCACCAGGTTGAAGGAATCGGCCTTGCCGGAAGAACCTACTACCCCGCCGAAAACTACTACACCACCGAGGCATTATCCGGACAGAGTCAGGAGACCTCCAGAGAGACTGAACCTGTGAACTGTTTTACATAATTTGTACATATGTTCTAATGATATGGTTAATGGGGAATAAGTATGTTGTAAGCTAAAAAGGGAGGATTGTAGTGTATGTAACTGTTCTACCTTTAAGAGAACTATCGTATGTAACCATTCACCTTTAAGAGAACTATTTTAGGTGTGGCACTACTTTATGTTGGCTGCTGTATACTGTAATACCGACGGTGACCACACCAGTATATAAGTGCTGTGTCAGGATTTATTGGGCAGATTCGCCCTGACCTTCGAATAGTAAAGTCCTGTTAAAGTTACTCTTGTAGTCTGTGTATTGCTTCGCTATACAACCCACAGACTTTACAGGTTTGCAGCTCCACGTCATCCAGTGTGTTGATGATGGAAGTTCCTGTATTAAAAGCTGTGAAAATATCATTTACTGCTCCCCTTCTTTGCCTCCCTATTCTGTCCAAGACCTCATGTGGTGTGGTGTACAATTTGGCTCTGTCGACATCGGCAAAGTCGAATTCGTAAAACTGCTTAAACATGTTTGTTTACAGGACCTGGTCTAATTGCTCTGTTTCCTCAGGGCACCACGCTGGCAATCTTACCTCGGTGAGGTTTAAAATCACCGAAGCCACCGCGTAGTGGACCCCTTGGTGCAGTACCTGACCTGTGGGTACCAGTACCAATCCGTTCCCGGGTCCTTTTGCCATGGTGGGGCACCCTTCCTTGAGGGCTTTAGCTACCGGAACTGTGGGCAGGGGCTTGCGGGGTCAGGTGATGAGCTCCGTGGCGTTTACTGGGATCTGAGAGTATGCGACTCCGCACACCCATGTGCTGACGTCCCACCTCATTCCTTGTCCAGCATCCTGCTACTGTCATTGGAAAAAGATGGAGACACCTGTGGGGCAAGCGCGTTCTGAACCCCACATACAGATGTAGATCCCCTCATCTGGTTCCCACCATTTGTCCCAACAGACACTCAATCCCCCGTGAGTTCCCGTAATTGTCCGATGGAGTTTATTACACAATCTCTCCCATTCCACAGTGGAATTCTTCATGGTGCTGCTCAACTTGCGCAGCCACCACCAACAGTCCAAAGGTACATGTCCATGGCAAACAAGGCAAATCTTCTTGCCCACGGTGACGCTGATCCTGGGTGCAATGATCCGCACCCTGGGGCACATCAGAGACGTTTCTCTGTATGCGAACCCCGTCTGGCTGGACTATTCAGTAGAGTTCGACCCCAGCCAGCCTGGCCACCTTCCGTCATGGAAGTAGACAGCAGTCTCTTCAGCGTCCCGTGAGCCGGTTCCGTCAGTCGCGATGGGGCCTCTGTTGCCAGAGCACCCGTAGATGGTAGAGTCCTTAGTGCGGCCCCGATAGGCCCAGCTCCACCCGGTCGTCACAAATGCGACTGTAGTGTATGTACCTTTAAGGGGAGAACCACTTTTTACAGCTCCTGTATACTGTAGTACCGGCAGTGACCACATCTGTATATAAACCCTGAGTAGGGATCTGCACTGTTAGTTTTAGAGTAACCCTCATCCAGTAAACACCTGTTGATTGTTCCTCTGCAGTCTCTGTCTATTCATTGAAGGACACCATACATCAAGATTCACAGATTTAACATTGGCGACGATTCGATTCGAACCTACCTGCAACTCTGCAGAAGAAGGCCGATTCCAGGGGCACGGGGGTCGACCATCCGGTGGAGGCTCCAGCGAGATGGGCTGGCAACAGGTACGGCGTAGGCCCTTCCCGGACGTCGGCGGCTGGAGCCGACCGACGGCACAGGGGAAGGCCAAGCAGCATCGACGGGGTAAGAGAGAGTGTAAAGCGCACGGGGCGCAGCCGGGGTTCAGGACCGAGCAGCGTCAACGAGAGAGGCGCGCAGGAAAATGCACAGCGCGCGGCCGGTGTTCAAGGGCTGAGCAGCGTCCGTGGGGAAGGAAGGAAAGCGCGGGAGACGCCATTTGAGCCGCAGCGGAGAAGAAGGGAGAGCGCGGGAGATGCCATTTTGAGCCAGCGGAGAAGAAGGGAGAGCGCGGGAGACGCCATTTTTAGCCAGTCTAACCACACCCAGGGATGCGGAAGAGTCGCAGTGTCACAGCATTCGACAATGAAGTCGAAGATTGGGCGACATATGTAGAATGCATAGAAGTGTACTGCAAGGCGAATGAAGTGCCAGATGCCAAGAAAGCACTGGTATTGTTGAATTCCATGGGTGCAAAAACGTATGGCTTACTGCGAAATCTAGTTACCCCAGAGAAGCCAGTGGAAAAGGATTTTGAAAGCATAGTGGCAATCCTACAGGACCACTTAAACCCCACACCGCTGTTGATAGCAGAAAGATTTAAGTTTCACAAAAGGAACCAGCATAAAGATGAAAGTAATGCTGAGTATTTAATGGAACTGCGCAAGCTATCGAAACACTACCAGTTTGGAACGGGACTAGCAGATACTTTAAGGGACAAGTTTGTGTGTGGGCTTCAAAGTGAAGGAACCCAGAAACGGCTTCTATCAGAAAAGGATCTTACGCTGGACAAGGCTTTCAGCATGGCAGTATCACACGAAGCAGCCGCACGGGGCGCTGCAGAGATACAACGGAGACCGCAAGAATATGGCACAAATGAAATGTCATATGGAGCAGTGAAGTGTTATCGCTGCGACAGAACAACACACGACCATAAGGATTGTTGGTTCAAGGACCAAGTGTGCAGACAGTGTGGAAAAGTAGGACACATAGCAAGAATCTGCGGGTCAGGAAAGAAAACCAGCAGCAAGAAATCTCCACAGGAACAGTACAAAAAGGTACATAAGGTGATGGAGAGTAGTTCAGACGAACAGAAAAGTGATACAGACTCCGGAAGCAAGGAGCTGGGTTGTCTGAAACTACATAATATAATCAAAATGGAGGATCACCAAACTATCTGGGTCACGCTCAAGATAGATGGAGTCCAAGTGAAAATGGAATTGGACACAGGATCAGCCCTAACAGTCATAAACCGAAGGGACTACAAGAAGCTATTCTCACATATACCCTTGAGAGATACAGGGATTGTCTTGAAGACGTACACGGGGCAAAAAGTCTACCCCAAAGGAAAAATAAGGGTGAACATTATATATAACGGCAAGGAAACACCAAAAATGGACCTATATGTATTGCCAGATGGAGGACCACCACTACTAGGACATGAATGGATCCGGAAGATACAGCTAGATTGGCATTCCATACAAGCACTGACTGTAGATGCCAAAAAGGATGACGACGTCACACCTGGACGACTGTCAAAAATGCTAACTGACACACAAGAAGAGTTCCAGGAGGGACTCGGAACACTAAAAGGCATAACAGCAACGATCAAAATAGAGGGAAATGCAAGCCCAATGTTTTTAAGGCCAGACCGGTGCCTTATGTGATCCGCCCAGCCATCAAAGCAGAGCTGGAAGGTTTGGAACGTTCTGGAGTACTGTCCAAAGTGGACTGGAGCGAGTGGGCGACACCCATCGTTCCTGTAATGAAGAGGTCGTTGGGTAATACGCCTGGGGAACAAAAGAAGGTTCGCATCTGTGGGGACTTTAAGGTGACAGTGAACCCACTCCTTCACACAGTACAATATCCGCATCCGCGGATTGAAGATATTTTTGCCTCGCTAACTGTAGGAAAACGCTTCACTATGATTGATCTGGAAAAGGCGTACCTGCAAATGGAGGTAGAAGAAGCCTCGAAACAGTACCTCACGATCAACACTCATAAAGGTCTCTACCAATACAACCGGCTGGTGTTCGGGGTAGCATCAGCTCCGGCTATTTGGCAAAAGGCAATGGATCAAGTCCTGCAAGGGATTCCAGGGACCCAGTGTTATTTGGACGACATCCTGGTCACGGGCGAAAATGACAGTAGTCACCTCGCCAACCTGGAGCAGGTGCTCACTAGATTGAAGGAATATGGGCTCCGAGCTAATCGCCACAAAAGCGAGATTTTCCAGGAGCAGATGTCGTATTGTGGCCACGTTATTGATGAAGAGGGGTTACATAAGTCTCCTGAAAAGATTGAGGCAGTAGTCAAGGCTCCAGCACCGGAAAATGTGTCACAACTGAGGTCGTTCCTCGGGCTGGTGAACTACTACCATAAGTTCTTGCCGAATTTGTCTACAGTACTACACCCACTGAACACCCTACTGCAAACGGGGGTACCATGGAAGTGGAATGACGAATGTAAACGAGCTTTCCAAAAGTGCAAAGAATTGATCACATCAAAAGAGGTGTTGGCTCATTTCAACCCAGCACTACCAATTCGGTTGGCGTGTGATGCATCATCCTGTGGTATTGGAGCGGTGCTGTCGCACAAATTCCCGGACGGCTCGGAGAGGCCAGTAGCCTTTGCGTCTCGGTCACTAACCTCAGACGAGCGTAACTACGCCCAGATTGACAGGGAGGCCCTCAGCCTAGTGTGGGGAGTGAAAAAGTTCAACCACTATCTGCACGGGCAGAAGTTCACCTTGCTGACTGGCCACCAACCACTTGTCTCCATCTTTAATCCAAAGAAGGGCATTCTGGTGATGACTGCGCAACGGCTACAAAGATGGTCCCTTTTTCTAGGGGCGAACCAATATGAAATAGAGTATAAGGGCACGAAACAGCATGGAAACGCTGATGGGCTATCACGCCTGCCACTGCCTACTGCGGAGGAAGCACCAGCAGTGGACCCTGTCGAAATATTTTATTCGATTATAATTGAACGCTTGCCAGTAACTAACGCGGATATAGAAAAGGAGACCCGAAATGACCCGACACTGTCTCGGGTATATGACTTGACGGTGAAGGGATGGCCAACACATGGCGACTCACTGTTGCCAGCATTCTCATCCAAAAGAGAACAGCTGTCAGTATGCCAGGGGACCTTGATGTGTGGATCCTGAGTGGTAATTCCACCCAAGTTAAGGGAGAGAGTGCTCAATGAGCTTCACGAAGGCCATCTGGGAGCGGTGAAAATGAAAAGCCTTGTTAGGGCTTATGTGTGGTGGCCGGGGATCGATCAGCAAATCGAGGACCTGACAAAGAGCTGCTCAGGATGCCAGAAAGTCCAAAATGCACCACCACATGCCCCTCTACACCCATGGGAGTGGCCCTCCTCTCCATGGCAACGGGTGCATATTGATTTTGCTGGTCCATTCATGGACTCAATGTTTTTAATAGCCGTGGATGCGCACTCGAAATGGCCTGAGGTGATCAAAATGTCATCCACCACCACGGAGAAAACAATTGCAGTCCTATGGACCATATTTGCCAGGAACGGCTTGCCAGAGCAGATTTGCTCTGATAATGGACCACAGTTTGTGTCCGAAGAGTTTCGGAAATTTATGAAAAGGAATGGGGTAAGGCATTACACATCCGCCCCGTATCATCCAGCCATAAATGGATTGGCTGAGAGGTTCGTACAAACCTTCAAAAAGGCAGTAAGGGCCATGTGCGATGACGACATTCCACTGCAGCATAAGGTGGACAATTTCCTGTTAGCCTACAGAAATGCGACACATGCAGTCGCCAACCAGACCCGGCCAAGATGTTCTTTAACCGAAAGTTGAGATCTCGTCTGGATTTGCTCAGACCAAATGTACGAAGAGATGTTGAGAATAAGCAATTCCAGCACATCAATGAGAAGCCGACAAGGAGCTTCAATGTAGGGCAACCAGTCTTGGCCCGCGGCTACTGAACAGAGAAATGGCAACCAGGAATGATATGCACACGGCAGGGGCCACTAATGTACACAGTGGATGTTGGGGAGAACATTGTGAGATGCCATGTCAAACAGATCCTAGAGTCACAGGAACGAGTCAACCCCATGTCTCGCGTACCTGGTGATGAACCCGACATACAGGTAGCATCTACCCCAGAAACAGTAGCATCAGAAGCTGATGAACCAACCGACGACAGGGGGCCAGAATCGCCTCCGCACCAAGAGCAAGACACTCAGGAAAGGCGCTATCCAGAAAGGATCAGGAAGCCGCCCCAAGACTGAATTTATAAATGGACTATTTTCAGTTAATGTTGCATGTTATAAGTGTTAATTGTTAAATGAATGTTATGGTACTGTTAATCTAAAAGGGGAGGAATTGTAGTGTATGTACCTTTAAGGGGAGAACTACTTTTTACAGCTCCTGTATACTGTAGTACCGGCAGTGACCACACCTGTATATAAACCCTGAGTCGGGATCTGTAATGTTAGTTTTAGAGTAACCCTCATCCAGTAAACACCTGTTGATTGTTCCTCTGCAGTCTCTGTCTATTCATTGAAGGACACCATACATCAAGATTCACGGATTTAACAGCGACGAGGATCCCTCTCATCTTTCTCCTGGTTCCTGCAACAAATCACACAATATAGCCAGGCTCCCGAGAGATTCTGGGTTAGGTGACGGCATGATCGGATCTTTCGACCTCGATCCAAAATACACACATACGGGGCAGATTTAAAACGACTTAAACTCTAATCATTTTAATATTTACACACCTCAAACTTAAACCTAAACTTATGTACAGCGCCGCCCGTCCCCGGGCGGCTTGCCTAATCCCTGATTGGACTGCAGCTCGCCGCTCCCTGTGGTGGAGCTGCAGTGACCTGTGGCTCGGGTTCCCCGCAGCCTTTTGCTATTAATCGGGGACTGTGTTTTTTCAAGGATTTCTGAAGTCGGCGTTTACTGAGAACGGGGGACTCGGGCCAAGGTTTTACTGGCTGAGGCGTACGAGTCGACCTGCGAAAAGGTGCTTTGGGCGTGGCTCCCTTAGCGAGTGGACCTTCGGGTGGGACTTTAGCTCTCACAGCCCGTGGCTCTTCCATGACTGTGGGCTTCAGCTCCCTCCCCTCAGGCTCCGCCCCTTTGGGATTCGGGCAGGCTCCCTTGGTGAGTGGACCTTCGGGTGGGACTTTAGCTCTCACAGCCCGTGGCTCTTCCACGACTGTGGGCTTTGGCTCCCTCCCCTCAGGCTCCGCCCCTTCGGGAATTGGGCCTGTGGCAGACGGCTCCTCCTCACCTGTTCCTACAGGTAGAGAATCTCTGCCCCCAATTTCTACCTCCCCCACGCTTGAGTCGAGGGCGGGACCTCTGTCCTCCGACTCCACCTCCTCCAGAATCGTGTCGAGGGCGGGACCTTGTTGTTCGGGCCCCTCCTCGTCCGAGTCCCAGGCCATCGGGGAAACCTCCCCCCAGTTGGGCGGGACAGATTCTCCTTCCAAGCAGGCTACAACGCCAGCTTGTGTGGTCTGTGACTCATCGCGCACCTCAGGCTGAGGATCTTTACCCTCAGACCTGGCTTCGGTTGCTGATGCTCTAGCACCCGGTTTAATCAGTTTGCACTGATTGATGTGAAACCATTTACTGCGCCGGGGCAACTTCCATGGGACTGGCCTTGTCTACAATGCTGTAGGGCCCCATGTACAGTGGTTCTAAACTCCCTACTCGGGCATAGTTTCTCACCATGACCTGATCTCCAACTTCCCACTCGATTGTCTTTCGGGGTTCAAGCAGCAATCGGTTGCCCTGATGCTGTCTTCCCATGTTCCCAGCCGTTTGCCCATAGACCTGTTTCAGGCGCTCAAAGAGGTTCCGGGCAAACTTGTCCCGATTCACCTCTTGGAGCTGCCCCTCAGTGAGCACCGGGGCTAGTACGTGGGTGGGGGTTCGCATGACTCTTCCAGTCATTAATTCGTGCGGGGAGTACCCCGTACTTTTAGACTGGCTAGCCCGGATCCCCATGAGGACTAGAGGCAAGGCCTCCGCCCATTTCTGGGGCGAGTTCCTTGTCTCCTTCCTCAGCTTTTCCTTTAAGGTGCGGTTCATGCGCTCCACAATCCTAGATGACTGCAGGTTGTGGGCCACGTGCCACTTCCCTTCAATGCCTAAGAGCATGAGGGTGTCCTGCATCACTTGGCCAGTGAAATGAGCCCCTTGGTCAGACTCCACAAATCGTGGTAGTCCCCACCACAAGAACACCTCCCGGACCAAGATCCTGGCAGTACTAAGTGCCGTGGCTGTTCGGCATGGGAAGGCTTCCACCCACTTGGTGAACACATCCAGCAGGACAAGGCAGTACTTACAGCCTCCCTGGGCGGTGGGCAGGGGCCCGATGTAGTCGACCTGTATCGACTGCCATGGTCCCTCTACTCTCCTGATGTGCCCCATGGGCACCTTCCTTTTCTGGGGGTCTGGGTTGTTTGCAGCGCACACTAGGCAATTGGCGCAGAACTCGCGGACATCGTCCCGAAGTCCCAGCCACCACCTCGCCTGTTCCACCCGTTGCCAGGTGACCTCAGGCCCGGGGTGTCCCGCTCCTGGACCCTCGTGTGCCAGTTGAAGGAATTCCCTCCGGTGCTGCTGTGGCACAATCTACTGGTCCTCTCAGAACAGCATGCCTTCCTTGATGGAGAGGGCTGCTGTACCGTATGGCCCCTCTACTTCGTTGCCCCCAGTGATGGCCTTGAGGACTGTTGTTAGGGCGGGATCCAGGGTTTGGACGGTCTTGAGGTCTGGGGGCAGTGTTACCCCTGTGGTACCCTGAGTCCCATCCCTGCCTCGGAGTACTGCCACGGGTTTGGACCCATAGGGATCCCAAAAGGTACCGGTGCGGGCACCCTCCCTGGCTAGCGTATCCGCTTGCTGATTACCCTCGCCGCGGGGCTCCGTGGAGGAATGGGCCTTTACCTTGTGGATAAAGACTTCCCCTTTCTCTCCCACCGCAGCTAAGATCTTTTCTAACAGGGGCTTCACGGTTAAGGGTCGCCCGTCCGCAGAGGTATATCCGTGGCGGGACCAGATGGCTAGGTACTCCGTACACGAGTTGCATGTGAACATGCTGTCCGAGCAAATCGTGTATGGGGTGGGGAAGATCTTGGGGTGTGTAACGACGTACACTACCGCAGCCAGTTCAGCCTGCTGGGCGCTCATGGTGCTGGGGAGCTTAATCGCCAGGGCGATGCTTGCCGCGGGGTCATAAACTCCACACGCTGTGAGTCGTTCACCAGCTGATACCGTGCTGGAACCGTCTACATAGATCTCGCGGCCCGTGGGATGTATCCCGGCCCGTAAACCTACGTTCACCTCCCATACCCCTTCTACGGAACACCGATGGGCTGTTCCGGGATATACCATGTTGGCCGCGAGCTTGGGCTCGCAGAGACCCTTTACCTTCAGCTCCATCTGTGAAAGGAGGAGGGTCCAGCACGCAATGCGTGCACTGCTTACTGTCCCATCCTTAATCCTTCCGTCTAGAAGCATTCGGGTGGGTGTGTGATGGCTGAGGAGAGTGATGGGCGAGGTGCCTGTGAAGATCAGAGATCTTTTCACAGCCCAATGCGTGGCCAGGAGATGCTGCTCACAATTGGAAAAGCTCCTTTCCACATCAGTGAGCACCCTGGAGGAATAGACCACTGGCCTCAGCTTGCCGTGTCACTCTTGAAGCAGTACAGCGCTCAAGCTATCCCCACTAGCTGCTACCTCCAGGAAAAACTCCTCTCCCCCATCTATGGTCCCCAGGGCTGGCGCGGTCTGCAAGTCTCTCTTGAGTTTCTCAAATGCTGCCTGGCAACTCTCATCCCAGGACCACTCCACTCCCTTGTGTAGGAGTCGGAGCAGCGGGGCTGCTGTGGCTGCATAGTCCTCAATAAAGCCTCTGCAGTACTCGGTCAGTCTCAGAAAGGACCTCACACCCGTTACGGTGTTGGGGATCGGTAGATTTTGCACCGATTCCCGCCTGGCCTTATCTATGGCTCTCTCACCGGCGCGGATGGTCAGACCCAGGAATTTCACTTCCTGCTGGCCGATCCGTGCCTTCTTTGGGTTTACTTTGAAACCCTTTCTTCCTAACAGCTCCAATAACTCGGCCAATAGTGGGCCATGCTCCTCTCTCGAGTCTGTGAACAGGAGCAGGTCGTCCACATACTGCACTAGTTGATTGGGCTGGCTGAACTCTTTTGAACTCCCTGCCATGCATTGATGGAAAATGCTGGGGCTGTTGTGGAAACCCTGTGGCAAGCAGTTCCAGGTGTACTGTTGCCCTTTAAACGTAAAGGCAAACTTGTACTGATCCTCCCTCCGTAAAGGGATGGACCAGAACCCATTAGAAATATCCAGCACCGTGAACGTGGTCGCGGAGGCTGGAATACTTCCTATCAGGTCGGCAACTGCTGCTACTGTCGGCACGCTGGCTGGGATGTTGCTATTGAGGACTCTGAAGTCCACTGTGGCTCTCCAGGAATCGTCCGGCTTCCTCACCGGCCATAACGGAGAGTTCACGTGGGTGACTATCGGTCTCAACACGCCCTGCTGCACCAGTGAAGATATTGCTGTCTCTATGTTGGTCTCCGCTTCCCGGGGGAAGTTGTACTGTTTTTGGGGTCGGGCCATGGGGTCCCCGTCTACGCTGACCTCAAACCCGGTGACCCTCCCGCAATTGTGCTTGTGAGTGGTAAACGTCGTCAGGTGTTCGCACACGAATGCCTGCAAATCTTGTGGGACGCCCGCGGCCATGAGCTCGAGGTCGTAGCCCTCTTTTGGCTTCAAGATACACAGGGTCCCTCTTTCTCCTTCCCCTGGGATGATGACTATCTTGCCCGGCTCACCCTTACCCGCTCCCCAAAGACAATGGTTTCTTAGGTCCACGAGGATCCCGTGTTCGACCAAGAAATCGGACCCAAGGATCCCTTTCCCATTCTCCACCTCCCACTTCATCAGTATACACCTCCACTTGGTGTGGAGTGGTCCTAAATGAATGGAGAGGGGAATGGAATGTGCGCCAGCTTGTTCCTTGCCTGTGAAGCCCGACAGAACATATGGAACCCCGGTGGACAGAGGCGAGGTGGCGGGGTTATCTGTGTGGATCACGGTGCACGATGCCCCCGTATCCAACAAATAGGTCCCTTTTACGTCCTGCACTTTCATCTCCACGAGGGGTCGCCTCCATATATCATATCGCAGTGCACACAAGTAAACGGGCTGCGCCAGCTCTAGTCATTTGGGCACAGCGGTCGGGGATTCAGGAGCGACAAGACCGGTGGTGACAGCTATTTTCCCCTGCGAAATCATCAGAGACCGCATTGTCTCTAAAATCGGTTCAATCGCAGCGGGATCCATAACTGCACCAGCTCCTTGTGCTGGGGCAGGAGCTACGGCTTGGGTTTTGGCTGTTGCTGGGGCGGCGGTCTGGGCTTGGGCTTGGGCTGCAGGAAATCTCCCTTTATTATCCTTCCATGGATTTCTACAGTCCTTGCGCCAATGTCCATTCTTCCCACACACATAGCAATTGAGCTTGGCTTGGACAGGGCGATTCCCCTCCTGACGCCACTCCTTCTTGCTTGGGGCTGTGGGTTTTGCCTCATGCACCTTTCCCTTCTGGGGAGGTGTTTCCTGACCTCTACAATTCTTATACGCCACATTTAGCTGACGGAGTACCGTCTCCTCCGTGACACCGGGACCTTGGGGATCGAACCAAGTTCTGGCTAGGGCCCGTATCTCTGGCAAGCTGTTGGTAACCAAGCAACGGAGCCAATGAACCCGCTGTTCGTTGCTCATTACAGCCCGTTCAGGCATACCCGGACAGCTGCGTCGATGCACTGGCCACAGCCTTTCTGCGAAAACCTGTGGGGTTCTCCAGATAGCTGCACGGTCCCTTCTACATGGTCGAACAGACTACCGTTGTCCACTCCCATTACTTCTAAAACTTCCTCTCTGAGATCCGCATACCCTTTCCATCCCCTCTTACCATTCTCTGAGAGGCACTGAAGGATTGTGGAATCCAGGGAGAAAAGCAACAGTTTCACCTGTTCCTGATCATCACAGTCATTAATGGCTGCTGTTTCCTCTATCTCCCTGAAATGAATCGAGGGATCTCCCTTTACTGTGAGTCATGCAAGGTGGCTCACCATGGACCTTAATTGCGCGCCAGCGTATGGCACCACGAGCTGGTTCTTGTGGGGTCCGATACTGCCATCGGCAGCATTGGGACCGAACCTCTGGTGCCGAGCGGGACACATTGGTGCCGGTACCGGCTTTGCGACCAGTGGTTCTTCCACACGCTCCACCTCGGCTACCTCCTCTTCCGCTACCCCCTCCTTTTCCGGCCAAGTCTCACTATAGCTCGGCGGTGCTGAGGGCTCGGTGGCTGGTACCACAATTACCTCAGCTGGAATCGGCTGTTTTGATTCCTTTAAAAAGTCCATGTGACTAGCTTTCGGCCTGACGAGACACACCATGCCTTTTGCCTTAACCAGGGTCGTTCGTAGGTACTCTATGGTCTTTTGGCAGGGGCCGTGGTCTGTGCTCTCAAACCCGTGCTCAAGGGCTAGCTTGTAAGCTGCCTTAACCTCCACTACTCTCTCCTCCTGCACGCTTAGCTGTTGTGCGAGGCAGGCATTTTCCTCCCGTATCCTCGTTTCATTGATCTTTGCCTCAGTAACCTGGCACTCCAGGTACTCTATCCTAGCCTGATGTTGACTAGCTACTACTTGGCGTTCCTGATTCAGCGCGTGAAGCGCTGTGATGAGTTTTTCCCCACCCATGGCCTTTTCCTCTATCTCTGCTGCCTGGGTTGTGATCTTGGCTGCCTGTGCTCCAACGACTCGGTCAAAGATCTGGACCTGCTTCTTCTAACACATCAGCCACACTGCCTTTTCCACTGACTTCTTATGCTCTTTGCTTTCTGTCCACCTGATGGCTGCGCCCACCGGACGCCCATCCAGCAAGAGATCGGAAATCCACTGTTTAGTGAGATTTACCTTGCCAAAGACATAATCCGCTATCCTCTCGTCCATTGCATTTCGACCATTCAAATTTGGATCTACTACATTGCAATCCTGCTGCCAGAGTCCTGCCGCGGTCGCTATTTTCTGTAAGGGGTTTCCCCTGAGAGATGTCTCTGAGGTTTCTCTCTCTAGAGGCCTCTCTCTCTTGCACAGTAAAACCTTGAGTGGTTCGACCCACTCGCCCCTTAGATTCTATACTCTGGACTTCGGGGCAGGAACTACAATGTAGAGAAAACTCTTGTAGACCAAGTTTGATGAAACAAAATGAAACTTTATTGCATATGGAAAAATATCAAATCAAATGCAAGCAGATAAGAGAGTACATGGGAGGGAAAAACACAAAACAAATCATAACGACACAGTACTAACTAAGGCAAATATAGGCATCTTATACTCTACAAAGATCATCATGAAATAAGGAAACACACGGAACATCGAGGGACAACAACTCATGTTAATTGTACCCTTAAATCCACCCCCTTATTAACCCTATCTAGATCTGATTGTGAAGGGCCAGAAAGATGCTCACCAATCCCACTAGGAAGTGCAAGGTTTTGAAATCGAGTCTGTGTTTGATCCTTTCAGGCGTTCCGTCTCCACGTGGATCGTGGAGCCCCTGCGAGCTGCGCCACACCTCTCTCCTGAGGTGGGGGTCAGGACGGCTGGACACCGGCGGGCCTGGATGTCGGTGGGGTCGAGGATCGTCGGCTCGACCCTGGTCAGAGGAGCCTTGGGCTGGCTCCCATCACTTCTTCAGTTTGTTTTTATCTCTTCTCCTTCCAACCGGGGTGGCTGGAAGGTTTCTTCTCTTGGGGTTTTTATTTTTTTGTTTCTTCTCCCAAGTTGGGTCGATGGCCTCTCGTTCCGGCAACGGCCTGGGGATGGTCGATGATCTCCCGATGTGTTTCCCCGGGGCGGGACGCCAGCTTCGAGAAGGCCTTCTTGATGTTGGCTTTCTTCTTCCTCCTGTGAGTGCCTGCTTCTTCTTCTGAGTGTCCGGATTCAAGCTGTGTGTCTCTCCCTTCCCAACTGCCGAAAAGTCTTCCAGATATACCTTTCTTCCAGAAACTTCCATCTCCCGCCCAAAATCAGGTTAGTCTTTGTTTAACTTTTGGCGGGCTGGGAGCACAGCGGGGTAGTTATTATGTTTTTAAATATTTTAAACGGCCGGTAAAGGCCCATCTCTGGTCTGGAATGATCTTCATTGTTTTTAATGCCCTGCTGATCTTGTTATCTAGTCCTTGGTGCTGTTCTCATGAATATGAAATTGTCCCCTTTTGTCTGGGTCAACATTTAGATGGCCTTTGTCTCCAGGCCGATCTTGACTGGATCTGCATCTAATCCATATGCATATGTGTGGGTCTGGTTTCGTTCTCTCAGAAACGGCTTCCAGAACTTGCTGTGGGTTGAATCCACAAAGCTGTCTGAGGATTCGCAGGAACCATTTTAAAGTGTCCCGATAAGCTCGTCACATGGTATGGTGGCCATTTTGTATGCCCCTTTTTTTTCTGGGCTTCTTTTAAAACAGTTTTTAAAATCACGGCCTCTTCTGCCATTTGACCCTTATTAATACAAAGTCCAATTATGCGAATCCTACACCCACAATAAGAGGGAAAGAGCGAGGACAGGAGGAGGGCCACCCTCAGTAGCCCAGCTCACCACCTCGGAGGAGGCTGCCCTGGAAATTGCCTGGATCGAGGAGGATTCCCAAGTGGGGGACGGACAGGCGGGCGCATCACAGCAAGCTGGTGACAGAATAGTTTGGCATCTCTCTCACTGACATTGCATGAGTGACTGATAATGATTCTGAAGCTCTAACAGATGGACTTATGATCATCTGCACAATTCAATGTGCATGCAACCTTTACCTCACATCTCTAACTCTTTCCTTTACCCCCCCACAGGACCATCGAGAGCCCCCATCCCCACTGTCCAGGAAGAAGAGCCTGAGCTTCCAGACACCTCAGAGGAAGCTGCAACCTCTGAGGGTGCTCCGTCAGCAGAATTAAGCATACCCTGCACCAGCGCAGACACTCACACCTCAGTGAGACCCTCGGGACATAGAGTAGAGTTGTCACCTGGTGTATCACAGCTCACAAGTGCGCATCAGCAGATGGTGGAGACAGGGACAGCAGTGGAGAGTCCTCTTCACAGTGGAGAGGATGCTCCCAGCTCGGCTCCACTGCATGTCAATCCTGTGCCTCCGGGTCCATCCAGAAGGAGAGCGGTGCTGGAACTCCAGGAACAGGTGCAGGAGTCTCTGGCAGGTTTTGTCTCCAGGGTCACTGAGTATGGAGTGAATGGAGGAGTCCATCGCTAACATGAACATAGCCTTTGTGAAGGTGCTGGCGCATGAATGCATAACCATGGAAAGGATGGCAACCTCCATGGTAAGGCTGGCTACAGTAGAGGAGATGAACGCTACGGTAGAGGAGAGGATGGCTACGTCCATGGAGGAGCTTAGCTGCCAGGGTATGGAAAACATGGTAATTGTTGTGTATGTACCTTTAAGGGAATAACTGGTCTCAGACTGCAGTACTGGCAGTGACCACCCCTGTATAAAAGGCCCTAGCAGGCTTCTGTAGTTTCAGTTTCCAGGTTGTCTCCATTCAGTAAAGACTTGTTATAATCAACTCCTGCAGTCCGTGTCTCAATTATACTCAGACATAATAGTAATTGTTCAGAATAGACTGACATCTCTTGAGGAGCGATAGTCAGCTATTGAGCAAACAAACCAGACCTTCATGTAAGTCCTCTGGAGTAGGACTTCCAGTGCAGAAACGGGTCCTCATGGCCACCCTGCATTGCAGCAAGGTGCTGTCCAGCCACTTGCTAGCTCTAAAGTGGGGCTGACCCATGAGAGGGATGTTGGTGGCATACAACAAGGAAGTGGGGACTCCTCTCCAAGCGCTCACATGACCATGTCACTGCAGAGCCCTCGGTCAGAGCTCCACCAGAGTCTCCACTCAACTGAGATCGGCATCTCAACGCCTGCACAGCCGCAGGAGCAGCAGACTGTTGCCGAGCCCTCACAGGTTCACAACCCCAGAGGACGCCCGCCAAAGGTGTCGAAACAGGAGCAGCAAGAAAATGAGCAAGGGGCCTCAACATCTGCTGAAGCCACAGGGGAAGCACCATGCAGGAGCACGCATAAGAGGAAGATAATGCACAAGTAATCGCAAGGGTAGTCACTTGGGTGTAATGTTGTGTTTAATTTTGAAAAGCCATCAGTTGCTTATTGGCATAAAAAATTCTGATGGCAAACTGTTGCAGTTGTGGCATGTGTCATTTCGCTAATGGGACTTCCACATTGAGGGCTTAGGGTGACTTGCAATTGTCAGTATGGTGGTCAGAGTGATAGGAATCCGCAGGTTCTTGACCATTGTCGATGGTCTGATAAGAAAGTGCCAGGCAAAAGTGTTTGATTGTGCAGGTTAAGCAAACCTGGCCAAGATGAGTGCGTCCCTTGCATCCCGGGCAGCAATGTGGTCGCGTGCTGGCGTCTTCTGGCCTGTGCAGCATCAGGTGGGTGAGCAGCAGCTTGGCGCTCCTGTTGTTGCTGCTGCTGTTGGTGGTTCTGCTGCTGCCACGGCTGGTCTTCATCCGAATCTGATGCCCAGACAGAAAGGAAATAAATGGTTCCCATGCTTCTGGTATATGCCTCAGTTGAGGAAGCGCTCAGTCAAGGTGGTCACACTGGAGGTGGGTGTCAGGCTCCAAACTTCCACAACAATGGGTATGCCTGCTAAAAGTTCCACCAGACCTGAGACAACAAACTTCTGCCACCTGTAAATGATGATTGCTGAAAACTCCTTTTTAATGGTGGAGCTGCAACTGTTCGTAAGCAATCCACTTGTGAGGCCAGCAGGATTCACTGGTGTGTTCTAGAGGAGATGAGCAGGATGGGGGAAAGTGGTAAGATCAGAAAGGCCTCTCAAAATTGGATTATAGAGGCAATTAAGTGGTTGTTAAGGGCAAGAGGCAGGATGGAAACGGGGTCAGAAAACAAGCATGTGGGAAAATTGCTCAGAGGTGGGATCGGGCCCGCCCGCCATTTTTTGCGATTTTAACACCTCACACACCTCCAATCCCGCCTCCTCGGGTCTGGCAAAATCGAGCCCTATATCTCTATTTATGAAGCCCAGGATCCCATAAGCCTTTGTAACTGCTTTCTCAACCTACCCTGCTACCTTCAATGATTTGTGCACACACAGCCCCAGGACTTTCTGTTCGTGCACCCACTTCAGGATTGTACCAGTTAGTTTATATTGCCTCTCCTCATTCTTGCTACCAAAATGTATCACTTCACACTTTTCTGCGTTAAATTTCATCTACCACGTGTCCGCCCATTTCACCAGCCTGTCTATGTCTTCCTGAAGTCTATCACTCTCCTCCTCACTGTTTTCAACTTTTGTGTCACCTGCAAATTTTGAAATTGTGCCCTGTACACCCACATCCTAGTCATTAATATATATCAAGAAAAGTAGTGGTCCTAGAACCGACTCCTGTGGAACACCACTGTATACCTTCCTTCAGTCCATAAAACAAACGTTTACCACTACTCTCTGTTTCCTATCACTTAGCCAATTCCGTATCCATGCTGCCACTGTCCCTTTTATTCCATGGACTTCAACTTTGCTGGCAAACCTATTATGTGGCACTTTGTCGCATGCCTTTTGGAAGTCCATGTACACCACATCAACTGCATTACCCTCATCAACCCTCTCTGTTACCTCATCAAAGAACTCAATCAAGTTAGTCAATGTGTTGGGTTTTTATAACAAAACAGCAGCTTCTGTGATTGTTTTATCAGGTGCGAGCCCACAAACATACCAGATTCAATTTAATAATTTTATAAGGTAGGATTTGAACTCATGCCCTCTGGGATGCTAGTCTAGTTCCATATATACGAGGCTACCTTACCCCATGCAGGATCTTGTGCCTGGTCCAGGTGATTGTTGGTGGTCTCCCCCCACCCCACCCCCCCAGAAAGGTGTTATCAAGTGATTCTGGTAGTCACTTTGGTAAGGGGGTGGGGGCTACATTTAAATAAAATTAATATATTGTATTCCCTTCAGGGATCTAGACCACAATCTTAGTCTGGATCCTCAGTAGTGACCCACATCCACCTTCGGACTCTTCTTACTGGGCATACCAGCCACTGATCCTGTGCTTATTTGCTCCTAGACTAGGGGTGCAGGAATTCCCACATGTAAGGAGTTCCAGCCCTGCAACCCCTCCTCTCTCTGACATCGCTGGCCTTGTAAAAGGTAGGTGGAAACTCTGTCCCTTACAAAGATCAACAGAATCCCAACATCAGGTGGGACAGGGAGTGGTTTGTGGCTCCTCCATCATATTCCAGCTGCAGATAAACAAGGAATGTGAGTTCACACTCAGTGGAAATATGCTGTGAGGTGGATGAACCAATAGATCTGTGCTTTGAAATACATTATTCCCTGAAAGTATAAGTGCAGAAAAAGCCATAAATAGGGCAGTGGTAATTTGTATTTTATTAATAAGGGCAAGAGCAGCACTATTGTGGGAACACCATCACCTCCAAGTCACCAATCTAACTTGGACAAATATTACCGTTCTTTCATTGTTCTGGGTCACTATTCAGGAATTCCTGAAGAAATACCACTGATGCGAGAACCATCACCACAAGGGCTGTAGTGGTTCAAAGAGAAGGCCCACCAGCACATTCTCAGGGCATCTAGGAGTGAGAAATTAAAGCGGCCTTGCCAGTGTTGTTTATATCATGACAATAAATTTAATGAATAGAGTACAAGAGTAAATAGATACATAGATACATAGAAGATAGGAGCAGGAGTAGGCCATTTGGCCCTTCGAGCCTGCTCCGCCATTCAATGAGATCATGGCTGATCATCCAAATTTAGTACCCGGTCTCTGCCTTCTCCCCATATCCCTTGATCCCTTTAGCCTTAAGAAATATATTCAACTCTTTCTTGAATATACTTAATGAACTGGCCTCCACCGCCCTCTGTGGCAGAGAATTCCACAGGTTCACCACTCTCTGGGTGAAGAAATTCCTCCTCATTTCAGTCTTAAATGGCTTACCCCTTATCCTTAGACTATGACCCCTGGTTCTGGACTCTCCAGCCATCAGAAACATCCTTCCTGCATCTAGTCTGTCCAGGCCTGACAGAATTTTATAGGTTTCGATGAGATCCCCTCTCAATCTTCTAAACTCCAGTGAGTATAAGCCCAATCGGCACAATCTCTCCTCATACGTCATTCCTGCCATCCCAGGTATCAGCCTGGTGAATCTTTGCTGCACTCCTTCCATGGCAAGAATGTCTTTCCTCAGGTAAGGCGACCAAAACTGCACACAATACTCAAGGTGTGGTCTCACCAAGGCCCTGTACAACTGCAGCAAGACATCCTTGTTCTTGTACTCGAACCCTCTTGCTACGAAGGCCAACATACCATTTGCCTTCTTAACCGCCTGCTGCACCTGCATGCTCACCTTCAGCGACTGGTGTACAAGAACACCCAGGTCTCTTTGCACTTCCCCTTCTCCCAATCTATTACCATTCAAATAATAATCTGCCTTCCTGCTTTTGCCACCAAAGTGGATAACCTCACATTTATCCACATTATAGTGCATTTGCCATGTTTCTGCCCAATCACCCAACCTGTCCAAATCGTGCTGGAGTTTCACGACATCCTCCTCACAGCATACCCTCCCCCCCAGCTTTGTGTCGTCTGCAAATTTGGAGATATTACATCCAATTCCCTCGTCCAGATCATTAATATATATTGTGAACAGCTGGGGTCCTAGGACCGATCCTTGTGGTACCCCACTAGTCACTGCCTGCCACCCGGAAAATGACCCGTTTATTCCAACTCTTTGCTTTCTGTCTGCCAACCAGTTCTCTATCCAAGTCAATACCTTGCCCCCAATCCCATGGCCTAGAAATTCAGCTGTTTGCGCCAGCCGTTAGCGCCAGATTTCCGGCGCTATCCACTTAGCGCCCGGGCACCGCCGGATCTGCGCCTACGCCGAAATTCAGCTGGGCTTTAGCGCCGGCGCAAAGTGTTAGCGCCCGCTCAGCTGCGCGCGCATCTTATGACGTCATTCCGTCGTGCAACGCCGTTTGTGCGCCCCAAACCGGAAATTCAGTGGCGCCCGGCCGATGTGGGCGTGGCGCTGCTAAGAACTGTGAAATGGAACTCAACAGAGGCCCTGTGGGATTCGGGGAGCGCTAATTAAAGGGCACATCCACTCACCCATAAAAGCCAGCCATTTCGCTGCAATGACTTGACTGGTTTGGATTTCTGCACAGAGAGCAAGGCACAGAGATTACTGATTTCGGACACCATAGGAGAGGTATTTTTGGCTTCTAGCCAGTGCTTTGACATTTGCATCCTTGTGATTTTGCTGTTTGGAACTTTGTAATGGGGGCTGCATGGGGGGCCAACCCTCAGTTGCTACATTTTGTGCGAAGGGCTCGCAGACGCTTTGAGAGAGGGCCAGGCATGCCTAGACGCAGAGGGGCCATTAGGCGTCGCCAACTTAGGCCTTACCCAGTCAGGCAATACCGGGAGCAGGTCTCATATCTCACCATGACTGCGGCGCATTGTGTTAAGAGGCTGCGCTTCAGAAGGGAGGTGGTTGGAGAGATCTGCCAGCTGCTTCATGCAGATTTGCAGCCACAGCTCATGTCCAGGGCGTCTCTCTCGGTGGAAGTGAAGGTCACGGTGGCTCTCAGCTTTTATGCAAGCGGCTCCTTCCAAGCCGCTGCTGGGAACATTGCGAACATCTCCCAGTTCGCCGCGCATCGCTGCATCCAACAGGTCACCGAAGCACTTTTCGCGAGGAGGCACCAATTCATCTCCTTCCCCATGACCCAACACAAGCAGGAGCAGCGTGCAGTCGGATTTGCCAGGATCGCGGGCTTCCCCATGGTGCAGGGCGCCATTGACTGCATGCATGTGGCTATGCGGGCACCTATCCACAATGCCGAGCAATACCGCAACCGGAAGGGCTACCATTCCCTAAATGTGCAGCTGGTGTGTGACCACAGGCAGCGCATCCTAGCTGTCAATGCCCGCTTCCCAGGAAGCAGCCACGATGCCTTTATCCTGCGCCAGACTACTGTGGCTGACATGTTCCAGGCACAGCCTCCACCAAGGGGATGGCTTATCGGGGACAAGGGCTACCCTTTGTGCAGATGGCTCATGACCCCGCTCCGCGCGCCCAGGACCCCAGCGGAGCTGGCATACAACGAAAGCCATCAAGCCACAAGGAACCTAATAGAGCAAACGATAGGCGTCCTCAAGCAACGGTTCCGTTGCCTGGATCGTTCGGGCGGGTCTCTTCAGTATTCGCCGGATAGAGTCTCCCAGTTCGTCGTGGTGTGCTGCATGCTCCACAACCTGGCTATCCGCAGGACTCAGGCACTGCCACCTGACATTGCCCCACCACCTCAGGAGGACGAGCAGGAGGACCCTGAGGAGGAGGAGCACCAGGCCAGGAGGGAGCGACAAGGTCCAAGGGCCGTCCGCCGGGGGCTTATTGCTCGACACTTCTAGGCCCCCTGTCAGGGAATGGCCTGGGCCACTGAACGCAGCCGCTCCGCAAGCCCTCAGCCGGTTAAGCCAACAACCACTTGAAACATGACACCTGCACATGGTGAATAAATAAACATCTTTATTTCAAAAACTCAGGGCCCTTCCCACATGGAAGAGCAAAACAGAGAAGACCCCCAAAAAACAGTCACAAACTTCTGTCACTCCCAAAACCTGGGGAGGACTAACAAAACATCACCATCCAAATGGCCTTCGTCACTGGCCTAACAAAAACAAGTCCCCCCACAACACAAACACCCCCATAAAACCAAACCACATAATGCCCCCCAGAACAGAAGCCCCCACATCACCCAAACCCTCGCTCAACACACTCTATTGGGTGTGGCGAGAGGGCGAGTCCGTCGACAGCTGTCTTTTGCCCCGACCCCTCCTGCTGCTGCGCCTCAAGCTGGGCCGTGAGGCTGTGGCGAGGCTGGGGGAAGGATCTTCAGGGCGACAAGGCGTCTCGCCAGATGCCCTTGGGGGTCGGCCTACACGAGGGCGGGCCCGGGAGGGGCTGGCTGGTGGCTGCTGCAGCTGTGGGTGGCCCTCTTCACTGGCTGCAGCAGCTCCTTGCACCCTGGCTGGGGGAGTGGCAGGCTCGCCTGCACCAATGGGGACAAGGTGGGTGATGCCAGGCGCGCGCTGGTCGCCAGACACACGTGCACTCGGGCGGCCTGGCCGGGGAGCAAGCGCGCCAAACTGTTGGTCGCCAGACCGGTGTGCGGCAGCAGGGCGGCGGCTGGCCTGGCGACGCCTCCGCGCCAGTGCGAGGGTGGCAGAAGTCAGTGCCCCAACTGCGCCGGCATGTGCCCGCATCTGCAGTGCCATTGTCTGCACAGCACCTCTCAGCTGGCGACTGGCGTGCTGCGCTGCCTCGAGTTGTTGCACCCCCCTCTCATGCGCTGCCACAAGGAGCTCCACCCCCCTGGCGTGCGCTGCTGCGAATTGCTCTAGGCCCCTGGCCTGGGATTGGCCGAAAGCCACCACACTTTGTGCGAGGCTTTCGATGGCGTGAGGCATCTGTGCCACCACCTCCATGATTTTGACGTGCCGCCGCTCCGACGCCGCCGACATCTCGTCCAGGAGGCGCACCTCCTGGGCGACGTCCGAGTCCGGACTGGAGGGCGCCTCCACCCTCTGGCCAGAAGGCTGGCGTGCCGCCGGAGCCTTACCGCGTGCGGCCACGCCACTGGGACCAGGTTCTGCCCTCCCCTCCACCGCCTCCCCCCTCTGGACAGAAGGCTGGTGTGCCGCCGGAGCCTTGCCGCGTGCGTCCATGCCACTGGGACCAGGTTCGGGGCTCCCCTCCCCCGCCTCCCCCTGGCTCTCCGGCACGCCAGACGTCTCCCCTTCATTGCCATCTCCTGGAGCGGAGGAGGGTTCCCCCGAGGTGGCGCCTTCCTGCTGCTCCTCGACGTCCTCCTCCTCCGAGGGCCTGGCTGTCTGGGCTTCAGGGAGCACCTCCTCCTCACCAGCTGAAAGCAGGAAGGCACAAGTGTAGCTTTAGAGTGAGGACAGGCCGACAGCGAGGGAGGCCGCACTGGTGCATTATGCGCATTTTTCGGCCAGTGGGGAAGGATGTAGATCTGATGCGCGAGGGCAAGGAGAGAGGTGCACCCGGTCCTGTCCTTACCAGTGGGTTCCAGTATAGGGTCGGCGTCGCCGAGCGCCACAGGCCCAATCACCGGGTGACGCAGCAGTCGGGCCACCCTCTCTTCCAGAACCGTTAGCTCCTGGTAATTGCGAGGGCCTCCACCAGTGACACGCAGGCTCCTGGCGTTCCTCGCCAGCTTGGCCTGCAAGAGAAAGGAGGGCGTCTAAGTACAGTGTGGTGCCCCGTTGTTGTGTGTGAGGCCTCCCATGGTGGAATAGCTTGCACAGTGTGGTGCCCTGTTGCTGTGTGTGAGGCCTCCCATGGTGGAATAGCTTGCACAGTGTGGTGCCCTGTTGCTGTGTGTGAGGCCTCCCATGGTGGAATAGCTTGCACAGTGTGGTGCCCTGTTGCTGTGTGTGAGGCCTCCCATGGTGGAATAGCTTGCACAGTGTGGTGCCCTGTTGCTGTGTGTGAGGCCTCCCATGGTGGAATAGCTTGCACAGTGTGGTGCCATGTTGCTGTGTGTGAGGCCTCCCATGGTGGAATAGCTTGCACAGTGTGGTGCCCTGTTGCTGTGTGTGAGGCCTCCCATGGTGGAATAGCTTGCACAGTGTGGTGCCCTGTTGCTGTGTGTGAGGCCTCCCATGGTGGAATAGCTTGCACAGTGTGGTGCCCTGTTGCTGTGTGTGAGGCCTCCCATGGTGGAATAGCTTGCACAGTGTGATAAGTGCAGAAAGAGCTATTGATTAACATGCAAGTGCCATTGCAGCGGCAGCAGGGCTGGGCATTAGACCTTGGATGTCCCTTTGGCCCTAATGGGAGGTGCACATGCAAGGATGAGGGGGACACTGGAAAGGGTACTCACCTTGACCAGCCGACATAGGTCATTGTATTTCTTGCGGCACTGGTCCGCACTCCTGGGAACATCGGAGTTGGAGGAGACCCTCCGGGCAATTTTGGTCCACGCCTCCCTGAACTGGCTCCTGGGAGCCTTCCTGCCACTAGCCGGGCACACGACCCGTCTTCTCTTGCGTACCCCATGAAGGAGCACACCCAGCGCATGCTCAGAGAACCGCTGGGCTCTTTCACGGGCCCTCTCCATGACCTCCAGGCGTTGATTTGGTACACAACCAGTCCTGAGGCCTAGTTGCAGGGCTACAGCATGCAGGGCGTGGCTGCAGTCAAAGTTGACCCTTCCCCCTTTAAGAGCTGGCCGGCGTCAGGGTGTCTGCTGACACTCACCACATGATCGCACCTGCGCTGCGCCCGGAATCGGCGTTATCAGGCTGCATCGCCGGATTAGCGCCTGAACACAGGGTTCCAACGCCTTTTGCAGCGCTCGGCCAAAAAGTTGGCCAAATCTACTGAATTTCGGCGAGCTCGCCTGCACTTTCCGGCGGCCGCTAAATTTGCCGAGCGCCCGACTTTAGCGCCGCAATAGCGTCCGAACTGAATTTCTAGGCCCATGTGCCTTAATTTTGCACGCTAATCTCTTATGCGGGACCTTATCGAAAGCCTTCTGAAAGTCCAAATACACCACATCCACTGGTTCTCCCTTATCTATTTTACCAGTTACATCCTCAAAAAATTCCAGTAGATTAGTCAAGCATGATTTACCTTTTGTAAATTCATGTTGACTTACTTTGTCCGATCCAGTCACTGCTTTCCAAGTGCTCTGCTATTACATCTTTTATAATGGACTCTAGCATTTTCTCTGTGGTGTATGTAACCTGTACCACCTTAAGAGAACTACCTTAAGAAGATGGACTACTTTCTCTTGCTACTGTATATTGTAGTACCGGTGGTGACCACACCGGTATATAAGCTCTGTGTCGTAATTTGTAAAGCAGTTCAGCCCTGACCTTCAAGTAGTAAAGACCTGTTTAAGTTTTTCCTGTTGTCTGTGTCCAGTTATTTAAAATAAGTATATCTGGAACACACAGACTCAACAGTGGCGACGAGTCGATCTTACCCAGCGGCAATTGCATCCAAGGCAGCTTCGTCCCCAGAACGGGCGTCGAGAAGAGGCATCCGCCCTCATCATCCTGCTGAGCACTGCATTTGCACAGGAGGCATCGAGAACCCGGGTTGGAATTGCTGACCACGAAGCCCACCATCAGCGACAGGCAGTGATCATCCTTCTTCCACGGCGGTGGGTAAGCCGATCTAGCGACACGGGCAGAAAGTCGGCCGCATTGTCAGTGGAGAAGGGGGGCGAGACCGGAGGAAAAAGGGCGGAGAACTCGACCGCAGCCGGTGTAAAGGGCCGGGCTGCAATCAGAATAGACGCGCAGCAAGAAAGGAAGCGCTAATACCCACGAGGACAGCGGGGAGTAAAAGCAGCAGCGTCGGGGGAAATTAAGGACCGCTGGGTGGCGAGAACGGCAACAGCGCGGTAATCGCCATTGTAGCCAGCGGGGGAAGAAGCCAAGCGCGGGAAGCCGCCATTTTAGTCGGCGCAGGAAGAAGACAAGCGCGGGAAAAGCCGCCAAGCGCGGGAAGCCGCCATTTTGGAAAAATAAATAAATAAAATACTTAAAGAAACTTACAAGGATGCCTAAAAACGGTAACATCACTGCTTTTGATAGCGATGTCGAAGATTGCGCCACTTATGTGGAGCGTATTGAAGTTTATTGTACAGCAAATGAGATACCGGCTGAAAAGAAAGCACTAACCCTATTAAACTCGATGGGTGCGAAGACGTACGGGTTATTAAGGCACCTTGTAACACCAGATAAACCGGCGGATAAGACTTTCGCGAATATTGTTACTATCCTGCAAGAGCATTTAAACACCACGCCGCTGCTGATAGCGGAACGATTTAAATTTTACAGAAGAACGCAGCTGAAAGAGGAAAGCAACGCTGAATTCTCAATTGAACTGCGCAAGCTATCAAAGTACTGTCAGTTTGGTACAGGACTAGCAGATGCTCTGAGAGATAAGTTCGTGTGTGGACTATTAAAAGAAGGAACTCAGAAGCGACTGCTAGAGGAAAAGGACCTTACGCTAGATAAAGCTGTCACCATTGCAGCATCGCACGAGGCGGCAGCACGAGGCACCGCGGAAATGCAGCTACGGCCAACGGGACTCAGCACCAATCAAATGGCATTGGGTGCAGTAAAGTGCTATCGTTGCAGAAGGACAACGCACGATCAGAACCAGTGCTGGTTCAAAGATCAAGAATGCAGAAAATGTGGCAGACTCGGTCACATAGCGAAAGTATGCCGGTCAGGAAAGAAGACCAGCAACAAAAAGTCACCACAGAAGAAGTACAAAAAAGTACACAAGGTGACAGAGAACAGTTCGGATGAACAGAAGACGGATTCAGACTCCAGCAGTAAGGAACTGGGTTGTCTAAGAATACATAATGTGGGTAACACAGCAGACCACCAAACTATTTGGGTTACACTCCAGATAGCAGGAGTCCAAGTGAAGATGGAACTGGACACGGGATCAGCATTGACGGTCATGAATAAGCAAGATTACAAAAGGTTATTCTCACACATTCCCCTAAGGGATACGGAGATTGTATTAAAAACATACACGGGGCAAAGAGTATACCCCATCGGAAAGATAAAAGTAAAGGTGGTCCACAAGGGTAAAGAAAGCAAAGGAATGGACTTGTATGTGTTACCTGAGGGAGGTCCACCACTACTGGGACGGGAATGGATCAGGAGAATAAATATGGACTGGCATTCCTTAAAAGCACTAACTGTAGATTCCGGTAAAAAGGACGATGTCAAACCTAAACGACTGTCCAGAATATTGGACGATGCTAAGAAGGTGTTCCAACAGGGACTGAGAACACTGAAAGGAATTACGGCAAACATCAAGGTTGAAGAACATGCAAACCCGAAATTTTTCAAAGCCAGACCGGTACCTTATGCGATACGACCTGCTGTGGAAGCTGAGCTGGAAGGGCTAGAACGTTCAGGAGTACTGTCAAAGGTGGACTGGAGCGAATGGGCCACGCCCATTGTTCCCGTCATGAAGCGTTCATTGAGCAACAAGCCGGGGGAACCGGGGAAGTTTCGCATCTGTGGTGATTTCAAGATCACTGTTAATCCAGTTCTTCACACGGTGCAATATCCACTTCTGCGGATTGAGGATATCTTCGCTTCGTTGTCTGGCGGGAAACACTTCACCAAGATAGACCTGGCACAGGCGTACTTACAGATGGAAGTTGATGAAGCGTCACGCCATTATCTCACGATCAACACGCATAAGGGCTTATATCGGTATAATAGACTGGTTTTTGGAGTGGCGTCGGCTCCAGAGATTTGGCAAAGGGCCATGGAGCAGGTATTACAGGGAATTCCTGGCACACAATGCTATCTGGACGATATTCTTATTACAGGAGATGATGATGAGGAACACCTTGCTAATTTGGAACAGGTGCTCACCAGAATGAAAGAGTATGGACTTCGAGTTAATCGCCAGAAATGTGAGTTCTTTCAGAAGCGAATCTCGTACTGTGGCCACGTCATTGACCAAGAGGGGCTTCACAAGTCACCTGACAAGATCGAAGCTGTTGTGAAGGCTCCCGCTCCGGAAAATGTATCCCAGTTGAGGTCGTTCCTAGGGTTGATTAACTATTACCATAAGTTTCTGCCAAATTTATCCACGGTGCTACACCCGCTGAACGCTCTTTTACAAAAGGGAGTGCCATGGAAGTGGAGCGAGGACTCTAAGCGGGCTTTCACAAAAGCAAGGCATTGATCACCTCTAAGGAAGTGTTGTCTCACTTTAACCCAACGCTGACTATTCGTTTAGCTTGTGATGCTTCTCCATATGGTATTGGGGCAGTGCTATCACATAAGTTGCCAAATGGCTTGGAAAGACCAGTCGCGTTCGCATCCAGATCATTGACCTCCGCTGACCGCAACTATACTCAGATAGATAGGGAGGCTCTCACCCTCGTGTGGGGAGTAAAAAAAAATTTAATCATTACCTGCAAGGCCAAAAGTTTACGCTGCTGACAGACCACCAGCCGTTGGTTTCCATTTTTAACCCTAAGAAGGGTGTTTCGGTGATGACAGCGCAGAGGCTCCAGAGATGGTCCCTTTTCCTAGGGGCACATCAATATGAGATCGAATTCAAAGGTACAAAGCAACATGGTAATGCTGATGGCCTGTCGCGCCTGCCACTACTTACAGTGGAAGAGGCACCGACAGTTGACCCTGTTGAGTTATTTCACTTGACCATCATCGAATGTTTGCCAGTCACCAATGCGAGTATTGAGAGAGAGACCAGGAACGACCCGACACTGTCTCGGGTCTACGAATTGACAGTGAAGGGATGGCCAGCACATGGCGAACCACTGTTACCGGCATTCTCAGCCAGACGAGAACAGCTGTCCGTTTGTCAAGGAACATTGATGTATGGAACAAGGGTGATTATTCCTCCTAAATTAAGGGAGAGAGTTCTAAAAGAACTGCATGAAGGTCATCTGGGGGGAGTCAAGATGAAAAGCCTTGCTAGGGCTTATGTGTGGTGGCCAGACATCGACAAACAAATAGAGGATCTGACTAAAAGCTGCTCAGGGTGCCAAAAAGTTCAAAATGCACCTCCAATTGCACCGCTGCATCCATGGGAATGGCCTTCAACCCCATGGCAGCGTGTACATATCGACTTTGCAGGTCCATTCATGGATTCCATGTTTTTGATAGCGGTAGACGCACATTCTAAATGGCCAGAAGTGATTAAGATGGCGACCACTACCTCGGAAAAGACGATCGCAGTTCTAAGAACCATATTTGCAAGAAATGGATTGCCAGAACAGATATGTTCAGACAACGGACCGCAGTTCGTGTCAGAAGAATTCCAGAAATTCATGAAGAAGAATGGGGTGAAACACTATACATCTGCCCCATATCATCCGACTACAAATGGGTTGGCCGAGAGATTTGTACAAACGTTCAAAAAGGCGATAAAGGCCATGAGCGAAGACCATATTCCACTACAACACAAGGTGGACAATTTCCTAATGGCATATCGAAACGCCACACATGCAGTGACAAATCAAAGTCCTGCCATGATGTTTTATAACAGGAGGTTGCGGTCCAGGTTGGATTTGTTAAAACCAAATGTGCGTAGGGAAGTCGAAAACAAACAGTTCCAGCATGTAAATAACAAGACCACTCGGAGTTTCGAAATAGGACAACCAGTGTTAGCCCGGGACTATAAGAATGAGAAATGGCAATCTGGAACAATTCGTGCCAGACAAGGACCCCTGATGTACACGGTAGAGATTGGTGAAAATGTAATACGACGTCATGCTGACCAACTTGTAGAATCGAGAACAAGGGTTGAACCCATGGCTACGGCAGAGACACCAGTGGAAGAAATTATTGAACCTGTGGCATCTACCTCAAACGCGAACGTACATGAGGATGTTCAATCCATAAGAGATCAATTAGAGGAGTCACCCCAGCAACCAGAATCAGAGACCCCTGAAAGGCGTTATCCAACTCGGATCAGGAGGCCTCCTCAGAGACTGAATCTTTGAACAGTTGCATGAAAGTTGTATATATGTTATCCATGTTATGTTTAAATTGGGGTGTACACTGTTAAGCTAAAAAGGGAGGAATTGTGGTGTATGTAACCTGTACCACCTTAAGAGAACTACCTTAAGAAGATGGACTACTTTCTCTTGCTACTGTATATTGTAGTACCGGTGGTGACCACACCGGTCTATAAGCTCTGTGTAGTAATTTGTAAAGCAGTTCAGCCCTGACCTTCAAGTAGTAAAGACCTGTTTAAGTTTTTCCTGTTGTCTGTGTCCAGTTATTTAAAATAAGTATATCTGGAACACACAGACTCAACATTCCCCACTACCGATGTCAAGCTTACCGGTCTATAATTCCACGCCTTTTCTCTACCACCTTTTTTGAATAGTGGGGTAACATTAGCTACCCGCCAATCCATGGGTACCGTTCCAGAGTCTATCGAGTTCTGGAAGATGACCAGCAATGCATCTACTATTTCTAGGGCCACTTCCTTAAGTACCCTGGGATGTAGATTATCAGGCCCTGGGGATTTATCGGCCTTCAGTCCCATCAATTTTCCGAACACCATTTCCCTACAAATACTGATTTCTTTCAGTGCCACCCTTTCATCAGACCCTATGTTCCCTGGCATCTCTGGGAGGTTATTTGTGTCCTCCTTTGTGAAGACAGAACCAAAATATGTATTTAGTTGGTCTGCCATTTCTTTGTTCCCCATTATAAATTCCCCTGATTCTGACTGCAAGGGACCTACGCTTGACTTCACCAATCTTTTTCTCTTCACATATCTATAAAAGCTTTTACAGTCAGTTTTTATGTTCTCTGCAAGCTTACTCTCATATTCTATTTTCCCTTTCTTAATTAATCCCTTTGTCCTCCTTTGTTGAATCCTAAACTGCTCCCAATCCTCAGGATTATTGCTTTTTCTGGCCAATTTATATGCCTTCTCCTTGGACCTTATGCTGTCCCTAATTTCCCTTGTTAGCCACGGTTGGGTCACCTTTTTTGTTTTATTTTTATGCCAAACTGGGATGAACAAATTCTGTAGTTCATCCATTCGGTCTTTGAATGTTTGCCATTGCCTATCCACTGTCAACCCTTTGAGTGTCATTCTCCAATCAATCCTACCCAACTCGCTCCTCAGACCATCATAGTTTCCTTTATTTAAATTGAGGACCCTAGTCGCCAAGTCAACTACTTCATTCTCCATCTTAATGAAGAATTCGATCATATTATGATCGCTCCGACCCAAGGGGCCTCTTACAACAAGATTGCTAATTAATCCTTTCTCGTTACATAATACCCAGTCTAAGATGGCCTGATCTCTGGTTGGTTCCTCGACATATTGGTCCAGGAAACCATCCCGTAAACATTCCAGGAATTCCTCCTCCACAGTATTGTTACTCATTTGGTTGGCCCAATCTATGTGTAGATTAAAGTCACCCATGATGACTGCTGTGCCCTTATTGCACGCTTCTTTAATTTCTCTTTTAATGCCATCCCCAACCTCCGCCTTACTGTTTGGAGGTCTATAAACCACTCCCACTAACATTTTTTTCCCCTTAGTATTTCTCAATTCTACCCATACAGATTCCACCTCATCAGAGCTAATATCCTTCATTACAATTGTGTTAATCCCTTCTTTGACCAGTAATGCTACCCCACCTCCCTTTCCTTTTTGCCTATCTTTCCTGAATATCGAATACCCCTGGATGTTGAGTTCCCAGTCCTGGCCTTCCTTGAGCCACGTTTCCATAATCCCAACCAAATCGTATTTGTTTACTTCTATTTGCGCAACCAATTCATCCACCTTATTACAAATGCTCCTCGCATTAAGACACAAAGCCTTCAGGCTTGTTTTTTTAACACTCTTAGACCTATTAGAATTATTATTTACTGTGGCCATGTTTGATTTAAACCGTTGATTTCTCTGACTGCCACTTTTGTTTTTCTCCTTCCTATCTTTTGCTTTTGATGAAATGACAAATTTGTACCGGAAATGCTTAGGTTACAGTCAGGGTACTATGTACGGTTTTGGGTGCCCCATTTTAGAAAACATATTGGGCTAGATTTTCAGTATAGACAGTTTTGGGGCGCTAACCTTAGCGCCCGCCCGAAGTTAGCGCCCGCCCCAAAGTAGCGCCCCGTTGCCGGAAATTCAGTGGCTTCGCCCTAAGAGGTTGGTGGAGCGCTAAAAGAGGCGTTCCACTACTATCTTTAGGCGCTAAGCCGGCGGTGCAGAGCGCAGAGCCCGAGCTCGGGCGCAGCGCACGGCAGACACTCTGGTGCCAGTGAGCTCTTAAAGGGGAAGGGTGCATGTGTTTTTTTCGGAGGAGGTGGAGGAGGAGGAGGAGGAGGAGGAGGAGGTGGTGGTGGTGGTCGGAAACATAAATACACCGTTCACAACAACACACTGGATCCTTCCACACAACACATGCAGACTGCCGTTTATAGTGCAGGAGGAGTGCCCTTTAATTTGCGCTCCCCAGGGTGTGTTGCGTTCCATTTTACAAGCGCTCTGGACGCCAGCCGCAGAATGGGGCGGTCCGACTGAAGTTTGGATTCGGGGCGGCCAAAGGGCGTTGCACGAGGATGTGACGTCATTTTCTGCGCGCGCATCCGGGCGGCCGCTAAACTTTGCGCCGGCGCTAACGGGCAACTTAATTTGGGGCGGGGCGCAAACTGCGCTGCGCCCGGGCGCTACACGAATAGCGCCCGAAAATCACTTCTCTTAAGGCGCTAACTGCTGGCGCAAGCAACTGAAAATCTAGCCCATTGACCCTTAATATCCATGAGCCAGATGGCACACTGCTCTGTGTAAGTTGACCAGGAGTGCAGTACAGGGGCCAAAAAGTTATCCAGGACATGGATACTTCAGGTTCTAGCCCTGGACACTAGTTTCCAACAGGGCCTGTTTATGCAAACTCTCCGTCCACCTCAAACATGACTCATGATGTCAGAGGGGTGAACCTGGGAGCGAGAAGTGCCACACGAAGAATTTCCTCAGCTGTGGCCTCTGTAATGCCAAGTGACCTGGCACCAGGATAAACTCGGCATACTGGACGACTCAGTGGCAGATGTGGAGCCTACCCGGAGTTCCAAGACTGGGCCCTGGACTGGACTCCCAATCAAAATGCAAGGACCAGTAAATGGGGCCATAGGGCAGATGGAAAATTGATTTCTGGACAGCATTGCTTTTCCCACCCAACCTCCTCTGGTGAACACCTGGCACTTATTTGCTAATGAGGTGACCTCCCCTTGACCCTGCAGACTCCAGCAGGAGCAGGAGCGGAGGTCATCGGCTCCCACTCTGCTGCACTTCTGAGCAAGCCCTTACATTTTTCATTGACCCACTGGGATGGTTCCAGGGATGTAAAACAAAAGTTATGAGGAGAGACTTGAAATACTGGAGTGGAGAAGCCCAAGAGGAGATGTAATAGAGGTTTTTAACATTATGAAGAGTTTCGTAGGGTGATTGGGGTAAGGCTATTTCCTCTGGATGGGGAATCAGTGACAAGGGACGAGGGATAAATATTGGCCAGGACACCGGGGAAAAAGCCCCTGCTTTTCTTCAAATAGTGCCATGGGATCTTTTACTTCCACCTGAGAGGGCAGATGGGGCCTCAGTTTAACTTCTCATCCAAATGACTGCACTACCAACAGTGCAGCACTCCCGCAGTACTACACTAGAGTGCCGGGCTGGATTTTGTACTACAAGTCTCTGGAGTGGGACTTGAATCAATAACTTTCATGACTCAGAGGTGAAAGTGCTACCAACTGAGCCATGGCTGACACCTAAATTCTGTAGTTCAGTTACACACATTTATAGCCAACATCCATGAATGTTAGTACCTATGTAAGGCAAATGTAACCATTGCCCCAATTAAATGCATTATTTTTTCAGTAAACAGATGGTCAGCAAGAATGTTCTTTTGGCCTCGCAAAACAATAGTGATTTGTTTTCTTTTAGTCATGAATGTATCTCAAAATGCAAGCGAGCATGATGTACTGCATTAGAAAATAAAAGTCGAGACAGGAGGCCATGGCTTCAGCTCCTGATCCTGCTTTGGGATGTCAACATACTTCTTGTTCTTTTATTAGGCACCAGCACAATTGCCAAACCTCATATCTGAAATGTCAGGTTCAATGTTTTCCAGAGATAACTATTTAGCAGGCAGCCTCTGAATGTGCAGCATTAACATTACCATTCCCCAGTGTTTCTTCCGTTTGCCCCTACTTATGCTGGTCTTGCAGTGAATGTGGACAACCTTGAGCTAATTATTTAGATGAATTTAAAATGTTGCCAGATGTCAGCTGTTGCTTCACTGCTCTTTTATTCCTGGCATTAAGTATCCCCTTTGGAATAAACAGTGTTTTAAAATATTCCATCAACAAGGTTCAGAATAGAACTGCATCTATGGTCACAGACAGAAGAAGGATTATTATTTTTCTGTCTTTATGCCAGTCAGCAGTGTGAACCTCATATCAGATATACACAATTAAAAAATAAATTAAATTCAGAATATAATGATGACATTGGCCTTGAATTTCCATGGGGATTGTCCTGATCTCCTGCATCGGCTGACCTTAGAACTTATAGCTTAGGGATCATCGCTACAGATTTTCCTGGAGTTGCCACACACTACATGGTGGACTGTAGTATTGCAAAACTATCCTGTAAGGAGGCGTATATATAGCAAGTAGACTGCACCACCTGAGCTGCCATTTCTACATCAAAGCTCAATGCGGAGAAAGCTCCAACTTTGATGGCTGTGCCTTCAGCTGTGTGAGAACAGGAACAGAAGCCGTCTGGCTACGACTGGAAGACAACAATGGAAACAGACAAGGGCAGTCCACGCAGCTGGGTGATGGAGGAGAGGTGTTGGAGGAGGATGGAATGGTCAACCGTGTCAAAGATAGGTCGAGAAGGTAGTAATCTCTGGATTACTCCCTGTGCCATGAGCTAGTGAGTATAGATATAGGAGGATAGAGCAGATGAATACATGGCTGGAGAGATGGTGCAGGAGGGAGGGCTTCAGATTCGTGGGACATTGGGACCAGTTCTGGGGGAGGTGGGACCTGTACAGGCTGGATGGGTTGCACCTTAACAGAGCCGGAACCAACGTCCTTGTGGAGGGGTTTGCAAGTGCTGTTGGGGAGGGTTTAAACTAATTTGGCAGGGAGATGGGCACCAGGATGCAGCATTAGAAAGGAGAAACAAAGTGCACAAAGGATGGGGGGAGACAGCTAAAACTAGAGTAAGAAATAGTGAGGTATTAGGTCGGGTCAGACTAAGAGAGAATACAAGAAGGTCTAAGACAGGTTTACAGTGCATATGTGTAAATGCACGAAGCATGGTAAATAAGGTTGGTGAGCTGCAGGTGCAAATAGCCACATGGGAATATGATGGCATGGCGATAATGGAGATCTGGCTCATAAAAGGGCAGGATTGGGTATTAAATATTCCTGGATATAAGGTGTTCAGCAAAATTAGGAAAGGAAAGAAAGGAGGTGGAGTGGCAGTATTGATTAAGGAGAATGTTACAGTGCTGGAAAGAGAGGATGTCCTGGAAGGGTCAAGGACAGAATCTATTTGGTTAGAGTTAAGAAACAATAGAGGTGCCATTACACTACTAGGTGTATTCAATAGGCCGCCAACTAGTGGGAAGGATATAGAGGAGCAAATTTGCAGGGAAATTACAGAGAGGTGCACGAACTATAGGGGGAGAAATTCCCGTAGCGGGCCATTTGGGGCACTAAGTCAAAAATGTTTGAAAAGGTAGCGCCAGGCGCAAACATAGAAACATAGAAGATAGGAGCAGGAGTAGGCGATTCGGCCCCTCGAGCCTGCTCCGCCATTCAATGCGATCATGGCTGATCATCCAAATTCAGCACCTGGTCCCTGCTTTCTCCCCATACCCCTTGATCCCTTTAGCCTTGAGAAATATATCCAACTCCTTCTTGAATATATTTAATGAATTGGCCTCTACTGCCTTCTGTGGTAGAGAATTCCACAGGTTCACCACGCTCTGGGTGAAGAAATTCCTCCTCATTTCTGTCCTAAATGGCCTACCCCTTATCCTTAGACTGTGACCCCTGGTTCTGGACTCCCCGACCATCGGGAACATCCTTCCAGCATCTAGTCTGTCTAGTGTTGTTAGAATTTTATAAGTTTCGATGATATCCCCTCTCATTCTTCTAAACTCCAGCGAGTACTAGCCCAATTGATCCAATCTCTCCTCATACGTCATTCCTGCCATCCTAGGTATCAGCCTGGTGAATCTTCGCTGAACTCCTTCCATGGCAAGAACATGGAACCTCAGATAAGGTGACCAAAACTGCACACAATACTCAAGATGTGGTCTCACCAAGGCCCTGTACAACTGCAGCAAAACATCCTTGTTCCTGTACTCAAACCCTCTCGCTACGAAGGCCAATATACCATTTGCCTTCTTAACCGCCTGCTGCACCTGCATGCTTACCTTCAGCGACTGGTGAACAAGAACACCCAGGTCTCGTTGCACTTCCCCTTCTCCCAATCTATTGCCATTCAGATAATAATCTGCCTTCCTGTTTTTGCTACCAAAGTGGATAACCTCACATTTATCCACGTTATATTGCATCTGCCATGCTTCTGCCCAATCACCCAACCTGTCCAAATCATCCTGGAGTTTCTCGGCATCCTCCTCACAGTACACACGCCCATCCAGCTTTGTGTCGTCTGCAAATTTGGAGATATTACATCTAGTTCCCTTGTCTAGATCATCATTAATATATATTGTGAATAGCTGGGGTCCAAAGACCGATCCCTGCGGTACCCCACTAGTCACTGCCTGCCACTCGGAAAAAGACCCGTTTATTCCAACTCTTTGCTTTCTGTCTGCCAACCAGTTCTCTATCCAAGTCAGTACCTTGCCCCCAATCCCATGTGCCTTAACTTTACACGCTAATCTCTTATGCGGGACCTTATTGAAAGCCTTCTGAAAGTCCAAATACACCACATCCACTGGTTCTCCCTTATCTATTTTACCAGTTACATCCTCAAAAAATTCCAGTAGATTAGTCAAGCATTATTTACCCTTTGTAAATCCATGTTGACTTTGTCTGATCCAGTCACTGTTTTCCAAGTGCTCTGCTATTACATCTTTTATAATGGACTCTAGCATTTTCCCCACTACCGATGTCAGGCTTACCGGTCTGTAATTCCCCGTTTTCTCTCTACCACCTTTTTTGAATAGTGGGGTAACATTAGCTACCTAGAGTCATAGTCATAGAATCATAGAGTTAAACAGCACAGAAAGAGGCCCTTCAGCCCATCACGTCCACGCCGGCCATCAAGCCCTATCTATTCTAATCCCATTTTCCAGCACTTGGTCCATAGCCTTGTATGCTGTGGTGTTTCAAGTGCTCATCTAAATGCTTCTTGAATGTTGTGAGGGTTCCTGCCTCTACCACCCTTTCAGGCAGTGAGTTCCAGATTCCAACAATCCTCAGTGAAATTTTTTTTCCTAAATCCCCTCTAAACCTCCTGCCCCTTATCTTGAAACTATAGCCCCTGGTAATTGACCCCTCTACTAAGGGGATAAGTTCTCTTCTGTCTACCCTGTCTATGCCCCTCATAATTTTGTACACCTCAATCAGGTCCCCCCTCAGCCTTCTCTGCTCTAAGGAAATCAACCCCAGCCTGTCCAGTTTCTCTTCATAGCTGAAGCGCTTCAGCCCAGGTAACATCCTGGTGAATCTCCTCTGCACCCTCTCCAATGTAATTACAACCTTCCTATAGTGTGGCGACCAGAACTGCACACAGTATTCCAGCTGTGGACTAACTAGCATTTTGTACAGCTCCATCATAACCTCCCTGCACTTATATTCTATGCCTCAGTAAATGAAGGCAAGTATCTCATATGCCTTTTAATCACCTTATTTACCTGTCCTGCTGCCTTCAGTGATCTATGTACATGCACACAAAGGTCCCTCTGATCCTCTGTCCTTCCTAGGGTCCTACCATTCATTGTGTATTCCCTTGCCTTGTTAGTCCTCCCAAAATGCATCACCTCACACTTTTCAGGGTTAAATTCCATTTGCCACTGTTCTGCCTATCTGACCAACCCGTCTATATCGTCCTGTAGCTTGCGGCTTCCCTCCTCGCTATTTCCCACTCCACCAATTTTCATGTCATCTGCAAACTTACTGATCATACCTCCTACATTCATATCTAAGTCATGAATGTACATTACAAACAGCAAAGGACCCAGCACGAATCCCTGCGGTACACCACTGGATACAGGCTTCCAGTCACAAAAACAACCTTCGACCATCACACTCTGCCTCCTGCCACTAAGCCAATTTTGGATCCAATGTGCCAAATTGCCCTGGATCCCATGGGCTCTTACCTTCTTGACCTGCCTCCCATGCGGGACTTTATCAAAAGCCTTACTGATGTCCATGTAGACTACTTCAACTGCACTACCCTCATCCACACAACTAGTCACCCCCACGAAAAATTCAATCAAATTGGTTAGACATGATCTCTCCCTGACAAAGCCATGCTGACTATCCTTGATTAATCCTTGCCTCTCCAAGTGGACCACTAATTCTGTCCCTCAGAATTTTTTCCACCACTGATGTTAGGCTCACTGGCCTGTAATTCCCTGGTTTATCCCTACTACCCTTCTTGAATAATGATACTATGTTAGCTGTCCTCCAGTCCTCTGGCACCTCTCCTGTGGCCAGAGAGGTTCTGAAAATTTGTGTCAGAGCCCCTGCAATCTCTTCCCTTGCCTCACACAGCAGCTTGGGATACATCTCATCTGGGCCTGGGGATTTATCCACTTTTAAGCCCGCTAAAACCGCTAGTACCTCCTCTCTCTCAATACCAATTTGTTCAAGTATATCATAATCCGCCTGCCTGATTTCTATGCCTACATCGTCCTTCTCCATAGTGAAGACAGATGCAAAATATTAATTTAAACCTCACCTACATCTTCCGGCTCTACACAACGATTGCCACTTTGGTCCCTAATGGGCCCTACTCTTTCCCTGGTTATCCTCTTGCCCTTAATATACTTATAAAACACCTTGGGATTTTCCTTTAATTTGCCTGCCAGTGTTGTTTCATGCCCCCTCTCCGCTCTCCTAATTTCTTTTTTAAATACCCCCCTGCACTTTCTATACTCCTCTAGGGCGTCCACTGTTTTTAGTCCTTTGTATCTGCCAAAAGCCCCCCTTTTTTTCCTAATCCATTCTTGTATATCCCTTGACATCCAGGGTTCCCTGGGCTTGTTGGTCCCACCCTTGACCTTTACCGGAACATGTTGGCGTTGTACTCTCTCTATTTCCTTTCTGAAAGACTGCCACTGCTCTGATGTGGATTTTCCTACAAGTATCTGATCCCAGTCCACTTTGGCCAGATCCTGCCTTATCATATTAAAATCGGCCTTCCCCCAATTTAGAACCTTTTCCGGTCCATCTTTGTCCTTTTCCATGACGACCTTAAATCTCACCGAATTATGGTCACGGTCACCAAAATGCTCTCCAACTGACACTTCTACCACTTGCCCGGGTACATTCCCTAGAATTAGGTCCAGTACCAGCCCCTCTCTTGTAGGATTTTCTACATGCTGGCTCAAAAAGCTCTCCTGGATGCACTTTAAGAATTCTGCACCCTCTAAGCCTTTCACACTCTGACTATCCCAGTTAATATTGGGGAAGTTGAAATCCCCTACTATTATTACCCTATTATTTCTATACTTCTGAGATTTGCCTACATATCTGTTCCTCTATCTCCCCCTGACTATTTGGGGGCCTATAGTACACTCCCAGCAAAGTGCTTGCCCCCTTTTTGTTTTTAAGTTCTACCCATATGGCCTCATTAGAGGAACCTGCTAAGATATCATCCCTCCTTACAACAGTAATTGATTCCTTGATTAATATTGCAACACCCCCTCCTCTTTTACACCCCCCTCTGTCTCGCCTGAAGATTCTATACCCCAGAATATTGAGCTGCCAGTCCTACAAAGATTTGAGAAATTCCCATTTTTTACTCCAAGAGGGAAGTGGTGCGTTAAATCAAACGCTCCAATTGCCTATTGGAGCGCAAGAGGCGGGGAATGTCCGAATCCGGGGCGATATGCTCAGCAGCTCCACGTGTGGCCATGTGTGGTGCTGTCGCGTTGCAGGGGCTCTTCCTTCAATTAAAGGGAAGGGCCCCACACTGCGAGCTCTGCTGTTCTTTTTGGCATCTGCTGGAGCGGGAGTGCCGTGTGATCAGCCCTGCACTCAAGCTGAGTGCCGGGCTGACCAATCATGGCACTCAACCCCCTTCCGGTGCTCAAAGCTTTTTTTTTTTAAATCGGCAATTTTTTTCATTTCGACCAGCCACCACTGCGTCTTTAAGTGGTGCCCCGTGAGCAGCTGGCCTCACTGTTCGGAACCCCTGCAGCAGTCGGTAACATAGCCCGGCGCTGTTGCGGGGCGCGAGGGGGAATTTTTCTTCTAAGGCGCTACTGGGGTGCTGCACCCGCAGAAGATCGGGGCGATACTTGGTAGCACCGTCGCTAACCTCCCGTGGAATTTCACGGGAGGTGCAGTTACTCAGGGCGCAAACGATGGGAATTTCGCCCACAGCGTAGTAATAATGGGGGACTTCAAATATCCTGATATAGACTGGGATAGTAACAGTGTAAAGGGCAGAGAGGGGGAAGAATTTATGAAGTGTGTTCAGGAGAACTTTCTTGATCAGTACATTTCTGACCCAATGAGGAAGTAGGCATTGCATGACCTGGTTCTGGGAAATGAGGTGGGTCAAGTGGAGCAAGTGGAACATTTAGGGAACAGTGATCATAGTATCATAAGGTTTAGATTAGCTATGGAAAAGGATAGGGAGCAATCTAGTGTAAAAATACTTAATTGGAAGAAGGCAAATTTCAGTGGGTTGAGAACAGATCTGGCTCGGGTAAATTGGAACCAAAGACTGGCTGACAAAACTATAATTGAACAATGGGCTGCCTTTAAAGAGGAGATGGTTTGGGTACAGTCAAGTTACATTCCCACAAGGGGGCAAAGTAGGGCAGAAAAAGAACGTATATGACAGATGTCAGGTTGAGAATGCAAGTGAGAATCATAAGACCATAAGAAGTAAGAGCAGGAGTAGGCCATATGGCCCCTTGAGCCTGCTCTGCCGTTCAATAAGATCATGGCTGATCATCAACCTCAACTCCACTTTCCCACCCAATCTCCATATCCCTTGATTCCACTAGAGTCCAAAAATCTATCTCTCTCAGCCTTGAATATACTCAGGCTGAATATTAAAAGTTCAGAGGGGAAGTGAAAAAGAAAATAAGATTTGGCAAAGAGAGAGTATGAGAATAGATTGGCAGCTAACATAAAAGGGAATTCAAAAGTCTTCGATAGTCATATAAATAATTAACGGGTTAGTAAGAGGAGGGGTGGGACCAATAAGGAGACCTACGCATGGAGGCAGAGGGCATGGCTGAGGTACTTTGCATCTGTCTTCACCAAGGAAGAAGATGCTGCCCGCTTGATTGGCACCTTATCCACCAACTTTAAGATTCACTCCCTCCACCACCGGCGTACCATGGCTGCAGTGTGTACCATCTACAAGATGCACTGCAGCAACTCGCCAAGGCTACTTTAGCAGCACCTCCCAAACCGCGACCTTTTCAACCTAAAAGGACAAGGGCAGCAGGCGCATGGGAACACCACCACCTCCAAGTTCCCCTCCAAGTCACACACCATCCTGACTTAGAAGTATACCAGTTCTTCATCGTGGCTGAGTCAAAATCCTGGAATTCCCTACCTAACAGCACTGTGGGTGTACCTTCATCACACGGACTGCAGCGGTTCAAGGCAGCAGCTCACCACCACCTTCTCAAGGGCAATTAGGGATGGGCAATAAATGCTGGCCTTGCCAGTGAAGCCAAAATCCCATAAACGAATCTTTAAAAAGTCAGTTTAACCTCGGTAGCAGGGAACCTTTTAGAAACGATAATCAGGGACAAAGTTAACAGTCACTTGGAAAATTTAGATTAATTAAGGAAAGCCCACATGGATTTGTTAAAGGTAAATCATACTTAACTAACTTGATCGGGTATTTTTTTGATGAGGTAACAGAGAGCATTGATGAGGGCAATGCAAATGATGTGGTATGTATGGATTTCTAAAAGGCGTTTGACAAAGTGCCACACAATAGGCTTGCCAGCAAAGTTGAAGCCCATAGAATAAAAGGGACAGTAGCAGCATGGATACGAAATTGGCTAAGTGACAGGATACAGAGAGTAGTGGTGAATGGTTGTTTTTCGGACTGGAGGATGGTATACAGTGGTGTAACCCAGGGGTCGGTACTAGGACCACTGCTTTTCTTGACATATATATTAATGACTTGGACTTGGGAGTACAGGGCACAATTTCAAAATTTGCAGATGACACAAAACTTGGAAGTATAGTGAACAGTGAGGAGGATAGTGATAGACTCCAAGAGGACATAGACAGGCTGGTGAAATGGGAGGACACGTAGCAGATGTAATTATCTCGCAGAAAAGTGTGAAGTTATATATTTTGGTAGGAAGACCGAGGAGAGGCAATATAAACTAAAGGGTACAATCCTAAAGGGGCGCATGAACAGAGAGACCTGGGTGTATGTGTGCACAAATCGTTGAAGGTGACAGGGCAAGTTGAGAAAGTGGTTAAAAAAGCATACGGGATCCTGGGCTTCATAAATAGAGGCATGGCGTACAAAAGCAACCTTTATAAAACACTTGTTCAGCCTCAACAGGAGTATCGTGTCCAAATGATTTGGATGAGAATGTAAAAGGTATGATCAGTAAGTTCGCAGATGACACGAAAATTGGTGGGGTGGTAAATTGCGAGGAGGAAAGCCTCCGGCTACAGGACGATATAAACGGGTTGGTCAGATGGGCGGAAAAGTGGCAAATGGAATTTAACCCTGAAAAGTGCGAGGTGATGCATTTTGGACGGACAAATAAGGCAAGGGAATACACAATGAGTGGTAGGACCCTAGGAAGTACAGAGGGTCAGAGGGACCTTGGTGTACATGTACATAGATCCCTGAAGGCAGCGGAGCAGGTAGATAAGGTGGTTAAAAAGGCATATGGGATACTTGCCTTCATTAGCCGAGGCATAGAATATAAGAGCAGGGAGGTTATGATGGAGCTGTACAAAACGCTGGTGAGGCCACAGCTGGAGTACTGTGTGCAGTTCTGGTCGCCTCACTATAGGAAGGATGTGATTGCTTTGGAGAGGGTGCAGAGAAGATTCACCAGGATGTTACCTGGGATGGAGCGCCTCAGCTATGAAGAGAGGCTGGACAGGCTGGAGTTGTTTTCCTTGGAGCAGAGAAGGCTGAGGGGGGACCTGATTGAGGTGTACAAAATAATGAGGGGCATAGATAGGGTAGATAAAGAGGAACTTTTCCCCTTAGTGGGGGGGTCAATAACAAGGGGGCATAGATTCAGGGTAAGGGGCAGGAGATTTAGAGGGGATTTGAGGAGGAACTTTTTCACCCAGAGGGTGGTTGGAATGTGGAACTCAATGCCTGAAAGGGTGGTGGAGGCAGGAACCCTCACAACATTCAAGAAGCATTTGGATGAGCACTTGAAATGCCATTGCATACAAGGCTATGGACCAAATGCTGGAAAATGGGATTAGACTGGACAGGGATGGATGGGCGGCGCAGACACGATGGGCCGAAGGGCCTCTTTCTGTGCTGTAAAACTCTATGACTCTATGACTCTAATTCTGGGCACCGCACTTTAGGAAGGATGTGAAGGCCTTAGAGAGGGTGCAGAAAAGATCTATGAGAATGATTACAGGGATGAGGGACTTCAGTTACGTGTACAGACTAGAGAAGCTTGGATTGTTCTCCTTAGAGCAGAGAAGGTTGAGAGGAGATTTGATAGAGGTATTCAAAATCATGAGGGGTAGAGAGAAACTGTTCCCATTAGCGGAAGGGTTGAGAACTAGAGGACACAGATTTAAGGTGATTGGCAAAAGAACCAAAGGTGACATGAGGAAAAACTTTTTTACGCAGCGAGTGGTTAGGATCTAGAATGCACTGTCTGGAAGCGTGGTGGAGGTAGACTCAATCGTGGCTTTCAAAAGAGAAAAATATTGCAGGTCTACAGGGAAAGGGTGGGGGAGTGAGACTAGCTGAAGTGCTCTTGCAGAGAGCCGGTTTGGGCTCGACGGGCCGAATGGCCTCCTTCTGTGCTGTAACCATTCTATGATTCTATGAGGTGGTGGCCGTGAATATGAAGGTTTCTATGGGGGAAAGATTAAGGGAGGATTGGAAGGCAGTTAACTCAGAGGAGAGAGAGCATGCTGAGTTGAGATGGAGGTTGAAATCACCAAATACGAGAAGTCGCTCAGTGCAGAGGCGACGGGAGGAAAGCAGTGAAGATATCTCAGTGAGAAACTTGGCATGGTATTTGAGTGGACGGTCAAGACTGAGAATTTTAAAGGAGAGGCAAGGGTGGAACAAGGTGAGATGTGTTGTGTATGTACCTTTAAGGGAATAACTGGTCTCAGACTGCAGTACCAGCAGTGACCACCCCTGTATAAAAGGCCCTAGCAGGCTTCTGTAGTTTCAGTTTCCAGGTTGTCTCCATTCAGTAAAGACTTGTTATAATCAACTCCTGCAGTCCGTGTCTCAATTATACACGGACATAATACTGGCGACGAGTAAGAAACGAACTTACCTGCAACTCGGCAGCACCTCAGACGACGTTATTGAAGGTCGAAGCCAGAAGAAAAAAAAAAATCTAAAGAAACTCGAGAAACGGCCGTCGACCGTGGGCAACCGCCCTCCAAATCATCGAATTGAAAAGTGCAGGAGAGTCTGTCGAGAGCCAGGCTTGGTTCTCCAGTCTGTGGTTTCCCAGCTAATCGGGCTGGTGGGAGGTAGTGCACTGATCCTTCCTGTTCTGCGGCGGGCTAGAGCTCGATCGGGTGGCTCTGCAACGGGGCCGGGCAGTGAGTCAGGAAGCAAAGGGAGAGAGAGGTGGAGCACACAGGGCGCGGCCGGTGCTTCGAAGCCGGGCAGCGTTCGGACCTAAGAAGAGGGAGGGAAGTGTCCCAGAGGGTCCGCTCCACGACGGGAACGGTTCTTCAATTAACGGAGCAAATATTGAAGCGCGATAGAAAAATAAAAATACCGCGGAGCGCGGCGTTGGTAGCAGCAATCGGGGAGGCGCGAAGAACATAGGGCGTCCCCATTACAGGATAGTAAAATAAATATAATCGCCAGCAACAGCATTGGCAGCAGCGGCAGCGGCGGCAAAGGGCGGGAGGCGCCATCTTAACTCAGCGGGGAAGAAGGAAAAGCGCGGGAGGCGCCATTTTGATCCATCGGGGACGAAGGCAAAGCACGGGAGGCGCCATCTTAGATTTTCAAGATGCCAAAGACTGGCGATATCACTGCCTTCGATAATGCAATAGAAGACTGGACCACATATGTGGAAAGAGTCGAGGTATATTGCGAGGCAAACGAAATAGCTGAGGAGAAAAAGGCATCGGTATTGCTAAATTTAATGGGCGCAAGAACGTACGGCCTATTGCGGGACCTGATTACTCCAGCCAAACCGAAGGCGAAGAATTTTAACGAAATTGTTGCTATCCTACAGGAACACCTAAATCCTACACCGCTGCTGATAGCAGAAAGATTTAAATTCCACAGGAGAAATCAGCATAAAAATGAGAGCAATGCTGATTACCTTACGGAACTACGCAAGCTATCAAAGCGCTGCCAGTTCGGAGCAGGACTGGCAGATACCTTACGGGACAAATTTGTCTGTGGACTCCTGAGTGAAGGAACCCAGAAGAGGTTACTCTCAGAGAAAGAGCTGACACTAGATAAGGCTTTCAGTGTGGCAGTATCGTATGAAGCAGCAGCAAGGGGAGCTGCAGAAATACAACAAAAGCCACAGGAATACGGCACCCATGAAATGACACGGGGATTTGCAAAATGTTATCGCTGCGGCAGAACAAACCATGACCAGATGGACTGCTGGTCCAAGGACAAAATATGCAGGCAATGCGGAAAGATGGGACACATTGCACGAGTTTGCAGGTCTGGGAAGAGGACCAACGACAACAAAAAGGCTACTAAGGAACCGTACAGGAAAGTACAAAAGATGACGGACAGTTGTTCCGAAGACCAGATGAGCGATAGTGAATCCGGGAACAAGAGACTAAGCTGTCTCAAACTTCACAACGTAATCGCAAAAGAGTGTCTCCGAACCATTTGGGTCACCCTCACGATAGCAGTGTCCCAAGTCAAAATGGAATTGGATACAGGATCAGCTCTAACCATCACGAATCGACGAGACTACGAGCGGCTATTCTCACACATACCCTTGAGAGAGACATCCATTGTCTTGAGGACGTATACGGGTCAATAAGTATACCCCAGAGGAAAAATAAGGGTCCCTGTCGAATACAACGGCAAGAAAATACGGAAATTGTATCTCTACATTCTGCAAGATGGTGGACCACCGTTATTGGGACGTGAATGGAACAGAAAGATAAGTTTAGACTGGCACTCCATTCAGGCACTGACGGTGGCTGGTAAAAAGGATGACGACGTCACTCCTGGACGATTGTCAACAATCTTAGCTGACGCCAAAGAGGTATTTCAACAAGAACTGGGCACTCTTAAAGGCGTAACCGCCTCGATAAAAATAGAGGAGAATGCAATTCCCAAGTTTTCCAAAGCAAGACCGGTACCATATGCAATTCGCCCAGCCGTCGAGGCAGAGCTGGAGAATCTGAAGAATGCAGGCGTGTTATCTAAGGTAGACTGGAGCGAGTGGGCGACACCCATCATTCCTGTCATGAAGAAAATGTTAAACAATAAGTCTGAGGAGCCAAGGAAGGTTCGCATCTGTGGGGACTTCAAGGTGACGGTGAACCCAGTCCTTCACAGAGTACAATACCCTCTTCCAAGGATAGAAGATATCTTCACCTCACTATCTGGAGGGAAGCGTTTTACAAAAATTGACCTAGCACAAGCATATTTGCAGATGGAGGTTGAAGAATCCTCTAGGAAGTATCTCACGATAAACACTCACAAAGGTCTTTACCTGTATAATCGACTGGTATTCGGAGTAGCATCAGCTCCGGCGATATGGCAAAGAGCGATGGAACAAGTCCTGCAAGGGATTCCGGGGACTCAGTGTTACTTGGATGACATCCTAGTGACAGGTGAAGATGAGAGTGAACACCTTGCCAACCTAGAGCAGGTGCTCACTAGACGACATGAACATGGGCTACGAGCCAATCATCCTAAGTGCGAGTTTTTTAAGAAACAGATATCGTATTGTGGCCACGTGATTGATGAAGAGGGGTTGCATAAGTCCCCTGACAAAATTGAAGCGGTAGTTAAGGCTCCAGCGCCTGAAAATGTGTCGCAACTGAGGTCATTCCTCGGATTGGTGAATTACTACCACAAGTTTTTGCCGAATTTGTCCACAATTCTGCATCCACTGAACGCCCTACTACGAACGGGAGTAGCATGGAAATGGAGCGATGAATGTAAGCGGGCCTTTCAGAAGAGTAAGGACCTGATCACTTCAAGAGAAGTATTGGCTCACTACAACCCATCACTACCGATAAGACTGGCGTGAGATGCGTCTCCCAACGGCATTGGGGCGGTACTGTCACATAAATTCCTTGATGGTTCAGAGAGGCCGATAGCTTTTGCGTCATGCTCGTTAACTTCAGCTGAGCGTAACTACGCCCAGATTGACAGAGAGGCCCTCAGCCTGGTGTGGGGGGTGAAGAAGTTCAATCACTACCTGCACGGTCAGAAATTTACTCTACTAACTGATCATCAACCTCTCGTCTCCATTTTCAACCCTCAGAAGGGTGTACCGATAATGATGGCACAATGGCTACAGAGGTGGTCCCTTTTCCTAGGGGCACACCAATATGACATTGAGTACAAAGGAACTAAACAGCATGGGATTGCTGATGGATTATCGCGCCTACCGTTGCCGATGGTGGAAGAAGAACTGGCAGTGGATCCAGTGGAGTTATTCCACTCGACTATAATCGAATGTCTCCCTGTGACGAATGCAAACATAGAAAAGGAAACACGAAATGACCCGACACTCTCCTGGGTCTATGATTTAACGGTGAAGGGATGGCCAGCACATGGTGAACCACTGCTGCCAGCATTCTCGCCGAGAAGAGAACAGCTGTCAGTGTGCAGAGGAACCTTGATGTGTGGATCCAGAATAGTAATTCCACCCAAATTGAAGGATAGAGTGCTCAATGAGCTTCATGAGGGTCATCTGGGAGGGGTAAAAATGAAGAACTTAGCCAGAGCGTTTGTGTGGTGGCCGGGAATCGATAGAGAATTCGAAGAGATGACCAAGAGCTGTGCAGGATGCCAGAAGGTCCAAAACGCTCCACCACAAGCCCCTCTACATCCATGGGAGTGGCCCTCATCTCCATGGCAAAGGGTGCACATTGATTTTGCTGGTCCCTTTATGGACTCGATGTTTTTAATTGCGGTGGATGCACATTCAAAGTGGCCAGAGGTAATAAAAATGTCCTCAACCACCACAGAAAAAACTATCACAGTCTTACGAACCATATTCGTCAGGAATGGGCTGCCTGAACATGTTTGCTCTGACAATGGACCACAGTTTGTGTCTGAAGAGTTCCGGAGGTTCTTAAAGAACAATGGTGTTAAGCATTACACATCCGCCCCATATCATCCAGCTACTAATGGATTAGCCGAGAGGTTTGTTCAAACATTCAAGAAGGCTATCAAGGCAATGTGTAATGAAGATATACCCCTACAACACAAGGTGGATAACTTCTTGTTTGCCTATCGGAATGCAACACATGCGGTTACCAACCAAATTCCAGCCATGATGTTCTTCAATCGAAGACTACGATGCCCCTTGGATTTGGTTAAGCCAAACGTCAGAAGAGATGTGGAGAACAGGCCGTTTCAGAATATGAATGAAAGGCCGACCAGGAGTTTTAAGATAGGTCAACCAGTTTTGGCCTGGGACTACCGCACAGAGAAATGGCAGCCAGGAACGATCTGTACACGGCAAGGACCTCTAATGTATACCGTGGACGTTGGAGAGAGCATTGTAAGACGCCATGCTGACCAGATTCTAGAGTCACTGGAAAACGTCAACTCCACACCACGATCTGATACACCTGGCGATGAAACCGAAGTACCAATTGCATCTACCGCAGAATCTGTGATATTGGAAGCAGACGAACCAAACAACGACATTGATCCCGACGCAACCTTGCCAGAAGAACCTGATATCCCAAAGAGGCGTTATCCAGACAGAATCAGGAAGCCTCCTCAGAGACTGAACTTATAATTGCATAACTTCAACCAATGTATCTAGCAACCGTAATTGTAATTGTAATTAATTATTATTTAGTTGTTAAATGAATGTTATGTACTGTTTATCTAAAAGGGGAAGAATTGTTGTGTATGTACCTTTAAGGGAATAACTGGTCTCAGACTGCAGTACCGGCAGTGACCACCCCTGTATAAAAGGCCCTAGCAGGCTTCTGTAGTTTCAGTTTCCAGGTTGTCTCCATTCAGTAAAGACTTGTTATAATCAACTCCTGCAGTCCGTGTCTCAATTATACATGGACATAATAAGATGGTCAAAGGAGGAGGCAGTGCCAGAGTAGTAGGGGAACAGACCAAGCTGTGATTATTTTGATAAGGGCCACACCACCACCATGGCAATGCAGGCGAGGCAAGTGGTAGAAGATATAGCTAGATTGGGAGGTTTCATTAAAGGGGAAACAGTAGTTTTCTGCTTTTCCTCTGCCACCACAAATTGCTCCTGCTTCCCCATAGCTAACTGTCTAAGTTCTTCAGGGTGGAAGTATCTGGGCTGATATGTGGGAGGGATAAAGTGAATAACAGTGCATGCTGTGATGTTCTGATGCGTTTGAATAAGTCTAATTTGTTGTGCACACCTAAGGAATGGAATAGGGAAGACCGTTATATTGGTATCCTGATGAACAGCCTTTGTTTAGAGCTTTCAGTAGAAGAAGTGACTTTGTAAAGTGGTTCAGCGTATGCCTTGTTCTAAATGATTAGCTGAAAGAATAGGATAAGATGAAAGAGCAATACATACGAACATAAGAAATAGGAGCTGCAGTAGGCCATTTGGCTCTTCGAGCCTGCTCTGCCATTCAACAAGATCATGGCTGACCTTCTACCTCAACTCCACCTTCCCGCACTATCCCCATATCCCTTAATTCCCTCAGTTCCCAAAAATGTATCGACCTCTGTCTTGAATATACTCAACGCCTGAGCATGCACAGCTCTCTGGGGTAGAGAATTCCAAAGAGTCACAACCCTTTGAGTGAAGAAATGTCTCCTCATCTCAGTCCTAAATGGCTGACCCCTTATTCTGAGACTGTGACTCCATGTTCTAGACTCCCCAGCCCGGGGAAACATTTTCTCAGCATTAACCCTGTCAAGTTCCTTAAGAATTTTATGTTTCAATTAGATTACCTCTCATTCTTCTAAACTCTGGGGAATATAGGCCTATTCTACTCAATCTCTCCTCATAGGGCAATCCCCTCATCCCAGGAACCAGTCTAGTGAACCTTTGTTGCACTCCCTCCAAGGCAAATATGTCTTTGCTTAGGTAAGGAGACCAGATCTGTACACAGTACTCCAGGTGTGGCCTCACCAATGCCCTGTATAATTGTAGTAAGACTTCTTTACTCTTATACTCCAATCCCTTTGTAACAAAAGCTAGCATACCATTTGCTTTCCCAATTGCTTGCTGTACCTGCATGTTAACGTTCTGTGATTCATGTACAAGGGGGACACCCAGGTCCCTCTGAATTCAAACATATCCGTCTCTCAACATTCAAAAAATATTCTGCTTTTTTGTTTTTCCTACCAAAGTGGATAATTTCACACTTCCCCACATTCTATTCCATTTGCCATGTTCTTGCCCACTCAATCAACCTGTCTATATCTCAATGCAGCCTCTTTGCGTCCTCCTCACAGCATACTTTCCCACCTAACTTTGTATCATCAGCAAACTTGGATACATTACACTCAGTCCCTTCATCTAAGTCATTAATATAGATTGTAAATAACTGAGGCCCCAACAGTGATCCTTGCGGCACCCCATTAGTTACAGCCTGCCAACCTGAAAAAGTCCCGTTTATTCCTACTCACTGTTTTCTGTCCATTGACCAATTCTCAATCCATGCTAATATATTACCCCCAATTCCATGAGTCCAAATTTTGTGTAATAATCTCTTGTATGGCACCTTATCAAATGCTTTTTGAAAATCCAAATACACTACATCCACTTGTTCCCCCTTATCCATCCTACTAGTTACTCTAACAGATTTGTCAAACACAATTTCCCTTTCATAAAACTGTGTTGACTCTGTTTAATCATATTATGATTTTCTAAGTGCCCTGTTACCACATCCCTAATAATAGATTCTAGCATTTTGCCTACTACTGATGTCAGGCTAACTGGCCTATTGTTCCCTGTTTTTTCTCTTCCTCCTTTTTTATATAGCGGGGTTATGTTTGCTACCTTCTAACCCTTGGGGACTGTTCTAGAATCTAGGGAATTCTGGAAGATTAATACCAGTGCATCCACTATCTCTGCAGTTACCTCTTTTAAAACCTAATGATGCAGGTCCTCAGGTCCAGGGGATTTGGCGTTACTTATTCCCATTAATTTCTCCAGTACTGTGTCTTTACTTACACTGATTTCTTTAAGTTCCTCATTCTCGCTAGATCCTTGGTTCCCCAATATTTCCAGAATGATTTTTGTGTCTTCTACCATGAAGACAGACACAAAGGGCTGGATTTTGTCACTGTGGGCGGGCTGGGGCATGTCAGTTGGAAATCGTGTCAGGACCCCGACTCCTAATTGAAGTGCTGAAAGAGTGGGATTTTCCCCTAATTGGCCAATTGATTTCCTGCGTGTGGGGACCCCTGGCCCAATGAGTCTTTTCAGACAGAAAGTCGCCTCCAATGACGTCATCAATGCTGCTGGATTTAAGGCCTGCAAGCAGCCTTGCTTCTTCTGGAGACTGCAACATTTATTGCCATTGCTGTCTTTGCCTTCTTCATCAACTATGTCCAGCAGTAAGCCAAAGTGTGCTCCACGCTTTGATGAGACCTCCGTCCAAGCTCTGGTGGAGGGAGCGAGATCCAGGAAGGAGGTGCTATTCCCTTCCTTAGGGAGAAAAAAGCCACCCCAGCAGACAAAAGCTGTGGCTGCAAGTGGCCCAGGAGGTCAACTCCATCTCGCTGAGCCGCAGAACCTGGCTGCAATGCAGAAAGAGGTTTCATGATCTTCTCCAAACAGGAAAAGTGAGTATGACTTTCACATCACCCTCAATCTGATCCCCATCGCCTCCCCTCACAAGCCCTCTGCTTTGCCAACCTCTTCCTCCACATCCCACTTGACACTTACATGCCTGCACCCTTACCCATTCCCTCTCTCTCTCTAATGTCACATTCACTTAACTATTCGACCATGCAGCCCTCACACTCCCCATCACTGTGATGCCATGACAACAACAACTTTCAGCACACAGGGAGGGTCCTTTGTATCCTTCTAAGCATCTATGCTATGGATTCTCTACACTCACTCCTTCATTCTCACTCAAACTCCACTTGTGTCCTACATTGCAGGAAAAGAGAACCCACAATAAGAGGGAAAGAGCCATGACCAGAGGAGGGTCACCCTCAGTAGCCCAGCTCACCCCCTGGGAGGAGGCGGCCCTGGAGATCGCTGGAATCGAGGAGGATTCCAAACTGGGGGACAGACAGATGCGCGCTGTAATGATCAATAACATGTCATTCTATAGTGGACACTAGGTGGAGGCGTAGAGCTGTATATAGCTGTATGTAAAAAAGACTACACTACCCAGCTGTATGTATATTAAGGCTACATTACCCATGAGGCACTAGGCTACCCACAAGGCAGCAGTCAAGATGGATGCCTCTACAGATACAGTACCTAGTCCACATGTGCTCAATAAAGTGTCTAGCAAAAGCTAGCTGTGTTCATAATAAGAATGTCTATTTATTAATGAACATAAGATGGTGCCAGGATGGTGAAGATCTGCTGAAAATTGTGAAAAGCGAAATGGAGAATTTGAAGCCACAAGAGCGTTTGAAACTCACAGGAAACATCGACTACAATTGGCAGACTTTTAAACAACAATTCGAATTCTACATTGCAGCCATCGGATTCGGTACGAAGCCAGACGTAAGGAAGATAGCATTGCTGCTTACGGTTGCAGGCCCACAGGCGATAGAGGTATTTAATACATTTCTATTTAATCCAGAGGAGAACAGAGCAAAATTAGAAGATGTGCTAAAAAAATTTGATGCACATTGCTCTCCCAAAAAGAATGAGACCTATGAAAGATACATGTTCTATTCAAGGACACAGCAGCAAAATGAGACTTTTGATAGCTTTATAACTGATCTGAAACTGAAAGCACAGACATGTAATTTCTCTGAGCTGAAATCATCCATGATTCGTGACCAGATTGTGTTTGGTATTCATGATAAAAATGTCAGGGAACGTCTGTTGAGAGAAACCGAACTAAATTTGGAAAATGCAGTGAAAATATGCCAAGCCAGCGAGCTAGCTCGAAAGCACGCGAAGACTTTCAGTGAAATCAATAATGATGCGATTGTAATGAGTGATAATGCTGCTGTCGGTGCTGTGTCCTACAAGGGGAAGAAACGTGGGCAGAACAGAAATGAAAAGCAATCGGAGGATGACATTTTTTATTGTAAATGCTGTGGTTACAAACACCAGTTAAGACAATGCCCAGCGTTTGGAAAAATCTGCACAATGTGTAATGGAAAGAATCACTTTGCCAAACAATGCTTTTCAAAAGTAAAAACTAAGAAAGGGCAACGAGTTAATGTAATTGAGGACACTGATTTAAGTGAGACATTTTTTGTGGGAATGGTGTCATGTGACAATATCAAAAAGGATACAGAAAATGTGCAGCCCTCAGAAATGGACAATGCTGAACATAAAGTTAATGCAGTAAAAGAGGACAAATGGATGATCCCACTGCAGGTAAATGGAGCATTAGTTACCTTGAAACTAGACACTGGGGCAAAAGCAAACTTAATCAGTATGAGTGACATTAACAATATGAAAGAAAAGCCCAAAATACAGAAAAAGTCAGTACTACTGAAGGACTATAATGGACAGAAAATAGATAGCTTAGGTGTATGCAGACTTAAAGTGACAGTCAAAGACAAAGTGCATCATCTCATGTTTTCTGTTGTGGCTGAAAGACTTGATTCACTACTGGGTGACAAAGCTTGTGAGGACTTAGAACTGGTCAAGAGAGTCTACCGTATAAACTGTGCCATAAGCAGACCAGATGACTCGATGGATTCTGTAGTGAATAATTTCCAGGATGTGTTCAAAGGATTTGGAGTTCTACCATTCACTTACAAGATCCAGCTAAAGGAGGATGCTCAGCCAGCGGTACATGCTCCACGAAGAGTTCCAGCACCCCTGCGTGACCGGCTCAAGAATGAATTGGACAGAATGACCACACTAGGAGTCATCAGGAAAGTCGAAGAGCCAACAGACTGGGTTAACTCCATGGTATGTGTAAAGAAAAAGAACAATGATCTAAGAATATGCATGGATCCAAAGGACTTAAATGCAAACATAAAATGTGAACACTACCAGATTCCCAAGCGAGAAGAAATCACCAGTGAAATGTCAGGTGCCAGATACTTTACAAAGCTCGATGCCTCACAAGGATTTTGGCAACTAAAACTGGATGAAGAGAGCACCAAATACTGTACCTTCAACATACCATTTGGCAGGTATTGTTTCCTCAGAATGCCTTTTGGGATAATATCTGCATCTGATATCTTTCATAGAGCGATGGAACACATAATTGAAGGTCTGGAAGGAGTTCGGGTCTCTGTTGATGACATCATCATCTGGGGCTCCACACTGAAAGAACACAATGAGAGGCTGACTAAAGTGCTACAGAGCATATGCTGGAATGGACTGAAGCTCAACAAAGCCAAGTGTCAGTTTGGCATCCAGGAAGTCACTTTCCTAGGAGACAACCTATCTGGTAAAGGAAAAGAGCCAGATATGGAAAAAGTAAACGCCATACTCAAAATGCCCCGACCCACTGACAAAAAAGGAGTGCTACGCATCATGGGGATGATAAACTTCATTGGAAAGTTCATTCCTAACTTGTCAGCCAAGACAGCCTGTCTGCGAGACCTGCTACATAAAACAAATGAGTTCGCATGGACAGAAAGACATGAACAAGAGTGGATAAACCTCAAAACAGTGCTGACAACCACACCTGTACTCACCTTCTTTGACCCAACAAAAAGAATCAAAGTGTCAACGGATGCATCAAAAGATGGCCTAGGTGCAGTCTTGCTACAAGCAGAGGGTGAAGATTGGAAGCCTGTTGCCTATGCCTCCAGGTCTATGACTGATACTGAGTGTCGATACGCCCAGATTGAAAAGGAATGCCTAGGCTTGGTAGTTGGACTAGAAAAGTTTCATGGCTACATATATGGACTTCCCACCTTCACAGTTGAGACAGACCACAGCCCTCTGGTTGCCATCATAAAAAAAAAACCTGAATGAGATGTCTCCAAGGATTCATGATGAAGCTGCAAAGATATGACTTTGAACTGATCTACACACCAGGCAAATACATAGTGTTAGCAGATGCACTATCCTGAGCACCCACAATGAGACATGTGGGCTCTACTGAAGAAGACGTGGATGTTCATGTGAGTATGGTCACTGCTGCGCTGCCCGTGTCAGATACAAAATCAAAGCAAATAGCAAAAGAAACAGTAAAAGATACAGTATTACAAACAGTAATAGAGAACATTCATCATGGTTGGCCAAATGGTTCCTGTCCAAAATATTTTCACATAAGGTCAGAATTGAGTGTCGCAAGTGGACTATTACTAAAACAGAACAGAATAGTCATTCCACAGGCTTTACCTCAAGACATGCTCAAAAGGATTCATGAGGGACACCTCGGAATTGAAAAATGCAAAAGGAGAGCAAGGGACACTGTTTATTGGCCTGGCATAAATAAGGACATTGAGAACATGATAGGCAAATGTGAGACATGTCAGAAACACCAAAACAAACAAGCAAAGGAACCAATGATAGTAGCTGACATACCAACAGCACCATGGCAAAAGGTTGGTATGGACCTTTTTCATTTAAATGGTAAAGACTATCTAATAGTGATTGACTACTATTCTAACTATCCTGAGATGGCGCTGCTCTCAAGCACCACAGCAAGCAGTGTCATAATGCATGTGAAATCCATCTTCGCCAGACATGGAATTCCCAGGATTGCCGTTAGCGACAATGGTCCGTGCTTCAACTGTAAGGAGTGGCAACAGTTTGCAGCACATTATGACTTTCAGCACATCACATCCAGTCCTTTGTATGCTCAGTCAAATGGTAAGGCAGAGAAAGGTGTTCAAGTTCTCAAGCAGCTACTGAAGAAAGCGACAGAAAGCAAGTCTGATCCTTATCTCGCCCTGAGCTAAGCTACCGAGCCTCACCTTTAGGCTGTGGTTCTTCACCTGCTGAACTACTAATGGGTCGCAAGTTGCGCACCATGTTACCCTGCTGTGCAAGAGAAAAGCAGAGTAAGGAACTGAGACAGAGACTTCAACTGTTAAAGCTGAAACAGAAATCATACTATGACAAGTCATCCAAAACTCTAAAACCATTGACAAGGGATGATGTTGTCAGGATTGAGGATCCAGATGCATGGAACAGGAAAGCTACAGTTCTTGAGGAAGTAGGACCAAGGTCATACACTGTTAGAACTGAGGAAGGACAGATTCTCAGGAGGAACCGCCGTTCCCTCCTAAAAACACAAGAGACTATTCAAGAGCAGATTGATGACAATGCCGCAACTGCATCTTGTCATTCACCGCCAGAACAATCTCATGAAGACACATCAGACTTACCCGTGTTGAGAAGATCCACACGTGAAGTAAAAAAGCCTAATAGACTTAATCTTTGAGTACAATGTAAAGCTTTGAAAATGTGTTGACTGTTTTGAAAATGTTTATGTTTATAGAGCACTAACAAAAGTGTTACTGATATTATCTTTATTGTTTTCTTGAAAGTTGATTGATATTGATTTTGTTAAACCTCAAAGAAAGGGGGATGTAATGATCAATAACATGTCATTCTATAGTGGACACTAGGTGGAGCCGTAGAGCTGTGTAGAGCTGTATATAGCTGTATGTATATAAGACTACCCTACCCAGCTGTATGTATATTAAGACTACATTACCCATGAGGCACTAGGCTATCCACAAGGCAGCAGTCAAGATGGATGCCTCTACAGATACAGGCCTAGAAATTCAGTATAGCCACTTTTGGGGCGGTAAAGTTGGGCGGGCGCTAAAGTTTGCGCCCGCCGGAAAGTGGAGGCCACTTCGCCGATATTCAGTAGCTTTGGCCAAGGAGTTTGCTCGAGCGCTAAAACTGGCGTTGCACCCCTATCTTTAGGCGCTAAGCCGGCGGAGCAGACTGATACCACCGAGGCCGGGCGCAGCGCAGGTGCGGTCATGTTTTGATTGACAGCAGACACCCTGGCGCCGGCCAGCTCTTAAAGGGGGAAGGGTCGACTTGGTCTGCTGCCACGCCCTGGATACTGCAGCCCTCCAGCTAGGCCTAAACACTGCTGCTGGAGAGAAATAGCGCCAGCAAGGATGCAGAGGGCCCGTGAGCGAGCGCAGCGCTTCTCTGCCCATGATTTAAAGGTGCTGGTTAGGGCTTTGGAGAGGAGGAGATATCTTGTTCCCGGACAGTGGCAAGAAGGCTCCCAAGAGGCTGTACAGGAGAGCCTGGAGGGAAATCGGCCAGAGGGTCACAGCCAACAGCGATGTCCCCAGGACTGGTGACCAATGCCGGAAAAAGTTTAACGACCTCACTCGGTTGGTCAGGGTGAGTACCCTTTCCAGTGTCCTCCTCATCCTTGCATGTGCACCTCACATTATGGGCAAAGGGACCTCAAAGGCCTAATGGCCAGCCCTCCTCCAGCAGCTATGGCACTGGCATGAACATCAATAGCACTTTCTGCACTTTACACACTGGCCAAGCTCTTCGACCATGGGAGGCAGTGCACACAACAACAGGGCACCACACTGGCCAAGCTATTCCACCATGGGAGGCAGTGCACACAACAACAGGGCACCACACTGTACTTAGAAGCCGTCCTTTCTCTTGCAGGCCAAGCTGGCCGAGAATCTGAAGAGCCGGACTGTCACCGGGGGAGGCCGTGCCCAGTTCCAGGAGCTCAGTGACCTGGAGGAGCGCGTGGGTCGACTCATGGGTGCCCGGGTGATTGGCCCCGTTGCAATTGGAGATGCCGACCCTGTGCTGGGCCCCAATGGTAAGGACATGACCATTTGGACCTCTCTCGTTCCCCTTGCGCTTCAGATCTACATCCTTTGCCACTGTCCGACCAATGCGCATAATGCCACCACTCATGCCTCCCTCGCTGATGCCCTGTCCTCACTCTAAAGCTACTCTTGTGCCTTCCTGCTTTCAGCTGGTGAGGCGGAGGTCCCTGAAGCTGCGAGTGTCAGTCCCTCGGAAGAGGAGGACGACGAGGAGCAAGAGGAAGGCGGCACATCAGGGGAACCCTCATCCGCGCCAGGGAAAGGCAATGGAGGGGACACGTCTTGCCTGGAGGAGAGCCAGGGGGAAGTGTTGCAGGGGGGGTGTAGCTCCTGTGCCGAGTGGCATCCAGCCATGCGGGAAGGGTCGGGCAGCACGGCTGCCTTCTCCCCAGAGGGGGGAAGTGTTGCAGGGGAGTGTAGCTCCTGTGCCCAGTGGCATCCTGCCACGCGGGAAGGGTCGGACAGCTCGGCGGCCTTCTCCCCAGAGGGGGGAAGTGTTGCAGGGGAGTGCAGTTGCTGGGCCCAGTGGCGTCCAGCCACGCTGGAAGGGTCGGCCAGCTCGGCGGCCTTCTCCCCAGAGGGAGAGTCCGGCCTCCAGTCCGGAGACGTTCCTCGCCCAGGAGGTGCGCCTCCTTGATCAAATGTCCGCGGACTCGGATCGTCGCCACACCGAGTTCATGGGTGTTGTGGCACGGTTGCCTGAGGCCATTGAGTCCCTGGCTCATAGTGTGGCCGATTTCGGGGCCTCACAGGCCAGGGGTTTCGACCAACTCGCGGCAGCACAGGCCAGGAGTCTCAAACAATTCGGGGCATCACAGGACGCGAGTCGGGCAGAATTCAGGGCATCACAGGACGCGAGTCGGTCCGAATTCAGGGCAGCACAGGCAGCGAGTGGAGAGTTGACGAGTGGTGCCGTGCAGTCACTGGCTGGTCTGATGTGGGCACAGACCAGGGCAGTACGGGCACTCACTGCTGCCACACTCGCTGTGTCACGCACGCATCGCCAGGGCACCCGCCGCGCTGCTGCAGCACAGCGGTCTGGCCTTCACCAGATTGCTGCGCTTGCTGCAGTGCCAGCCCGGCCGACTGCCAGTGTCTCTGGCGACCAGCGAGCGCCTGGCATCAGCCAGCTTGCCCCCATTGCTGCAGCCGCCACTGCCACTCCCCCAGCGAAGCTGCGACGAGCTGCTGGAGGGACTGATGCTGCCCAGCCACAGCTGCAGCAGTCAGCAGCCGGCCCCTCCAGGGCCGGAGCTCGTCTAGGCCGACCCCCAAGGGCATCTGCCGTCACGCATTGTGCCCCTCAGGAGCCTTCCCCCAGCCTTGCAACACCCACAGGGCCCAGGTTGAGGCGGAGCAGCAGGTCGGCCAGGGGCCGGAAAAGCCTGGACAAGGACTCGCCCTCTCGGCACACAAAGTAGAGTGTGTTGCCAAATGTTTTTTTATATGGGGGTGTTTGTGTTCTGTATGGGGGGATTTGTCTTGGTAAGGCCGAGGATGAAGGCCATTTGGATGGACAAGTTTTGTTATTCCTCCCCAGGTTGTGGGAGTGAGATATGTTTTTGACTGTTTTTTGGGGGTGTTGTGTGTTTTTGGGTTTCATGTGGGAAGGGCCCTGAGTTTGTTCAATAAAGCTTTTTCTTTATTCAGCTTGTCCATGTGTGATGTTTCAAGTGGTTGTTGCGTTAACCGGCTGAGGGCTTGCGGAGCGGCTGCATTCATGTGCCTTCATTGCCACAAGCCATTCCCTGACAGGGGGCCTAGAAGTGTCGTTCAATAAGCCGCCGACGGACGGCCCTTGGACCTTGTGGCTCCCTCCTGGGCTGGTACTCCTCCTCCTCCTCCTCATGGTCCTCCTGCTTGTCCTCCTGAGGTGGTGGTCCAACGTGAGGTGGCAGTGCCCGAGTCCTGCGGATAGCCAGGTTGTGCAGCATGCAGCAAACGACGACGAACTGGGAGACTCTGTCCGGCGAATACTGTAGAGATCCGCCGGAATGATCCAGGCAGTGGAACCGTTGCTTGAGGACGCCAATCGTTTGCTCTATGATGTTCCTTGTGGCTTGATGGCTTTCGTTGTATGCCTCCTTAGCAGGGGTCCTGGGCGCGCGGAGCGGGGTCATGAGCCATGTACACAAAGGATAGCCTTTGTCCCCGATAAGCCATCCTCTTGGGGGAGGCTGTGCCTGGAACATGTCAGCCACAGTAGTCTGGCGCAGGATAAATGCATCGTGGCTGCTGCCTGGAAAGCGGGCATGGACAGCTAGGATGCGCTGCCTGTGGTCACACACCAGCTGTACATTGAGGGAATGGTAGCCCTTCCGGTTGCGGTAATCCTCGGCATTGTCGATAGGTGCCCGCATAGCCACATGCGTGCAGTCAATGGCGCCCTGCACCATGGGGAAGTCGGCGATCCTGGCAAATCCGACTGCACGCTGCTCCTGCCTCTCTAGGGTCATGGGGAAGGAGATGAATTGGTGTCTCCTTGCGAAAAGGGCATCAGTGACCTGCCGGATGCAGCGATGCACGGCGAACTGGGAGATGTTCGCTATGTCCCCAGCAGCGGCTTGGAAGGAGCTGCTTGCATAAAAGTTCAGAGCCACCGTGACCTTCACTTCCACCGACAGAGACGTCCTGCACATCAGCTGTGGACGCAGATCTCTGCGAAGCAGCTGGCAGATCTCTGCAACCAACTCCCTTCTGAAGCGCAGCCTCTTAACACAATGCGCGGCAGTCATGGTGAGATAGGACACCTGCTGGCGGTATTCCCTGAGTGGGTAAGGCCTACGTTGCCGACGCCTGATGGCCCCTCTGCGTCTAGGCATGGCTGCCCCTCTCACACAGCGTCTGCGAGCCCTTCGCACATAATGCTGGAACTGAGGGTTGGAACCCCATGCAGCCCCCATAATATACTTGCAAACAGTGAAATCACAATGAGCCAAATTTCCAAGCTCTGGCCAGAAGCCAAAAATACCTCTCCTATGTTGGCCCAAATCAGTAAGGTCTCTTCCTTGGTCTCTGTCCAGAAATCCGTAGCACTAAAGTCATTGCAGCAAAATGGCTGGCCTTTATAGTTCAGTCTAAGTGCCCTTTAATTAGCGCTCCCCGAGGCCTGCAGGGCCTCTGCTGTGTTCCACTTCACAGTTCTTAACAGCACCACGCCCACATTGGGCGGGCACCACTGAAGTTCCGGTTTGGGGCGCACAAACGGCGTTGCACGACGAAATGACGTCATAAGCTGCGCGCGCAGCTGAGCGCGCGCAAACAATTTGCGCCGGCGCTAAATGTCAACTGAAGTTGGGCGTAGGCGCAGATCGGTCTGCGCCCGGGCGCTAAGTGCCTAGCGCTCGAAATCTACTCCTCTTATGGCGCTAACGGCTGGCGAACGCAACTGAATTTCTAGGCCACAGTACCTAGTCCACATGTGCTCAATAAAGTGTCTAGCAAAAGCTAGCTGTGTTTATAATAAGAATGTCTATTTATTAATGAACATAAGAGGCGCGTTGCAGCAGGTTGATGACAGAATAGTTTGGCATCTCTCTCATTGACATTGCATGAGTCACTGATAATGAATCTGATGCTCTAACAGATTGACTTATGATCATCGGCACAATTCAATGTTCATGTAACCATGACCTCACATTTCTAACTCTTTCCTTTACTCCCCCACAGGACTATCGAGAGCCCCCATCCCCACTGTCCAGGAGGAAGAGCCAGAGCTTCCAGACTCCTCAGAGGAAGCTGCAACCTCTGAGGATGCAGCGTCAGCAGAATTCAGAGCTCCCAGCACCAGCGCAGACACTCACACCTCGGTGGGACCTTCGTGAGATAGAGTAGTGTTGTCACCTGCTGTATTACAGCTCACAAGTGAGCATCAGCTGATGGTGGAGACAGGGACAGCAGTGGAGACTCCTCGTCGGAGGGTGCAGGACTCTGCCAGCTCAGCTCAGCTGCATGTCGACGCATTGCCTCCGGGTCCATCCAGAAGGAGAGCGGTGCTGGAAATCCAGGAACAGGTGCAGGAGCCTCTGGCAGGTTTTGTCTCCAGGGTCGCTGTGAGTGTGGAGCGAATGGAGGAGTCCATCGCAAACATGAGCAGAGCCTTTGTGGAGGCATTGGCGCATGAACGCATCACCGCGGAAAGGATGGCAACCTCTGTGGAAAGGATGGCTACCATAGAGGAGAGGATGGCTACGTCTATAGAGGAGCTTAGTCACCAGGGTATGGAAAACATGGTAATTGTTCAGAATAGACTGACACCACTTGAGAGCGATGGTCAGCTATTGAGCAAACAAACCAGACCTTCATGCAAGTCCTCTGGAGTAGGACTTCCAGTGCAGAAACGGATCCTCATGCCCCCCCCCCCTGCAGTGCAGCAAGGTGCTGTCCAGCCACTTGCTAGCTCTGAAGTGGGGCTGACCTATGAGAGGGATGTTGGTGGCATACAACAAGGAAGTGGGGGCTTCTCTCCAAGCACTCACACGACCATGCCACTGCAGAGCCCTCGGTCAGAGCCCCACCAGAGTCCCCACCCAACTGAGATCGGTGTCTCAACCCCTGCACAGCTGCAGGAGCAGCAGACTGTTGCCGAGCCCTCACAGGTTCGCAACCACAGAGGACACCTGCCAAAGGTGTCGAGACAGGAGCATCAAGAAAGTGAGCAAGGGGCCGCCACATCTGCTGAAGTCACAGGGGAAGCACCACGTAGGTGCACGCATAAGTGGAAGATAATGCACAAGTAGTCACAAGGTTTGTCACTTGGGTGTAATGTTGTGTTTAATTTTGAGAAGCCATCAGTTGCATATTGTCATAAAAAATTCTGATGGCAAGCTGTTGAAGTTGTGGCATGTGTCATTTCACTAATGGGACTTCCACATTGAGGGCTTAGGGCACCTTGCGATTATCAGAATGGTGATCAGAGTGATAGGATTCCATAGGTTCTTCTCTGTTGTCAATGATCTGGTAAGAAGGAGCGAGACTAAAGTGTTTGATTGTGCAGGCTAAGCAAATCTGGTCAGGATGAGTGCATCCCTTGTATCCTGGGCAGCAATATGGTGGCGCACTGGTGCCTTCTGGCCTGTGCATCTTCAGGTGGGTGACTAGCAGCTTGGCACTCCTGTTGATGTTCCTGCTGTTGGCGCTGCTGTTGCTCATGGTTCTGCTGCTGCCATGGCTGGTCTTCATCCAAATCTGATGTCCAGGAGGAAAGGAATTAAATGGTTCCCATGCTTCTAGTATATGCCTCAGTTGAGGAAGCGCTTAGTCAAGGTGGGGAGAGGGGTTTCCAAGGAGGTCACACTGGTGATGGGTGTCAGGCTCCAAACTTCCACAACACTGAGTATGCCTGCTAAAAGTTCCCCACAGACCTGAAACAACAAAGTTCTGCCACCTGCAAATGTTCATTGGTAAAAACTCCTTTGTAATGGTGGAGCTGCTGCTGTTCGTAAGCAATCCACTAGTGAGGCTGCCAGGATTACCTGGCGTGTTCCAGAGGAGGCACGTAGGATGGGGGAAATGTGTTAAAATCGAAAAAGCCTCGCAAAATGGGATTATAGAGGCAATTAAGTGGTTATTAAGGGCCTATCCTGCCTCTTGGAGGGGGTATGGAAAGCGGGTCTGAAAACACGCACTTGGGAAAATTGCTCGGAGGTGGGATGGAGGCAGGAACGAGCCAGCCCGCCAGTTTTGGTGATTTTAACAACTCCCACGCCTCCAAACCCGCCTCCTTGAGGCTGGGAAAATCGAGCCCAAAGTTTTTGTTTAATGTCTCTGCCATTTCCTTATTGCCCATTAGAATTTCCCCTGTCTCTGCCTCTAATGGGCCCACATTTACTTTCACTAATCTCTTCCTATTTACATAGATACATAGATACATAGAAGATAGGAGCAGGAGTAGGCCATTCGGCCCTTCGTGCCTGCTCCGCCATTCGATGAGATCATGGCTGATCCTTTAATTCAGTATCCCGTCCCCGCCTTCTCTCCGTAACCCTTAACCCCTTTTGCCCGTAGAAATATATCTAATTCCCTCTTAAATATATTTAATGAGCTGGCGTACACTGCCCTCTGTGGCAATGAGTTCCACAGGTTCACCACTCTCTGAGTGAAGAAATTCCCCCTCATCTCTGTCCTAAATGGTTTAGCCCTTATCCTTAAATTATGTCCTCTAGTTCTGTTCTCACCCGCCAAGGGAAACATTCCTTCTGCATCCAGTCTGTCTAGACCTGTCAGAATTTTATACACTTCTATGAGGTCCCCTCTCAATCTTCTAAACTCCAGTGTGTACATCCCTAAACTACATAGTCTCTCCTCATAGGTCATTCCCGCCATTCCTGGTATCAGCCTGGTGAATCGCCGCTGCACCCCCTCCATGGCAAGAACATCCTTCCTCAGATGAGGCGACCAAAACTGTACACAGTACTCGAGGTGTGGTCTCACCAGTGCCCTGTACAGCTGCAGCAAGGTATCCCTGTTCCTGTATTCTAACCCTTTTGCTATGAAGGCCAGCATACCGTTTGCCTTCTTGACCGCCTGTTGCACCTGCATGCTCGCCTTCAGTGACTGGTGTACAAGAACACCCAGGTCTCTCTGTACTTCCCCCTCTCCCAATCTATTGCCATTTAAATAATAATTTGCCCTCCCGTTCCTGCACCCAAGGTGGATAACTTCGCACTTGTCCACATTATAGTGCATCTGCCATTTATCCGCCCAATCGCCCAGTCTGTCCAAATCGCTCTGGAGCTTCCTGGTCTCTTCCTCTGAGCCCACCCCCCCTCCTAGTTTAGTGTCGTCTGCAAATTTGGAAATGCTGCATCCGACTCCCTGATCCAGGTCATTAATGTAAATTGTGAACAGCTGGGGGCCCAGGACAGATCCCTGTGGTACCCCACTTGTTACTGCCTGCCATTCAGAAAATGAGCCGTTTATTCCAACTCTCTGTTTTCTATCTGACAGCCAGTTCCCTATCCACGCCAAAACTTTCCCCTTTATCCCATGAGCCTCAATTTTCCATGCTAATCTTTTATGTGGGACCTTATCGAAGGCCTTTTGGAAGTCCAGGTACACCACATCTACTGGCTCTCCCCCATCTATTCTACCAGTTACTCCCTCAAAAAATTCCAATAGATTAGTCAAGCACGATTTACCCTTTGTAAATCCATGTTGACTCTGTCCTATCCTGTCCCCATTTGCTAAGTGCTCCGCTATTTCATCCTTAATGATGGACTCCAGCATTTTGCCCACAACTGATGTAAGGCTTACAGGTCTGTAATTATCTGCTTTTTCCCTACCCCCCTTTTTGAATAGTGGGGTAACGTTAGCTACCCTCCAATCCATCGGCACTGTTCCCGAGTCTAATGAATTCTGAAAAATCATCCTTAGTGCATCCGCTATCTCTAGGGCCACCTCCTTCAGTACCCTAGGATGCATGTTATCAGGCCCTGGGGATTTGTCCACCTTCAATCCCTTTAGCTTCCTTAACACCATATCCTTAGAGATATTGATTTGCGTCAGTTCCTCCTTTGCCAATGTCCCTATTTTTCCCGATATCCCAGGGAGGTTTTTTGTGTCTTCCTTCGTAAAGACTGACCCAAAGTATGCATTTAGTTGATCTGCCATTTCCTTATTTCCCATTATATATTCCCCCGTATCTGACTGCAATGGACCAACTTTGGTTTTCACCAGTCTTTTCCTTTTGATATACTTATAAAAGCTTTTGGAGTTAGTTTTTATATTTTCCGCCAGCTTGTTTTCGTAAGCTATTTTGCCCCTCTTGATTATGCCCTTTGCCCTCCTTTGCTCTATCTTAAACTGTTCCCAATCTTCCGCTCTGGCGCTTTTTTTGGCTATTTTATACGCCCTATCTTTGGATTTTATGCTGTCTCTAATTTCCCCTGTTATCCACGGTTGAGTCACCTTTTTAGATTTCCTTTTATGCCAGATTGGTATAAACAATTTTTGCAATTTTGTCATTCTATCTTTAAATGTTTGCCATTGTTTATCTACCTCCAGTCCTCCCAGGAACGTTGTCCAATCAGACCTACTCAGTTCCCGTCTCATGGCATCATAATTCCCCTTGTTTAAATTCAGGACCTTAGTCTCTGAGTCAATTTCTTCGCTCTCCATTTCGAGTGAGAAATCGATCATGTTATGATCGCTCTGACCCAAGGGTCCCCGTACAACAAGATTACTGATTAGTCCCTTTAGAAATGTTTACAATATGTTTTTATGTCCCTTGTTAATTTACTCTCAATCTTTTTTCTCTTTCCTGATCAATTTCCTGGTCCTCCTTTGCTGAATTCTAAAATCCTCAGGCTTACTACTTTTTTTGGCAACATTATAAGCCTCTTCCTTTGATCTAATACTATCTTTAACTTGTCCAGTTAGCCACGGTTGGACTACTTTTCCTGTGGGGTTTTTGTGCCTTAAAGGATATATATTTGTCGTAAATTATGTATTAATTCTTTAAATGCTAGCCATTGCTTGTCTACCATCACACCTTTTAATGTAGTATTCCAATCTACCTTAGCCAACTCACCCCTCATACCTACTGTAAGAAATAACTATTAGATTCATAGATGAAGTTTGACTCTTAGAACAGAAATTAAAATGCAGTCAGGAACAAATGGTTGAAGCGTCAGCAAGGTCGAATAAAAAACACCAAAAGACAAATGGAAATGATAAGAGGATCGTAAAATGCAAGAAAACACAGGATGATAATATTATAGTTAGACAATAAGGAGCCACAAAGTCATAAAATGTCCTTAAAGAAACATAACAAAACATTCCTCAGAAAGATAAGAGAAAGGCCTCGTCAGCCATGCAGAAAGGGGCAGTGAGAAATGTCTTCTCCCACCACACTTGGATTATACATGATTGACACTAAATAGATCAGAGCCCACCAAAATAACTATAAGAATAGAGGGCTGAGAGAGGGAATCAGACAGCAAGGGACGAAGGCTTCTTCGAGGTGGAAATCAACGCTGGTTCACGCCTAACACCATGACTAAATTTAGCCTCTGAGGTGGATCAATGCTGGCTTGTCCCAGCACCTCCAGCAGCTCGGGGGATGAATCAACAGAAGTGACTGATGCGCTGACTGCAGAGATTTGCTGACCCAAGACCTCCACGCTGCCTCATCGGGCATCAAACCAACCGTCCGTCCGGTCGTGGCATTCCGATTCGGAAGTTATAGATCGTTTCCTTCTGTCACGGATTGTATGTCTATTATACTTAGCTTAAAACATATGTAATAGCTGATTATGCTTTAAAACTGTAGCTCTTTAATAAAAACCCTTTGGGTAATCTGTGTGTGACCTGTGATCCTAAACTTACACTACGTAGTTTGCTTTGTTTATATTTAAGACCCTAGTTTTGGAATTAACTCAATCACTTTCAAACTAAATATATAATTCTATCATATTATGGTCACTTATGCCTAAATGCCCCCTTACTACAGTTATTAATTAACCCTTTCTCATTGCACAATACTACATCTGAAACAGCCTGTTCCCTAGTTGGTTCCTCAACATCCTGATCTAGAAAACTATCCTGCATACATTCCATGAACTCATCCTCCACACTATTACTGCAAATTTGGTTTGCCCAGTCTATATGTAGATTAAAGTCCTTCATGATTACTGTATTGCCCTCGTTACATGCAGCTATAATTTCCTGATTTAAACTCTGCCCTACATTTCAACCATTGGTTGGGGGCCTATAAACAACTCCCACCAATGTTTTCTGCCCCTTGCTGTTTCTTAACTCCACCCAAACTGATTCTACTTCTTGATTTTCTGAACCAAGATCCTTTCTCTCTACTGTCTTTATCCCATCCTTTATCAGGGCTAGCCCTCCTCCTTTTCCATTTTGCCTACCTCTTCTAAAAGTTAAGTATCCTGGAATATTTAGTTCCCAAACTTGGTCACTTGCAGCCACGCCTCCGTAATGGCTATTAGATCAAACCTATTCATTTTTATCTGCGTTATTAATTCATCTATTTTGTTGTGAATGCTTCCTGCATTCAGATATAGTGCCTTTAGCTTTGATTTTTTTTTCTATTTTTCCCTGATGACAACTTAGTCACTGATGCCCTATTAACTTTGTTACTCTCTCTGTCCCTTCGTGTCCCACGCTGCTAATTTTTACCCAAAACTCCGCTCTGCTCTAGAGGCTTGGCATTTCCCTTGCTGCTTTTAAATTTACTCTTTCCTGAATCCTCCCACAACCACCCCCCCGCCCCTTCTTTAGTTTAAAGCCCTGTCTACTGCCCTAGTTATTCAATACACAAGGACACTTGTTCCTGCCCAGTTTAAGTGGCGCCCATCCCAATGGAACAGCTCCCTCTTTCCCCAGTACTGGTGCCAGTGCCCCATGAAGCGTAACCCCTGCCTCCCACACCACTCTTTCAGCCACGCATTTAACCTTCTTATCTGCTTATCCCTATTCCAATTGGCACATGGCTCAGGTAACAATCCGGAGATTATTACCTTTGAGGTTCTGCTTTTTAATTTGGACCCCAACTCCTCAAACTCTCAACAGAACCTCATTTCTAGTTCTAACTATGTTGTTGATTCCTATGAGGACCACGACAACTGGATCCTCCCCTTCCCACTCCAAGTTCTTCTCCAGCCACAAAGAGACCTGGCAGACAACACAGCCTTCGGTACTCCTTGTTGTGGCTGCAGAGAACAGTATCTATCCCCCTGACTATACTGTCGCCTGCCGCATTCCTTTTTACTCCCCCCACTTGAATGGCCTCCTGTACCACAGTGCCGTGGTCAGTTTGCCCATCCTCCCTGCAGTCCTTGTTCTCATCCATACAGGTAGCAAGTACCTCGTACCTGTTGGACAAGGTCAAGGGCTGAGGCTCCTCCATCGCTATATCCTGGGTCCCTATACCTCCCTGACTGGCAGTCACACCCTCCTGTCCCTGACCACTGACTAACTCTAAAGTACTACTTAACCTAAGAAGTGTGACTGCCTCCTGGAACAAAGTGTCCAGGTAACACAGACACCTGATGCATCGTAAATTTCTGCAACTCGTACTCCAGCTCAACAACTCTGAGCCGGAGTTCCTCGAGCTGCAGGCTCTTACGCAGATGTGGTTGCTTGGGATCTCGTTGGTCTCCACCAACTCCCACATGCTGCAGTTACAACACACCACATGCACTGCCATCTCTATCTAACATTATTTTATTTATACATTAGTTTCAGTTTTTATTCAAACAATTATTTTAGTTTTAATTAGTTCATTTAGATTAAGTTATTAATTCAATAAACTTATAGTAGTTAATACTCTCCCAGTTCTGAATTTAATCCCCTTACCTAACCTAGAGAGCAAGAGAGCTGTAATACTCACCAACCGATCACCGACCTGCTGTCCTGTGACGTCACTCCTTGATATTTTTGTTGTTTCTGAATTCGAATGTGCCGCCACTGCTCAGGTCCGCTCTGCCCGAGGCCTTCTCCCCGCTATTCTTGTACCACCGCTCAGGGCCGCTCTGTAAAGGGTGGTGGTGTGGGTCTGGTCAGCTTCACCTCTGACTCCCTTGAGCGGTTCGAATCGCTCCCACTCCCTTTTTGTTCTAGACTTTGGACTTATTTGGGCGTTGTAATGAACTTGCAACAGACACCTGGGTTGGTCAAAAGAATTGAGATCTTTATTTTGAAACAGGAAAATATACAGTACAATAAAACTTATGCTCTAAAAGGGTGGGGAACACTCAGAATATGTGAGGGAGAATTACAATAGACAAAATCCCTTACCCTCCCAACCCCACTATCCTAATTAGGTTGAAATACAGAGGACCAGGAAATGCTCACCAAACGACCTTCTTGACAGATTGTAGAGGTTCGCGATTTCGGGGTGCTCCTTAGTTGTGGCGGTTGGGGCCTGCCATACCCCGGACATGGTAGAAGACTGCACCTGCATTGGGTCTTCAGTTTGGGTTTGTTAGCTGCGTAGTTTGGATGTATCGGGTAAGTACCCAATTTTCTTTGGTTAGGCTAAGTTTTAGGGTCTTTTGTGTCAAAATCTTACCCAGGGGTAAGTCAGACTAGCCTGTAGAGTGGAAACAAGTCTTTGATTTTCGGTGGTTGGTTTCTTGTTGGTCGCGGTGGCCTAGTATTACCTGGTTGGTGGTAATATTGATAGTTGTTGGTTTCTTGAGGTCTTCGGTTGCCGCGATCTCCTTTCTTCTTCTTTGCTTCAAGTCTCCGATTCTGATGATGATCCGTTGAACTGTACTGTGCTCTCGCTGACTGAGCTGAACTTCTTCTCCGATCTTACTGGAACCAACTGAGCTGACTGCACTGAACTGATTCACTGGACAAACAGGCCTCAATTGTACTGGTTTGAGGCCTGGCTTATCTGACCGCCAAATCTCTGGTTTCTTTGTTAAGTTTTGGCGGGCTCATTATTTTTAATATGTTTTAAACTTTAACGAGCTTCGGGGATGGCCCATCTGTTCTTAATTGGCCTTTAACTGGTTTCGGGATTGCCTTGAAACCAGTTTAAAAAATGCAAAACGTTTTGGAAATCTCGCTGATTGGTTTTGAACTACTGTTTGATTGTTGTTTCCTGCTGGGCCATGTTCTCTTTTGTTTTGCTGTGGGCATGTACTGTTTTAGTCATGTACTTTGGGGCTCTGCAAGTTTCGGCAGGAACAGGTTTTATTGTCTTTATGTAAAGGCTGAGGTGGCCCAGGACCTTTCCAGACGGCCCAATACTCAAACTATCTGCTTCGGGGGCCCATTTCACCTCCCCTCTGTCACAGCTTTTCATAGAAACATAACATAGAAGATAGGAGCAGGAGTAGGCCATTCGGCCCCTCGAACCTGCCCCGCCATTCAATGCGATCATGGCTGATCATCCAAGTTCAGTACCCGGTCCCTGCTTTCTCCCCATACCCCTTGATCCCTTTAGCCTTAAGAAATATATCCAACTCCTTCTTGAATATATTTAATGAATTGGCCTCTACTGCCTTCTGTGGTAGAGAATTCCACAGGTTCACCACTCTCTGGATGAAGAAATTCCTCCTCATTTCTGTCCTAAAAGGCCTACCCCTTATCCTTAGACTGTGGCCCCTGGTTCTGGATTCCCTGACCATCGGGAACATCCACCCTGCATCTAGTCTGTCCAGTCCTGCCAGAATTTTATAATTTTCAATGAGATCCCCTCTCATTCTTCTAAACTCCAGCGAGTACAAGCCCAATCGACCCAATCTCTCCTCATACGTCATTCCTGCCATCCCAGGTATCAGCCTGGTGAATCTTCGCTGAACTCCTTCCATGGCAAGAATATCCTTCATCAGATAAGGCGACCAAAACTGCACACAATACTCAAGATGTGGTCTCACCAAGGCCCTGTACAACTGCAGCAAGACATCCTGGTTCCTGTACTCAAACCCTCTCGCTATGAAGGCCAACATACCATTTGCCTTCTTAACCACCTGCTGCACCTGCATGCTTACCTTCAGCGACTGGTGCACAAGGACACCCAGGTCTCGTTGCACTTCCCCTTCTCCCAATCTATTGCCATTCAGATAATAATCTGCCTTCCTGTTTTTGACACCAAAGTGGATAACCCCACATTTATCCACGTTATATTGCATCTGCCATGCTTCTGCCCAATCACCCAACCTGCCCAAATCATCCTGTAGTTTCTCGGCATCCTCCTTACAGCACACACGCCCACCCAGCTTTGTGTCGTCTGCAAATTTGGAGATATTACATCTAGTTCCCTTGTCTAGATCATTCGCAGGTCTGAACATGCCTTTTAAACCAGCCAAAATCTTCCTGGGGTTTTGATTTTTAAATCCCTTTGGCCCAATATTTCCTTCAAACAGTTCAATATCTCTTCTTTTCTTACTCTGGGGGAACTTGTGTAATTTTGCGAGCCTTACAGCTCTGCGCGAGGCCTTCTCCCCGCTGTCCTTGTACTGCCGCTCAGGTCCGCTCTGCCCGAGGCCTTCTCCCCGCTGTTCTTGTACTGCCGCTCAGGTCCGCTCTGCCCGAGGCCTTCTCCCCGCTGTTCTTGTACTGCCGCTCAGGTCCGCTCTGCCCGAGGCCTTCTCCCCACTGTTCTTGTACCACTGCTCAGGTCCGCTCTGCGCGATGCCTTCTCCCCGCTGTCCTTGTACTGCCGCTCAGGTCCGCTCTGCCCGAGGCCTTCTCCCCGCTGTTCTTGTACTGCCGCTCAGGTCCGCTCTGCCCGAGGCCTTCTCCCCGCTGTTCTTGTACCACCGCTCAGGTCCACTCTGCGCGAGGCCTTCTCCCCGCTGTTCTTGTATCACCGCTCAGGTCCGCTCTGCCCGAGGCGTTCTCCCCGCTGTTTTTGTACTGTAAGATTCGCAATTTTCAGCAAAAATCACGCAAGAAAAACTGGATAAAATAAGACTGTTTATTGACCAAAGTAAGCTTGCACAGAAAAACCTTTGATAAAAGGGCATACAAAATGGCCGCCAGGCCCCGTGATCAGTTTCTGAACCATTTTATTTCTGTTACTGCAAGCCAGACAGGCTTGTGGATTGAAGACAGTGAGCCCGCGAAAGCCAGTATCTGGGAACCGAAACTCAGAGGAACAGCATACATATTCAATGGATTACAAGTACAGGATGGGGCCCATCTAGATATGGGCGGACAATGCAAAATCACTCATACCCATTTATTGTACAAAGGAAAAACCGTTTAGCAGCCATCAAGGAAAATCTCCGGACCGATCAATATGCGAACCGAGCCGCGGTGACAATGCATAAGACATTAAAAGACATTATCGGCCAGGAAGGCCAGTTTAAGTTATCACCGGCTCCGTTGCAAGACAAAGCGCCCCTGCAGAGATTTCTGCCCGCCAAAATTAATACAAAGACAGGACTATGATTTGGCGGGAGATAAGACTGTTCCAAAAGAGTATAACTATGGATTGAAAGTCCATATACGTTACTTCTTCAACTTCTTCGGACGGGGCCAGGATCGGCGCCCCTTCCACTTCGGCAGATGCAGAATCGATGAAAACATTTTCGTCTTTTTAAAGACGGACGGTTTCGGTAAAAGGACAACGTGGTCGGTGTTCAGCCAAACAAGGCTCGGCCACGACGAGAAGACGACGAGGGTGGCCCGGGTGCTGGGGTCGGGAGATCATCGACGACCCAGGCCGACGGAGAAGAAACCCTCTGGAGAACCGACCAGGCCGGAGACAAAAGGACAGTCCGGGCCTGACACTTCCGTGTCTCAACATCCCATTGGGTTGTTGTTCTACTCCATGAACAAAAATCCACGACAGGCTTAGTGGATCTCAACCTTGACGAGCGCTCACCGAGGCTGTGTCTACCCCATCGCCTCGAGAGAGAGAGAGAATATCGACTGCGCCAGAAGTTTCCAAATCCACGTGACGACGGAAAGCAGTGTCAAAAGGGCTGCGAACCCCCCCTTCCTCACGATTTCGAGAGTGGTGAGCATGATCCCAGGTTCCCCAGGTCGAAACTTAGTTTAGGTATAGGGGAGGGAGTTAAGGGAAATCGTAATGTGTTTCCCCTTTTACGATGTGCCGTGTGTTCCCCATTTCCATAGAGTCAAGTTCATAAATTTGTGCATGATTGTAGTTGCTTTAATCTGTGCCTATGACATGTATTTTGTAATGCTTCAAACTGTTTAAAAATAAAAGCATCCATTTCGTGCTATTCAGCCTGGTCTATTGAGTCCTTTTCTCTGCACTACTGTTCTCTGCATCTAAGTCCAAGGTCTAGAACCGTAGGGGGAGTGGGTCGAACCACTCAAGGGTAATTCTTGCACGAAGCCTGGCAGGAGGCCAGAACGGGCAAGAGAGCAGGAAAAAAACCCCTACAGTACTGCCGCTCTTCCTCTTGCCAATAGAAGGTTTGTATGAAATTCAAGCTGGTGACTGTCCTGCAACATTCGTATCTCCAACACTTCTCAGTACTGGAATCACTTCCTCCTCATATGGGGTTAAAAGACATATCATGGGGCCATCCTCTTTTTCTTTCTTTTTTGTTATGTGCCATTATAACTTCCAGGTGAAAGTTGGTGGGTACAAAGGGCACTCTGCTGCATGATAGGCTTCAATGGTAAGCATGGAAAGTACTTTAAGACAGTGAAAGGGAGGTAATTGTAAGCAGCATGCATGCATTAATGGAAAGTAATGGTGGTTTTATTTTATCATGGTTAATCTGGTAACGTTATTAAACCTCTCAGATATTGCTTCTATATACAATGTAGGGTGGAGGTGGCAGTCACCAGCTCCTCCCATTCTCCCTGTGCCACTCTGCTTTGGGTCTTTGGCACTCAATTTCTCCATGAGAATTTCAATAACCCCATGTGAGAAATAGGTAATTGGCCTCCTACACTCATTCAAGGCATGAGCATGGAAATTCTGCTATCTTATGAGGCAGTAGACATGGATTAAAGGGAAGGAAATTAGTGTGGAATAAAAGCAGAAAATGCTGGAAATACTCAGCAGATCAGGCAGCATCTGTAGAGAGAGAAATAGAGTTAACGTTGCAGGTCGATGACCTTTTGTTAGAACTGGAAAAGTTAGAGATGTAACATATTTTAAGCAAGTGCAGGAGCAGGGAAAGGGAGGAGCGGAGGAAGGAACAAAAGGGAAGATCTGTGATAGGGTGGAAGGCAGGAGAGATTAAATGACAAAAGGTATGATTGTACAAAGCAAAAGGAGATGGTAATGGGACAAGTAAAGAAACAAAAGATGAGTCTAGAAGAGGCGTAAATGAGAATGGCAGAATCATCAACAGCTACTATGTGAAAAAATAGGGGCAGAAGTTATGGTCTGAAATTGATGAACTTGATGTTGAGTCTAGAAAGCTGTAAATTGCCTAATAGGAAGATGAGGTGCTGTTCCTCGAGCTTATGTTCAGATTCGTTGGAACAGTGTAAGAGGCCAAGGACAGAGAGGTCAGAGTGGGAGTGGAGCGGAGCATTAAAATGACAGGTGACCGGAAGCTTGGGTTCACACTTATGGACTGAATGGATGGTTCCGCAAAGCGGTCACCCAATTTGTGTTAGGTCTCCCCAATACAGAGGAGACCACAACGTGAGCAGCGAATACACTATACTAAATTGCAAGAAGTACAAGTAAATCACTGTTTCACCTGGAAGGAGTTTTTGGGGCACTGGACAGTGGATTGGACATGAAAACAGGCATGGGGATTGTTGTTCATGTACCTTTAAGGGGATAACTGGTCTTAGACTGCAGTACCGGCAGTGACCACTCCTGTATAAAAGGCCCTAGCAGGTTTCTGTAGTTCAGTTCAAGCTGCCTCTTGTTCAGTAAAGTACCTGTTAAACTGTTCTCCCGAAGTCTGTGTATTATTGAGGTGTGGACATTACAGTGGCGACGAGTAAGTTCGAATTCACCTGCAGTGTGGCATCATCTCATGGGGATCTCGCCTGAAAGGAAGGTCCTGGAAGGTCGTAGTCTGAGCAACAGGCGTCGACCGAGGGCAACCGCCCAAAGAATCCATCGGTGTTTGGAGAATTGCGGGGGAGACTGTGGTTCCAGCGAATCGTGCTGGTAGCAGGTAGCGCGCTGACCCTTCCGGACTGCGGCGGGCTCAAGCTCGATCGAGCGGCTCTACAAATCGGGCCGCGTAGCGTCGCTGGGAAAAGAAAACAAGAGAGAGAGGGTGGAGCGCACAGGGCGCGGTCGGTGCTCGAGAACAGGACAGCGGAGAGAAACTAAACGGGGGGGGGGGGAAGGAAAGCGAGATGTGCCGAAGCTGTGGGTCGCCGCCATTACCCCATAGAACGCTAGGAGCAGTGTGGCAGTAAGGGGAAGAAGCAAAAGCGCGGGAGGCGCCATTTTATCCCGTTGGGGAAGAAGCAAAAGCGTGGGAGGCGCCATTTTATTCCATTGGGGAAGAAGCAAAAGCGCGGGAGGCACCATTTTAAATCGCCCAAGATGCCAAAAAGCGGCAGTATCACTGCTTTCAACAACGAGGTAGAAGACTGGACCACGTACGTGGAAAGAATTGAAGTGTACTGCAAGGCAAATGAGGTGGCTGATGGAAAGAGGGCATCGGTATTATTAAATCTGATGGGTGCGAGTACGTACGACCTATTGCGGAATTTAATTACCCCAGCTAAACCAATGGAGAAAGGTTTTGAGGAGATTGTTCATATCTTACAGGAACATCTAAGCCCTACACCACTGCTGATAGCAGAAAGATTCAAGTTCCATAAAAGAAACCAGCACAAAGATGAGAGCAATGCTGACTATCTTACGGAACTACGCAAGTTATCGAAGCACTGCCAGTTCGGAGCAGGACTGGCAGACACCTTATGGGATAAGTTTGTCTGTGGGCTCCAGAGTGAAGGAACCCAGAAACGACTACTTTCAAAAAAGGACCCGAAGCTAGAACTGGCTTTCAGCGTGGCAGTATCCTACGAAGCAGCAGCACGGGGAGCTGCGGAAATACAACAGAAACCACAAGAATACAGCGCTAACGAAATGGCGTTTGGAGCTGAAAAGTGCTATCGCTGCGGCAGAACAACCCATGAGCAGAAGGACTGCTGATTTAAAGATAAAATATGCAGGCAATGCGGGAAAATGGGACATATAGCAAGAGTCTGCAGGTCGGGAAAGAAGACCAACACGACAAGAACTATTAAGGAACAGTACAGGAAAGTAAAGAAACTGACAGATAGTAGTTCAGAAGATCAGGAGAGTGATAAGGACTCCGGGAGCAGGCGACTAAGTTGTTTAAAGTTACACAACGTGATCGCAAAAGAAGATCACAGAACCATTTGGGTCACCCTCAGGATAGCAGGGTCCCCAATGAAGATGGAATTGGACACAGGATCAGCCCTAACTGTCATGAATCGACGAGACTATGAGCGGCTTTTCTCACACATACCCTTAAAGGACACGACCATTGTATTGAAGACATACACGGGGCAAAAGGTCTACCCCAGAGGAAAAATAAGGGTGCCAGTTGAATACAACGGAAAGGAAACACAGAAACTATACATGTATATACTACGAGATGGAGGACCACCATTATTGGGACGTGAATGGATCTGAAGACTACAATTGGATTGGCATTCCATTCTGGCACTAACTGACTGACAAAAAAGATGATGACGTCGCACCTGGACGTCTGTCACAAATTCTATCTGACGCGGAAGAGGTGTTCCAACAAGGACTTGGGACTCTAAAAGGAGTAAAGGCAACCATAAAGATTGAGGATAACGCAACCCCAAAATTTTTCAAGGCCAGACTGGTGCCATACGCGATACGCCCAGCTGTGGAAGCTGAACCGGAGAGTCTGGAGCGTTCGGGGGTGCTGTCTAAGGTGGACTGGAGCGAGTGGGCCACACCCATCGTTCCTGTAATGAAGAAAGCATTGAGCAACACGCCTGGGGAGCCAAGGAAGGTTCGCATCTGTGGGGACTTCAAGGTGACTGTAAACCCAGTCCTGCACACAGTACAGTATCCGCTTGCGTGGATAGAAGATATTTTCGCCTCACTATCTGGAGGGAAACGTTTTACAAATATTGACCTGGCTCAAGCGTATCTACAAATGGAGGTGGAAGAAGCATCTAGGAAATACCTCACGATAAACACTCACAAAGGCCTTTACCAGTACAATCGACTGGTATTTGGGGTAGCATCACCCCCGGCTATGTGGCAGAGGGCAATGGAACAAGTCCTGCAAGGGATCCCGGGGACCCAGTGTTATTTGGACGACATCCTGGTTACGGGCGAAAATGACAATGAACACCTTGCCAACCTGGAACAGGTGCTCACGAGATTGCAGGAATATGGGCTACGAGCCAACCGTCCCAAATGCAAGTTCTTCAGGAGACAAATCTCGTATTGTGGCCACATGATTGATGAGGAAGGGTTGCATAAGTCGCCGGACAAGATTGAGGCTGCAGTCAAGGCTCCAGCACCAGAAAATGTGTCGCAACTGAGGTCGTTCCTCAGGTTGGTGAACTACTACCATAAGTTCTTGCCGAATTTATCAACAATTCTGCACCCACTGAACGCCCTCCTTCAAACTGGTGTAACATGGAAATGGAGTGATGAGTGTAAGCGTGCCTTTCAGGAATGTAAATGCCAAATCACTTCAAAAGAAGTATTGGCCCACTACAACCCAACACTACCGATTCGGTTGGCATGTGATGTGTCACCTTACGGCATTGGAGCGGTGCTGTCACACAAATTCCGTGACGGTTCAGAGAGGCCAATAGCCTTTGCATCGCGCTCGCTAACCTCAGACGAGCGTAACTACGCCCAGATTGACAGAGAGGCCCTCAGCCTGGTGTGGGGGGTGAAGAAGTTCAATCACTATCTGCACGGGCAGATATTCACCCTACTGACTGATCATCAACTCCTGGTCTCAATTTTTAACCCAAAGAAGGACGTTCCGGTGATGACGGCGCAATGGCTGCAAAGATGGTCACTTTTTCTAGGGGCACATCAGTATGACAGAGTACAAAGGTACAAAACAACATGGAAACGCTGATGGGCTGTCGCGCCTACCGTTGCCTACAGCGGAAGAAGCACCTGCAGTGGACCCTGTGGAGATATTCCATGCGACCATAGCCGAATGTTTGCCTGTTACAAACGCAAGTATTGAGAAGGAAACCCGAAATGACCCGACACTCTCTCGGGTCTATGATTTGACGGTGAAGGGATGGCCAGCATATGGCGACTCACTGTTGCCAGCATTCTCGCCAAGGAGGGAACAGCTGTCAGTGTGCCGGGGAACCTTGATGTGTGGATCCCGAGTGGTAATTCCACCCAAGTTGAGAGATAGAGTACTCAATGAGCTTCACGAGGGTCATCTGGGAGGGGTAAAAATGAAGAGCCTAGCCAGGGCGTTTGTGTGGTGGCCGGGAATCGATAAAGAAATCGAGGATATGACCAAGAGATGCACAGGATGCCAGAAGGTCCAAAACGCTCCACCACAGGCCCCGCTACATCCATGGGCGTGGCCCTCATCTCCATGGCAACGGGTACACATTGATTTCGCTGGTCCATTTATGGACTCAATGTTTCTAAGCGCTGTGGACGCCCATTCGAAATGGCCAGAGGTCATTAAAATGTCCGCCACCACCACGGAGAAAACTATTGCAGTCCTAAGGATCATCTTCACCAGGAATGGGTTGCCAGAACAGATCTGTTCCGACAATGGCCCACAGATTGTGTCTGAGGATTTCCGGAGGTTCCTGAAGAATAATGGGGTGAAACATTACACATCTGCCCCATATCACCCAGCCACAAATGGATTGGCTGAGAGGTTTGTTCAGACATTTAAAAAGGCCATAAAGGCAATGTATAATGATGACATACCACTGCAACACAAGGTGGATAACTTCATGTTTGCTTAACGGAATGCGACACATGCAGTAACCAACCAAACTCCAGCCGTACTGTTTTTCAACCGGAGACTAAGATGTCGCTTGGATTTTCTCAAACCAAACATAAGACGAGATGTTGAGGATAAGCAGTTCCAGCACATAAATGAGAAGCCAACCAGGAGCTTCAAGATAGGGCAACCAGTCTTGGCCCGCAACTACCGAACAGAAAAATGGCAGCCAGGCACGATATGCACACAACAGGGACCACTAATGTACACAGTGGACGTTGGAGAGAGCATCGTGAGACGCCATGCTGACCAGATTCTAGAGTCACAGGAACAAGCCAAACCTGTACCACAAGTATGTGCACCTGGTAATGAGCCCGAAGTACAGATCGCGTCTACCTCAGAAGCAGGGGTATTGGAAGCTGACTAACCAACCAATGACAATGAGCCAGAATTGACTCCACCGCCAGAACAGGATACTCAAGAAAGGATTTCAGTTGAGGTATATATTACTGAGAAAATTGTAATTGTAATTAATTATTAATTAGTTGTTAAATGAATGTTATGTACTGTTTATCTAAAAGGGGAGGAATTGTTGCGTATGTACCTTTAAGGGAATAACTGGTCTTAGACTGCAGTACCGGCAGTGACCACCCCTGTATAAAAGGCCCTAGCAGGCTTCTGTAGTTTCAGTTTCAAGCTGCCTCTTGTTCAGTAAAGTACCTGTTAAACTGTTCTCCCGAAGTCCGTGTATTATTGAGGCACGGACTTTACAGGGATCGTGATGCACGATCAGCCTTGCCCGTTGAAAGGACCTTCGTGCTGCCTGCTAATTACAATGATTGCAGCGTTCAGTCCAGCTGCTGATTGGCTGAATGCTCAGCAGGGTGCCCAGGTTCGTGCGAGGCTAGCTCCAATTAAAGCTAGCCTCCACTTCTTAAAGGCAGTCTGCACCTTTTAAAAGGGAGGCGCATTCTGCCTGCAGCAGCTGCTGGATCTGGTTGTGGAGGCAAGTGTGACTGAATAATGGCTCAACAGGCCAAAGAGGGCTCCATGGTTCTCAGGCGCAGCACTAGAGACCTTAGTGCAGGGGGTGGAGAGGAGGAGACAGGTCCTCTATCCGCAGGAGGGCCAGGAGGCCCTCCAGACACACACTGCAAAGTCAGTGAGAGCAAATAGCCAACGCGGTCAATGCCAGCAGTGTTGACCCGAGTGCCAAAAGAAGTTCAATGACCTCATACAAGTCATCAAGGTCAGTGAATGCATCGTCAAATGCCATTTCCCTCCAACTGCACCAACAGCCTCAGCAACTGCTCAATTCACCACACCCCTATCACTCACCTACCAACAATCTCTATCAATCACAACTCATGCCTCACGTCATAGCTTCATCTCATCCTCACAAACTTACCACTGCTGCAAGCTTCACACCCACATCTCGCACGGGTCTTTTTCTGAGTGGCAGGCAGTGACGAGTGGGGTACCGCAGTGATCGGTGCTAGAACGCCAGCTATTCACAATATATATAAATGATCTAGACAAGGGAACTAGATGTAATATCTCCAAGTTTGCAGATGACACAAAGCTGGGTGGGCGTGTGTGCTGTGAGGAGGATGCAGAGAAACTCCAGTATGATTTGGACAGGTTGGGTGATTATACTGCATTTGCCATGCATCTGCCCAATGTGGATAAATGCAAGGTTATCCACTTCAGTGGCAAAAACAGGAAGACAGATTATTATCTGAACGGCAATAGATTGGGAAAAGGGGAAGTGCAACAAGACCTGGGTGTCCTTGTGCACCAGTCGCTGAAGGTAAGCATGCAGGTGCAGCAGGCGGTTAAGAAGGCAAATGGTATGTTGGCCTTCATAGCGAGAGGATTCGAGTACAGGAGCAAGGATGTCTTGCTGCAGTTATACAGGGCCTTGGTGAGACCACACCTTGAGTATTGTGTGCAGTTTTGGTCGCCTTATCTGAGGAAGGATGTTCTTGCCATGGAGAGAGTGCAGCGAAGATTCACCAGACTGATACCTGGGATGGCAGGGATGACGTATGAGGAGAGATTGGGTCGATTAGGCTTATATTCGCTAGAGTTTAGAAGAATGAGAGGGGATTCATTGAAACTTATAAAATTCTAACAGGACTAGACAGACTAGATGCAGGAAGGATGTTCCCGATGGCGGGGGAGTCCAGAACCAGGGGTCACAGTCTAAGGATCAGGGGTAAGCCATTTAGGACTAAGATGAGGAGGAAGTTCTTCACCCAGAGAGTGGTGAACCTGTGGAATTCTCTGCCACAGAGGGCAGTTGAGGCCAATTCATTAAATATATTCATGAAGGAGTTGGATATATTTCTTGAGGCTAAAGGGATCAAGGGATATGGGGAGAAAGCAGGGACAGGGTACTGAATTTGGATGATCAGCCATGATCTCATTAAATGGCAGAGCGGGTTCGAGGGGCGAAATGGCCTACTCCTGCTCCTGTCTTCTACACCTTGCACACATTACCAGCTATCCAACCACATCACCCAAACACATTGCATCACACTCACTAACACACTTCTCTCTCTTTCAAGGCAAGTTGGCTCATAACCGTAGGCAGCAGCAACTAACCAGCATGGGATGGGCAAGGCTGCATATCCTTACCCAGCTGGAGGAGAGGGAGCTTGACATTATTGGATGGGCCATCACTGAGGCCATAGCGAGCAGCGAGGCTGAAGCCATTGAAGATGATGGTAGGCTCATACCTAATCCTCCATCTCACGTCCCACTTCCCCCTCATCCCACAATCTCTTCTCACTTACAAGCAGCTGATTGTGTAATCATGCACATCTTGCTTTCCCCTCCTCCCCTCATCACAACCCTATCCTTGTGCCTTTCACCTTTCAGATAAGCAAGAACTCCAACCTGGCCAGGCAGTGCATGAAGAGCAAGAGGAGTGTGATGGCGAAGAAAAGACGCCATCACTTGATCTCACACTCGCAAGCACCAGCTCAGATATTGGCACTGCGTGTACTTTAGAGGGTAGTATCGAGAGCGGGATCTGCACATGGTGAGTCACCAGGCATGAGTGGCCTGCAGCCAGGGCAGTGGGAAAAGGTGGCACAAGTCCCAGCTTCCCAGAGGGCGAGGTCGCACATAAGTTCTGCTGCAGAGGACTCAGATGATAACTTTGATTAGGCGGCCTACTGAAGAAGGCTGATGGGCGTGCACACAGAAATGCTTGGTGCGTTGGCAGGCCTGCCAGAGAACCTGTTGTCACTGTAAAGGAGCATGGAGGAGTCCGGCACCAAAGTTGCACAGGGCTTTGCGCAGAGCTTGGAATCCATGATTTCCAGGATGGAAGTGTTGGGCAAATTGTGGACCCAACCATGATGCAGGATGATGGCTGATGTCCCAGCTTCCATTGCAGCATAAGCACAAGTTCTGTAACCACCTTCTTGGTGAAGCGAAGCCACTGAACGACTGCTCCTGGCTTAGGTACAGGTACAAGAAGTGTTCCCTGAAGACCCTAGGTGGGTACGGCCTCCTGTTAAGAGCCCTCCCCCTCCTCCACCCCCTCCTCCCTCTGAGCAGCTTGACTTCTTTGCTGTCTCTGCTGCATCACCCTTTCATGCTGCAGCCCAAGGGGTCTGCAAATATAGCCCCCATGACTGGGAGCAAGTGGTGTACTCCAAAGCCTTCTAGTAGCAGCCAATGCCTTCCCAACATCCAGCAACACTCCTTGCACACTATCAATTTTTCAAATCTCTTCCAGCAACCCAGTACTCCTACAAACTCTGCAAGTTCCTGGGACTAGGGGCAGGGTCACTGGCATAAGGCTTCGGAAGCTAAGCAGAGCCAGGCCTAGTTAATACCTGGAGGGGTGACCATCAGGGAAGACCAGGTGCAGAAGGTCACGGAAGGAGCCCCGAGGAGGGGCGGTTGGTGAGAAGGTCACGGAAGGAGGAGCGGCTGGTGAGCAGGCCCGGGCGTTGGACTGAAGATTGTCGGACAGGAGGAATGGTGGAAATGGAATGGCGGCGCGCACCGACGCAGCGGCTTTGCTTCTCCCAGTCATGGGAGCTTGCAAGATCACATTTCGTTGTTCATGTACTTGTACTTGTGCAATGACAATAAAGTTGAATTATTATTATTATTACATAGCAATAAGCAACTAACCTGCAAGTTGGATATATCCCTTTAAGCAGGGGGGTCTCTCATGCAGCTGAACGCACGTTCAGCTATGCGTGTTTAGGAGAGGGCATAAAATAGCGCTGCGAGGTTCAAAATGGCAGGTTGTGCATCAAATCTGCATTACACGCTGACTGATGTCACAATCTGCCTACTCTGCATGCTGCCGGCATTTGCACGTACCGCCCGCACTGTCACCCTCACCAGGACGCCGTTCAGCACGAGCTACACCAGAAGTGGGCGGAAGCCATTTCTCCTTCAAAACTGGCAAAATCTATCGGCGCTACGGAGCTGAATTTTGCGGCCATTGAGTCCAATAGCAGGGGTGCCGATCAGGCAAACTGCTCTACCCTGGATGGTATTAGGTTTCTTAAGTGTTGTTGCAGCTGCACAAATCCAGGTGAATACCAAGTATTCCATCACACTCTTGACTTGAGCTTTATAGATATTAGAGAGACTTTAAGTGGTGAGGAAGTGAGCCACTCATCGCAAGGGCTGTGCTGCTCTTGTAACCAGGATATTGGTATGCTGGTCCAGTTAAGCTTCTCATCAGTGGTGACCTCCAGGATGTTGATGGTAAGAGACTTGGCAATAATTGTTCTATTGAATGTCAGGGGGAAATGTTTGGGCTTTCCCTTTTTTCTAGATGGCCATTACCTTGCACTGATGTGTTGTGAATGTTACCTGCCACTTGTCAGCCCAAGACTGGATGTTGTCCATGTCCTGCTGTAGGCTGGCATGGGCCGCTTCATTTTTTGAGGAGTTGTGAATGGAGCTGAAAACTGTGAAATCATCAGCAAACTGTCCCACTCCTGACCTTGTGATGGAGGAAAGGTCACAGATGAAGCAGCTAAAGACAGTTGAGCTGAGAAATTCCCATCCTTGTTTTCAAATCCCTCCATGGCCTTGCCCCTCCCTATCCCTGTAATCTCCTCCAGCCCCACAACTCCCCCCCCAACCCCGAGATATCTGCACTCCTCTAATTCTGCCCTCGAGCATCCCTGATTATAATCGTTCAACCATTGGCGGCTGTGCCTTCTGGGGCCTAGGCAACAAGCTCTGGAATTCCCTGCCTAAAACTCTTCGCCTCTCTACCTCTCTTTCCTCCTTTAAGATGCTCCTCAAAACCTGCCTCTTTGACCAAACTTTTGGTCACCTGTCCTAATTTCTCCTTATTTGGCTTGGTGTCAAATTTTTTGTCTTCTAATACTCCTGTGAAGTGCCTTGGGAAGTTTTACTGCGTTAAAAGGTGCTATATAAATACAAGTTGTTGTTGTTGTTGTTGAATGCTTCCCTGAGGAACTCCTGCAGTGATGACCTGAAAGACTTGCATTTATATATCGCATTTCATGACCACCGGACGTCCCAAAGCGCTTTAGAACAAGTACTTTTTGAAGAGTAGTCACTGGTGTAATGTAGGAAAGGCGGCAGCCAATTCATGCACAGCAAGCTCTCACACACAGCAGTGTGATGACCAGATAATGTGTTTTTTAGTGATGTTGATTGCGGGATTAATATTGGCCGGGACACCAGGGATAATTCCCTTGCACTTCTTCGAAATAGTGCCATGGGATCTTTACTCCACCCGAGAGAGCAGACGGGGCCTCTATTTAACGTCTCATCCGAAAGACGGCACCTCCGACCAGTGCAGCACGCCCTCAGTACTGCACTGGAGTGTCAGCCTAGCTTTATGTGCTCAAGTCTTTGGAGTGGGACTTGATCCCACAACCTTCTAACTCAGAGGCAAGGGTGCTACCCACTGAGCCAGGGCTGACCTGGAGCTGCAATGATTGGACCTTCAACAACCATAAGCATCTTCCTGGACGTCAGGTAGGACTCCAGCCACTGGAGAGTTTTTCCATTGACAGCCATTGACGTCAGATGTGCTAGGAATTCTTGGCGCTATATTCAGTCGAACGGTACCTTTCAATTTAGGTGAAACAACTCGTTAATAATGAGCACAAAAGATTTGCAGACAGGCTACAAATGAGCAAAAATGAACCAAAGCATCGGGCGACTGAAAAAAATCACTATAGTGTTGAGATACCGCGGCAAACGTGGGAGTCGAGACAGAGCTATTGAAAACACAACTGCTTTATTCTGACCACATGGCAAACAGGAACTAGAAAAGCCCGCACATCCACTTAAATACTTCCCAGACAGGAAGTGCTCCCGGCAGCCTGTCCCTGCGGGAAACAAGTTGCTGGAGGAAAGGGCCCCCGGCTGGGGGCTTCTGCTTAGACTGTCTGTGCCGCCGTGAGCGGATTATGTCCAGTGGTGGCGTGTCGCCACAGAGCTCCCCCCAGAATCCGCTTAGGAGGAGTGGACGAGTCGTGACGGTGGTCTAATGGTTCTGCCGCAGCGGCTCTGAGTGGTCGCCGGTCTGGTTGGTTGGGTCAGGCGGTTCGCCGCCGGCTGTGCTGGCTTGCCGGGGGGACGGCCTCTGGCTGGAGGCTGGGCCACGGGGACCTGTTCCCCTGGTTCTGTGTGTGCTGGTTTGAGCCGGTCGATGGAGACTGTCTCGACCCTGTCGCCGAGTCGCAGCTTGAATACCTTGTCCCCGGTTTGTAGTACCTCGTACGGACCATCGTACGGGGGTCGCAGGGGCCCGCGGTGCACGTCGTGTCGCACGAAGACGAAGCGCGCCTGCTGTAAATTTGGCAGGACGTGAGGTGCGAGTTCGCCGTGTCGGTTGACCGGAAGTGGGGCGAACTGCTGAGCGGAAGAGAAAGAGTCGAGCCGCTGCTGTTCGGCCGACCAAGACTTGGTAGGCTCCGGAAGGAATTCGCCTGGGACGCGCAGCGGTTGTCCGTAGACTAACTCCGCTGCCGAGGACTGGAGGTCTTCCTTGACCGCGGTGCGTAGGCCGAGTAGCACCCACGGTAGGCGGTCAGTCCAGGTACTGTCCTGCAGGCCGGCGCGGAGTGAGGCCTTGAGTGACCTGTGGAAGCATTCACAAAGTCCGTTGGCCTGCGGGTGGTACGCCGTGGTGCGGTGGAGCGTCACCCCGAGGTTGCGTGCTGTGGCCGTCCAGAGTTCGGAGGTGAACTGGGCGCCTCTGTCGGAGGTTATGTCGGCCGGTACGCCGAACCTCGCAACCCAGGTGTTAATGAACGCTCTGGCGATGTCGGCTGCGGTGGTGGAGGTCAGCGGCACTGCCTCAGGCCAGCGTGTGTAGCGGTCGACCATCGTGAGGAGATAAGTTTGGCCTTGCGATGGCGGCAGGGGACCGACAATGTCGACGTGTACATGGTCGAAGCGGCGGCTGGGTACCTCGAAGTCTCCCAGGGGTGCTTTGGTGTGCAGCTGTACCTTAGCCCGTTGGCAGGCGAGGCAGGAGGTGGCCCAAGTCCGAAAATCTCTGCTAAGGCCGCGCCAGACGAAGCACTTGGAGAGGAGTTTGACAGATGCGCGGGAACCCGGGTGAGAGAGCCCGTGGAGCGCGTCGAAGACGCGGCGGCGCCAGGTCTCAGGGACGATCGGCCTGGGTTGGCCGAGTGAGACGTCGCACGTGACTGCCGTGGCTTCGGGCCCGTGCGCGACCTTGGCTAGGCGTAGCCCTGGCAGGCTGGTAGCCGCCGAGAGGAGGTCTGGGTCCATGAGCTGGGCCGCTGCTAGTTGTGCGTAGTCGACCGCGAGGTGATTCGCACAGACGGCGGGACGGGAAAGGCAGTCGGCGACCACGTTGTCTCTACCGGAGACATGCTGAATGTTCGTAGTAAACTCGGAGACGGCCACGAGCTGGGGTTGCTGCCTAGCGGACCAGGGTTCGGTGTGCTTGGCCATCGCGTATGTGAGTGGCTTGTGGTCCACATACGCGGTGAAGGGGCGGCCTTCCAGGAGGAACCTGAAATGGCGGACCGACAGGTGGAGTGCGAGAAGCTCGCGGTCGAAAGTGGAGTATTTGACCTCCGGGGGGCGCAGTTGGCGGCTGTAGAAGGCAAGTGGCTGCCACGCGCCATTGACCCACTGCTCGAACACGGCCCCGACCGCATGGTCGGAGGCGTCGGTGGTGAGCGCGACCCGGGCATCGGCCCTCGGGTGCGCGAGCAGAGTGGCGTCGGCGAGCGCGTTTTTGGTGGCGTCGAAGGCGGCTGCCGTGTCAGTGGTCCAGGCTACGTCCATCTTGCCGGATTTTCCTCGGAGGGAGTCGTATAGGGGCTTCATAAGGGCTGCGGCTCTGGGGATGAACCTGTTGTAGAAGTTCACCATCCCGAGGAACTCCTGGAGGCCCTTGATGGTTGTGGGGTGGGGGAATTGCTGGACGGCCTGCACCTTGTTGGGCAGGGGGACGGCCCCAGCAGGGGTGATGTGGTGACCGAGAAAATCGATCTCGGTTAGGCCGAATTGGCACTTCGCCGGGCTGAGGATGAGCCCGTGTTGGGCTAGGCGCCCGAACAGGATGCGAAGGTGTTCGAGGCGTTCCTGTTTGGAGGAGCTGGCCACGAGAATGTCGTCTAGATAGACGAATAGGAAGTTCAGGTCCCGGAGGACTGAGTCCATAAGGCGCTGGAAAGCCTGTGCTGCATTCTTGAGGCCGAAGGGCATCCTCAGGAACTCGAACAGGCCGAATGGGGTGATGACGGCCGTTTTGGGGATGTCCGCGGGGTGTACGGGGACTTGGTGGTAACCGCGCACCAGGTCGACTTTGGAAAAGACGGTTCGTCCAGCCAGTCGGACCGAGAAGTCCTGGATGTGTGGCACCGGGTACCGATCGGGGGTGGTGGCGTCGTTGAGGCGGCGGTAGTCCCCGCAAGGGCGCCAGCCTCCGCCGGGCTTGGGGGCGATGTGGAGGGGCGAGGCCCAAGGGCTGCTGGAGCGGCGGATGATGCCGAGTTGTACGATGTTGGTAAACTCGGCCCGCGCGATTTCCAGCTTGGCCGGGTTGAGTCTGCGGGCGTGGGCAGAAACTGGGGGGCCGGTGGTGGGGATATAGTGTTCCACACCGTGCTTGGCGGCTTTGGCCGAAAAGGTCGGGTTAGTGAGGGCGGGAAACTCAGCTAGGAGTGCCGAGTAGTCGTCCGTGGCTCTGGCGAGGCAGTAGGTCGTCGGGCCGGCTGAACGGGCCGGGGTAAAGGCGCCGGGGATGGGGGCCATAGTGTTGATGTCGACGAGGCGGTGCCTCGGAATGTCGACAAGGAGGCCGTGGGCGCGTAGGAAGTCGGCGCCAATGAGTGGGCAGAGGACCTTGGCTGTCAGGAACTCCCAGCGGTAGCGGCGGCCCGCGAGGTCGAGCGTGACCATGCGGGTGCCATATGTGCGGATTTCAGAGCCGTTGGCTGCAGCCAGTGTGATACCCCGTGTGCCGCGTTGGATCTTGAGGGCGGAGGCGGGGGTGATGCTGTGCTGGGCCCCTGTGTCGCACAGAAATCGGCGGTTGGTTCTGTCGTCAGTGACGTACAGTAGGGGCTCCTTCTGCCCCGCGGCCATCGCGGGGGCCGGTGCGGGGGGGGGGTTTGAAGGAACACGGTGGCGTGCAGCGTTGAGCCCTAGCGCCAAAACGGGTGTGGTAGTAGCAGTGACCCGGAGTGGTAGGGCGGTCGGGCCTAGCGGCCCGGGAAGACCGCGTGGCCGTTGCCATGAGGTCGGGCGCGACGTCGCGAGTGGCCTGTGCAGAGAGCAGCCGGTAAGAGGACGTTTGAAATTTTTTAAGTAGCGCAGCCTTCAGATGCTCGTACTTGCCCTCCGTTGGTGGATTCTGCAGCGCTGCCCAAACCTTGGGGACTGTAGCGTAGGTGAGCGAGGCGACGAGGTAGTCGTACTTCGTGGCGTCGACTGTAATGCCTTTCAGCCAGAATCTGGACTCAGCTTGAACGAACCAGGCTTCGGCGAGGTTCTCCCAAAAGTCAGGTAATTTAACCGTGACTACGTTTGTATCCGCCATGCTAGCTTAGGATTCGTCCTGAGCGTCGGGGTCACCAGTGTTGAGATACCGCGGCAAACGTGGGAGTCGAGACAGAGCTATTGAAAACACAACTGCTTTATTCTGACCACATGGCAAACAGGAACTAGAAAAGCCCGCACATCCACTTAAATACTTCCCAGACAGGAAGTGCTCCCGGCAGCCTGTCCCTGCGGGAAACAAGTTGCTGGAGGAAAGGGCCCCCGGCTGGGGGCTTCTGCTTAGACTGTCTGTGCCGCCGTGAGCGGATTATGTCCAGTGGTGGCGTGTCGCCACAATAGCACAACAGCTGTACAATATTGCCTTTGACTCTCCCCTTCCATCCGCCGCCCCCCCCGCCAAGAAAATCTTACCACAGTCTTAATAAATGCCAAGGTAAAACAGCCACAGAATCATATGGAAATTAAATTGATCACCCAGATCTTTCATTCCAACAAGATCATTAGAAACATTAAATACAAACATCAAAACAAAAGCAAAATACTGCAGAGGCTGGAAATCTGAAATAAAACCAGAAAATGCTCGAAACACCCAGCAGGTCAGGCAGCATCTGGGGAGAGAGAAAAACAGAGTTAACATTTCAGGTCGATGACCTTTCATCAGAAGTGGAAGAAGTTAGAGATTCAACAGTTCATAAGCAAATAAAAAGCCTGGAAAGAAGTGGGGTGGGGGAGGAAAGATCAAAAGAGAAGGCCTGTGATAGGGTGGAGGGCAGGAGTGATTAAGTGGCAAAAGGGATAATGGTGCACAGCAAAAGGGAATGGTAATGGAACAATAAAGACACAAAAGATGGATCCAGAGAAACTGTAAATGGCAACAGCAGAACAATTACCAACACCTGCTGTCTGAGAAAATGGGAATAGTGGTTGTGATTTGAAGTTGTTGAACTCAGTGTTGAGGCCGGAAGGTTGTAAAGTGCCTCATCAAAAGATATGCTGTTCCTTGAGCTTGCTTTGAGTTTCATTGGAACAGTATAGGAGGCTGAGGACAGACAGGTCAGAGCGGGAGTGGGTGGAGAATTAAAATGGTGAGTAATTTAGAATCATGGGGCTAGAAATTTGGTGCATTTGCACCTCTCGTTAACACCCATAGGGGGCACTAATGGGGCACAAACAACTTTTTGCCCAGGCGCGGCGCCGCTAACGACTCCAGCTAAATTTAGCGGCAGCGGTAACCGGCAGCGCCCTGCTCCACTGCGCAGGCAATGACGACATCATCATTGTGCGCAGCGCCCCATTTTCGCCCTGCCTGCAAAATTGGCCCATACCCCCTGAATCTGTACCGGGCGATGACACCGACTGATTCAGGGGAGCCGCAGGAGGCTTGCGGGGTGCTAACTAAAGGAAAGGTGGCTGACAGGGGGGGGGGGGGGGGGGAAAAAAAAAAAAAAAAAAAAAAAAAAATCGGACGACTTCCTTGTCGCAGCCCATTGCATCTTTGAACGCGGGGTCCATGCCGTGATCTGGCAGCCGGGCACTCCGAGTGCTGGGCTGCTGACACGGCACCCGGCTCCCCGGTGGTCCAGATAGGGCCCCGCAAAGTTGTAGGCTTGGGCCCTCCCCTTTAATGAGTCGCTAACGAAATGGCATAAAATGGTCGCTAATGAATTTCCTCCCATAGAATTATAGAACTTTATGGCACAGAAGTAGGCTATTCGACCCATCATGTCTGTGCTGGCCGAGAAAGAGCTACCCATCTAATCCCACCTTCCAGCTCTTTGTCCATTGCCTTGTAGGTTACGGCACTTCAAGTGCATATCCAAGTGCGTTTTAAATGTGATAGGGTGGTAGAGGTAGAAACCCTTTTCAGGCAATGAATTCCAGACCCCCCACCATCCTTTGTGTAAAGTCCGCACCTCAATAATACACGGACTTCGGGAGAACAATTAAACAGGTATTTTACTGAACAGAGGGTACTCTTTTATTTCATTTATTTCTGAACAGAGGGTAATGTCAGACTGAAGTACAGAAGCCTGCTAGGGTCTTTTATACAGGGGTGGTCACTGCCGGTACTGCAGTATAAAATCAGTTCTTCTCTTAAAGGTACATACACAACAATTCCTCCCTTTTTAGATGAACAGTACATAACATTCATTTAACAACTAAATAATAACTAATTACAATTTTCTCGGTACTATATACATCAACTGAAATAATCATTTATAAGTTCAGTCTTTGAGGAGGCTTCCTAATCCTGAGTGGATAGTGCCTTTCTCACAGAATTCACAGAATCTACAGTGCAGATAGAGGCCATTTCGGCCCATCGAGCCTGCACTGACACATATCCCACCCTATCCCTGTAACCCCACGTATTTAATCCCCGAACACTAAGGGTCAATTTATCATAGCCAAATCAACCTAACCTGCACATCTTTGGACTGTGGGAGGAAACCGGAGCACCCGGAGGAAACCCACGCAGACACAGGGAGAATGTGCAAACTCCACACAGACAGTCGCCCGAGGCCAGATTTGAACCCGGGTCCCTGGCGCTGTGAGGCAACAGTGCTAACCACTATGCCACCGTGCCCCCCTCGAGTATCCTGTTCTTGCGGTGGAGTCGATTCTGGCTCATTGTCATTGGTTGGTTCGTCAGCTTCCAATACCACTGCTTCTGAGGTAGACGCAATCTGTACCAGGTGCACATGCTCGTGGTATAGGTTTGGCTTGTTCCTGTGACTCTAGAATCTGGTCAGCATGTCGTCTCACGATGCTCTCTCCAACGTCCACTGTGTACATTAGTGGTCCCTGCTGTGTGCATATCGTTCCTGGCTGCCATTTTTCTGTTTGGTAGTCGCGGGCCAAGACTGGTTGTCCTATCTTGAAGCTCCTGGTTGGCTTCTCGTTGATGTGCTGGAATTGCTTATCCTCAACATCTCGTCTTATGTTTGGTTTGAGCAAATCCAGGTGACATGTTAGCCTTCAGTTGAAGAACATTATGGCTGGAGCTTGGTTGGTGACTGCATGTGTCGCATTCCGGTAAGCAAACAAGAAATAACCTACCTTGTGTTGCAGTGGTATGTCGTCGTTATACATCGCCTTTATTAAGGTCTGAACAAACCTTTCAGCCAATCCATTTGTGGCTGGATGATATGGGGCAGATGTGTAATGTTTCACCCCATTATTCCTCAGAAACCTCTGGAAATCCTCAGACACAAACTGTGGCCCATTGTCGGAGCAAATCTGTTCTGGCAAGCCATTCCTGGTGAAGATGGTCCGTAGGACTGTAATAGTTTTTTCCGTGGTGGTGGAGGACTTTTTTTTATGACCTCTGGCCATTTCGAATGGGCATCCACGGCAATTAGAAACATTGAGTCCATAAATGGACCAGCAAAATCAATGTGTACCCGTTGCCATGGAGATGAGGGCCACTCCCATGGGTGTAGAGGGGCCTGTGGTGGTGCATTTTGGACTTTCTGGCATCCTGAGCAGCTCTTGGTCAGGTCCTCGATTTGTTTATCGATTCCCGGCCACCACACATAAGCCCTGGCTAGGCTTTTCATTTTTACCCCACCCAGATGACCTTCATGAAGCTCACTGAGCGCTCTCTCAACTTGGGTGGAATTACCACTCGGGATCCACACATCAAGGTCCCCCGGCACACTGACAGCTGTTCTCTCCTTGGCGAGAATGCTGGCAACAGTGAGTCGCCATATGCTGGCCATCCCTTCACCGTCAAATCATAGACCCGAGAGTGTGTCAGGTCATTTCGGGTTTCCTTCTCTATACTTGAGTTTGTAACAGGCAGACATTCGACTATGGTCGCATGGAATATCTCAACAGGGTCCACTGCAGGTGCTTCCTCTACCATAGGCAACGGTAGGCCGACAGCCCATCAGCATTTCCATGCTGCTTCGTACCCTTGTATTCTATGTCGTACTGATGTGCCCCTAGAAAAAGTGACCATCTTTGCAGCCGTTGCGCCGTCATCACCAGAATGCCCTTCTTTGGGTTAAAAATGGAGACCAGGGGCTGATGATCAGTCAGTAGGGTGAATTTCTGCCCGTGCAGATAGTAATTGAACTTCTTCACCCCCCACACCAGGCTGAGGGCCTTCCTGTCAATCTGGGCGTAATTACGCTCGGCTGAGGTTAACGAGTGCGACGCAAAGGCTATTGTCCTCTCTGAACCGTCAAGGAATTTGTGTGACAGCACCGCTCCAATGCCGTAGGGAGACGCATCACATGCCAAACGAATCGGTAGTGTTGGGTTGTAGTGGGCCAATACTTCTTTTGAAGTGATTAGGCATTTACATTTCTGAAAGGCACGCTTACACACATCACTCCATTTCCATGTTACTCCAGTTTGCAGCAGGGCGTTCAGTGGGTGCAGAATTTTAGATAAATTCGGCAAGAACTTATGGTAGTAGTTCACCAGCCCGAGAAACGACCTCAGTTGCGACACATTTTCCGGTGCTGGAGCCTTGACTACAGCCTCAATCTTATCTGGCGACTTATGCAACCCTTCCTCATCAATCATGTGGCCACAATACGAGATTTGTCTCCTGAAGAACTCGCATTTGGGGCGGTTGGCTCGTAGCCCACATTCCTGCAATCTAGTGAGCACCTGCTCCAGGTTGGCAAGGTGTTCACTGTCATTTTCGCCCGTCACCAGGATGTCATCCAAATAACACTGGGTCCCTGGGATCCCTTGCAGGACTTGTTCCATTGCCCTCTGCCAAATAGTCGGGGCTGATGCTACCCCGAATACCAGTCGATTGTACTGGTAAAGGCCTTTGTGAGTGTTTATCGTGAGGTATTTCCTAGATGCTTCTTCCACCTCCATTTGTAGATACGCTTGGGCCAGATCAATCTTCGTAAAACGTATCCCTCCAGATAGTGAGGCGAAAATATCTTCTATCCGTCGAAGTGGATATTGTACTGTGTGCAGGATTGGGTTCACAGTTACCTTGAAGTCCCCACAGATGCAAACCTTCTTCGGCTCTCCAGGCGTGCTGCTCAATGATTTCTTCATTACAGGAACGATGGGTGTGGCCCACTCACTCCAGTCCACCTTGGACAGCACACCCGAATGCTCCAGACTCTCCAGCTCTGCTTCGACAGCTGGGCGGATCGTGTACGGCACCGGTCTGGCGTTAAAAAATTTTGGGTTTGCGTTATCTTCGATTTTTATCGTTGCCTTTACTCCTTTTAGAGTCCCAAGTCCTTGTTGGAACACCTCTTTTGCGTCAGTTAGAATTTGTGACAGACGTCCAGGTGCCACGTCATCATCCTTTTTGTCAGTCACAGTTAGCGCCTGAATGGAATGCCAATCCAATTGTATTTGTCGGATCCATTCACGTCCCAATAATGGTGGTCCTCCATCTTGTAGTATATATAGATACAGTTTCTGTGTTTCCTTGCCGTTATATTTAACTGGCACCCTTATTTTTCCTCTGGGGCAGACTTTTTGCTCCGTGTATGTCTTCAATACAATGGACGTGTCCTTTAAGGGTATGTGTGAGAATAGCCGCTCATAGTCTCGTCGATTCATGACAGTTAGGGCTGATCCTGTATCCAATTCCATCTTTACTTGGGACCCTGCTATCATGAGGGTGACCCAAATGGTTCGGTGATCCTCCTTTGCGATCACATTGTGTAACTTTAGACAACTTAGTCTCCTGCTCCCGGAGTCGTTATCACTCTCCTGATCTTCCGAACTACTGTCTGTCAGTTTCTTTACTTTCTTGTACTTTTCCTTAGTAGTTCTTTTTGTGTTGGTTTTCTTTCCCGACCTGCAGACTCTTGCTATATGTCCCATTTTTCCGCATTGCCTGCATACTTTGTCCTTAACCCAGCAGTCCTTCTGCTCATGGGGTGTTCTGCCGCAGCGATAGCACTTTTCTGCTCCATACGCCATTTCGTTAGCGCTGTATTCTTGTGGTTTCTGTTGTATTTCCGCAGCTCCCCGTGCTGCTGCTTCGTAAGATACTGCCACACTGAAAGCCTGTTCTAGCGTCAGGTCCTTTTCCGAAAGTAGTCGTTTCTGGGTTCCTTCACTCTGGAGCCCGCAGACAAACTTATCCCGTAAGGTGTCTGCCAGTCCTGCTCCGAACTGGCAGTGCTTCGATAACTTGCGTAGTTCCGTAAGATAGTCAGCATTGCTCTCATCTTTGTGCTGGTTTCTTTTATGGAACTTGAATCTTTCTGCTATCAGTAGCGGTGTAGGGTTTAGGTGTTCCTGTAAGATATTAACAATCTCCTCAAAACTTTTCTCCATTGGTTTAGCTGGGGTAATTAAATTCCGCAATAGGCCGTACGTTCTCGCGCCCATCAAATTTAATAATACCGACGCCTTCTTTCCATCGGCCACCTCATTTGCCTTGCAGTACACTTCAATTCTTTCCACATACGTGGTCCAGTCTTCTACCTCGTTGTCGAAAGCAGTGATACTGCCACTTTTCGGCATCTTGGGTGATTTAAAATGGCGCCTCCCGCGCTTTTTCTTCTTCCCCAATGGAATAAAATGGCGCCTCCCGCACTTTTCCTTCTTCCCCTTGCTGCCACGCTGCTCCTAGCATTCTACAGGGTAATGGCGGCAACCCGCGGCTTCGGCACATCTCACTTTTCCTTCCCCTCATTTATTTTCTCTACGCTGCCCGGTTCTTGAGCACCGACCGCGCCCTGTGTGCTCCACCCTCTCTCTCTCTCTCTCTCTCTCTCTCTCTCTTTCCTCCCGGCGACGCTGCACGGCCCCTTTTTGCAGAGCCGCTCGATCGAGCTCGAGCTCGAGCCCGCCGCAGTCTGGAAGGGTCAGCGCACTACCTGCTACCAGCACGATTTGCTGGAGCACCTTAACTGGGGAGCCAAGCTCAACTCTCCACAGCCTCTCCTGCAATTCTCCGAACACAGATAGATCCTTGGGCGGTTGCCCGCGGTCGACGCCCATTGCTCAGACTTCGACCTCCAAGAAACTTCTTCTCAGGTTGAGAACCCCGTGAGGTGATGCAACACTGCAGGCGAGTTCGAACTTGCTCGTCGCCACTGCAAAGTCCACGCCTCAATAATACACGGACTTCGGGAGAACAATTAAACAGGTATTTTACTGAACAGGAGGGTAACGTCAGACTGAAGTACAGAAGCCTGCTAGGGCCTTTTATACAGGGTGGTCACTGCCGGTACTGCAGTATAAAATCAGTTCTTCTCTTAAAGGTACATACACAACACTTTGGGTGAAAAAAGGTTTCCTCAACTCCTCTCTAATCCTTCTACCAATTACTTTAAATCTCTGCCCCATGTTTATCGACCCCTCTGCTAAGGGAAACAGGTCCTTCCTCTCCACTCTATCTATGCGACTCATCATTTTCTACACCTCAATTAAAGTCTCCCCTCAGCCCCCTCTGTTCCAAAGAAAACAACCCCAGTCTGTCCAATCTTAAATTCTCCAGTCTTGGCAGCATCCTCGTAAATCTCTTCTTTATCCTCTCTAGTGTAATCACATCTCTTCTGTAATGTGGTGACCAGAACTGTACACAATACTCTAGCTGCGGCTAAACTAGTGTTTTATACAGTTTAAGCATAACCTCCCAGCTCTTATATTCTATGCCTCAGATAATAAAGTAAAGTAGCCCGTATGACATCTTAATCACCTTATCCACCTGTCCTGCTACCTTCAGCGATCTATGGACATGCACTCCAAGGTCTCTCTGTTCCTCTACACTTCTCAGTATCCTACCATTTACTCTGTATTCCCTTGCCTTGTTAGCCCTCCCCAAATGCATTACTTCACACTTCTCCAGATTGAATTCCATTTGCCACTTTTCTGCCAACCTGACCAGTCCATTGATATTTTCCTGCAGTCTGCAGCTTTCTTCTTCATTATCAACCACACGGCCAATTGTTGTATTAACTGCAAACTTCTTAATCATGTCCCCTACATTGAAGTTTAAATCATTGATATATACCATAAAAAGCAAGAGACCTGGTACTGAGCCCTATGGAACCCCACTGGAAACAGCCTTCCAGTCACAAAAATGCCCATCGACCATTACTCTTTGTTTCCTACCACTGAGCCAATGTTGGATCCAACTTGCCACTTTCCCTTGGATCCCATGGGCTTTTACTTTTCTGACCAGCCTGCCATGTGGGACCTTGTCAAAAGCCTTTCTGAAATCCATGTAAGACTACATCAAATGTGCTACCCTCATCGATCCTCCTTGTTACCTGCTCAAAAAATTCAATCAAATTAGTCAGCTATGATCTTCCCTTAACAAAGCTATGCTGATTGTCCTCGATTAATCTGTGCCTTTCTAAATGAAAATTTATCCCTCAGAATTTTTTCCAATAATTTGCAAGCTATCGAGGTTGACTGGCCTGAAATTATTCAGTCTATCCCTTTCTCCCTTTTTAAAAAATGGTACAACTTTTGCAGTCCTCCAGTCCTCCGGCACCACACCTGTAGTCAGAGGGGATTGGAAAATGATGGTCAGAGCCTCCGCTATTTCCTCCCTTGCTTCTCTTAACAGCCTGGGATACATTTCATCCGGGCCTGGTGATTTATCTGCTTTCAAAAGATGCTAATCCCCTTAATACTTCCTCTTTCACTATGTTTATCTCATCTAATATTTCACACTCCTCAACTACAATGCCTGCATCATCCCTCTCTTTTGTGAAGACAGACGCAAAGTATTCATTAAGAACCATACCCACGTCTTCCGCCGCCACACAGGTTACCTTTTTGTTCTAATTTATATTAGATTCAGTCTATGTTACTCAAAGACTAGAGGAGCTTTGTTCAAAATATATATGTTTATTACAGTTATAAAAGAAGCTACAATACAAGAAGAAGTTAAAATACAATGGTTATACCGGAAGCCCAAAGTCACGCTTGCGGACTGAATGGAAGTATTCCGCTAAGCCATCACCCAATCTGCGTTTGGTTTCCCCAATATAAAGGAGACCTCATTGTGAGCAGTGATAACAGAGTACTAAGTTGAAAGAAGTACAAGTATCACTGTTTCACCTGGAAGGAATATTTGGGTCTCTGGCCGGTGGGAAGGGAGGAGGTGAAAGGGCAGAAGTTGCATCGCCTGCACTTGCCCAGGAAGGTGTCGTGGGAAGGGGAGCTGGTATTAGGGGCGATGGAAGAGTGTCGCGGAGGAAATGGTCCCTTCAGATTGCTGAAGGGGGAGGGGAGGGGAAGATGTGTTTGGTGGTGGCAGAAATGGGGGAGGATGATCCGTTGAATATAAACATCACATTGATCCCAATTTCATGCAAGACAAGGAGTGATGGATCAGCACGAATATATACTTTATACTGTTTGAATGTGTGTGGTTTCTCTGTCGAACTTGTTTTATGATTTATTTTTCTTAGCAGCTCCTCAGTGTTCTTTATTGGAACTTAGCAGAAAATCTGACAGTCGGGGTCACAGACTTGTGAATTAATATCACAGTACATTGCAGATTCCCACATCGCAATGATTTTCTATGTGAAAAAGGCATAAAATCTGAAATAATCCAAATCTGAATATTATTTGAATGACTTAGAGATGAGCTTCGATAGACTGGGAAGCTTTTTATTTCTCAATCTTTTCCTATGTTCTTATGACTGAAATTATGGGGGAATTTCCCAGTCAGAAACAACATTCCCTCTAAGCTGCATGGCTGCACAGCTCTCTGCCAGTCCCGCGCTGCCCGGGACCAGCTTTTTCAATGTTACATTTGGCGCTTGTGAACTGTGAATGGGCCATGCAGTCGCTTAAAGGGGCCATGCACACAAAAAAAATTAGGGGGAACATTGGTCAGCAGGAACCATCTTGTTGGCATTAAATAGTGAGCAAGGTTTGACAAATTCAGAAATGTACACTTACTGGCTTCCTGGTGCAATGTACGGAATTCCACACCTGGTTGTCTGCTGGGGTTGATGGCTCTCACACAGAATGCCAACCTTCACCAGAGGGTCAGCACTACCAGTCAACTTCCATCTAAGGGACAGCACTGCTCGTGACAGTCTAAGTCACCGCTCTTCTTCATTTTCATGCCTCTTGCTCCTTACAGGCTCCCATAGCAAACATCTGTAATGTAAACCCATTTGAAGATCACAGATTTATCAAATTGGTGAATGAGACACTGTTCAGCAAGGAGAACTCATTCATTACCTTTCCTACTGTACAGCCAAAGCAGCATTAGAGGGTTGCCTAGTTTCATCACAGTGCTGGATTCCCCAAAGCCCTGATGGTCATTGGCAGTGGCCACATTGACATTCAGATCCCTAGACACAACTCCACAGCCAATATGGATCAAATAGTTTCCTCTCCATCAATGTTCAGGTTAAATAGATCAATGCCTACTTCCCACACAACAGTTACAATCTAAGGCAATCACCTGAAAGTGTAGGCAGTCTGAAAAATAGCTAATTGCAAACCAAAACTATTCTCTTCAGCCATGGGTAATGACACTCTCACACCAGTTATGTACAAAAGCAGAACACATTCACAATAAGTCCCATGCAGCTACCATAATACCACTGTTATCTTGAAGCTATGCTTTAACAGGAGAGGGGGGTGTCTTATAGTACAGCCCTGCCAAGATCATTATTGTTGACTGTGTGCTACACAGAGGTCTAATGTAGGAGGAAGCGATCATTTTGCACCCAAGGTCAGACATTAGCCGAGCCAATGTGACTGCAGAAATTTAGTCATACTTGAGGTTTTAAGCTAATTGCCTGTATTGGTCATTTAACTTACCATCCTGTCCAGATGTCCTCAATCAAGTAATCAAAAGGACCTTGTACTCTAAACTACCATCCATGTCAACCCTTTGCTGAGCTATTACCTCATTCTGCATCATCAGAAATCAACTGTCCAGACGAGTGAATAAAGTACAGCTGATTTATTTTTCTGCTTTGTGCTCTGTGCCAGTAATTTTAGTGACTTTTGCCCTAGTTCGTCCTCTCAGTGAAAGTGCACTTTTTTACTCCTAGCTTCCTGTAACTGATTTCTCAGTGTGGAAGGAGTTAGTGCAATGACTGACTGCTTTCTGTTACATTTAGTGTCATTTATACTGGGGGTGGGGGTTGTAAGGTTCGCAAAATTCTACAGATTCCCCCAAACCAAGAAGAGAAGAGATCTTTGGACTGTTTAAAAGAATATTAGGCCAAAAGGGGCTTAAAGTCAAACCCCCAGGATTTTGGCTATTTTAAAAGGCATATCCAGGCCTGTGGAAGGCTGCGACAAAGGAGTTGGGATGGGCCCCTGAAAAACAAACAGTTTGAGTATTGGCATGGGCTAGATTGTCTGGGAATGTTCTGGACTGTCTCAGACATTCATACATAATGTAGGATTTGCAAAATTGGACTTTGTATTAATAAGGGTCAAATGGCAGAAGAGGCCATGATTTTAAAGACTGTTTTAAAAGAAGCCCAGAAAAAGGGGCATACAAAATGGCCACCATACCATGTGACCGGCTTATTGGGACATTTTAAAATGGTTCCTGTGAATCCTCAGACAGCTTTGTGGATTCAACCCACAGTAAGTTCTGGAAGCCGTTTCTGAGAGAACGAAACCAGACCCACACATATACATATGGATTAGATGCCGATCCAGTCAAGATTGGCCTGGAGACAGAGGCCATCTAAATGTTGACCCAGACAAAAGGGGACAATTTCATATTCATGAGAACAGCACCAAGGACTAGGTAACAAGATCAGCAGGACATTAGAAACAATGAAGGTCATTCCAGACCAGAGATGGGCCTTTACCAGCCATCTAAAACATTTTAAAATATAATAACTACCCCGCTGTGCTCCAAGCCCACCAAAAGTTAAACAAAGACTAACCTGATTTTGGGCGGGAAGTGGAGACTCCTGAAGAAAGGTATAACTGGAGTTGTGGGAGACACACACACACCGGAGTTGAGCACTCGAGTTACAGTTGGAGACACAGTCACACTCAGAGACACACGACCGAGTGGCAGTGGGTGAAGAGGAGTCACTTCGGGAGAAGATCAGCAAACTCCTCTTCACCATCGGAGGAGGAAGAAGAATTAAGCCGCCATCAAGAAGACCGCTCGGGCCGGCGTCCCGCCCCGGGGAAAGACATCGGGAGATCATCGACCATCCCCGGGCCGTTGCCGAAACGAGAGGCCATCGACCCAACTCGGGAGAAGAGACAAAAACAAACTGGAGAAGCGATGGGAGCCAGCCCAAGGCTCCTCTGACCGGGGTCGAGCCGACGATCCCCGACCCCGCCGACAGCCAGAACCAGCCGGTGTCCAGCCGCCCCTGACCCCCACCCCAGGAGAGAGCTGTGGTGCAGCTCGCTGGGGCTCCACGATCCACGTGGAGACGGAACGCCTGAAAGGATCAAACGCAGACTGGTTCAAAACCTGGTACTTCCTAGTTGGATTGGTGAGCATGTTTCTGGCCCTTCACAATCAGATCTAGATAGGGTACAATTAACATGAGTTGTTGTCCCTCGATGTTCCGTGTGTTTCCTTATTTCATGATGATCTTTGTAGAGTATAGGATGCCTGTATTTGCCTTAGTTAGTATTGTGTCGTTATGATTTGTTTGTGTTTTTCCCTCCCATGTACTCTCTTATCTGCTTGCATTTGATTTATTTTTCCTTATGCAATAAAATTTCATTTCGTTTTCATCACACTTGGTCTACAAGAGTTTTCTCTACATTGTAGTTCCTGCCCCAAAGTCCAGAGTATAGAATCTAAGGGGCGAGTGGGTCGAACCACTCAAGGTTTTACTGTGCAAGAGAGAGAGGCCTCTAGAGAGAGAAACCTCGGCGATCTAAAACCCCTTACATAATGACAATAGGCCTATGGAAGGACAGTTACAGAGCCGTCAAGAATATGAATAATACAGTACATGCCACTGATCAACAAAAGAGACCATGACCCCAGCAGGAGAAGACAATCGAACAACAGTTTAAACCACTCAGAGAAACATCCAAAACCACTTCACACACTTGAACCAATTTTGAAGAAATCCCGAAACTAGTTAAAAATCAATTAAAGATAGATGGGACCAAGTCGAAACTCAATAAAGTATTTAAAACTATTAAAGTTAATGAGCCCACCAAAATTAACAATGGGCCAGAGAAGATTTGGCGGGCAGATAAGCAAAGCCTCAAACGGTATAATTGAGGCCTGCTTTTACAAAGAAACAGTCAGAAAGTCACATGGACAGTCAGTGAATAGAAACATAGAAACATAGAAGATAGGAGCAGGAGCAGGCCATTCGGCCCCTCGAGCCAAATTCAGTACCCGGTCCCTGCTTTCTCCCCATACCCCTTGATCTCTTTAGCCTTGAGAAATATATCCAACTCCTTCTTGAATATATTTAATGAATTGGCCTCTACTGCCTTTTGTGGTAGAGAATTCCACAGGTTCACCACTCTCTGGGTGAAGAAATTCTTCCTCATTTCTGTCCTAAATAGCCTACCCCTTATCCTTAGACAGTGACCCCTGGTTCTGGACTCCCTGACCATCGGGAACATCCTTCCAGCAACTAGTCTGTCTAGTCCTGTTAGAATTTTATAAGTTTCGATGAGATCCCCTCTCATTCTTCTAAACTCCAGCGAGTACAAGCCCAATCGATCCAATCTCTCCTCATACGTCATTCCTGCCATCCCAGGTATCAGCCTGGTGAATCTTCGCTGAACTCCTTCCATGGTAAGAACATCCTTCCTCAGATAAGGCGACCAAAACGGCACACAATACTCAAGATGTGGTCTCACCAAGGTCCTGTACAACTGCAGCAAGGCATCCTTGTTCCTGTACTCAAACCCTCTCGCTACGAAGGCCAACATACCATTTGCCTTCTTAACCGCCTGCTGCACCTGCATGCTTACCTTCAGCGACTGGTGCACAAGGACACCCAGGTCTCATTGCACTTCCCCTTCTCCCAATCTATTGCCATTCAGATAATAATCTGCCTTCCTGTTTTTGCTACCAAAGTGGATAACCTCACATTTATCCACGTTATATTGCATCTGCCATGCTTCTGCCCAATCACCCAACCTGTCCAAATCATCCTGGAGTTTCTCGGCATCCTCCTCACAGCACACACGCCCACCCAGCTTTGTGTCGTCTGCAAATTTAGAGATATTACATATATTTCCCTTGTCTAGATCATTAATATATATTGTGAATAGCTGGGGTCCAAGGACCGCTCCCTGCGGTACGCCACTAGTCACTGCCTGCCACTCGGAAAAAGAATGTTATTCGGATGGTGTGTGGACTTGAAGGTACAGTTCATACAGTTCATAGAGACAGAGGCACAGCTCATTTGAAAGGCACATCAGCCTCGGGACAATCAATCGACGGAAGGACAACAGGCAGAGAACGGAAGGAATCGCAGCAACCAAGGGCCCCAAGAAACCAACAACTAACGATATTACCAACAACTAGGTAATATTGGGCCACCGCGACCAACAAGAAAACAACCTGGAAGAAACCGAAGATTCGCCAATTTGTTTCCACTCTACAAGCTAGCCTGACTTACCCCTGGGTAAGATTTGATGAAAAATCTCTAAACCCTATACCTAATCAAAGAAAATTGGGTACTTACCAGATAAATCCAAATACACACCCGACCGTATCAGCGGACACACGAATACTGAAAACCCAACACAGGTGAAACATTCCACCACGTCCGGGGTATGGCAGGCCCCAACCACCACACCTAAAGAGAACCCCAAAATCGTGAACCTCTACAACTGTCAAGAAAGTTGTTTGGTGAGCATTTCCCTGGTCCTCTGGAATCCAACCTAGTTAGTGTAGTGGGATTGGGAGGGGTGAAGTATTTTGTCTATTGTCATTCTCACTCGTATATTCCACAGTGTTTCCCCTTTTAGAGTAATAAGATTATTGTTTTGTGTGTATTTTCTTGTCTCAAATAAAAACCAAAGTTCTTGTATCAAATTCAGTTGTTTGCTGCAATTTCATTACAACCCCCAAATAAGTCCAGGTCTAGAACCAAGGGAGTGGGAGCGATTCGAACCGCTCAGGAGTCAGAGGCAAAGCTGACCACACACACCACCCCTTACAGGGTTGGGTGGGCTAGTTATGATACTGTCTTGAGAGACAGTAGCCTTATCTGTGTCTATTCCAGCATGTCCACTGGTCTGTATGGGAATAGATTTCTCGGCAACAACAAGGTTAGTGAAGCCCTTTCTGAGGTTCTCTTGATTCAATCTCCCTGCATGTTGAATCTGGACAAGACAAACTGGATCTCAAGCCTCTATAGCAACAGTTACAAGAAATAAGATGATAGCAAAATACTGCAGATGCTGGAAATCCAAAATAACAACAGAAAACACTAGAAAAGCTCAGCAGGCCAGGCAGCATCCGTGGAGAGAGAAACAGAGTTAACGTTTCAGGTCGAAGACCTTTTGTCAGAACTCAAGAAATACTCCGATCGAACTTAGGGCATATACCACTGGGACTCGGCTACAGATGTCCCTGGACTCAGTATGCATTCTATAGCAGAATCCAGTCCAGAGAAGCCATCCTGCATGAATATTGGTGTAAAGCCCTTTTATAGATGTCAGTGTGACAAGGGTTTCAGTTATAAGTTGCAGCTTCAATGTGTGTCCTCTGTAATATGGGTATGCATGGTAAGCATTCAAAGAGCTGTAAAAAACTGCTTTCCATGTGACTGCAGTAATGTGTACTAAGTTGACAGCAAACACATTGGGCTGGATTTTCATTGAGGAGGCGGGACTACAACTTTTGGTGTTGTAGTCCCGCCTCCATCGAGTTCTAGCCAACCCACGTGATTTAGACTTGATTGACCTTGTTGAGCCCGCCCAGCGGGCTCAACAGGCCAATTAAGGGCCAGCCAGCAACAGGTGACATCACAGATTGAAATTTCATCTGTCAAGACCTTTTGACAGATGAAATAGCAGCATTTCACAGCTGTTTGAAGCTGTCAAACACTGACAATCTGTACTCCAGGTTAATTCATTCCTCTCAGGATGATTTAGAGATCTCCCCGGAACAGAAAGCAGAGGCTGCAGATTTTGACAGCTGGCGGCCATTCTGCTTTCTGTGCTGGAGAGATGAGGGACTCCCGAGACCTGACGGAAGGAAGGCTGTAAAGGTTAGTAGAACTTCTTTAAACACTTTACACATACCAAACACACTTACCTCTGCACTCATGCACCCATCACTCACCTGAACACCGGACATCTCGACCCCTCCAAGCCCTTCATCTCGACGGCCCACCTCGCTAACTTGGCGTGGTTTGGAGCCTTCGGGAATCCCACATTTCAACAATGAAAATAGGGATTAGGCTAAAAACTGCCTGTTAACTACCTGTTAACAAGCAGTTAATTGGCACTAATCCCCTTCCCGCCTCGGGGATGCGGGTCCCAGTGCGGGGCGGGTACCCACCTCCTTTGAAATTGGCATGGAGGCGGGTTGGGGGCGGGATGGGGTCGGGACCCCCGATTTTGGGATTTTAATCCCCACACACCTCCAATCCCAACTCCACGGCCCAATGAAAATCCAGCCCATTGGGTTAGAAATTCGAGTGCTTTACGCCACCTGTTACCGTTAAATTGTAGCGAAACGACGGCAGCCGACGCTCTTTTGCCAGCTGGTGGCGGGTACTGCTGTCTGCACCATTTTCCAAGGGCTGGCAGTGCTGCCAGTAAAAGCAATGGCCATGGAAATTTAAATTAGGGAGAGGTGATGTTAGTCACCGTGCAACGCCAACTTAAAATCACCTCAGCGAACTTGGACCGTGGCACTGTGTACTCTGCTCACTATGAAAATCCAGCGTTCAGCAGATTCACAGAGGCACTGGGCTGGATTTTCATTCAGCAGTCGGGAAGGAGGCTGGACTACAACTTTCGGGTTTTAGTCCCGCCTCCATCGATGTCCGGCCAATCCACGTGATTTTCCCTTGATTGACCTTGTTGAGCCTGCCCAGCGGGCTCAGCAGGCCAATTAAGGGCCACCCGGCAACAGGTGACATCACAGACTGAAATTTCATCTGTCAAGACGTGCTGACAGATGAAATATCGGTGTTTCACAGCTGTTTGAAGCTGTCAAACACTGACAGTCTGACTTCTAACTTGAGTCCTTCTACGCAGACTCAGTTAGAACCCTCACCAGCACTGAAAGCTGCAGGCTGTTACTTTTGACAGATTGCAGCCATTCTGCTTTCAGTGCCGGCTGAATGATGGACTCCTGACGCCTAGAGGAAGAAAGGCTGTTAAGGTAAGTACAGGTAATTTAAACTTCTTTACACACTTTAGACACACCAAACACACTTACCTTTGCACTCATGCACCCATCACTCATCTGAACACTGACATCTTGACCCCTCCAAGTCCTTCAACCCGACGGCCCGCCTGCTCTAACCTGGCGTGGTTTGGAGCCGTCGGGAATCCCACACGACACCCTTCAAAATAGGGATTAGGCTAAAAACTGTCTGTTAACTACCTGTTAACAGGCAGTTAATTGGCACTAATCCCTTCCCGCCTCGGGTCGGCGGGTCCCAGTGCGGGGCAGGTACCCGCCTCCTTTGAAACTTACGTGGAGGCGGGTTTTGGGCGGGATGGTGTCGGGACCCCCGAATTTGGGATTTTTGCCCCCCGCACGCCTAAAAGCCCACCTCACGGCACACTGAAAATCTAGGCCACTGTCAACACCTCTTAAAGGGACACACACATCTTTCAGGTAAGTTTGCATTTAAGCTTTTGGACTGGATTTGTTTGATTTTATTGAAGTAATGGCTTGCTGCCATAGATTGTTAAAAGTTTTTTAAGTGTGCAGGGAGTGCTGCTGGATGCTTGCAAGGCCTCAGATGGTAAAGGAAGGCCTCTAAGAAGACAGAAAATGCTGGAAATACTCAGCAGGTCAGGCAACATCCATGGAGAGAGGAACAGAGTTCACGTCTCAGGCCAAGATGCTGCCTGACCTGCTGAGTATTTCCAGCATTTTATGCATTTATTTCAGATTTCCAGCATCTGCTCACAGAGGGAAGTGGAGGAAGCAGAAAAGGAAGAAACTGAAGAGGAAGAAGCAGAAGAGGAGGAAGCAGATGGAAGGATGTAACCCAGACAGCCCCTTTCTGGCTGGGATATCCGGGGTGGAATCATCCACCTGTGGTACCAGTGAACCCAACCTCAATTCCCCTTTCAACATTTGTCCCACACCTTACCTTCCCTCTGTTACTGACCATCACAACATCCTCTTAGCCACAATGCTGAAATAAAAGCCACCACAAAGCAAACTTGCCAATCCAACATTACACATCTATCTATCCAACATGTCATCAAGAAGTCAATTCATCACCCTTATGCATTCTCTTAGTTATTGTCTTGTGTGTGCCTTTGCCTATCCTAGTAATGTCTCACACTGCCACCCCAGTGGCTGCAGCATGGCTGGTGGAAGGCTGCTGACTTTCAGTGGGGAACGTTGCAAATGGCTTTGCTGGTCGACCTTGAGGAGCTGGTGGCTGGTGTGAAATCGAGTGATGTGTTTCTTCTTCTTTCACTTCTTCTTCTTCTTTACGCTCCTCTCCCTCTTCTTGGTCAACCACTGGCTGGACAGGCTGCATTTCTTGGGTGTGTGAAATGAGGTAGGCACAAGCGTGGAGTTGTGGTGAGAGGAGGGCAGGAAAACAAGAGATGCATGTGAGAAGGAGGATAACGTATGAGGAGTTTTTTTGAGAATGTGGGCATCACTGACAAGGCCAACATTTATTGCCCATCCCTAAAAGGATACCAGCATCTTGTATCCTTTCTGCTTCGCCGGTGGCCAATGGCTCAGCCCTGCCTCTCCAAGAATGGCCTGCACTGTCTCCTCCAAGGGGATGAGGTGAGGCTAGGAAGGGGAGGTTTGCCTCGTGATTGGTACAGATTGTTGGTAGGTGAGGGTTTGTGGTGGGGGAGTCATGCATTGAGCAGTGTGTGAGGCTAGTGATGCAGTTGGTAGGAGATGGCTTTTGATGATACATTCACTGACCTTGGCCAGTGGTCTGAGGTCATGAAGCTTCTTTGGGCACTGGAGCTAGGTGATGGGGTTGGCACTGCTGGCAGTGATGGTCTCGGTGATGCTGTCCCACATTGTTCTTTCTGGAGGGCCTCCTAGCCCCTGTGGGTAGAGGACCTCTCATCCAGTGTGACCCCCTGCACAAAGCTGGAGTGTTGCGTGCGAGACACTGGGTGCCTGGCTTGCTGTGCATTTGTGTTGGTGCTGAAGCACTTTTCCCATTTTTTGAGGTGTGGAAGGGAATTCAGCTTTAAGAGTTGAAGACTCCCATTTGGGAATGCTTTTTCAAATGTTAATTTTTTTTAACAGGCAGTAGAGCTATAAGGGCTGGAAACTGCACTTTTTTTTACTTCATTTTTATTTAGATCAGTTCAGAAGGCAATGTCCTTTTATGCAAATGACAATGCATTGCCCCTTTAATATCCTACAATGCCTAACGAAATCATAGCTTCACTTCCAGAGGTTGTTGGAAGATGCAACGCCACTTCAGGACACCACATTCGGGACTGATGCCTGGAGGGCGTTACACGATCAGTTTAGCGCTGGGCTAATAATCTTTAGCCCCCACCGGCGCAACCATTTTCAGGGGCCATTAACCCAAGGCCGCGGTAACACCGGCAATTTTCGTGTCGCAGTCGAATTTCTAGGTCTTTGTATTTACATACAGGGTCATTATTTTGTTCTGGGGAGCAATTTGGCTGCCTTAGCATCTTTCTGCCAATTTATTACACATTGCTTCCAGGTCCTGAGAGGTTTTTTATATGTGCTCTCAGGATGTGAGCGACACTGGCAAGGTGACATTTATTGCCCATCCCTAGTTGCCCTAAGGGCATTAAGAGTCAACCACATAGTATGGGACTGAAGCCACAAGTAGGCCAGACCAGGTAGGGGTGGCAGGTGAAGGAGTTAGTGAACCAGTTGGGTTTTCAGAACAATCCTGTAGCTTTCATGGTTATTTTATCTGATGCCAGCCCACCAATTACCAGATTTGCTGAATTAAATTTCTCAATTTGGCATGGTGGGATTTCAACTCACAACCTCTGGATTGCTAAGTCCACTACCATAACCATTAGGCCACCAACATACTAGAGACTGTATTGACTTTGGCCGCCATCTTCTCTCAAGAATACTGTACTACTTTCTTCAGGGTGCAAAGCAGGGAAGCCACCCTTACACCCACCTCATGCAGTGACACCCGCATCAACTGCATTTGTAAATCTGGGTGTTTTTGTTCTGAGGGCTTGTCCAATGCCTCAGGCTGTGTTTCCCTTTAACTAGTTGCAGTAGTGTTTTAAATACTGACTCCATACTTGCGAGATCCCAGAGACAGCCTGCTATGCAGGCGGGAGCTTATTGGCATAATTAATTAATCAATTAGGTTTCAATGGGAATGGCCATATTGAGCATATATCCTGAAAATCAGCAGTCTCTATAATGGTTGAGCTATCCCTCCGTCAGTTAACCGTCCAAGGGGTGAAGGTGAAAATTAGCTCCTTTATGTCCAGAGGACACTATTTTGGGTAGTTATAAGCAAATTCCAAGTGGGCTGTTATGATTTCAGTTCTGTCACAGATACCTACTCAAGTTCAGTAGTGTCAGCAGTTCCCTTAAGTGGTCTGGTCGCCTATTTTTTATGGAAGTTAGTTCTCACTGCACTAAATCTACTGTGGTAGCAAGACCTGGCAGTGTAACAATGAAACTCCATTGTGTTCACAACCGGATCTCTGTGAATTATTCACATGTATTCCTTCAATCTGTTTGAATGTGGCCCAAGTTAACACTGGGCGAGGCAAAGTTTGGTTCAAATCATAAACTGCTTTATTCTACAGTAGGTAAAAGACACAGAACAAAGAGTTTCATGAGAGTCATTTGATACAGTTGGTACAACTTCTATTAACGTAATGTCACAAAAATAAGGAGACGCAAGTGCTCACACACTTCTGAGGGTCATCTTATTCAACATAAAAGAGCAAAGTCTCCCCACATCCTGTCTTTGAACCCAGGACAGAGGTACTCTCCTCTTCGCAGTCCTTCTGCTGCTTGACTGATTTTTTTAGTGCATATATCTTGATTTTTAAAAGCCTTTCTTCACAATCTACTTCAATGATTTGGATGAGAGGACCAAATGTAATGGCCCAGAAATTCGGGTCTCCACGGGTGAGTACGCATGGGGTACTCACCCGTAAGCCCAATGGAAGTGCTGGTTTCATGCATGCACTGCACATGCATGGGAAACCGGCACTTCCGTTCTCCTGAAAGAAGGGGTTAAGAGGTGGGACGCGTGCGCAGGAGAGGCAGCGAGTGCGCATCGAACTTGCATTTTTTTTGCAGGTTTTCCTGGGAAGGTAAGTCTCCAGAAGTTAGACATGTAAAAAGCAGTCGCAAGGCCTGCTTTTTACAAGGTAAGTGGTGAATTAATTAAAATTAAAACATTTTTTCCACAGGTTTATTATTTTTAAATACTTTAAAGAAAGGTAAGTTTATTATTAGCCCCATTAGAAAATAAAATTATTTTTTTCAAAAATTTAAATTATTGTTTAAAATAGTTATTTCATGTCATTTATAGTTTATTTTAAAAATGTGATGCTTTTTTAAAATTTATTTGAAGATTTAGTGATGTTTTGGGGCTTATAGTATTTATAGGTTTGACAGGTCTTCCTGTCAAACTTATGAATGAAGCATTCCCTGCTACCATTGGCTCTCCATGGCCCACGTGATCCCAAGGGACGCATCGAACTAACTGTGCCCCTGGGATACGCAAGCACTGCACGCCGGCAGTTGGAGGAGGCCCAGGATTGCAATTCCACGGGGGCCCACAGCTCAACGGCCGGCGTGGTAGGTAAGTGCAGGTCGGGGGCTTGCACCCGCGGGAAGCCCCCAACCCGAATTTCTGGGCCATTATATCCAAGTTTGCTGATGATACAAAGCTGGGTGGAAATGTAACTTGTGAGGAGAATGCAAGGAGACTTCAAGGGGATAGAGACAGACTAAGTGAATGGACAAGAACATGGCAAATGGAATATAATGTGGGGAAATGTGAAGTTATCCACTTCGGTAGTAAAAATAGAAAAGCAGAGTATTTTTAAATGGTGAGTGATTGGGAAATGTTCATTTTCAGAGGGACCTGGGTGTCCTTGTACATGGATCACTGAAAGTTAACATGCAGGTACAGCAAGCAATTAGGAAAGCAAATGGTATGTTGGGCTTTATTACAAGAGGATTTGAGTATAAGAGTAAAGACGTCTTACTGCAATTACACAGGGCCCTGGTGAGAGCATACCTATAGTATTGTGTACAGTTTTGGTCTCCTTACCTAAGGAAGGATATACTTGCCTTAGAGGGAGTGCCACGAAGGTTCACCAGACTGTTTCCTGGGATGGGGGGATTGTCCTTTGAGGAGAGATTGAGTAGACTAGGCCTATATTCTCTAGAGTTTAGAGGAATGAGAGGTGATCTCATTGAAACATACAACATTTTTACAGGGCTTGACAGGGTGGATGCAGGGAGGATGTTTCCCCTGGCTGGGGAGTCTAGAACCAGGGGTCAAAGTCTCAGAATAAGATGTTGGTCATTTAGGACTGCGATGAGGAGAAATTTCTTCACTCAGAGGGTGGTGAATCTTTGGAATTCTCTACCCCAGAGGGCTGTGGAGGCTCAGTCATTGAGTATATTCAAGACAGAGATCAATAGATTCTTGAATATTAAGGGAATCAAGAGATACGGGGATAGTGCAGGAAAGTGGAGTTGAGGTAGAAGATCAGCCATGATCTTATTGAATTGCGGAGCAGGCTCGAGGGGCCAAATGGCCTACTCCTGCTCCTATTTCTTATGTTCTTATGCAAACTTTGAAATTGTGCCTTGTATACCCAGGTCCAGGTCATTAATATATATGAAAAACAGCAGTGGTCCCAACACCGACCCCTGGGGGACCCCACTGTATACTTCCTTCCAGGCTGAAAAACAACTGTTCGCTACTACGCTCAGCTTTCTGTCCCTTGGCCAATCTTGTATCCATGTAGCCACTGCCCCATTAATCCCATGGACTTCAATTTTGCTAACAAGTCTATTGTGTGGTACTTTACTAAACGCTTTTGAAAATCCATATACACAACATCAGCCGCAATACACTTATCCAACCTTTCCGTTACTTCAACAAATAATTCAATCAAGTTAGTCAAACACCATTTGCCATTAACAAATCCTTGCTGGCTTTCATTTATTAACCCATATTTTTCCAAGTGCCAATTAATTTTGTCCCCGATTAATGTCTCTAAAAGTTTCCCCACCACCGACGTTAGGCTGATTGGCCGTTAATTGCCGGGTTTATCCCTGTTCTGGACTTATTACATGCAGATAGCACCCTCTGGTAGGGGCAAGTTGGCGTCCCAGCCAGACCTCACCATACCCAGATTGGAACTGTGCGCAGCAGAACGCAATCTACCCCCTCACAGCAGTCTACAGAAGCTGCATCCAATCATCGATACCGACGGACTGTCTCTGAGGTGGTTCTTCTTTTGTCGCCAGAGGACTCCAGTGACAAGTAGAGTTAGGACTATGTGGCGTCGTTAACTACCCCAGACGGGGAGTGTTCTGGACTTATTACATGCAGATAGCACCCTCTGGTGGTAGCTATTGTATAGCAGTGGTGTTCTGGACTTATGGACATTTTACGTGCAGATAGCACCCTCTGGTGGTGGTTATGTGTTAGCAGTGTTTGTGTGCAGCAGAGGTCATTTGACCTTTCTACCTTTCTTCCTGTGTGAGAGGTCATTTGACCTTTCTGCCTTTCTTCCTGTGTGACCCAGGAAGTAGAATCCCAGGAAGTAGAATTCCAGGAAGAACCTGACTTGAGTAATGGAGAATTCCATGAGGGATTTGCAATCCAATGTAATCTGATCTTAAATGTTAGGCCAGGCGCAAAATCTGTGAGTATTTTTGTCTATTAGCATGATAGCAACTTTGTCAGTGTAGTATTTTGATAACACTGGCCCAGAAATTCCAGAACGGGGCTTGCAGCGCGTGCAAGCCCCGTATTTACACTTACCCCGCGCTACTGCCGATCAGCTCCAGGGACGCCTGGAATTGGTGTTTCCAGAAGAAGAATCCCGGGCAGCGTATGACGTCACGCCGCCCAGGAGTGCAGCCAGCGCGAAGCCAGGAGCGTGCAGTGTAAGTGAGACACGCCCCTTGAGGCCTCAGTTTCACTGGACACACCCCCAATGTTTCTGTCAAGCTGCTAACCATTTTTACATGCAAAGCAGCAGTTTAAATAGGTTTTTGGAAGTTTTTTGAAGATTTTGTTAACTTTTATAAACTTTTTAAAATGTTTACATTATTTTGAGTAATCTGAAATAGTTTTAAACAGAATTAAAGCAATTTAAAGACTTTTAAAAGCCCTAAAAGAATTTTTTAAATTCCATTTATTTATTTCGCAATGTCGTCATCATACGTGTCTTCACACTGTTCCCTTTGGGGAACTGTATGAAGTGGTGGAAGGATATATGGCCACGATTAACGCTCATTCCGTGACCGTAACCATCTTTGAACCAGGCATTAGGGCGGTTAGTCCTATGGCGGGAGGGTTTTACGGGCTCCCACAAGCTATACAAGAAGGGGGGCCACCCACACCCACGGACGCAAATATCCCACTGGATGTCAACCCAGAATTTAGAGCCGGAGCTCCGACTCCACTTGCCGGGACTGTCTGGAGCGGGGTTCGAAACCCTACCCTGATCTGGCCCAGCGGCGGGGATCCTACCGCTATGACAAAGGCCCAATCCGATTAGCAACGTGAAATGGCAGCATAGGGCTCCAGTCACGGGGAGGGAAAAGGCGCAGGAAACGTATGGGTGTCACCTTTTGTGCGGAGTGGGCCTTTTGCGTAACAGTAAGCATCCCCGCCGCTGGGCCAGAAGGAGTAGGGTTTTGAACCCCACTCCAGACAGTCCCGGCAAGTGGAGTCGGAGTTCCAACTTTAAATTCTGGGTGGACATCCAGCGGGATACTTGCGTCCGTGGGTGTTGGTGGCCCCCCCCACCTCAGATGGGTTGTGGGAGCCCGTAAAACCCTCCCGCCATAGGACTAACCACCCTAATGGCTGGTTCAAAGATGGTTACGGTCACGGAATGAGCGTTAATCACGGCCATAAACCCTTCCACCACTTCATACAGTTCCCCAAAGGGAACAGTGTGAGGATACGTACGATGATGACCTCTTGCGCAATGCACCTCCTTGGACCCTCAGTCGCAGATGCGAGGGGGCAAGTCGTGCAATTGTTAAATCTTTCATTTTATTGACATGTAAAATGTTGGCCCAGTAATTCCCTTCCAAATGCGCGAGTACGGTCGGGGTACTTACGCATCTGGCTGGATGAAATGCCGGTTTTCAGCATGCCCAGTGCATGTGGGGAAAACCGGCATTTCCTGTCCTCTGAACGAAGGGGTTCAGAGGCAGAACGCGTGCGACTGCACAGGCAGCGCGTGCGCAGTATAATTCGCCGCTTTCATTAATGCTTTCAGTGAGGTCAAGTCATTACAACTTACACATGAAAAAAGCATGGGTACAGTTGCTCCAGAGGCTGCGGAGGAAGATATTTATTATCGTGGAGCTTCTGAAAGTATGTATGTCTGTATATATTCCTTTGCGTGTTATGTATATATTCCTTTACTTATGTGTATGAATGTATTATTTAATTATGACTTTCAGAGAAAGTAACTTATTGGAAAATCATAATTAAAAACATACATTCATACACATTAGTAAAGGAATATAAAACATACATACATATACGTAAAGGAATATATGTGGACATACATACATAACTCATTCTCACATTCCATTCACACAGCCACAATTGCTCCTTCTACCTACCGTTCTGAAAACCCTTCTTAAAAAAAAAAATTTTAACTTTAAAACTTACTTAAAATTTCTTAAAATAACTTCCCTCCCTTTCCCAAACAAAAATATTGCATTTCAGAAGCTCCACGATAAAATGTTTCTTCCTCCGCAGCCAATGAACCACTTTACACTTGCTTTTTTCAAGTGTAAATTCTGAGGACTTACCCTCACGGATTTCATGAATGAAATCTACGAAGTTCACTGCGCAAGCGCTGCCTGTGCAGTCGCACGCGCTCGAGGTCTGGAAATGCCGGCGTTCCCCGCATGCGCTGTTCATGCTGAACGCCGGCATTTCCAACGGCCAGATGCGTGAGTACCCCGAGCACACTCACGCCTTTGGCCGCGAATTTCTGGCCCACTATGTTTATAAAAGGTTAATATTTGATAGTTACAGAAGTTAGTCCAAATGTTAGTTAGTTATACAATTAGTCTATTCTACTGTTGTAAATATGTTTATATCTTATGTAATATCAAATGTATAGTACTCAGTTTATGTACAAAACATACTTTGTCTTTGTTTACAGTTTCACAAATTTGTTCAAGTAAAGCTTCAAAACAGCGAAGCGGCTTCACGAGGAATTATTTGAATGCGTGTTTAACTTGCTGGATAACTAGATAGGAGCACGTCTAGCGAGGCCAGTACAATCCCTCTCCTCTTTTTTGAACAGTGGTGTCGTATTTGCAATCCTCCAGTCCTCTGGCACCACTCCCATATCAAAGGAGAATGTCAGGTCACGAGAAAATAAAATGGATGAGATCAAACTTGATCTCTCCTCACAGAAAAGGACAAAGGAATGCTGCGCCATGATCTTCACAGAGACCTGGTTGAACAACGGCATCCCTGACACCACCATCCAGCTAGAAGGACGCACGCTCTTCCTCGCCGACAGAACTGCAGACTCCGGTAAGAGCAAGGGAGGTGGTTTGTGCATTTACACTAACAATGCCTGGTGCACTAACATGGACATAATCAATAGATCCTGTTCGGCTGATTTGGAATTCCTCATGGTAAGGTGCAGACCCTTCTACCTGCCTCGGGAATTCACGGCTGTTATCATCACTGCGGTCTACATCCCACCACAGGCTAATGCCAAACTAGCACTGAAGGACCTCTACAGGGCCATCAGCGAACAACAAACTGCGCACCCAGACGGAGCTTTTATCGTCGCGGGGGACTTCAATCACATAAACCTAAAATCTGTACTACCGAAATTCCACCAGAATGTTTCCTGCCCCACAAGAGGGGAGAACACACTGGATCAAGTCTACACGAGCATTGTAGATGCTTATAAGGCCATTCCCTGCCCCCACCTTGGGAAGTCTGACCACCTCTCCCTGTTTCTAGCCCCGGCATACAAACCACTCATCAAAAGAGTGAAATCATCAGTGAGATCAGTGAAAGTATGGCCAGAGGGGGCAGTCTCGCAGCTTCAGGATTGCTTCAAACGCACTGATTGGGGCATGTTTGCCCATAATGACATCGAGGAATACGCATCCACAGTGCTATTCTACATTAACAGTTGCGTCGAGGTCATCACGACCCATAAAAATATCAGGACATACCCCAACCAGAAACCCTGGATGAATGGAGAGGTCCGCTCGCTGTTGAAAGCACGCGACGCAGCATTTAAATCTGGCGCCGCGGTGGCTTACAGTGCAGCTAGGACCAACCTGAAAAAGGGTATCAGGACTGCCAAAAGGAAACAGACACTGCGGATAGAGGATCATTTCCACATCAACTCGGACCCCCGGCGCATGTGGCAAGGCATCCAGTCCATCACTGACTACAAGAGCAAAAACACCAGCCCCCCGGTTAGCGATGCCTCCCTTCTGGAGGAGCTTAACAACTTCTACGCTCACTTCGACAGGGACAACAGGGAGCCGGCTACCAAAGCCTTGCCACCCCCGGAAGACCAGGTGCTCACTCTGTCGACCTCCGACGTAAGGGGTGTTCTACGCGGAGTGAACACACGAAAGGCTGCTGGACCGGATAGCATCCCTGGACGGGTACTCAAGGAATGTGCTGATCAGCTGGCTGATGTCTTCACCGCCATCTTCAATCTGTCATTGGCCCAGGCAGTAGTCCCTACATGCTTCAAGACCACTACCATTATTCCTGTGCCAAAGCAAACGGCTGTGACATGCCTGAACGACTATTGACCTGTCGCACTCACACCCATCATAATGAAGTGTTTCGAGAGACTGGTCCTGGCTCACATCAAAGCCAGTGTTCCCGCCTCTCTTGACCAACACCAGTTTGCCTATCGTGCAAACAGATCAATGGAGGATGCAATCACAACTGCTCTACACTCTGCACTGAATCACTTAGATGGTAAAGAGACCTACATCAGAATGCTGTTCATAGACTACAGCTCAGCATTCAACACTATCGTCCCCAACAAGCTGGCCACCAAACTCCACACTCTTGGCTTGAACACTTCCCTCTGCAACTGGACCCTGGACTTCCTAACAAACAGACCCCAGTCTGTCAAATTAGGTAACCACACCTCCCCCCCCTTGACCCTGAACACGGGGGCCCCACAAGGATGTGTGCTGAGCCCCCTCCTCTACTCCCTCTTCACCCACGACTGTGTGGCTGTTCATGGTTCCAACACCATCATCAAGTTTGCGGATTATACCATGGTAGTAGGCCAGATCACCAACAACGATGAGTCAGCCTACAGGGAGGAGGTCCAGCACCTCGTGAAGTGGTGCGCCGATAACAACCTGGCCCTTAACATCAAGAAAACCAAAGAAATCATTGTGGACTTCAGGAAGTCTAAAGGCGGAAGTCACACCCCCATCCACATCCATGGGGCTGTGGTGGAAAGGGTGGACAGCTTTAAGTTCCTCGGAGTCCACATCACGGAAGACCTCTCCTGGTCCCTCAATACCTCCTCTCTGGTGAAGAAGGCCCAGCAGCACCTATATTTCCTAAGGAGGCTGAAGGGATGTAACCTGTCACCCCTGATCCTCTCTAACTTTTACCGCTGCACAATAGAGAGCATCCTGATGAACTGTATCACAGTATGGTATGGCAGCTGTAGCTACTATGACCGGAAAGCCCTGCAGCGGGTAGTCAAAACTGCCCAACGCATTACCGGCACCCGGCTACCGACCATAGAGCACATATACCAGAAACGCTGTTTACGGAGGTCACGGACCATCATCAAAGACCCTACCCACCCCAGCCACAGTCTGTTCACCCTCCTGCCATCTGGGAGACGCTACAGATGCATTCGTACCTGAACGACCAGATTTAGGGACAGCTTCTTTCCCAGGGCTGTCATCCTACTGAACTCCACAAATAAACTCTAAAGCCTGCACATCTGCCAATGCACTTTATTATGGTTATGTTTATGTTAATGTATTACAAGCCAAATGAATGTTGAATGTTTAAATGTCTTAATCTAAATGTACACTCTCGGGAGCCGCAAGCCTACATTTCGTTGTACTGCACTTGTGCACTAACAATGACAATAAAGTTGATTATTATTATTATTATTATTATTATTAGTCAGTGCCTAAAAATAGCAACCATTCTGTTCTCAAGCAGAGAATAAAATGCTCATAATTTGTGGGAGTGAAACGCCATAGGAGGATCAAAAGCAGACATTTGTCCATTAAGCCAGCAAGACGAAGAGGCAATTGAGTTACTGGGATCCCACTCAGCTGAGGCGATGGGGGAATGAGACATGGGAGGTGTTGCACCCATAGGCAGCTTGTACAGAACAGTGTTAAAGCTGAGAGTAGTAGCGAACAGTTGTTTTTCAGCCTGGAAGGAAGTATATTCTTGCCATGGAGGGAGTGCAGCAAAGATTCACCAGACTGATACCTGGGATGGCAGGAATGTCAGGAGAGATTGGGTCGATTAGGCTTATATTTGCTAGAGTTTAGAAGAATGAGAGGGGATCTCATTGAAACTTATAACATTCTAACAGGACTAGACAGACTAGATGCAGGAAGGATGTTCCTGATGGCGGGGGAGTCCAGAACCAGAAGTCACAGTCTAAGGATAAGGGGTAAGCCATTTAGGACAGAGATGAGGAGGAATTTCTTCACCCAGAGAGTGGTGAACCTGTGGAATTCTCTGCCACACAGGGCAGTTGAGGCCAATTCATTAAATATATTCCAGAAGGATTTGGATACATTTCTTGAGACTAAAGGGATCACGGGATATGGGGAGAAGGCAGGGACAGGGTACTGAATTTGGATGATCAGCCATGATCTCATTAAATGGCGGAGCGGGCTCGAGGGGCCGAATGGCCTACTCCTGCTCCTATCTTCTATGTTTCTATGTTTCAAACATCAAAAGAAGATTTCGGTTTCCTGGCACTCAAAAACAAAGCTGTTTAAGTTTGTAGATGACAACAAACTGGGGAGCTTCAAACAGTAGGCAACAGGCAAACCAAATACAAATGGACCTAACGAGTACGGATGAAACAGTTTGCTGATATGATGTCAATGGCATATAACATGGGCAACTGCAAGGCAGTGAGACTAGGTTGGGAAAATAAACAATAGGAATATAAATGGCTCTAGGCTAAGGACACAACACAGGAGAGCGATCTTGGGTTATTGATGGATTGCTCACTGAAATCAACAGTACAGTGAAGAAAAGTAACCAGATCTTGGGATGTATAGTGAGAGGGGTGGAGCACAAATGATGAGCTCTCAGGTTGCACCTAGCAGAAGCATTAAAATAGGTGAAAGAAAGGCATGTTTAGCCAATCTGGGGGATACATGTGTTAGGAAAGAGTAGGTTGACTTTTGTTCACTCTGGGTTTTATTGTAATAAAATAGAATGTACACTGACATTGCACTTTGTTATTTATGGAGTTTAGAATCCAAACCTTTCCAGAAGTTGTGCAGGACACAGCAGGCTACAACTAACTGTGACAATCATAGCTCAAGTTGGGTGAAGCATTTATAACATGTTAATTCTCTTGATGCTCCCCATGCATTCCATTCCATTTTATATTTGAAGGTCAATCAGTCAGTACAGTATTATAGCATTCAATCATCATAGAAGTGGGGGATTGAGGTATGCAAGAGCTGAGTTTGATTCAAAATCTAAGTCAGTTTTTATATAGTAATTGAACAGATGGCAGCAAAACTATCTAAAGCATGTACTGACTGATAACATGCCCAATTATCTTCTGGCCATAAGCCCTGTAGCAACTAGTCCTCAATTTAGCTTCTGTTTTTGAAAATGGAATATTTATGGCTGTCAACCCTTTGAGCTGTTGATAATGTACAGTAATACATGCTCAAAAGTGCGGCAAAAGGTAAGAGTGTTATAAAGTTTAGGTGGTACCACAGATCTTGTAGCCACCTATCAATTAAATGGACAGAATTTTATCTCCACAGATCTGCGTACTCATGCTATACATTTTATTTTTTATGTATTGAATTTGTTTATTTTGCTTACAGTGTCAACTTGTCTCAGTTGGTAGGAATGTTGCCTTTGAGTTAGAAGATTGTGCGTTCAGTCCCACTCCAAGACTTGAGCAGATAATACAGAATGACTCAGTGCTGTATTAAGCAAACACTGCAGTCTTTGGATGAGATATTGAACCAAGGCTCTGTCTCTTCGTTCTACTGTTTCAGATGGGATTCAAAGGTCCCGTAGCAGTAAAAGAAAATCTACGAGGTGGCTTGGCCAATGTTCCTCCAGTAAAACTCACTGCCACATGTATTGGTTGCAGCAGATAGCATCGATGCATTTAAGGGGAGGTGTGATGCATAAATGAGGGAGCGGGGAACAGAGGGATGTGGGGGCAAGGTGGGAAAAGGTAATTCGAGTAAGAGGAGGCTCATGTGGAAAAATAACACTGTATAACTGCATATCCGTAATAAACACTGGCCTAGACTAAAATAACAGAAAATGTTGGAAACACTCAGCAGGCTAGGCAGCGTCCGTGGAGAGAGAGAAACAGAGTTAACGTTTCAGGTCTGTGACCCTTCGTATGTATTGAATCCCCATAATCATGAATGGGAATACCCCAAAAAATTTATGTACACATGAAAAAAATAATTTTTTTTAATTACAAATTTAAAATTAATTAAAATGCTATTTAATTAAATATTTAAAATAAAAATTTAATTTTTTGAAAAATAAATTTAAATGTTTTAAAGGGGCTAAAAATAAACATACCTTATTGTATCGGTTTTTAATGTTTAAATGATTGAAAAAAATATTTTTATGTTCATTTAAACTTTTATGCTGGTGAAAGCAGGCCTTACGCCGGCTTTTACCAGACGTAAGAATTTCACGGGCATTCGCTGGGCAGAAGTTGGACTTTGCGCGTGAAAACCCGGAACTTGCGCGGCCCTTACGGGTGCTGTATGCGGCCGTAGGGGGCTGCAAATTACGGGCCAAAGTCGTGTTTAAATTTATGCTCCAAAGTGTTTCATTACTGGAACCAGATAGAAAGTAAACCAATTATGACTCATTTGACTTTTATCAGGCAGTTACCATGAATATTTGGATGGATTTGCAGAGTGCTCAGTGATTCAATTGGCCCATCATGCACGTCAGCTTTTACTGATCTATTCAGCCCCAAACTAAATATATACCATTTAGAATATAATTTTGAATGTTTAAAGACCACCTACTTTCACCTCCATAATGTTGCCCACCTCCACCCACCCCGCAGCCGATCTGCCATTTAGACCTTCATACATGCTTTTGTCACTTTCACACTCATGACTCCAATGTTCTCCTTGGAAGCTTCCAATCCTCCACCCTCCATAAACTTCAGCTTATCCAAAACTCTATTCTTGTATCCTATTCTTCACCAAGGCCCACCTGTCTTTCGCACAATGTAGCAGCAGGTTATCATGCTGTGTGTGTGCATGTAAGTGCGTGTGTGCAAGTGTGTGTGTGCACAAGTGTAAGCCGTAGAATTAAGTGGAAGAAGAAAAGGAAGAGAAATGCCCAAACTCCTTTATGTGCATAGCCTCTAGTCTTGCCATCTCCAATACTATGTCCCCTTCCTCTGCCAATGATGTTGATGGCCGTGTCCTCCATTAGAGTCAAAGCTTACAACATAACAGGACTTCGTCCTGTTCTTAAGGTCTCCCTCCAATTGTGTATCAGCTGTTCCTGCAAGAAGAGCGGAAGTGGGTTAGTGTGTGCTCTTTTGAAGGGTTCGAAAGATGCGTGAGGCAGTTTAGCACGGTATGCATGCTGAGAGGAAGAAGTAGCAATTATTTCTTCTGGAGGAGGAATCCAGAAAAAGGTTCATAATCTTAATATTAGAGCTCGGCCATTCAGGAATGAAATCAGGAACCACTTTTTCACACAAGGGTAGTGGAAATCTGTAATTTTTCTCCCCCAAAAAGCTGTGGATACTGGGTCAATTGAAACTTTCAAGACTGATATCAATAAATTTTTGTTAGGTAAGGATATCAAGGGATGTGGAGCAACGGCAGCTAAATGGAGTTAAGGTACAGGAAGGGGGAAAATGAATGGTAAAGGGAGGGGAAAAAGTTATGACGAAGGAAGGAGAAAAATTCATAGTTAGAGGAGGGGAGGGTTCAGTTTTTATCCATATAATGGAACACTGAGCGTAGCTGCAGCTTAAGCCATGACAAGTTCATGTCCTGCTGCACTTCAACTGTAACTATTTCTTTCTGCATGTCATATGTGAAGCTGTTGGGTTTCAGTTTTTATAGAAAGAACAAATTGAAAATAATACCAAAACACTAATAAAAGTCCTGAAACCCAATATAATAAAAAGGAATTTAACTAATTCAGGCACCTTGAAGCCTTTGTCATCTGCCTTTGTCAATTGTATGTTTTTTTAAAGGAAATCCAGGGGAATTTGCCAAAATTCCCGCCCGGGAGTGTCCATGGGAGACCCAGCCAATATTAACAGCTGGGCCTCATTAACATCCCACAGGCCAGCTGCCCACCAAAAATGAGCGTAAAATGAAGATCAGGCATCCCAGAGGCCACCCGCCAGCATTCAGCTAAGTCATGGGGACAGGATTGGCAGGGTTCCGCAGGTGAGGAAGGGGGAGCTTGGGATGGCAGAGGCACAGAATTTCCTAGAAAAGTTTGTTACTCACCGTTTGGGGCCTCTGCTCCTGTTCTGGTTTTTACTTGGTGAAGTGACCATGGCGGTCGCTCCGATCAGTAAGCCGTTAAAATTGCCTTTGGGTCTTATCGGAGCGATAGGACCCTGGTTATCTTATGTTAATGATTCAGGCAAACACCTCAATGGCCCGAAGTTCAAACCACTACTGGACAGTATTGGAGTGGGAAAAAGATCCGCTCAATTTTAACTACCGAGCAGAGGGAATAAAATCCTTTCTATAGAAATGTAGATTTTGAAAAGTTAGGGTACTGCGTGGTGACATAGTAGGAACAACAGGGAAATTAATTGCAGCTATGTGATTGGCAGGATGTGCAAGAGGACGTATAATAGAGATTGTGACAGAGGACAAAAACATTGGACCTGAATTTGCGGTCGGAGGCTTCCCGCGGGTGAATGCCTCTGAACCGCAAGAAAAGTACGAACCTACCTGATGGTCCCAGAGATTCGAACACTGGTGCTCCTGGACCTCTACGCGTACGCATTCGTTAAGGCCCACGTATCCCAGGGGCCTACGTGGTTCACAAGCGTCCCTGGGATCACGTGGGCCAGGCTAACCTATCACAAAGGGGGATTCCCATTTACATACGGAATCCCCATAAGCATGAATAGGAATCCCCTAAAAAACACAATTACACACCAGTTAAATAAAAATAAATCATTACATGTTCAAAATTAATTAAAATACAATTTAATTAAATATTTAAAACAAAAATGTAATTTTTTGAAAAATAAATTTAAACATTTTAAAGGGGCTACAAATAGCGTAAACTAATTTTAAAGGTTTTTATGTTTAAATAATTTTTAAAATTATTTTAATATTTATTTAAACACTTACGCTGGTAAAAGACAGGCGTACACTTTTACCAGGCATAAGAGTTTCACGGGCATTCGCTGGGCAGTACCCGCCAGCAAATGTCCATTTCCAGGGGATGCGGTGGATCTGTCAAGCTGAAACTTGACAGATCTCAAGTTCCGGGTTTACACGCATGCGCATCGCACGCGGAAACCCAGAACTTGTGGGGCACTTACGGCCACGTACACACCACGTATGCAGTCATAGGTCCCGGAAAATCCGGGCCATTATGTTCAAAATGTTTTAAACAAAAGCATTTAAGGTAGGGCAAGTGCTGTCTCATGGTGAATGTTACATTTTTGTTTTTTTTACTTTTTCTTTGCTCTGGATACTTTTGGGATTTGGCGCTGCAGAAGACTTACGCACTCCTCTGACCTAAAGAGTGCTTCCACTTGTCCAGATCTCTAGATAAATTTGCAGTACGCCCAGAGATTGAACAGCCTTATCATAATCTCAGGGTACTCCAATGCAATTTGCAACCAAGGGATTACGTTTGAAATATACTCACAGCTGTGATGTAGTCAATTTGCCCAAAGCAAGGTTCCATAAACAGCAAATGAATGAATGGATAGATAATCTGTATTTCTGTGGTATTCGTTGAAGGAGAAATCTTAGCCAGAATACTGGGAGAACTCACTGCTCTTCTTTACGTTGTGTCATGGGATCTTTTATGTCCACCAGTGCAGGCAGATAGTAACTTAGCTTAAAATCTCATCTGAAGATGGCACATCTGACAAAGTAGCACTCCCTCAGTACTGCACTAAAGTGCCGGGTGCTCAGGTTGGTGAAGGGGCTTGAGCTTACAACCTTAGGCTTTAACTGCAAACAAATTTATTAAGCAGTAAAAGAATAAGCTTACAGTCATCATTAACCTTAACTAACTCCTAAAAATGAGGAGGAAATACACAGTTATGACTAATGTACATAATATTCTTCTTTTTTCTTTTTTTCACCATTCACAGAAGCACTCTGATCTGACTATGTCTCTGCAGAAAGTTTCTCCAATTTGAAACAAATGGGTTGAGAATTTTTCCAACAAAGATAGATAGGGACCACGCAAATTTAAACAACTTCCTGTTAAACTCCAAAAGAGCTGCCAATCAAATGTATAAACCATTCCCATAAGATATTTGTATTTGAAGTGAATGCCTTCATCTTTCCCTGATACACTTCACAGAAATCACAGAAACCCCACAATGCAGATAGAGGCCATTTCGGCCCATCGAGCCTGCACCGACACATATCCCACCCGATCCCCGTAACCCCACGTATTTAATCCCCCTAACACTAAGGGTCAATTTATCATAGCCAATCAACCTAACCCGCACATCTTTGGACTGTGGGAGGAAACCGGAGCACCCGGAGGAAACCCACGCAAACACGGGGAGAATGTGCAAACTCCACACAGACAGTCACCCGAGGCTGGATTCGAACCCGGGTCCCTGGCGCTGTGAGGCAACAGTGCTAACCACTATGCCACCGTGTTGTCTTGGCTCAGACAAACAACTGATTGTACACAATTGTATCCAAATAACCAAGAACACCTTTTTGTAAGTGAGCTTGCTTTTTTACTCATTATGTACCGTCACTGAAAGAAATAAGCCAATACGGTGATATATCAAAAATATCAATGCTTCATTTTTTTCTTACAGTGGGTATATATCTACCACTGTCTAGGAGCATAGGAAATTTTAGGGACAGGAAAATGTCATTTGACCTAACAAACTGCCCCTTTTTGATTGAGCTCAACCCTAACAATGTGCATTTAACTTCTGATTACTACTCCATGGGATTTTTATGATGTTGTGATTTAATATTACAAAAAACATTCCTTTGATCCTGATTAGTGGACAATGCTGTCTTCAAATGAATTTAGGATATTAAGCCCAAGATTCTTTGGGCTAGATTTTCAGTTGCTTGCGCCAGCAGTTAGCGCCTTAAGAGAAGTGATTTTCGGGCGCTATGCGTGTAGCGCCTGGGCGCAGCGCAGTTTGCGCCCCGCCCCAAATTAAGTTGCCCGTTAGCGCCGGCGCAAAGTTTAGCGGCCGCCCGGATGCGCGCGCAGAAAATGACGTCACATCCTCGTGCAACGCCCTTTGGCCGCCCCGAATCCAAACTTCAGTCGGACCGCCCCATTGTGCGGCTGGCGTCCAGAGCGTTTGTAAAATGGAACGCAACACACCCTGGGGAGCGCAAATTAAAGGGCACTCCTCCTGCACTATATACGGCACTCTGCATGTGTTGTGTGGAAGGATCCAGTGTGTGGTTGTGAACGGTGTATTTATGTTTCCGGACACCACCACCACCACCACCACCACCACCACCACCACCACCACCACCACCACCACCACCACCACCACCTCCTCCTCCTCCTCCTCCTCCTCCTCCTCCTCCTCCTCCTCCTCCCAGACTTTGCATTTGAAAAAAACACATGCACCCTTCCCCTTTAAGAGCTCACTGGCACCAGAGTGTCTGCCGTGCGCTGCGCCCGAGCTCGGGTGTTGCGCTCTCCACCGCCGGCTTAGCGCCTAAAGATACTAGTGGAACGCCTCTTTTAGCGCTCCACCAACCTCTTAGGGCGAAGCCACTGAATTTCCGGCAACGGGGCGCTACTTTGGGGCGGGCGATAACTTCGGGCGGGCGCTAAGCTTAGCGCCCCAAAACTGTCTATACTGAAAATCTAGCCCCTTGAGTCTTCAGCATTATTGTTGCTATCCATTTAGAATTCCATGAGCATTTCGGGCTGTCGTGTGACAGGAAGGATCCATCTTGAAGCTAACTTCCATTTAACAAGGACAAGAGGAGATTCAATTGTTTCATTCCAAGAAACTGCTCAATTCCAAGAAACTGTCAAAAAACCTGAAATTGATTTTTATCTGGAGAAAGCCTGCGGCTTGAAAAGAGTAAATTAGCCCCATGTGCACCGTTTCCAGATTTGTTGAACAGTTATGGTATTGTATAGCATTAGTCTGATATTTTTGCTTCTGTAAATTGTTCTGTGTATAAAAATAGATTACTAGTTTAGTGTGTCCTCGGCAAGTCCTAAGCGTAATAATGAAAGGATTAAAGCTAGAATACTACACAAACATGTCAAAACACCATGGCCCATGTTACAATGGTGCAAGTCCCCAGGGAAATCTGGGCCATTATGTTTTGATCCTCAAATTGATGTTCTAGCAGAATGAGTTAATGTACTTGATGGGTGAGCTTCGTTAAAGCAAAAGGCTTTCTCATCCTTGACTTTTCTTAAGTTTTGATTTTCTGAAATAATATAACATTTTGAGAGATTAACAGTATGTTTATAGAAAAACAGTGAAGCTCTTTCTGAAAGTAATTACCAATGAATTAAACCAAGCAAGCTTGGATACATTTCATTATTTTGGCCCCAAACTGCATTCATTTGTGATACATAAGGCATCATTTTGCAAGGCTTTACTCCTGATGCGGACCCTCGCTAGCAACGAATAATGTCAGAAAATCATGACTAGAATGTTGTAAGCCCATCAACACTCCCATGCTCACCACTAGCTAAGCTTCACGTCGGGAGAAAAACTTCATATAATTACCACCATACACCGTTTCCTCTTTAGGGCAAGTACAATTTTCCCAAAAAATCTTGTTCATAATTGGATATATGAACACTAATGCCAATTGATTTTGAAATGGATTGTTGAGTAAATTGTTCTGAAATTATTTACATTTCAGGGAAGTAACCTGTAAAACACAGAGGAGTACATTTTTTTTAAAGTACACTGAACAATTCGATCTTTGTGAATGGACTATTCACAATTTCTGAGACTTCTGTTATGGGACATTGGGCCATTAAAGGGTAATTAATAGTGAAGGCTACAGCACAAAAGAGTACAAGGTTACTTTAGATCATGGGGGGAGGTGCGCTGCAGCTGAAAAAAGTGCTTCTAAGTAAAACAGCTTGTAGTTAACAAGAGTTTAATGCCACAGGAATGAATAGGGAAAAGCTCTTGCAGATGTAACTTTTATGAATCAAAATCTTGATGGTGTCCTTGACAATGGTTTTATGTGTCACTGTGGTAGATTCTTTTGGAATAGATTTGCACACGTGTTGGTACTGAGTTTTTGGTGGGTGTCGTTAATGTTTTCAGTTATGTTGAAGATTTGTGTGTATGTGTTTTGTTATTCTTTCCATCTAACAAAGAATTTAAAATTTATAAATCATAAGCAGAGCCTCTCACACATCTTTTGAGTATGTGGTTAACCTCATATAGAAGCAAAATGGTTTAACAGTGGGAAAGAACCCTTCTTTTACAGGATACGTCTCCATCACAGATTTTCCCTCATGTTCACCATAAGCTTTTCCCTTCTTACCATATTCAAAAGGAGTCCAGGACTCAACTACAAACTAAAGCAATGTATTTGAATCATGAGGGATGTCTGTGAAATAAATAACAACCACATACAGTATGCTGTTTGTTGTTATTTTTATGGATGCTGTTGTTACTTTATGTTGCATATTATAACACATATAATGAAGCCGATTCATTATCCTTTTATACCTGTATCCCTGACTGTTCTTAATATAAAGTTAAAAGTCTTATGCAGCAACCTTTAAAAAATATCCTCCTCAGATGATGCAGTGTAACCAAGATATAATTCCTAACTCTTATATTCATATCTTCGTAAGTGGGTCTTCTACATCCCAATAAGTAGGAAAGAGAGGGACAGTAAATCTTCAGATTCAAAATGAGAAGAGGTGAAAAAATGTGTTTATATCAAAAATCAAGTATCTGAGGGGCTTAATACCGTTTGGAAGAAATTCACGGAGGACACTGCATTTCACTTGGAAGGCCACCTTATTAGTTAAATGTCTTTTGTATTTTTCTGTCCAGTTACGTTTATGCCCTTGCAGACAACCTCTTTAAATCAGAACTCAATGGACTCCAACATTGTTTTGCTTTCTTTTCAGCTATTTTCTCTTTATTTCTCACATTTTCTCCATTTGTAAACCACTTATCAGCTGAGAGAAGAGGAAAGTCTCAAAAGGTTAAAATTGTTCCTTAATATTTAGGGTTACCTCACTATTTCCCGGCATCTCAGTTGGACCAGCAACATTCTGTTCCTGCTTGAAGTCAACAACAGCTGTAAATATTAATACTGAAAATTATTTTTTGTTCAGAATTTACATCAATCTTCATGGAACATGCTTTACAGATAAGCATAAATGTTCCTTGAATGTGAGTTGTAGGAGCTATTTCAAACAGTACCAGCAAGACACTGGCGGAATGGGAGCAATGCTCTTATCATAGAATTACATAGCATCTACATCACAGAAACAGGCCATTCAGCCAAGTGGTTTATGTCGGTGTTTATACTCCACACAAGCCTCTCTAATTAACTCTTCCTTCCCATCTCCTTCATGTATGCATCAAGCCTCCCCTTAAATGTATCACTGCTATCTGCTTTAACCACTCCATGTGGCAGCAAGTTCCATATTCTCACCACCCTCTTTATAAAGAAATTCCTCCAAAACTCTTTATTTGATCTGTCAGTAGCTACCGTATATTTATGCCCTCTTGTTCTGGACTCACCCACAAGTGCAAACAGTTTCTCCACATCCACCCAATCGAACCCCTTCATAGTTTTAAAGCCCTCTATCAGATCTCCTCTTAGTCTTCTCTTTTCCAGAGAAAAGAGCCCCAACCCATCAATCTTTCTTGATGGCTGAATCCTCAAAATTCTGGTAACACCCTTGTAAATCTTGTCTGTACTTTTTTCCAGTGCTTCAGTATCCTTTTAGTAGTATAGAGACCAGAGCTGCACACGGTACTCCTAGGGCCGCGATTTTACCATAGGCGGCGGGTTGGAGCTGGGCAGGCTGGTCGGCGGGTTCCAGACCCACTGTCAGTTTCAGCCACTCTGAAATAACTATTTTGCCTTAACTGGGCTTATTAAGCCTGCCATGTGCATTACCCGGCCCAATCAGTGGGTTCGGGTCTGCTGCTCGTCTCTGCTGACGTCTTCATTCAGCTGTATTTAAGGGGCCCATGGAGCCTTGTGCTGTTTCATTCACATTCTGCAGCTTCTCAGTGTTACTGTTAGCAAGATGACTGCTTCAAGAGCAAAGGCCTCTCCAAGATTCGATGATGACTCCCTCCATGCTCTTGTCGAGGGAGTGAGAGGGCGCAAGGAGGTTCTGTTTCCCTCAAATGGACGTAGGAAGCCTCCTCATCAAACCAAGGCAGCCTGGCTGCAAATTGCTGAGGAGGTAAGCGCTAGGTCGTTGTGTTCACGCACCTGGGTTCAGTGCCGGAAAAGGTTCAATGATCTACTATGCTCAGCAAAAGTGAGTATAACAACAACAACAACTTGTATTTATATAGTGCCTTTAATGTAGTAAAACGTCCCAAGGCGCTGCACAGGAGTATTTTAAAACAAAAAATTTGACGCCGAACCACATAATGATAAATTAGTACAGGTGACCAAAAGCTTGGTCAAAGAGGTAGATTTTAAGGAGCATCTTAAAGGAGGAAAGAGAGGTAGCAAGGCAGAGAGGTTTAGGCAGGGAATTACAGAGCTTAGGGCCTAGGCAACAGAAAGCACAGTCACCAATGGTTGAGCGATTATAATCAGGGATGCTCAGGAGGGCAGCATTAGAGGAGCACAGACACCTCGGGGAGTTGTGGGGCTGAAGGAGATTACAGAGATAGGGAGGGGTGAGGCCATGGAGGGATTTGAAAACAAGGATGAGAATTTTAAAATTGAGGCATTGCTTAACCGAGAGCCAATGTAGGTCAGCGAGCACAGGGGTGATGGGTGAACGGGACATGGTGCCAATGTTCACGTGAAGTTTCTATTAATGTGTTGTCATACATTGAAATCTATATTTTCAACACTTCACCTTATTGGACAGATCTATGCGCACCTTGAGAAGTGTCTTACTGAGTTCCAGTGGATGTTAAGACATTGGACATTGTAGGGATGCTTTATGGTGCTGGTGTGGGGTGGTGTCAACCTGGCACATCATGTGGCAGCCAGGGTGTACAGTGTCAAGTGAAGTAAATCTGGCCATGGTAATGCCATTGCTGACTTCCCGGGCAGCAATGTTGTCAGGGGCTGATGCCCTGCGTCCTGTGCAGCATCAGGTGATGGCGGAGAAGGTTGGTGGTGTTGTTGGTGATGTTGGTGTGCCTGATGATGTTGGTGTTGGGGCTGATCATGGAAGGATTCAGAGGACCAAGGTGTGATTTTTTTAAGGGCACCGATGTTGCTGGAATAGTTGGCTGCAGGTGAGATGACAGAAGCGATCTGTCAATGGTGACAGAGGATGTTCCAATGAGGTGCCACTGGATACAGAGTTGGCTCTAAACACTTGCAAGCTAAAGAAATCTCTATATGTCTTACAAATGCAGTAACTGACAGTTTTTGAGCTCTGAAACCGAACATTATACCACTTCTGCAGTTGTTAGGTTATTAGATAAATCAAAGCAGACTCAACTAATGACAGGATGAGCTGGCGTGTTCCCCGAGCAATGGGTAACCCGTGGGGGAGCACGTAAGATTACAAAGTAGGCTCAAAATACCATTAAATTGGCTGTTAACAAGCCATTTAATGATCTAAATTGTCTCCCCTGCCGCTTGGTGTCGGGTCAGTTCTGTGCAGACAGACCCAACACCTGGGAGGCTCGCGTGGAGGCGGATTGACAGCAGATTTCAATCTTTGCTATTTTGACAGCAGACCCCTCCTCCAAACCTGCACTCTGAGCGCCGGCATAAGTCAGACCTATGACTCTGAACATAAATAGCACTTACTTGTGAATCCATACATGCAAACAGTGCAAACCTCTATTTTTGCAGGTGGCCCAGGAGACAGATGAAACCACCTCACAATTCTTTGTGCATTGTATCTTATGCACATGTGCTGAAATATCATGAATGTGCAGAAGAGATATATAATGCAGAGTCCTGTGGGACAATTTGAGGTCCAGAGCATCACAAATCTTTAATGAGCTGCGCAAAACATGCAAATGACCATTCAGAAAGTTGACTGCTTGATTATAATGCAAGGAATTAACTACTATGAAACACTTTGGCTAGAAATCATTGGTTAGGCTGCAGTTAGAATATTGTGTCCAGCTTTGAGTGCCTTACTCAAGGTGCCCAGTGATGCGCCTCAATAACTTCAAGGCTCGAAGTTAGCAGAATAAAACAAGGCTTTTATTAGCAAAGAAAAGATGCCGGTGTCTGCACCTAGCTTCACCTAGCGTGCTGCTGTTCTACTGCAAGACAAGCCTGGACTTGTCTTAAGTAGGGCCAGGTATGGGTGGAGCTGACACACAAAGGGGGCGGTGCCCTATACACAATACAAGGTACAAACACCGGAGCAGGCAATACAATATATACAGTTAACTACAGAGTCTGATGAATGGCATATTTCATCACATTCACCCCTTCTACAGCTTTAGTCTGTCCGGGGGTGTGATAGTCCTCTGTGACCGACGTAACGGTTGCGGTGCCGCGGGTGCCGGCTGGGTGTCCCGGGTAGTCTCCTGGGTCTCTGCCGGGGGCGCCACCGGGGTTGTTGAAAGAGTAGGTGGTGGGGGGGTAGGTGGTGGGGGTACCGTTGGCTGGTGTTCTTCCGGGGTGATGAAAGAATAGTGGGTGGAGTGGGTGGGTAATAGTTGTTGTGGTTGTTGTTGTTGTGGTTGTAGTCGTTGTCGTTGTTGCTGTTGTTACCGGCTGGGGCGAGGTCTTTTATGGACACAGTGTCCTCCCGTCCGTCGGCGTGCCGGACATACGCATATTGTGGGTTGGCGTGGAGCAGGTGCACTGGCTCCACGAGAGGGTCCGTCTTGTGACCCCTCACATGCTTTCGCAGAAGTACCGGACCTGGGGTGGAGAGCCATGACGGCATGGATACACCTGAGGTGGATTTCCGGGGAAACACAAACATTAGCTCATGAGGCGTGGCATTAGTGGCGGTACACAATAGTGACCGTATTGAGTGGAGCACATCTGGGAGGACTTCCTGCCAGCGGGAGATAGGGAGGCCCTTGGTCCTTAGAGTTAGGGTGACTGCCCTCCATACTGTCCCGTTCTCTCGCTCCACCTGACCGTTACCCCGGGGGTTGTAGCTGGTGGTGCGGCTCGTGGCAATCCCCTTGGACAGCATGTACTGGCGTAGCTCTTCACTCATGAAGGCCGCCCCCTATCCGTGTGGATATAGCTTGGCATACCGAACAGGCAGAACAGGCTGTTGAGGCATTTAATGACCGTGGCGCTGGTCATGTCTGGGCAGGGGAAGGCGAATGGGAAACGGGAGTATTCGTCCACAATGTTCAGGAAGTAAACATTGCAGTCGACGGACGGGAGGGGGCCCTTGAAATCTAAGCTAAGCCGCTCAAAGGGCCGTGTAGCTTTGATTAGGTGGGCTCTATCAGGGCGGTAGAACCGAGGCTTGCACTCAGCGCAAGTGCGGCAGTTCCTGGTCAGGGACCGAACTTCCTCAATCGAGTAGGGTAAGTTGCGGGACTTTATGAAGTGGAACAGCCGTGTGACCCCTGGGTGGCAGAGGTCATTGTGGAGGGTCTGTAGCCGATCCCCAGTGGCATTGGCACACATCCCTCGTGAGAGGGCGTCGGGAGATTCGTTAAGGGCCCCCGGCCGGTATATGATGTCGTACTCGAAGGTGGAGAGCTCGATCCGCCACCTAAGAATCTTATCATTTTTAATCTTCCCCCTCTGTTTATTATTGAACATAAACGCTACCGACCGCTGGTCGGTAAGTAGGGTGAAGCGTTTGCCGGCTAGGTAGTGCCGCCAGTGGCGCACTGCCTCCACGATGGCTTGGGCCTCCTTTTCCACGGAGGAGTGTCTGATCTCGGGCCCCTGGAGGGTCCTCGAGAAGAAAGCTACGGGCCGCCCTGCCTGGTTGAGGATGGCCGCCAAGGCAAAGTCAGACGCATCACTTTCCACTTGAAAGGGAGTGTTCTCGTCCACTGCCTGTAGCGTGGCCCGCTCAATATCCTGCTTAATGCTTTTGAAGGCAGCATGGGCCTCAGCAGAGAGCGGGAAAGAGGATGCTTTCAAGAGGGGACGGGCTTTTTCGGAGTAGTTAGGGACCCATTGGGCATAATACGAGAATAACCCCAGGCACCTTTTCAGGGGCAGCTCCCGTAGGGGGCGCAATCGGTCGGGGTCTGGTCCGATTTCCCCATTCTCCACCACGCTGCCTAGTATGCAGAGGCGCGTGGTGTTGAAAACGCACTTGTCCTTGTTGTATGTGAGGTTGAGTTTTTGTGCGGTTTTCAGAAACCTCGCGAGGTTTGAGTCGTGGTCCTGTTGGTTGTGGCCGCAGATGGTGACGTTGTCGAGATAGGGGAAGGTTACCTGCAAGTGGTGGTCATCGACCATGCGGTCCATATCCTTCTGAAAGACCGAGACCCCATTCGTCACCCCAAAGGGGACTCTGAGGAACTGGTAGAGGCGTCCGTTTGCCTCGAAGGTGGTGTACGAACAGTCCTCTGGTCTGATATGGAGCTGGTGGTACGCTGACATGAGGTCGATGGTGGAGAACACCCGGTATTGAGCGATTTGGTTCACCATCTCGGATATGCGGGGTAGCGGGTAGGCGTCTAGTTGGGTATAGATGTTGACTGTTTGACTATAGTCAATCACCATCCGCTTCTTCTCGCTACCCCTCACCACCACCACGTGGGCGCGCCACGGGCTGTTGCTGCGTTCAATAATGCGCTCCTTCAGGAGCCTGTCTACCTCGGTCGCGATAAACCGCCTGTCCTCCCAGCTGTACCTCCTGCTTTTGGTCGCTATTGGCCGGCAGTTAGGGGTAAGGTTCGCGAATAGCGAAGGCAGCTTTACCTTCAGGGTAGCCAGACCGCACACTGTGAGGGGCGGCTGGGTCCCACCGAAATTGAGCGTGATGCTTTGGTGGTGGCACTGAAAATCCAGGCCCAAGATCACGCTCACACATAAATCCTTCATAATTAACAGTTTAAAATTATTATATACAGTGTCTTTAACGGACAATCGTACCGCGCAGTAACCCGCAATAGTCGATATCTGGGTTTTGTCGGCCATAGAGATCCTGCCCTGAGTAGGGACTATAGTTAGAGAGAGTCATTGTACCAGATCAGGGTGAATGAAGCTCTCTGTGCTCCCGCTGTCAATTAAACATTTAACCTTGCACCCGTTTACCTCAATGTCCACCATCGATTTGGATAGTGGGTGCGGTCTGGACTGGTCCACTGTGATCGACACCACTGTAGGGCCCTGATCGGGACAAGATGGTGGGCCACACGAGGCCGGGTAAGATGGCGTCCACGCTGTCTGCTCGCGAGATGGCGGACCCCACGAGGTCGGACAAGATGGCGTCCAAGATGGCCGCTCCAACGGCGCGCACGCGGCGGTGGCGGTTTTGCCTGCGGGGTTCCCTCTGCACACCTTCCCAAAGTGCCCCTTCTTACCGCACTTAAAGCAGGTGGTGCCTTTCGCCGGGCACAGGTTCCTGGTGTGCTTCGGCTGCCCGCAGAAGTAGCATTTGGGGCCCCGATGTGTCGCGGCGGTCGTAGGGCTTCTGGGGGGAGAGCAGGGCCCCGACGGTGTTGGGCTACCGGGCGGGGAAGCAGAGGCGGCGTGGGCCGTGCGGCCTGCCGAGTAGGAGTCAGAGTTCTTCTGAGCCACATCCAACGATCGTGCTGTGTCCACAGCCTGTGTCAGATCTAGGCCTGTTTTCTCTAGCAGTCTCTGCCGGATGTAATTAGAGCTAAGGCTTGCGATAAAGGCATCCTGAATCAGCTCGTCTGTGTATACCGTGGCTTTCACGTCTTTGCATTTGCAGTCTTTGCCAAGCACTTTTAAGGTGACTAGAAAGTCCTCTAGCGACTCTCCGGGTCGCTGTGTGCAGGTAGCAAGCAGGTGCCTGGCGTACACCTCGTTGGTAGGCCGCTGATAGTGGGCCTTTAGAATGTTGCAGGCATCCAGGTAGGTGGTGGCGTCTTGTATGAGTGGAAAAACCCGGTGGCTTACCCGATTCTGCAGGATCCCGAGTTTCACATCTCCGGTGGCTTTAGAGGCTGTGACGGCTTCGGAGTTGGCCATAAAGAATTCCAAGCACTGGAACCAGTGTCCAAACCATGCCGATGCATCCGAAGCATGCGGTCCAAATCCAAGCGTTCCGGTTTCAAAAGTTGATCCATTGTTAAAAGTTTGCTAATAAAATTGATGCGCCTCAATAACTTCAAGACTCGAAGTTAGCAGAATAAAACAAGGCTTTTATTAGCAAAGAAAAGATGCCGGTGTCTGCACCTAGCTTCACCTAGCGTGCTGCTGTTCTACTGCAAGACAAGCCTGGACTTGTCTTAAGTAGGGCCAGGTATGGGTGGAGCCGACACACAAAGGGGGCGGTGCCCTATACACAATACAAGGTACAAACACCGGAGCAGGCAATACAATATATACAGTTAACTACAGAGTCTGATGAATGGCATATTTCATCACACCCAGGTCATGGAGAGGATGCAGAAGAGATTCACTAAGATAATATGGGGTTGAGAGGCTTCAGGCATAAGGAAAGATTGGAGAAACTGGAACTCTTGATCAGAAAAAAGGTTAAGAGGAGATCTAAGAGAGATGTTCAAAATTATGAGTGGTTTTGGACATTTGAGAAGCTTTATTATTGTCATATTAGTATTTGTTTTAACATCACAGTGAATGAGCTGAAAACTTTTTTAAATGACTGACCGCGGTGCCTGTTGGCAGTACAATGGCTAATACAATAATTGGGCATTATTTATTTGTTTGTTTTTTTATTACATTTTCCCCCCATCTCCGCTAAAGGCACTAATATTCTTTATAACATGGTTGTACAGGTGCTGGCAGCCCCATAGTACCCCCATGTGTACACCTAGATAGCGAGTGTTAACTGGAGCGGAGCCTGATTCTGTTTTCATCCGAGGTCCAGACTTTCCAGCAGGGGTCACTGAACAGCATTCAGGATAAAGAACCCTGCAAGGGGTAAAGAATTGTCCTGGCTGAAATCAGTTAACTCCATTTTTCTCTGTATCCATTGCAGTCTATTTAACCGTATTCTGAAAAAAAAATCATCTACTTACAATTTCCCTAATTTCAAAGGTTTTATCTTCAGTATATTAATGAAGCACAATTACTATGGGTCATTATCTTCAGGCTCCATTGAATGAAACTACAAATGATTAATTGTTTTGGAATCTCTATTTATACTTCATATAATTGCATCCATGAGAGCTTCCAGTGATTGATATATGCAGATGTTTGTTCTGTCCCCAGTTAATGTCTTATCCTCATCATGGGCTGTTTGAAGTTTTTGTTGCAAGTTTCCTGTTGTATTGTAAGTCTAATCAAAGCACAGGAGGTTTCTGAAGCAGACTGCTTTGATGATAAGTGTCTAGATGTTTTTGATGGTCCATATTTCACTTATGGGTACACAGCATAAGTTAGTTTGTAAATAGGAATAAGCCACTTTACAAACATTAATAATGTTTGGACATTTTCACCGCATCAATACTGGACTGAATCTTTACACTAACTGTGGTTATCTGAACAGGGCAATAACATACAATGAAGCTGGTCTTACCAATAGAAAAGACCTACAATGTGAAGTGAGAGCTTAATAGGTATTGCACCAGGCTGCATAAAATGAGGCAGCCTGCTTAACTGGTAATATATTGTATATATTCCAAACAGGTAAAATATCCTTTTATCTTCACAAAGTTGAGACACGCCAGTGCTGGAAAGAGAACCCAAATATTCCACTTGGCCAAAAATGGCAAAACATGATTTGCCGAAGAAGTGGAGTGACGCAGACGAAGTTTCCAAGTTCAACCACTTTACACAGTGATAGTGAACTCCCGGTGTCAGGAATGCTAGTCATCGGGAGGTTGAGTGCTGTCGGATGATCTAAAGGCCTACAGCGCCGTAAAGGGGCAGCACACCAAAAAGATGCATTTGTAGTCGCTCCGAAAGCTCTTTCAGACAAAGATGCATAAAAATAAAACAAAAAAGGTGACTCAACCGTGGCTAACAAGGGAAATTAGGGATAGCATAAGATCCAAGGAGACGACATATAAATTGGCCAGAAAAAGCAATAATCCTGAGGATGGGGAGCAGTTTAGGATTCAACAAAGGAGGACAAAGGGATTAATTAAGAAAGGGAAAATAGAATATGAGAGTAAGCTAGCAGAGAACATAAAAACTGACTGTAAAAGCTTTTATAGATATGTGAAGAGAAAAAGATTGGTGAAGTCAAGCGTAGGTCCCTTGCAGTCAGAATCAGGGGAATTTATAATGGGAAACAAAGAAATGGCAGACCAACTAAATTCATACTTTGGTTCTGTCTTCACAAAGGAGGACACAAATAACCTCCCAGAGATGCCGGGGAACATAGGGCCTGATGAAAGGGTGGAACTGAAAGAAATCAGTATTTGTAGGGAAATGGTGTTAGGAAAATTGATGGGACTGAAGGCCGATAAATCCCCAGGGCCTGATAATCTACATCCCAGGGTACTTAAGGAAGTGGCCCTAGAAATAGTAGATGCATTGCTGGTCATCTTCCAGAACTCGATAGACTCTGGAACAGTACCCATGGATTGGAGGGTAGCTAATGTTACCCCACTATTCAAAAAAGGTGGTAGAGAAAAAGCGGGGAATTATAGACCGGTAAGCCTGACATCGGTAGTGGGGAAAATGCAAGAATCTATTATAAAAGATGTAATAGCAGAGCACTTGGTAAGCAGTGACAGGATCGGACAAAGTCAACATGGATTTACAAAAGGTAAATCATGCTTGACTAATCTACTGGAATTTTTTGAGGATGTAACTGGTAAAATAGATAAGGGAGAACCAGTGGATGTGTTGTATTTGGACTTTCAGAAGGCTTTCGATAAGGTCCCACATAAGAGATTAGCATGCAAAATTAAGGCACATGGGATTGGGGGCAAGGTATTGACTTGGATAGGGAACTGGTTGGCGGACAGAAGGCAGAGAGTTGGAATAAACGGGTCATTTTCCGAGTGGTAGGCAGTGACTAGTGGGGTACCGCAAGGATCGGTCCTAGGACCCCAGCTGTTCACAATATATATTAATGATCTGGACTGTTAAGTCTGTGTGTTCCAGTTATGGTTAATATGAATCACTGCACACAGACCACAAGAATAACTTTAACAGGTCTTTACTAGTCGAAGGTCAGGGCTGAACTACCCAATAAATCATTACACAGCACTTATATACCGGTGTGGTCACCACCGGTATTACAGTATACAGCAGCCAAGATAAAGTAGTGCAACTCTTAAAATAGTTCTCTTAAAGGTGGAACGGTTACATACACCACAATCCTCCCTTTTTAGCTTAACAGTATATATTCACCATTAAACATAACATACTAACATATATACACAACTTCATGTAAAAACAGTTCACAGATTCAGTCTCTGAGGAGGCCTCCTGACTCGGTCCGGATAACGCCTCGGTGGTGTAGTAGTTTTCGGTGGTGTAGTAGGTTCTCGTTGCTGGGGTGACTCATCTAATAGTCCTTCACTGGACTTAACAGCTTGAACTTTCGTAACTTCAGAACCAGCATTGCTGACTTCTAAAGGCTCGAGTACCTTGGGAAGTTTTTCTACTTCCAGACTGATTTGGCTCAGTTCGGAGGGACCACGTGCGTGACCTGGTAGGGGTGATAATGGTTCAGATGAGTCATCATCTTCTGCTTCTTCTCTATTGTCTTCTATTTCCTCCATCGCTTCAGCTTTTGCCTCTGCCACCAATTCCCTGAGTGGCTTATTACTGCTGACACTGCTCACAAAAGGATGCTCTTTCTTCTTAGCTTTCAACTGATCGATGAATTTGACATATTCCCTTTCTTGCTCAGCTTTGATTCGTTTGGCCTCATCGCGCAGACGGTTTGTGTGTTCCTGATCCATTTTCTCAATCAGCTGCTTCTGCTGTCTTCCCAGATTCTCTTTTGGTCTCTTGCTCAAAACGGCGAATCATTTGTTCTAATTGCTGTTGTAGTTTGAAATTGAGTTGAGTTCGAGCCCGGTGTTCCTCAGAAATGTGCATGTCTGTAGACTGGACAGACTCAGAATTCTCTGTCAAACTATGTTGTTGTTGTTCAGTGGAATTCTGTTCTGATACTTTGTTCTCTTCTGAAGCATTTATGCACTCCTTCGTTTTTCCATCATTAGTCTGCAAGTCCATTTTAGACTTGTCTTTTGCACATGGGCTGGTCTTACCATCATCAGTTCCAGAGTCTGAGCTGATTGTCTTCACCGAGTTCTCACTCTCTACTTTGTCACTGTCACTGCTGCATATGCCCTCATCCAATATTCTGGACAATCGTTCAGGTTTAACATCATTTTTTCCAGAATCGACCGTTATTGCTTTTAGGGAGTGCCAGTCCATATTTATTTTCATGATCCACTCCCGTCCCAGAAGTCGTGGACCTCCCACAGGTAGTACATATATGTCCATTCCTTGGTGTTCTTTGCCCTGGTGTACCACCTTGACTTTTATCTTTCCGATGGGGTATACTCTTTGCCCCATGTATGTCTGCAATACTATCTCCATATCCCGTAGGGGAATATGTGTGAATAACCTTTTGTAATCTTGCTTATTCATGACCGTCAACGCTGATCCGGTGTCCAATTCCATCTTCACTTGGACTCCTGCTATCTGAAGTGTGACCCAGATAGTTTGTAGGTCAGCTTCCTTACTCACATTGTGAATTCTCAGACTACCCAGTTCCTTGCTGTTGGAGTCTGAATCCGAATTCTGTTCATCCGAACTCTTCTCAGCCACCTTATGTACCTTTCTGCACTTTTCCTGCGGTGACTTTTTGTTGCTGGTCTTCTTTCCTGACCGGCATACCTTAGCTATGTGACCAAGCTTGCCACATTTTCTACATTCCTGGTTTTTAAACCAGCATTGGTTCTGATCGTGTGTTGTCTTCCCACAACGATAACATTTCGTTGTACCCAAAGCCATTTGATCTACAATGAGTACCGCTGCCTTCAGCTGCATTTCCGCAGTGCCTCTCGCTGCGGCTTCGTGCGATGCTGCAATAGTGACAGCCTTACCAAGTGTAAGATCATTCTCTTCAAGTAGTCGCTTTTGTGTTCCTTCTTTCGACAATCCACACACGAATTTGTCTCTCAGTGCCTCTGTCAGTCTTTCCCCAAACTGACAGTATTTCGCTAGCTTACGCAGTTCAATTAAATACTCCGCGTTGCTTTCCTCTTTCCGTTGCGTTCTCACATAAAATTTAAATCGTTCCGCTAACATCAGCGGTGTGGGGTTCAAATGATTTCGCAGGACAGCAACAATATTAGCGAAAGTCTGATCCGTCGGTTTAGCTGGTGATAGAAGATGATTCAATAGCCCGTATGTCTTCGCACCCATTGAGTTTAGTAAGGTTAGTGCTTTATCTTTATTTGATATTTTATTTGCCTTACGATAAATCTCTATGCGTTCTACATACGTGGCCCCATCTTCAACATCGGAATCGAAATCGTTGATGTTACCACGCTTAGGCATCCTCGCAATCTTCTTGAGAAACAAAAAGAAATTTTTTTTTTTTTTTTTTTTTTTAAATGGCGGTTTCCCGCGGTTGTCTTCTTCCCCCGCCTACGAAAATGGCGGCTTCCCGCGTTTGCCTTTCTCCCCCGCTGGCTGTAATGGTGATTGCCATATTGCTGCGTTTGCCCTCCCCAGCGGTTCTCAAATCGTGCCTCCCAGCCCCTCTTGCAGTCCGGTCCTTTCCCCCGGCTGCGGCTGAGTTCTCCGCGGTTTTTTAATTCTTTTTAATTTTCTCCCGCGCCTTACGCTGTCCCGGTCGCTGCGCCTCGCGGCCTCGGTAGCTGCCCGGCCTTTTTCACCAGTCGCGGTCGAGCTCTCTCTCGACGCTGTTGCGCCTCCCAGCCCGCTTGCAGCCCGGTCTTTTACACCGGCTGCGTTTGCATTCACCGCGGCTCCCGTGCCTTACGCTGCCCCAGTCTCAGCGCCTCTGGCCCCGACTTCTGTCCGGCTCTTTTCCCCGGCCGTGGTCGAGTTCTCCACCCTTATATCCTCCGTTTTTCCCTCCCCTACTTCACAGCCAACGTGGCCGACTTGCTGCTCGTCGCTGATCGGCTTACCCACCACCGTGATAGAAGGGATGATCACTGCCTGTTGCTGATGGAAGGCTTCGTGTCAGAATTCTTCCTTTGCTCTTCAGACCCGAGTCTTTTCTCAGCAGGATGATGAGGGCGGATGCCTCTTCTCGACGCCCGTTAAACTGCCTTGGATGTATCTCTGCCGCAGGGTAAGATCGTACTCGTCGCCACTGTTAAGTCTGTGTGTTCCAGTTATGGTTAATATGAATCACTGCACACAGACCACAAGAATAACTTTAACAGGTCTTTACTAGTCGAAGGTCAGGGCTGAACTACCCAATAAATCATTACACAGCACTTATATACCGGTGTGGTCACCACCGGTATTACAGTATACAGCAGCCAAGATAAAGTAGTGCAACTCTTAAAATAGTTCTCTTAAAGGTGGAACGGTTACATACACCACATGGACGAGGGAATTGGATGTAATATCTCCAAATTTGCAGACGACACAAAGCTGGGTGGGAGGGTAAGCTGTGAGGAGGATGTCGAGAAACTCCAGTACGATTTGGACAGATTGGGTGATTGGGCAGAAACATGGCAAATGCACTATAATGTGGATAAATGTGAGGTTATCCACTTTGGTGGCAAAAACAGGAAGGCAGATTATTATTTGAATGGCAATAGATTGGGAGAAGGGGAAGTGCAAAGAGACCTGGGTGTTCTTGTGCACCAGTCGCTGAAGGTAAGCATGCAGGTGCAGCAGGCGGTTAAGAAGGCAAATGGTATGTTGGCCTTCGTAGCAAGAGGGTTCGAGTACAGGAACAAGGATGTCTTGCTACAGCTGTACAGGGCCTTGGTGAGACCGCACCTTGAGTATTGTGTGCAGTTTTGGTCGCCTTACCTGAGGAAGGATGTTCTTGCCATGGAAGGAGTACAGCGAAGATTCACCAGGCTGATACCTGGGATGGCAGGAATGACGTATGAGGAGAGATTGTGTTGATTGGGCTTATACTCACTGGAGTTTAGAAGACTGAGAGGGGATCTCACCGAAACCTATAAAATTCTGTCAGGCCTGGACAGACTAGATGCAGGAAGGATGTTTATGATGGCCGGGGAGTCCAGAACCAGGGGTCATAGTCTAAGTATAAGGGGTAAGCCATTTAGGACTGAAATGAGGAGGAATTTCTTCACCCAGAGAGTGGTGAACCTGTGGCATTCTCTGCCACAGAGGGCAGTGGAGGCCAGTTCATTAAATATATTCAAAAAGGAGTTGGATATATTTCTTAAGGCTGAAGGGATCAAGGGATATGGGGAGAGGGCAGGGACAGGGTACTGAATTTGGATGATCAGCCATGATCTCATTGAATGGCGGAGCAGGCTCAAAGGGCCGAATGGCCTACTCCTGCTCCTATCTTCTATGTTTCTATGTTTCTATGTCTATTAGAGGCACGAGAGCTCCTAGTTTCAAAGATAACAGGGGATGTGCCAGAGGACTGGAGAACCGCTAATGTAGTACCATTATTCAAGAAGGGTAGTAGGGAAAAACCGGGGAACTACAGGCCAGTGAGCCTAACATCAGTGGTAGGAAAATTACTGGAAAAAATCCTGAGGGACAAAATTTGTCTCCACTTGGAGAGGCAAGGATTAATCAGGGATAGTCAACATGGCTTTGTCAAGGGAAGATCATGTCTGACTAATTTGATTGAATTTTTTGAGGGGGTGACTAGGTGTGTGGATGAGGGTAACGCAGTGGATGTGGTATACATGGATTTCAGTAAGGCCTTCGATAAAGTCCCGCACAGGAGACTGGTCAAGAAGGTAAGAGCCCATGGAATCCAGGGTGCCTTGGCACATTGGATACAAAACTGGCTTAGTGGCAGAAGGCAGAGGGTGATGGTCGAAGGTTGTTTTTGTGACTGGAAACCTGTGGCCAGTGGGGTACCACAGGGATCGGTGCTGGGTCCCTTGCTGTTTGTGGTCTACATTAATGACTTGGATATGAATGTAAAGGGTATGATCAGTAAATTCGCGGATGATACTAAAATTGGTAGGGTGGTAAATAGCGAGGAGGGTAGCCTCAGTCTGCAGAACGATATAGATGGGTTGGTCAGATGGGCGGAACAGTGGCAAATGGAATTTAACCCGGAAAAGTGCGAGGTGATGCACTTTGGGGGGTCTAACAAGGCAAGGGAATACACAATGAAGGGAAAGACCCTAGGCAAGACGGAGGGTCAGAGGGATCTGGGTGTGCAGGTACACAGATCCCTGAAGGCGGCGGAACAGGTGGATAAGGTGGTAAAAAAGGCATATGGGATACTTGCCTTCATTAGCCGAGGCATTGAATATAAGAGCAAGGAGGTTATGATGGAGCTGTATAAAACACTGGTTAGGCCACAGCTGGAATACTGTGTGCAGTTCTGGTCGCCACACTACAGGAAAGATGTGATCGCGTTAGAGAGGGTGCAGAGGAGGTTCACCAGGATGTTACCAGGGCTGGAGCGCTTCAGCTATGAAGAGCGACTGGGCAGATTGGGTTTGTTTTCCTTGGAGCAGAGGAGGCTGAGGGGGGACATGATTGAGGTGTACAAAATTGTGAGGGGCATAGATAGGATGGATGCTGAGGAGCTTTTCCCCTTAGTAGAGGGGTCAATAACTAGGGGGCATAGATTCAAGGTAAAGGGCGGGAGGTTTAGAGGGGATTTGAGAAAGAACTTTTTCACCCAGAGGGTGGTTGGAGTCTGGAACTCACTGCCTGAAAGGGTTGTGGAGGCAGAAACCCTCACAACATTTAAGAAGCATTTGGATGAGCATTTGAAATGCCATAGCATACAAGGCTACGGGCCAAATGCTGGAATATGGGATTAGATTAGACAGGGCTTGATGGCCAGCATGGACACGATGGGCCGAAGGGCCTCTATCCGTGCTGTATTACTCTATGACTCTATGATAAAGCTACGGATGTACTTCTCAATGAGGTTAGGCAGAGGAAGGAGTTATTTCGAACACTGCAACATCATCCAGCAAGTTAAATAGCATAACAGCGGTGGCAGGAGGTGTCCAGGGTAGTTAATGCCAGCTCAATGACCCTAAGCACAGCAACTCAGTGTCACAAAAAGCTTAATGCTCTTACAAGGTCTGGTGAGGTAAGAGAAGCCAACCACACCTCTTAACACTGCAATGAACTAAGCATAGCAGACACTTAGGGCAGGATTTTCATTGACCCGTGGAGGTGGGATTGGAGGCATGTGGGGGGTTGAAATCTCGAAATCGGGGGGCACGAACCCATCCCGCCCCAACCCGCCTCCATGCCAGTTTCAAAGGAGGCGGGTACCCGACCTGCGCTTGGACCCACCTCCCCGAGGCGGGAAGGGGATTAGTGCCAATTATCTGCCTGTTAACAGATAGTTAACAGGCAGTTTTTAGCCTAAACCCTATTTTTATTGGTGAAGTGTGGGATTCCTGATGACTCAAAACCATGCCAAGTTAGCGAGGTGGGCCGTCGGGATGAAGGGCTTGGAGGGGTCGAGATGTCCGGTGTTCAGGTGAGTGATGGGCGCATGAGTGCAGAGGTAAGTGTGTTTGGTGTGTGTAAAGTGTTTAAAGAAGTTTTACTTACATGTACTTACCTTTACAGCCTTCCTTCCTTCGGGTCTCGGGAGTCCCTCATCTCACCGGCAGAGAAAACAGAATGGCCGCAATCTGTCAAAATCTGCAGCATTCAGCTTTCTGTTCTGAGAGATCTCTAAATCATCCTGAGAAGAAAGAATTAACTTAGAGTACAGATTGTCAGTGTTTGACAGCTTCAAACAGCTGTGAAATGTTGATATTTCATCTGTCAGAAGCTCTTGACAGATGAAATATCAATCTGTGACGTCACCTGTTGCCGGGTGGCCCTTAATTGGCCTGCTGAGCCTGCTGGGTGGGCTCAACAAGGTCAATCAAGTGAAAATTGCGTGGGTTGGCTACAACTTGATGGAGGTGAGACTACAACCCCGAAAGTTGTAGTCCCGCCTCCTACACGCCTCCTCAATGAAAATCCAGCCCTTATAATCACATCCCCTCCTTGTGTTAAAATGCTTGAGTTGCTCACCATCAATGTCTATAAGGTAGAATGGGGCCTTTACACCCCCTGCCATCCTCTACAAATGCTTACCCTACAAATCCACACCCTTAAATGCTTTCACATGATGGGTAATGGCTTCAAGCATCTGTCATCACTCTCATTCTGGTCTACAGGCTGTCATCTGAGTTTGAATGCATCTCATGCCAACCAGAGGCCAATCTCACATTTTGCATTCTTTTTAGAGGGGACAGTCTATAAGAGTAGAGAGAGATTGACCACAGGGGGTGAACATCAATACTCCACCCTCTCATATGCTACCAGGAGAAAGAATTGAAGCTCTGGGGCAGAGAGGCCATACAGTGAGATTGAGATGGGGAAGCGTGAAGGTAATGGCAGCTGGAAGTTCATCAGGACATTCTGCTTCTCTCCCATCTCATCCTGTTGTACCACACATTACCCAATGACAAAATAATCATGAAAACCTCATGTCACTCTTTCTTCAGAAAGTGGCATGTAAACTTATCTCCTGAGCAATCCATTCTAACCTCCCTTTCTCTTTTCCTTCACCAAATGTGCCTAAGAAACAATAAGTCGACTAAGACCAAGAGGTTCCCCCTGCATCCATCTCTGTTAGTACTTCACAGCATGCACTATCGCCCACTATTTCCCTCTCAAGCACCAGCCAAGAGACATCCTCCTGAGAGAATTACAGATTGAGTCAGAGGAGAATGCACCAGGGGAGAACGTTGAGCATGAATGAACAGAGACAGCTGGCAGTGGAAGATGAGAGAGATGCTGTTAAACAAAAAGTTAGGAGACACTGAACACAAATCCTGCTTATAAAAGAAGGATTGTTTCAGAGTATATATGCACAGGCACTGGAGCTGCACCCAAAACTATGCAGCAGATGGTGGGGTAATTGGAGGAGTCTATTACCTATATCTGCAGTACCTTGATGAATGGCTTCTCAGCAGTGCAGGACACCTTGGAGCACTGGTAGCTCCAGGCAAATTTGCAGTGAAGAACCACACAATAGAGGCCCTAAGACCAATTACTGTTTTCTCCATGGATGCTCTGAACTGCTACCACAGAGACCTGGCTTGCCAGATTGAAGAAACTGTGCCATTCAGGCTCCTTGTTTGGGGCTATGATACAGATAAGTATTTCTCAGAGCTTCACTGATCTCATTGGAACCATTAGGTCTGTTTTCCTGCAAATCAGTGCCCATGGAGAGCCAGTGCCTGGTAGTTGTGGCATGGCAGGAATGCACTGGCACAATGCTGCTGTCTTTCAGGATAGCAGCACTTACATGCCCTCCTGCCAATCTCTCAGATGCCTGAAAATGTCAAAGAGTGAATGCAGGGCCAGAGTACCTGTGCAGCAACATTAGATGTAGCCTGCAGTAGATCCATCTCAGGCCTTAGCTGTCATGAGGCAATGGGCACCTCAATCCCAAAAGGCTCATATTGATACATCATGCCTCCTGCTCCTCAGGTAACACCAACGAAGAGCACCATATTAAGGTTAGGAGTTCACACTGGCCTCACAGGGAAGAATGGTGGAAAAAGCACTAGACACACACACACACACACACGCACACACAAATGCGCACACACACACACACACACCACACACGCACACACACACGCAAACGCACACAAACACACAGACACACGCGCACACACATGCACACACATGCAAATGCACACACACAGACACAGACACACACACGCACACACACACGCAAACGCACACACACACACAGACACAGACACACGCGCACACACACGCGCGCACACACACAGGCACACACACATGCACACACACAGACACAGACACAGACACACACACACGCGCGCACACACACATGCAAACGCACACACACACAGACAGACCCCACACACACACACAGCCCACACACATGCACGCACGCACACACACACAAACGCACACACGCAAACACACACACACACCACACACACACACAGGCACACACGCACACACTCGCAAACGCAAACACACACACACCCCACACACACGCACACACACACAGACATGCACATACACACATGCAAATGCACACACACAGACACAGACACATGCGCACACGCACACATGCACGCACACACAAATGCACACACACACAGACACACCCCACCCACACACACACACACACACAGACACAGACACACGCACGCACACACGCGCACATACACACACACAAATGCACACACACAGACACACGCACGCACACACGCGCACACACACACACACAAATGCACACACACAGACACACCCCACACACACATACACACAGACACAGACACACGCACACACACACACATGCACGCACACACAATTGCACACACACACATGCACGCACACACGCGCACATACACACACACAAACGCACACACACAGACACAGACACACGTGCACACACACACGCACAATTGCAAGCACACACAAATGCACACACACACAGTCCTATCCCCCACACACACACACAAATGCACACACACACAGACATACCCCCCACACACACACTCACACACACAGACACACATGCACACACACGCATGCACATGCACACACATGCACGCACGCGCATGCACTAATGCATGCATGCACGCACACACACACTATATGCTTTGGTTAAAATTATGGTATGTTGCGCTTCCAGACATTGTTCTTGGCAAGATTTAGAAGTGGCTTTGACGAGGTGCCATAAATGGGCCCTGTGTGAGTTGATGTGCACAAGGAAGGTTCTGTAGATGATGGCATGTTAGTGGTAGGGAGGGGAAAGACATACACAGGACTGTTCATGCAGTTGTGAGAATGCTGGGTTTTAGGCATCCCATCAAATATATGCCAAGGAACCAGACGAATCCTTAACACCCTCTCTTTACTCCGCACTAAAGAACCGTCTGGGGATTTCTCACCTTTTTTGGGGCCCAGAAATAGATGAAGCCTGAGTCGGCTCATCAAACTGCCTTCCATTAACCAGTTCAGACCAAGTTTGAGTTTATCCTCTCAATCCTCGATTAGTATACCCACAAGCTACTGACGGAATGGATTAACCCTTTCTTGCCAAACCTTCAAAGAAGAAGCCAGGCAACAAATCATGCACGCAGAACTAATTATTGACAACAAAATCACAACTTAAATTTAAACAGTTAATTACAAGCAATTAATATATGTAGATATTGTCTGAGTTACCTAGCAATATCAATAGCCAGTGTATTGAATAGCTTTGAATCTATATTCATGATTATCAATGTTCCAGAGCTTGTACGATCTTGTGTCCTTATAAATAACATGGCTGTGTCGATCTCTTCCTCCCTTGGGATGGAGGCATTAGCTTTTGCAGCGTTGAGTTGATGAGCCACTTCAGCAGTGAAGTTATCTGTTCCACTTGGATCTTTGGTTCCAGATGAACCCACCTTATGTACGATCAACATTATCCGAGCTAGCTGATTGTCTCCCACCTTTCTTGATCTCAAACACTTGTACCATTAAACTCTGTCTGTAACTGGCCAGTATAGTCACAATGGGGGAAAAATTCAGTATTGCCCCGTTTGGGGCGCCATTATTGGCTGTGCACAAAGTTTAGCGCCTGGCGCTAATTATCGCCTCCGACAGTAAGCTTGGCTTTTATCGCCCCTGGAGGTGATTGGAGCGCTAAATCAGGCGCTTCACACCTGTCTTAAGATGGAAAGACCGAGGAGCGAGGCGCTACCTCAGATAGCTGGCGAAGCAAGGAAGGGCCAAACAAAAAAAACCTGCAAAGTGCTGCTCAGTACTCAAAACTCCTTCACGCAGCGTTGAATCTCTCCAGAAGTCTCTCTCTCTCTCTCTCAGAATGTGTGGTGCAAAAATGTCACCGACAAAAAAAAGCAGGAAGCGGTCGCCTTTAAATAGCGCTCCCCTAGTCCCTTTCTGACAGCATAACGCTCCCCTCAACCTGTCGTTGCTAGCGGCAGGCGGTAAAGCAAGGGGCACCACTCAATTTCTGGTCCGGGGCACTAACGGAGCATTGCGCACTCGACTGACGTCACAATCTGCCGGCGCAGGAGATCGTGGCGGTAGTGTTTAGCACTGCCGTAAAATGTCTAGTTAATTTCGTGAGTGGCGCAAACATCGCAGCGCCCGGGCGCTAGTTGCTTTGCGCCACAATAGCGCCCTCTTAAGGCGCTAACGGGAGGCACAAACAACTGAATTTTTCCCCCTCTCTGACTCTGTCCTTAAAATATCTTTTACTGGTAAGGGTACCTTTTTGCATCTTCTAGGCAAAAATTACTACTACTTAGTGACTAGTACAGACCACTCCTATCTAAACTACTGAGAGAGATTACTGCTGCTGACTACTACTAACAGAGACAAGACTGAGTAATCAGTGTAAGCTGAGTGACACAAGTGTCACATGTACCAGAAGAGTTCCATCCCCACTTCTAACAATCACTCCTAATAAACAGTACTGGAATAGTGATCTGAATATTCCAAACACATCAGACTATGGGTCTTTGGCTTAGGACTCATCTTGCCTATTCATCAAGAAGTCTGGCCCAAAATCGAGGAGATGTGACATGTTTACAACTCACTGAGGGAAATTGGTTATGGTCTGTTTTTGGGTTTATAACCATCAACTTGTGTATGCCCCGACCAAGTCCGGCCTGAAACTGATCCTTGGGCCTCATTAACACTTTCTGCTTGAGCTGCCGCCTATCGCGCCTCCACAGGCAGATCACACAATGAATATTGAGTCGCTTGCCTCATCGGCAGCGGGCCAATGCTAGGTCCCAGTTACATATGTATGTGGCCTAAGTCCTGTTTTAGGTGGCCACCAGAGGCACCTGAAAAATGGCCCTGACAAACTTAGCAGTGGCCCGAACATATGCATAGATTGAGCATCCTGTAACAATAATAAATAACTTCTGGAGGAAGTTATGTGCACATCACTTCCTGTGAACTGTGAACTCTGTGCATACATCACTTCCTGTGCATACGTCACTTCCTGTGTTTGGACTAGTATAAATACTGAACTGCTCAGTATAGTAAAAGGGCTTCTCCTAGAGGCATGGTGAAGACCGCTCTTGTATATGGTAGAATTATAAGTTGTTTAAAGCTTACTTTAAAGTTCCTTGATGTGTGAGACTTTTTATTACATCAATTTAATCAACTTAGTATTTACACTCACAAATACTAGACCTTCGGACAAACTCAGAGCTAAGGATCCAGGGAACCACCCATCATGGAAAACATCCTTAAACCTACTCGTCTGGACTTGGACCCAAACGCACCAGCAGCTGGCAGGGTATGGAAGCATTGGTACCGTACTTTTGAGAATTTTCTTGATGAATGTAAAGCGAATGCTTCAACTAAACTGAGGATACTTATCAACTATGTGACCCCAACAGTGTTTGAATATGTTGATGAATGGGATAGTTACGATGAGGTGATCCGGGCACTTAAAAAACTATATGCCAAGACCGCAAATGAGGTCTATGCTAGACATCTACTGACCACAGCCCGACAAGGGCCAGGGGAATCGATTAACGAATTCCTTCAAGAACTTCGCAGGCTCAGCGTAGATTGTAACTTTCAGGCAGCCTCGGCTGAGCTGTACCGCGAAGAAATTATTCGTGATGCTTTCATCTGCGGGATTGCCTCTCCATTTATACGCCAGCGTCTGCTAGAAAGTAAAACACTTGAGCTACAAAAGGCTTTTGAACTGGCTTGTTCGCTGGATTTGGCAAAGAAAAATGCAGACCTCTATCAGCTGCCCAGATCTCGATCTGCTGCTGTAACTGCAACCAGACGATTCAAGTGGCCTCAGGTGAACCCTATCATGGAGGAATCTAATCCTGATGATAATTCTGATGAAGAAGAGGAGGATGACCCCACTTTAGCAGCCTCTTGGCAATCTAGGAAGGAATGCTTCTTTTGTGGAGATTCTTTTCACCCTAAGAAATTCTGCCCTGCTCGCAATGCCATCTGCAGTCATTGCGATAAAAAGGGACACTTTGCAAAAGTTTGCCAATCAAGAGCCTCTGCGAGGGCCTATCCAGCTAAGGCCTACCGAACTGCCCCAATTAGGGCCTATCAAGATGCTCCGGCTAGGACCTATCAAGCTTCCTCTCGAGCACTCTCCCGAAGAAGCACACCTAGAGTTTCAGCCACTCTCTGTGCAACCACACCAATTACAGCTGCTTGCCCACAGAACCTGTTTCATGCAGCTACAAAAGTTTCAGTTAATGGGCATACCTTAGATGCCTTAATTGACTCAGGAAGTACTGATAGTTTCATTAGAGAACAGATTGTTGCGAAATTGAAACGACATATCTTTCCATCGGACCAGGCAATTGCGATGGCTCAGTCATCACTTAATACCAGAATCTCCAGCATTTGTATTATTGATATGACACTTAATGGTCACATGTATCCCTCCACCCAACTTTCGGTGCTCAAGGACTTATGTAGTGATCTCATCTTAGGGCTGGATTTTCAAAAACAGCATAAGAAACTCACCATTGAGTTCGGCGGATCCAAACCTGGACTTACTATTTCTAATATACTGTCTAAATTACCGTTTTGTGCATTATCAGCAGCTTCACTTGATGAACCCTCATTATTTGCCAGTATTCCTCCTCGATGCAAACCGATAATAATGAAATCGCGGCGCTTTAGTCAGGAAGACCAATCTTTTATTGAGGCTGAAATCTCTCGACTTTTAGCAGAGGATATCATCGAACCATGTTCGTCGCCCTGGCGGGCTCAAATCGTCATCGTCAAGAACCCTCTAAAACCTCACAAACAACGACTATGCATTGATTATTCACAAACCATCAATCAATATACTGACTTGGACGCCTACCCATTGCCACGCATTGATGATATGGTTAATAAACTGGCCGAATACAAAGTGTTCTCAACTTACGATTTGAAAAGTGCCTATCATCAGGTACCCTTGAAGGTCTCAGATAAGCAGTACACAGCCTTTGAGGCTAATGGACGGCTGTACCAATTTCGTCGCCTCCCATTCGGGGTTACTAATGGCGTGGCTGTCTTCCAACAGGCAATGGATGGCCTGGTTAAGCAGGAAAACTTAAGGGACACTTTTCCCTATCTTGATAACATTACTATTGCAGGTCACGATCAACAGGAACACGACGCCAACCTCCAAAAATTTTGGGATGCTCTCCATCACCGTAACTTAACTTTGAATGAATCTAAATCTGTTGAGTCGCAACCGACCATCAACATCCTTGGCTACTGCGTAGGCAATGGTATCATTAAGCCAGACCCAGAAAGACTTCGCCCGCTCCAAGAGCTCCCGTCACCTAAGAATCCGGCTTCTTTACGTCGGGCTCTCGGTCTGTTTGCATACTACGCTAAATGGATTCCTCATTTTTCAGACAAAATCCAACCCTTGCTGCATGCTAGATCATTTACATTGGAAACAGCGGCTGTTGCAGCCTTTAACCTTCTCAAAAAACAGTTGGAGAAAGCGGCTCTTCACTCCATCGATGAGAATCTCCCTTTCATAGTCGAATGTGATGCCTCGGAGGTGGCGATCTTGGCTACTCTAAATCAGGAAGGTCGTCCTGTAGCATTTATGTCCAGGACCTTGCAAGGTGCCGAGCAACATTATCCTCCGGTTGAGAAGGAAGCCACAGCCATCATAGAGGCGGTACGGAAGTGGAACCATTTCCTAGCTTGCCAGCACTTTACATTAATCACGGACCAGCGATCAGTCGCCTTCATGCTCGATAATCGAAAACGAACCAAAATTAAGAATATTAAAATACAGCTTTGGAGGATGGAACTGGCCTCTTTCGGTTACACCATTCACTATCGACCTGGCAAGGAGAATGTGGCCCCGGATACCCTCACACGAGCATTCTGCTCCACTATGTCGTCCTCTACTCTCATAGATGTCCATAATGGATTGTGTCATCCTGGCGTTACGCGCATGCTACATTTCGTACGATCACGGAATCTCCCTTTTTCTACTGGAGATGTAAAGAAAATGTGCTCAGAATGCCGGCTTTGTGCAGAATTAAAACCTCAGTTCTTCCGCCCCTCAGATGGTACGCTCATACACGCAACCCAACCGATGCAACGACTTAGCATTGATTTTAAGGGCCCAGTGCCCTCTTCAATTCGGAACACATATTTGCTCACCACGATTGATGAATATTCACGTTTTCCGTTTGCCTTCCCCTGCTCCAATATGCTGGCGTCCACAGTAATCTGCTGCCTTGAGCAGGTATTTTCTCTCTGTGGCATGGCGGCTTACATTCACTCGGGTCGGGGTCCATCCTTTATGTCAAGGGAACTCAAGGACTACCTCTCAGAACGGGGAATTGCTACAAGCAAAACGACGCCATATCATCCCATCGGAAATGGGCAGGTAGAGAGGTATAACGGTATCATCTGGAATTCTGTACATCTTGCTTTAAGAGCTCGGGGCCTACCAAACCAGCAATGGGAAGCAGTGCTTCCGGATGCATTGCACTCTATACGGTCCCTTCTTTCTACACCCACAAATACTACACCTCATGAGCGGTTCTTTGGATTCCAGCGTCGCTCATCTTATGGGACATCCCTCCCGTCATGGCTAACTACTCCTGGACCTGTACTACTCCGAAGATACGTTCGGACGTCTAAAAGTGACCCTCTCGTAGACGAGGTCGAACTAACCGATGCCAACCCCACCTATGCATACATACGATATCCCGACGGCCGAGAATCTACCGTATCATTACGGGATCTGGCTCCTTGCCCACCAGGACCTAGTGGGACATCGAGTGATGGTATTTTACCAGGAGCCTCTTGGAACCTACCGGGTACCCCTCTCCAGGATCCTGATCTGACACCAACTAGCTTGGTGCCGGTAGAACCCCGTACTCAAAGTTGTGACCCTCCCAGTACCGCGCACCAAAGCACTGATCTGCCACAGACCAGCTTTGCACCTCCCTCTGAACAGAGACAGACCGACTCTGCACCTATTGGGGCTCGTACACGAAGCCATGATCTCCCCAACCCTTCACAGGGTAATCCAGGCCACACAGACTCTGACCAATGGCCAACAGCATGTAAGCGGACCAGTGACCCTCTACGACGGGAACCCAAACGGGTGCGACTCTTCCTCATTCGGCAGCTGCGGAATAAAAGGAAGACCACAGCCTTCTAATCTCGCAGGAGGGAAGAATGTAATAATAATAAATAACTTCCAGAGGAAGTTATGTGCACATCACTTCCTGTGAACTGTGAACACTGTGCATACATCACTTCCTGTGCATACGTCACTTCCTGTGCTTGGACTAGTATAAATACTGAACTGCTCAGTATAGTAAAAGGGCTTCTCCTAGAGGCATGGTGAAGACCGCTCTTGTATATAGTAGAATTATAAGTTGTTTAAAGCTTACTTTAAAGTTCCTTGATGTGTGAGACTTTTTATTACATCACATCCCTTTGCTAAATTTGTCATCATTGTGACTGTTTAACACCTGAAAAATGGCTGCAATGCATACCAATTTCTACCCCACTAATTGCTTCTTCCCTGTACCTGAGACCTCTCAATAACTTTGCAACCACAGCAAGCCTTCATGGTGTAAGTAACTTTGAGGTTTTATGGCCTGCTTACCTGAGAAAACTTGTGTTAACTAAATGTCTTATGGTTTGATGGTTTGGATTAGTCTGCTTTCCAGCCACTTCCCAGTATTGCGTAAAGCAGCTGAACTCTTTATTGAGTGGGCAGCTTTCCAGATAAAACTCCATTTTGAGCACATTTTAGACAATTTACAGAGCATTTCCCCCATGAACCTGGGTGACCGCCTCCAAAAATATACTTATTTCAATTTAAAAATCATTGCTGTGGAGCCAGGAGGAGCAGGAGTGCTCTCCCAACTTCACAGTATTCCGGTGGCCCCACCCCTATTGCCAATCCAAAACTCACCTCCTGGGAATTACCTTCGGGCTGCTGTAAAGAAAGGCCGCTGAGAAAGCATAAAATGCTGGAAATACTCAGCAGGTCAGGCAACATCCATGGAGAGTGAGACAGAGCACATGTCTCAGGTCAAGATGCTGCCTGACCTGCTGAGTATTTCCAGCATTTTATGCTTTTATTTCAGATTTACAGCATGCAGTTGCAGAGGGAAGAGGAATAAACAGAAGAGGAAGAAGCTGAAGAGAAGGAAACTTGGAGTGGGAGGGGGAGGATCCAGTTGTCGTGGTCCATGTTGGTACCAATGACATAGATAGGACAAGGAAGGAGGTTCTGCTGAGGGAGTTTGAGCAGCCAGGGGCCAAATTAAAAAGCAGAACCACAAGGGTAATAATCTCTGGATTACTACCTGAGCCACGTGCAAATTTGGCTAGGGTAAATAAAATTAGAGAGTTAAATGCGTGGCTCAAAGCCTGGTGTGGGAGAAATGGGTTTTGCTTCCTGGGACACTGGCATCAGTACTGGGACAGGAGAGAGCTGTTCCGTTGGGGCGGACTTCACTTGGCCAGTGCTGGGACTAGAGTCCTGGCGAATCGAATAAATGGGCTGTAGAGAGGGCTTTAAACTAATTAGTGGGGAGGAGGTTTTAAGAGAGCGAAAAATGAAAATGATAACAGAGAAGGCAATAGAGCAAGGTAGCAGTGGGGGAATTAAAAACCAGAGCATGTCAGGAAGGGACAGAATGTATAATGATAAAGGTAAAGTAGTAAAAGGGGTAAAAGCAGGAATAAATAGTCAGAAAACATATTTGAAAGTTCTTTATCTGAATGCACGCAGCATTCGTAACAAAATTGACGAGTCGACGGTACAAATAACTACACGTGGGTATGATCTGGTGGCCATTACGGAAACATGGCTGCAAGATAATCATGACTGGGAACTAAACATACAAGGGTATTTGACAATTAGGAAGGACAGGCAGGAAGGAAAGGGAGGTGGGGTTGCTATGTTAATCAAGGATGGAATCACTGCAATAGTCAGAAATGATACTGGGTCAAAGGATCAGGATAGTGAAATAGTTTGGGTGGAGATAAGGAATAATAAGGGGAAAAAGTCACTAGTGGGCGTAGTCTATAGGCCTCCTAACAGTTGCAACTCTGTTGGTCGGAGTATAAATCAGGAAATAGTTGGGGCTTGTAATAAGGGAACAGCTATAATCATGGGGGATTTTAACTTTCATATTGACTGGACTAATCAAATTGGGCATGGCAGCCTTGAGGAAGAGTTCATAGAGTGTATTAGGGATGGGTTCCTTGAGCAGTATGTAACTGAACCAATCAGGGGGCAGGCAATCTTAGATCTGGTCCTGTGTAATGAAACAGGATTAATAAAAAATGTCCTAGTAAAGGATCCCCTTGGAATGAGTGACCATAATATGGTTGAATTCCAAATTCAGTTTGAGGGTGAGAGAGTTGGATCTCAAACCAGCATACTGAGCTTAAATAAAGGAGACTATGAATGTATGAGAGTAGAATTGACTAAAGTGGACTGGGAAAACAGATTAAAGTGTAAGACGGTACAAGAGCATTGGTCTACATTCAAGGAGATATTTCACATCTTTCAAGATAAATATATTCCACTGAGGAAAAAGGGGAGTAAAAGAAAAGACAGCCATCCGTGGCTTAGTAAAGTAATAAAGGGTAGTATCCGACTGAAAACAAGGGCATATAAAGTAGCCAAATCTAGTGGGAGGATAGAAGATTGGGAAGCATTTAAAAGCTAGCAAACAATAACTAAAAGATTAATTAAGAAAGGGAAGATAGATTATGAAAGTAAACTAGCAAAAAATATAAAAACAGATAGCAAGAGTTTCTACAGCTATATAAAAAGAAAAAGGGTGGCTAAAGTGAACGTTGGTCCCTTAGAGGATGGGACCGGGAAACTATTGGTGGGGAACATGGAGATGGCAAAGACGCTGAACAAATATTTTGTATCAGTCTTAACAGTAGAGGACACTAAAAATATCCCAACACTGGGCAAACAGGGGGCAATGGGGGGGGGGGAGGAGCTAAAGATGATTAAAATCACTAAGGAGATGGTACTCAGTAAAATAATGGGACTTAAGGCGGATAAATCCCCCGGACCTGATGGCCTACATCCTAGGGTCTTGAGAGAAGTGGCGGTAGGGATTGTGGATGCATTGGTGATTATTTTCCAGAACTTCCTGGACTCAGGAAAGGCCCCGGCAGATTGGAAAACTGCTAATGTAACACCCTTATTTAAGAAGGGAAGTAGACAAAAAGCTGGAAACCATAGACCAGTTAGCCTAAAATCTGTGGTTGGCAAAATGTTGGAGTCCATTATTAAGGAAACAGTAACAGAGCATTTGGATAAACATAATTTAATAGGACAGAGTCAGCATGGTTTTATGAAGGGGAAGTCATGTTTGACAAATTTGCTCGAATTCTTTGAGGATGTAACATACAGGGTGGATAAAGGGGAACCAGTGGATGTAGTGTATTTGGACTTCCAAAAGGCATTTGACAAGGTTCCACACAAAAGATTACTGATCAAGATAAGAAATCACGGGATTGGGGGTAATATACTGGCATGGGTGGAAGATTGGCAATCTAACAGAAAACAAAGAGTTGGGATAAATGGTTCATTCTCGGGCTGGCAATCAGTCACTAGTGGTGTTCCCCAGGGGTCAGTGCTGGGACCCCAACTCTTTACAATCTATATTAACGATTTGGAGGAAGGGACCGAGTGCAACATATCCAAGTTTGCCGACGATACAAAGATGGGAGGGAAGGCAATGAGTGAGGAGGACATAAAAAACCTGTAAGGGGACATAGACAGGCTAAGTGAGTGGGCAGAGATTTGGCAGATGCAATATAATGTTGGAAAGTGTGAGGTTATGCACTTTGGCAGAAAAAATCAAAGAGCAAGTTATTATCTAAATGGAGAGAAACTGCAAAGTGCTACAGTAGAAAGGGATCTGGGGGGTCCTGGTGCATGAAACACAAAAAGTTAGTATGTAGATGCAGCGGATGATCAGGAAGGCCAATGGAATTTTGGCTTTTATTGCAAGGGGGATGGAGTATAAAAACAGGGAAGTCTTGCTGCAGTTATACAGGGTATTGGTGAGGCCACACCTGGAATACTGCGTGCAGTTTTGGTTTCCATATTTAAGAAAAGATATACTTGTTCTCGAGGCGATTCAGAGAAGGTTCACTCGGTTGATTCCGGAGATGAGGGGGTTGACGTATGAGGAAAGGTTGAGTAGGTTGGGACTCTACTCATTGGAGTTCAGAAGAATGAGAGGCGATCTTATCGAAACATATAAGATTGTGAGGGGGCTTGATCGGGTGGATGCGGGGAGGATGTTTCCACTGATGGGTAAGACTAGAACTAGGGGGCATAGTTTAAGAATAAGGGGCTGCCCTTTCAAAACTGAGATGAGGAGAAACTTCTTCACTCAGAGGGTAGTAAATCTATGGAATTTGCTACCCCAGAGAGCTGTGGAAGTTGCAACATTAAATAAATTTAAAATGGAGATAGACAGTTTCCTAGCAGATAAGGGAATTAGGGGTTACGGGGAAAGGGCAGGGAAGTGGACGTGAGTCTAGATTTGGATCAGCCATGATCCTATTGAATGGCGGAGCAGGCCCGAGGGGCCGTATGGCCTACTTCTGCTCCTACTTCTTATGTTCTTATGTTCTTATGAAGCAGAAGAGGAGGAAGCAGAAGGAAGGATGCAACCCAGACAGCCCCTTTCTGGCTAGGATATCCGGGATGGAATCATCCATCTGCGGTACCAGTGAACACAACCCCAATTCCCCTTTCAACATTTGTCCCACACCTTACTTTCCCTCTGTTATTGACTATCACAGCGTCCTCTTGGTCATAATGCTGAAATAAAAGCCATCACAAAGCAAACTTTCCAATACAACATTATACATCTATCCATCCAATATGACATCAAGAAATCAACTCATCACCCTTATGCATTCCCTTAGTGATTGTCTTGTGTGTGCCTTTGCCTATCCTACCAGTGGGAAAATTATGGAAGAGCAAATTTGCAGGGAAATTACAGAGAGGTACAAGAACTACAGAGTAGTGATAATGGGGGACTTCAACTATCCTAATATAGACTGGGATAGTAATAGTGTAAAGAGCAGGGAGGGGGAAGAATTTCTGAAGTGTGTTCAGGGAAACTTTCTTGATCAGTATGTTTCTGGCCCAACGAGGGAGGAGACATTGCTGGATCTGGTTCTGGAGAATGAAGTCGGTCAAGTGGAGCAAGTGTCAGTAGGTGAACATTTAGGGAACAGTGATCATAATATCATAAGGTTTAGATTAGCTATGGAAAAGGACAGGGAGCAATCCAGAGTAAAAATATTTAATTGGAGGAAGGCTAGTTTTAGTGGGTTGAAAATGGATCTGGTTCGGCTAAATTGGAATCAAAGATTGGCAGGCAAAACTGTAGTGGAACGATGGGCTGCCTTTAAAGTGGAAATAGTTCGAGTACAGTCGCAGTACATTCCCACTAGGGGGAAAGGTAGTGCAACTAAAGTCAGAGCTCCCTGGATGACGAAAGAGATAGAGTAAGATGAAGCAGAAAAAGAGCGCGTATAACAGATGTCAGGTCAAGAATATATCTGAGAATCAGGCTAAATTTAGAAAGTTGAGAGGAGAAGTGAAAAAGAAAATAAGAGGGGCAAAGAGAGGGTATGAGAATAGAATGGCAGCTAACATAAAGGGTAATCCAAAAGTCTTCCATAGGCAAATAAATAGTAAATGGGTAGTAAGAGGAGGGGGTGGGAATGATTAGGGACCAAAATAGAGACCTACATATGGAGGCAGAGGGCATGGCTGAGGTACTAAATGAGTACTTTGCATCTGTCTTCACTAAGGAAGAGGATGCTGCCATAGACATATTAAAGGAGGAGGTAGAGGAGATACTGGATGGGATAAGAATTGATAAAGACGAGGTACTAGAAAGGCTGGCTGTACTTAAAGTAGATAAGTCACCAGGACCGGATAGGATACATCCTAGGATGCTGAGGGAAGTGAGGGAAGAAATTGCAAAGGTACTGGCCATAATCTTCTAATACTCCTTAGAAATGGGGGTGGTGCCAGAGGACTGGAGAATTGCAAATGTTACACCCTTGTTCAGAAAAGGGTGTAAAGTTAAACTCAGCAACTACAGGCCAGTTAGTTTAACCTCGGTAGTGGGAAAGCTTTTAGAAACAATAATCAGGGACAAAATTAACAGTAACTTGGACAAGTGTGGATTAATTAAGGAAAGCCAGCATGGATTTGTTAAAGGCAAATTATTTTTAACCAATTTGATCGAGTTTTTTGATGAGGTAACAGAGATGAGGGCAATGCGATTGACGTGGTGTACATGGATTTCCAAAAGGCGTTCGACAAAGTACCACATAATGGGCTTGCCAGCAAAGTTCAAGCCCATGGAATAAAGGTAACAGTGGCAGCATGGATACGAAATTGGCTAAGTGACAGGAAACAGAGAGAAGTGGTGAATGGTTGTTTTTCGGACTGGAGGAAGGTATACAGTGCTGTTCCCCAGGGGTTGTTACTAGGAACACCGCTTTTCTTGATATATATTAATGACTTGGATGTGGGTGTACAGGACACAATTTCAAAATTTGCAGATGACACAAAATTTGGAAGTATGGTGAACATTGGGGAGGATAGTGATAGACACCAAGAGGACATAGACAGGCCGGTGGAATGGGCGGACACGTGGCAGATGAAATTTAATGCAGAAATGTGTGAAGTGATACATTTTGATAGAAAGAATAAGGAGTGGAAATATAAAGCAAAGGATACAATCCTAAATGGGGTGCATGAACAGAGAGACCTGGGGGTTTATGTGCACAAATCGTTGAAGATGGCAGAGCAGGTTGAGAAAGCTGTTAATAAAGCTTATGGGATCTTGGGCTTCATGAATAGAGGTATAGAGTACAAAAGCGTGGAAATTATGATAAACCTGTATAAAACACTGGTTCGGCCTCAATTGTGTCCAATTCTGGGCAACGCACTTTAGAAAGGATGTGAAGGCCTTAGAGAGGGTGTAGAAAAGATTTACGAGACTGATTCCAGGGATGCGAGACTTCAGTTATGTGGATAGGCTGGAGAAGCTGGGGTTGTTCCTCTTAGAGCAGAGAAGATTGAGAGGAGATTTGATAGAGGTGTTCAAAGTCATGAGGGATCTGGACAGAGTAGATAGAGAGAAACTGTTCCCATTGGCAGAAGAGTCGAGAACCAGAGGACACAGATTTAAGGTGATTGGCAAAAGAACCAAAGGTGACATAAGAAAAAACTTTTTTACTCAGCGAGTAGTCAGGATCTGGAATGCACTGCCTGAAAGGGTGGTGGAGGCTGACTCAATCACAGCTTTCAAAAGGGAGTTGGATAAGTACCTGAACGAAAAACATTTGCAGGGCTACGGGGAAACGGTGGGAGAATGGGACTAGTTGAGGTGCTCTTGTAGAGAGCTTCGATGGGTCGAATGGCCTTTTCCAGTGCTTTAATCTATATCTATGATTCTATGTCACGCAGTACTACCCTAGTGGCTGCAGCATGGCTGATGGAAGGCTGCTGACTTCCAGTGGGGGACACTGCAAATTACCTTATGGTTAACCTTGAGGAGCTGGTGGCTGGGTGTGTGAAATTTAGTGACAGTGTTTCTTCTTCTTCTTCAGCTTCTTCTTCACTCTCCTCTCCATCTTCTTGGTCAATCACTGGTTTGGTAGGCTGCATTTCTTGGGTGTTTGAAATGGGGAAGGCAAAAGGGTGGAGTTGTGGTGAGGGAAGGGCGGGAAAGGTGGATGTGTATATGAGAAGGAGGATAACATATGAAGATACCAGCATCTTCTATCCTTTCAGCCCCGCCGCTGGCCAAGGGCTCAGCCAAGATTGTCCAGCACCATCTCCTCCAAGGGGGTGAGGTGAAGCTAGGAATGGGAGATGTGCTTCTTGTTTGGTACAGATTGTTGGTAGGTGAGTGATTAGGGTGGGGGAGTCGTGCATTGAGAAGTGTGTGAGGCTAGTGATGCAGCTGGTAGGAGACGGCTTTTGAAGATGCATTCACTGACCTTGACCAGTGGTCTGAGGTCTTGAAGCTTCTTTGGGCACTGGAGCCAGGCCTCGGTGACGTCCCACATCGTTCTTTCTGGAGGGCCTCCTGGCCCCTTTGGGTAGATGAGCTCTCTTGCAGTGTTGACCCCCTGCACAAAGCTGGAGTGCTGTGTGCGAGACCCTGTGTGCCCCTTCCCTGGCTTGTCAAGCCATTTGTGTTAGTGCTGAAGAACTTTTCCCATTTTTTGAGGTGTAGAAGGCAATTCAACTTTAAGAGCTGAAGACTCCCATTTGGGAATGTTTTTTCAAATGTTCATTTTTTTTTAAAAGGCAGTAGAGCTGTAAGGGCTGAAAACTGCATTTTTTTACTTCATTTTAATTTTTATCATAACCTCGCGTCCAGAGGCTGTTGGAAGATGCATCGTCGCTTCTGGACGCCACATTCGAGACTGACGCCTGGACTAAGGAGGGTGTTACTTAATCAGTTTAGCGCTGGGCTAATAATGCTTAGTCCCCAGTGCAAATTTTTCTCTCCTCCCAGCGCGAACATTTTCAGCGGGCATTAACCCGAGGCTGTGGTGACACCGGCAACTTTCGTGTCGCAGCCGAATTTCTAGGCCTGGGTCTTTCCTATCTTGAAAAGAGAAGACTGAATATAATAAAAATATTTAAATTGTGGAAGGTTTGGACAAATAGGATCCAAGTAAACTTTTCTGCCATGCACAAAATTTAAGTCATATTTACAAATTAAGGGCAACAAATTAAAGTAGGAAATGCAGCAGGAATGTTTTTTTCTAAAAGTGTGGTAAATATGTAGAACAGATGTGGAGGAACAAGTTTCAAGAAGGAACTAGATAGGTTCTTGTCAACACATAAAATTCAGGGTGATTAGAAATGCACCAAGGGAATACAGGAAACTCTTTGGTATCCAGCACTGACGGGACCGGGATGGTGCCGGTTGATTAAAAATTCCGGATGACAGAGAGGGTTATCTACCGAGGCTATTTTTAACAAACAAAAATTAAAAAATCAAGAAATGTGCAGTATACAGTAATTGGGTACTCATCTACAGAATGTTGTGTTAAATGGATGGTGGAAGATGCTTGATTAAGTACAGTACTGCCAGTTGAGGGTAATCCATAACTCTTTAATTACTTAACAGAAAAACAAAACTTATACAGTAAACAGAAAAATGGCGGATCAGAAGAGACTACCGGCAGCGCGGGAGAGTCAGACTTCTGTTACAGGGGTATTGAGGTGTTCGGACTTCCGACAGCGCCAAGAAGCCGAGTTTTGGCAATTTGGAGAACCACCCCCACTGACAAACTCGGCCACCGCGGGAGACTCGGACTCGGACTTGGCAACATTGCCGATTATTGAGGTGTTGTTTTTGGAGTATGAATTTTGCCAGTTAATAGAGAATTCCGAATATTTAGGTGCTGTTTAAACAAGTTTCCTGTACTGTGGATAGGTGGGCTAGATGGACCAAAGGTCTTCTCTTGCCTGCAACTGTTGCTATGTGACTTTCTTACTTTTTCTTCAACGCCTGGCAACCCTGGATGCCTGTGAAAAATAGTGTTATTGATACTGAGCATAAATGAGGAGGTAATGATAGGCAATGAGATGTATGACATCACCACATCATTAGCACCTCATTTAAAATTTGGTGCATGCTAAAATGTGTTGAGATCCAGCACAACAGATCAGCTCTATTTCCCACCCACTCAACTACCACTCAAAAATCCAGTAGTAAGAAGGTAATTATCTCGGCTTAGGACATTTTTGCTCAAATCACTAAATATTTACTTATAAGCTTTGGCACAATTCTGAACTTTAATAGCATCAATCTCTCAGTTTGTTAGCTGCCTTGCATAGCTTTCCCTAAAAGGACCTTTAAAATCCATTTCTGAAAAGCAATCCTTTGCATGTGTCACACGTTCATTCTCCACAGCTTCAAGCCGGTAGTCTCTTCGAGAGAGACCACCAAATTAGTAACAATAGAGCCACATTTTAAGCAGCTTTCTTGTTTCCATGATTCTTGTTTTGTGGAAAATAGCCGGAAATCTTTGAACGTGTGAACTTTGACAATTAACATGGAGTCAGAGTAAGGGAGTGACCAAGCAGATCAAACTTTGAACCTCAGTTCCTAAGGTAGGGTTGCCAACTCTAGTTGGACATATTCCTGGAGGTTCCATCACATGACTTCCTACCTCCAGCTGCCTTGCCCAGTCAAACAGTCCTTTTTCCCCAACTCCAATATTTTTATAACTAATAAACCAAAGTGAAAAAAAATAATTATTTTAATGGCCCTATGATTTTTCTCCTGGATTGCTCACAGCAGTGTCCAGGAGATTAATCTTCAATAACTGGAGAATCTCAGACAATCCTGGAGGGTGACAGAAATTCCTTTTGGAACAAGATTCATGGAGCATATTTTTATTTAATCAAGTTTATTTTTACAAGTTCAGTCATCATGAATACTGTGTTATCTTTTTTCTAGCCAGTATTCTCCCCACCCCGTCTTCTAAAGGCATCTGTTGAGTTCTATTCCATGGCCACCAGACATCCTCCTATCTTCAATATATTTCAACAAGTACACATCTAGGAAACTATACAAATATATCTCTATGCCCAGGTGACATATTATACTATATCCGGGTATGGTAGTGTTATGGTTATGTTAGTGGACTAGTAATCCAGAGGAATTAATTAATAATCCACAGAATGTTAGTTCAAATCCCACCATGGTAATTTGAGAATTTGAATTCAGATTGAAAAATAAAAAAATCTGGAAATAATATCAGTAAAAGTGTGACAATGGGGCTATCAGATTGTTATAAAAATCCAATGGATTTACTAATGTTCCTTAGGGAAGGAATCCTGGCATCCTTACCTGATCTGGCCTATACTGTATGTGATTTCAGTCCCACTTGGTTGACTCTTAACTGCCCTCTAAATTGGCCTAGCAAGCCACTCAGTTGTGTCAAACTGAGGGTTTCTAGGGATGGGCAATGGGCAACAGCCACATCCCGAGAATGAATTTTTAAAAAACTAATAAAGTCCAAGACACGCAATTTTGTGCAATTGTTATCTTTAATTTGCAAGATAAATGTTACAGTATTTCAGATTTTGAATACACATCTGTACTTACCCCTAAGTGAACAAAAAGGAAACATCTGCAGCTGCTAGTAGACCTGGAACAAAAATTCCTACATGCATGGACTAAAAGTGAAGTAGTAAATATGGACTTCAGCTTGGAAACCAATCGTGGTTGCTGTAACATTTGCAAGACTTTCTATTTATTGTTCCACAATGTAATCAGCTTAAATTGATGAATTTGGAGAAAAAAAAGGGTACAAAGTTCATGCCCTCCTTAAACCTCAGCTCATCCAAAACTCTGCCACCTTAATCTTATCCCACACCATGCCCCCCGCTCCCCCCACAACTTCGCTCCCACCCCAAACTGCCCATCACCCTTGTTCCCACTGACCAATATTGGCTCCTGGTCCTCATTCCTCAAATTTTAAATTTTCATTCTTGAGTTTAAATCAATTCATGGATTCACCCCTCCCTATCCATGTAACCTCATCCAGTGCTACAAGCCACAACTCTCTGATCCTCTGATTCCAGCCTCTTGTGGATTTCCTTCCCCCTTCAGCCCACAGTTGGCAGCCATGCTTTGAGTTGGCTAGGCCCCACACTCTGGTCCCTGAACCCCTCTGTCTCGCCGTCCCCCTCTCCTCTTTTAAAAGCCTCTTTAAAATCTATCCCTTTCACCATGCTTTTGGTCACCCATCCTAATGTCTCCTTCTTTGGCTTGGCATCTGTTTTCTTCCTTATGTCTCTGTGAAGTACCTTGGGGTGTTTTTCTATGTTAAAGACACTATATAAATCCAAGTTGCTATTGTTCTTGTAAATTAGTTGTGATGGGTGGCTGTTTTTTATGTTAAATTTCAGCCTTCTCTAGTTGTATGTATTTGTTCATAAACAAAGACATGGGGCAGGATTTTCATTGGGCCATGGAGGCGGGATTGGAGGCATGTGGGGGGTTAAAATCCCGAAATCGGGGGGCACTAACCCATCCCACCCCCAACCCGCCTCCATGCCAGTTTCAAAGGAGGCGGGTACCCGACCCGCACTGGGACCCGCCTCCCCGAGGTGGGAAGGGGATTAGTGCCAATTAACTGCCTGTTAACAGGTAGTTAACAGGCAGTTTTTAGCCTAATCCCTATTCACATTGGTGAAATGTGGGATTCCCGAAGGCTCCAAACCATGCCAAGTTAGCGAGGCAGGCCGTCGGGATGAAGGGCTTGGAGGGGTCGAGATGTCCGATGTTCAGGTGAGTGATGGGTGCATGAGTGCAGAAGTAAGTGTGTTTGGTGTGTGTAAAGTGTTTAAAGAAGTTTTACTTACAGGTACTTACCTTTACAGCCTTCCTTCCTTCATGTCTCGGGAGTCCCTCAGCTCACCGGCACAGAAAGCAGAATGACCGCGAACTGTCAAAAGTTCCAGCATTCAGCTTTCTGTTCCGGGGAGATCTCTAAATCATCCTGAGAGAAAGGAATTAACCTGGAGTACAGATTGTCAGTGTTTGACAGCTTCAAACAGCTGTCAAACGCTGATATTTCGTCTGTCAAAAGGTCTTGACAGATGAAATGTCAATCTGTGATGTCACCTGTTGCCGGGTGGCCCTTAATTGGCCTGCTGAGCCTGCTGGGCGGGCTCAACAAGGTCAATCAAGTCAAAATCATGTGGGTTGGCTAGAACTCGATGGAGTCGGGACTCCAACCCCGAAAGTTGTAGTCCCACCTCCTCAATGAAAATCCAGCCCATGATATTTACTTGGTACAATAGTTACCATGAGTAAAACTGTACAAGTGAAATATAATTCAGTACTCTCTATATTCCTTTCTTTTTAATCTGATCTCTAATGAGTTCAACCCCATTTTTCAAAAGGCACATTGTTCTTAAGTGAGAATTAATCTTATTAAAATAATGAACTGTGACACTTTACAAATTTGGCTTCTCAGACATTAGTCTTGTGGTTTTCATTGAACAAAATTCTAAAGGACTCTAGCTATCCATCAAATAGACAAAACAACAAGAGCACAATGCTTTCCTGATATAAGTGCAAAGCATATCATTACATATATTACTTTACAAAAAGATATATCCAAGCTAGCTGCAGTGCCAGTCACCAAATAATAGATACAAAGCTCAAGTCTCATTTGGGAAATGTCTTCTCTTACTATTTTAAAACGTAGTGCCATGAAATGGTGGTAAAATGGCGTCCGCCACTCTTTTGCCAGCTGGTGATGGGTCCCCCAACGGTCGCCATGTTCCTCTCCCCCTTTCCACTGGCAGCGCCCTGGAAAAGAAATGGCGCGTGGTGATGTAAATCGGTGTGCAACGCAGACTTAACATCACCAACGTGAATTTCGACCCTAGTGCTGGGTCCTAAGCATACCAGTTTAACCTGTCGTGCAAGCAGGTTGACAGTGGTGCTGTCTGCAACTTTTAAAGGGACACACACATCATTCAGGTAAGTTTGAATTTAAGGGTTAGGAATGGATTATTTTGATTTTATTGAAGTGACGGCTTGCTGCAATAGATGTGAAAACTTTTTAAGTGTGTAGGGAGTGCTGCTGGATGCTTGCAAGGGCTCGAATGGTAAATGAAGGCCTTTGAGAAGACTGAACATGCTGCAAACACTCAGCAGGTCACGTAACTTCCGTGGAGAGAAAAACCAGAGTTCACTTCTCAGGTCGACATGCTGCCTGACCAACTGAGTATTTCCAGCATTTTATGCTGTCATTTCACATTTACAGCATCCGCCTGCAGAGGGAAGAGGAAGATGCAGATGAGGAAGATGCAGAAGAGGAGGAAGCTGAAGAGGAGGAATCAGACGGAAAGATGCATCCCAGATAGTCCCTTTGTGGCCGGGATATCCATGATGTAATCATTTGCCTGCGGTCCAACTGGCTGGGCAGGTTGCCTCTTCTTGTTGACCCACTGGCTGGGCAGACTGCACTTCTTGGGTGTGTGAAATGAGGATAGCACAAGGGTGGAGTTGTGGTGAGGGGACGGTGGGAAAGCAAGAGGTGCATGCCAGAAAGAGGACAACGGACGAGGACACCAGCATCTTGTATCCTTTCAGCCATGCCGCTGGCCAATGACTCAACCATGCCCCTGCCAAGAATGGCCTGCACCGTCTCCTCCAAGGGGATGAGATGAGGCTAGGAATGGGAGATGTGCAGATTGTTGGTAGGTGAGTGATTGGGGATCGTGCATTGAGCAGTGTGTGAGGCTAGTGGTAGCAGATGGTTTTTGAAGATGCATTCACTGACCTTGACCAGTGGTCTGAGGTCATGAAGCTTCTTTGGGCGCTGGAGCCAGGTGGTGGGGGCGACAGTGCTGGCAGTGACAGCCACATCGTTCTTTCTGGAGGGCCTCCTAGCCCCTGTGGGTAGAGTGCTACTCTTGCAGTGTTGACCCCCTGCACAAAGCTGGAATGCTGCATGTGAGACCCTCAGTGACCCTTCCCTGGCTTGCTGAATCATTTGTGTTAGTGCTGAGGCAATTTTCCCATTTGTTGAGGTTAGGAACGTAATTCAACTTTAACAGTTGAATATTCAAATTTGGAACTTCTTTAAATGTTGAATATTTTTTAAAAGGCAGAAAGGGCTGAAAAATATATTGATTCACTGCATTTTATTTTGTATTGCTTCAGTGTGCAAGGCCCCTTTAATTCTTAGACCTCTTCATTGCCCACAATTCCTTGCGAGCGCTACAGCTTCACTCCCAGAGGCAGTGGGAAGCTGCAATGCCCGTCCTGAACAGAAACTTCATCCCGGATCCCTCCAGCAAAGCCACAAGGATGGCGTTGTACAGAAGGTGATCACTGCGCCACCTATCTCCATGCTCCCAGGCCAATTTGACTCGGTTAGCATTGTGGCCATTTCCAGCGGCTGTTAACTGCAGTTGCCGGTGACACAGCCTAGGGCCTAGGCAACAGAAGGCACAGCCACCAATTTCCCCCCCCCGCCGGGACTGTTAACTGCTAGTAATTGTTAGCCTCAATATTAACACTATAATCTCTGAGGTGAATACCTGCCTATCTGGTCTAAAACCGTTGTTATTGAGCATGGGGGTGCTGTAGAAGATGTGATTCAAGTAAATTCATTATATAATTACCTGTAGGTCATTGAAGAGTTGGGTTTGGTGAGCCCAGTGAAGGAGCTCCCACTTCTTCCCTGGAAAAACTCTCTCCCAACTCTCTTACAACTGCACTTATGAAATCCCATCTGTCCAGCCTATGGTCCTCCATTTACCACGACATTTCTGCAGCTACCGATCAGCTCAACCACACCTTCACCAACACCTTTGATGCCTTAGTCCCTATTAAAACAATTACTCTCTCTCACCCTGGCCGTTCCCCTTGGTACGGCCCTCATCTTCGCTCCCTTAAGTCCAAAGGATACAGACTTGAACGGATATGGCGGACAACTGGTTTAGCCATTCACCACCAGATCAAGCTGGACCACATAAAGCATTATCGGGTCCTGCTCTCGTCTGCCAAAACTGCTCACTATTCCAGAATCATTCTGAAATGCAAAGATAACCCCCGGCTACTATTCTCTACTGCTAAACGTCTTCTTAAACCCCTCTCCCCTGTCTCCTCCACACTCACCTCCAACAAGTATGAGAAGCTGATGGACTTCTTTGTCTCTAAGATTGAGATCATCATTTCAGCTGCCTCTGCCGCTTCCCTTCCTTCTAGCCAACCGGGCCAAACTTCCTCTAAGGTTCCCCCCTGCCCTAGCTGTGAACTTACAGCTTTCCCCAGTTTCTCTCAGATCTCCCATGCTCACCTTGTCCATGAGACGCACTTCCTGCTCCCTTGACCCTATTCCCACCAAAACATAGTAAAACATCCCAAGGCACTTCACAGGAGTATTATAAGACAAAAAATTTGACACCAAGCCACATAAGGAGAAATTAGGGCAAATGACCAAAAGCTTGGTCAAAGAGGAAGGTTTTAAGGAGGAAAGAGAGGTGAAGAGGTTTAGGGAGGGAATTCCAGAGCTTAGGGCCTAGGCAACAGAAGGCACAGCCACCAATGGTTGAGTGATTATAATCAGGGATGTTCAAGAGGGCAGAACTAGAGGAGCGCAAATATCTCAGGGGGTTGTGGGGCTGGAGGAGATTACAGAGATAGGGAGGGACGAGGCCATGGAGGGATTTGAAAGCAAGGATGAGAATTTTGAAATTGAGGCGTTGCTTAACCAGGAGCCAATGTAGGTCAGTGAACACAGGAGTGATGGGTGAACGGGGCTTGGTGCGAGTTAGGACACAGGCAGCCGAGTTTTGGATGACCTCAAGTTTACATAGGTTAGAACATGGGAGGCCAGCCAGGAGTGCATTGGAATAGTCAAGTCTGGAGGTAACAAAGGCATGGATGAGGGCTTCAGCAGCGGATGAGTTGAGGCAAGGGTGGAGACAGGCGATATTACGGAGGTGGAAATAGGCGGTCTTAGTTATGCTATGGATATGTGGTCGGAAACTAATTTCAGGGTCGAGTATGACACCAAGGTTGCGAACAGTGTGGTTCAGCCTCAGACAAATGTTAGAGAGAGGGATGGAGTCAGTGGCTAGGGAACGGAGTTTGTGGCGGGGACCGAAAACAATGGCTTCGGTCTTCCCAATATTTAATTAGCGAAAATTTCTGCTCATCCAGAACTGGATGTCGGACAAGCAGTCTGACAATTTAAAGACCATGGTGGTGAGGTAGAGCTGGGTGTCATCAGTGTACATGTGGAAACTGATGCTGTGTTTTCAGATTATGCCACCAAGGGGCAACATGTAGATGAGAAATAGGAAGGGTCCAAGGATAGATCCTTGGGGGACACCAGAGGTAATGATGCGGTAGCGGGAAGAGAAGCCGTTGCAGGTGATTCTCTGGCTATGATTAGATAGATAGAATGGGACCAGGCGAGGTGGCCCACAGGTTTCTCAGACTTTCCCATGGTCGCTTCTGAGGTTTCCCTGAATCATGAAATACCTGAATCAGCAAAATGTCTGTATTTCCCTGTAATTAATGACTCCTTAACAAATCCCATTCTCAGAAATCATGCATTGAAAAGAAAAGAAAGACCTGCATTTATATAGCACCTTATCACACCTCTCAGGAATGTCTCAAAGCACTTCATAGACAATGAACAAAGTCACGGGCTCCTGCAATTTTATTAGTGCATCACTAATTATGGAGAATTCCAGGCAGTCTCCCATTTTTTTAATTAAAAGAGTAATTTTGCCGTCATTGTTTGCCAGATTGAGAGATCATTTCTGAGATACTCTCTTTCTCCTAGGGTCAATACTATGGGCTCATTTTTTGACTTTGCGCTCAGAGTGAGAGAGCTTTACCAGTTGGGACCACATATCGAGTATTTGTGGTCTTACTGCTCATAATTATCCGATTGGTAATTTAAGTGGGTAGAAAATTGTGCACGTTGTGCACCCTTAATTCTCCTGGCAGGCAAGGCTCCCTGCCAAGGTCTGAAGTCAAAATACTGATTCTTATATTTAGACCTAATGGAGTGAGAACTGAGTGCTTCTGCTGCTCAGGAAGGGAGGAAAAAGAGTGGGAGAGCAATAGTGGTAGGGGATTCTATCGTAATGGGAACAGATAAGCATTTCTGAGGCCGTAGACGTGACTCCAGGATGGCTTGTTGCCTCCCTGGTGCCAGGGTCAAGGATGTCACTGAACGGCTGCAGGGTATTCTGAAGGGGGAGGGTGAAGAGTCAGAGGTCATGGTTCACATTGGGACCAACGACATGGGTAGGAAGAGGGATGAGGTCCTGCAGCAAGAATTTAGGGAGCTAGGTAGCAGATTAAAGAGCAGAACCTCAAAGGTTGTAATCTCTGGATTACTCCTGGTGCCACGTGCTAGTGAGTATAGGAATAGAAGGATAGAGCAGATGAAGGTGTGGCTAAAGAGTTGGTGCAGGAGGGAGGGCTTTAGTTTCCTGGATCACTGGGTCTGCTTCTGGGGAAGGTGGGACTTGTACAAGTTGGACGGGTTGCACCTGAACCAGAACGAGACAAATATCCTTGCGGGGAGGTTTGCTAGCACTGTTGGGGGGGGGTTTAAACTAACTTGGCAGGGGGATGGGATACAGAGTGGAGCTATAATAGGGGGTGATGTACAGCCAAATATAGAGGAAAAAACAAGTCAGCTTGGAAGGCAGAGCAAATATGTAACGGCACAAGGGAGTAGGGCAAGGCTGGATGGCATTTATTTTAATGCAAGGAGTCTTGCGAATAAGGTGGATGAACTGAAGGTGTTGATGAACACATGGGAGTATGATATTGTTGCTATTACAGAGACATGGTTGAGGGAGGGGCAAGACTGGCAGCTCAATATTCCTTCAGGCGAGACAGAGGGGGGGTAAAAGAGGAGGGGGTGTCGCAATATTAATTCAGGAGTCAATTACTGCTGTAAGGAGGGATGATATATTAACAGGTTCATCTAATGAGGCCATATGGGTAGAACTTAAAAACAAAAAGGGGGCAAGCACTTTGCTGGGAGTGTACTATAGGCCCCCAAACAGTCAGGGAGAGATAGAGGAACAGATATGTAGGCAAATCTCAGAGAAATGTGCAAATAATAGGGTAATAATAGTGGGGGATTTCAACTTCCCCAATATTAACTGGGATAGTCAGAGTGTGAAAGTCTTAGAGGGTGCAGAGTTCTTAAAGTGCATCCAGGAGATCTTTTTGAGCCAGCAAGTAGAAATTCCTACAAGAGAGGGGGCGGTACTGGACATAATTCTAGGGAATGTGGCCGGGCAAGTGGTAGAAGTGTTAGTAGGTGAGCACTTTGGTGACAGTAACCATAATTCGGTGAGATTTAAGGTAGTCATGGAAAAGGACAGAGATGGACCGGAAATAAAGGTTCTAAATTGGGGGAAGGCCGATTTTAATATGATAAGGCAGGATCTGTCCAAAGTGGACTGGGATCAGCTACTTGTAGGAAAATCCACATCGGAGCAATGGGAGTCTTTCAGAAAGGAAATTGAGAGAGTACAATGGCAGCATGTTCCCATAAAGGTCAAGGGTGGGACCAACAAGCCCAGGGAACCTTGGATGTCAAGGGATATACGAGAATGGATTAGGAAAAAAAGGGGGGCTTTTGGCAGATACAAAGGACTAAAGACAGAGGAAGCCCTAGAGGAGTATAAAAAGTGCAGGGGGATACTTAAAAAAGAAATTAGGAGAGCGAGGAGGGGCCATGAAGTAACACTGGCGAGCAAAATAAAGGAAAATCCTAAGGTGTTTTATAAGTCTATTAAGGGCAAGAGGATAACTAGGGAAAGAGTAGGGCCCATTAGGGACCAAAGTGGCAATCTGTGTGTGGAGCCAGAAGATGTAGGTGGGGTTTTAAATGAATTTTTTGCATCTGTGTTCACTATGGAGAAGGACGATGTAGACATAGAAATCGGGCAGGGGGACTGTGATATACTTGAACATATTAGCATCAAGAGGGAGGAGGTACTAGCGGTTTTAGCAGGCTTAAAAGTGGATAAATCCCCAGGCCCGGACGAGATGTATCCCAGGCTGCTGTGTGAGGCAAAGGAGGAGATTGCAGGGGCTCTGACACAAATTTTCAAATCCTCTCTGGCCACAGGGGATGTGCCAGAGGACTGGAGAAAAGCAAACATAGTACCATTATTCAAGAAGGGTAGTAGGGATAAACCAGGGAATTACAGGCCAGTGAGCCTAACATCAGTGGTAGGGAAATTATTGGAAAAAATTCTGAGGGACAGAATTAGTCTCCACTTGGAGAGGCAAGGATTAATCAGGGATAGTCAGCATGGCTTTGTCAAGGGAAGATCATGTCTGACCAATTTGATTGAATTTTTCGAGGGGTGACTAGGTGTGTGGATGAGGGCAGTGCAATGGATGTGGTATACATGGATTTCAGTAAGGCTTTCGATAAAGTCCCGCACAGGAGACTGGTCAAGAAGGTAAGAGCCCATGGGATCCAGGGTGCCTTGGCACGTTGGATCCAAAACTGGCTTAGTGGCAGAAGGCAGAGTGTGATGGTCGAAGGTTGTTTTTGTGACTGGAAGCCTGTGTCCAGTGGGGTACCGCAGGGATCGGTGCTGGGTCCCTTGCTGTTTGTGGTCTACATTAATGATTTGGATGTGAATGTAAAAGGTATGATCAGTAAGTTCGCAGATGACACGAAAATTGGTGGGGTGGTAAATAGCGAGGAGGGTAGCCTCAGTCTGCAGGACGATATAGATGGGTTGGTCAGATGGGCGGAACAGTGGCTAATGGAATTTAACCCTGAAAAGTGTGAGGCGATGCATTTTGAGGGACTAACAAGGCAAGGGAATACACAATGAATGATAAGACCCTAGGAAAGACAGAGGATCAGAGGGACCTTGGTGTGCATGTACATAGATCCCTGAAGGCAGCAGAACAGGTGGATAAGGTGGTTAAAAAGGCATATGGGATACTTGCCTTCATTAGCCGAGGCATAGAATATAAGAGCAGGGAGGTTATGATGGAGTTGTACAAAACGCTGGTTAGGCCACAGCTGGAATACTGTGTGCAGTTCTGGTCGCCACACTATAGGAAGGATGTGATTGCTTTGGAGAGGGTGCAGAGGAGATTCACCAGGATGTTACCTGGGCTGGAGCGCTTCAGCTATGAAGAAAAACTGGACAGGCTGGGGTTGTTTTCCTTGGAGCAGAGAAGGCTGAGGGGGACCTGATTGAGGTGTACAAAATTATGAGGGGCATAGATAGGGTAGATAGAAAGGAACTTTTTCCCTTAGTAGAGGGGTCAATAACAAGGGGGCATAGATTCAAGGTAAGGGGCAGGAGGTTTAGAGGGGATTTGACGAAGAACTTTTTCACCCAGAGGGTGGTTGGAATCTGGAACTCACTGCCTGAAAGGGTGGTAGAGGCAGGAACCCTCACAACATTCAAGAAGCATTTGGATGAGCACTTGAAATGCCATAGCATACAAGGCTACGGACCAAATGCTGGAAAATGGGATTAGATTAGACAGGGCTTGATGGCCGGCGCGGACGCGATGGGCCGAAGGGCCTCTTTCTGTGCTGTATAACTCTATGACTCTATGACTGAGAAAAAGGCTGAGAATTGTTATGATTTGGGCTTTCTTCCAATACTGTTTACTTGTGGTCATGGGGAAATGGCAGTTTCCATAAGCAAAGTAAACCTCCTATGAGCTGTAACCTAAATCTTTTCTATGTGCTTAGTGTATGATAGCATACCACTGAACTAACAATTTCCGCTTAACCATGGTATCACAGGAGATTTATTGGGATGCCCGAACTATTCTCCAATCTGTTCTAAAAGGTAGAAGGTATCACACTGTCAGACTGCTGCATTTAAACTGAAACTAGTCAGTAACGTACAAGTAAACTAATGACACATAAAGATAAAACTTGCATTTATATAGCACCTTTCATGACTAGAACTACACAGAAACAGATAGATAGATAGATACTGTAAAGTCTGTGGGTTGTATAGCGAAGTAATACACAGACTACAAGAGTAACTTAAACAGGACTTTACTATTCGAAGGTCAGGGCGAATCTGCCCAATAAATTCTGCCACAGCACTTATATACCGGTGTGGTCACCGTCGGTATTACAGTATACAGCAGCCAGGATAAAGCAGTGCCACACCTAAAATAGTTCTCTTAAAGGTGGACGGTTACATACAATAGTTCTCTTAAAGGTAGAACAGTTACATACACTACAGATACAATCTTAACATTACAGCCAGGCCATTTAATAGTGAAATCAGGAAGCACTTTTTCACAAATCTGAAACTCTCTTGCCCAAAAGTCTGTGGATGCTAGATCAATGGAAATGTTCAAGATTGAGACCGATAGAGTTTTGTTAGGTAAGGGTATCAAGGGATATGGAGCAAAGGCGAGTAAATGGAGTTGAGGTGTAGATCAGCCAAGATCTGAATGAATGGCAGAATAGACTTGAGGGGCTGATTGGCCTACTCCTGTTCCAATATTCTTATGTTCCACAGAAAAATACTGATGGTGCAAATACTTAGAAACCTGTAAAATAGAATTCACAAGGTATGAAAATATCCTCTTTAAAATGTATTACTTACAGTTTGTTATGCAATATGGCTTTTGGATGATCTTCAATGATGTGATCCTATATGTGGCAAAGTGATTCGTATGTTGACTCACAGAATTCAGGATTCAATTTCAGAAGCTAAACTGAACTGAAAAGTCTGTAGTATGAACTTGAGACCAAAAGGACTCTGAATAAAGAGCTATCTATCAATCAAGTTCAAAGATACAATAGTTGAGATGTTTGCATTCCATTCTAATGAATAAGTTGCTTGTTACCTAGGACTTGTTGATGCTTTGAGCAATGTATATTTCAAACATCTCCTGCAACAAAGGCTCTTTGATTCAGCCATTTAGAATGTAATATATTCATCTGCATTCTTACATACTTTGACAGTTGCCAGCAACTAAGACCATTCTTATTTTTGATTGGCATGGTTTAGAATCGACAAATAAAATACCCATTATTCTTCAAAGGGACAGTAATGCGATTAGCGCCTAGAACCAAGTTTCTTCATGCTGGTTAATCTAGAGATCAAAAACCTGCCTTCCACTTATTGATGCCATCATAGATGACAATTTGGTTCATTTCATGTGATGTTATCAAGCGACTGACTACACTGAACACAGCGAAGGCTACGGGTCTTGGCTACATCTTAGCTATTGTGCTGAAGACCTGTGGACTAGAACTACCCATCCCCTAGTCAATCTATTACAGTGCAGCTATGACACTGGCATCTACTCAACCTTTTTGAAAATTGCCCAGATATGTCCTATTCACAAATATCAGGGCAAATCTAATCCAGCCAATTTCTGCCTTATCATCAAAATGTATGGACAAAGTCATCAATAATACCATCAAGCAACATTTGCACACCAATAACCTACTCACCGATGCTCAGTTCAGGTTCTACCAGAACTATTCAGCTCTAGACCTTGTTACAGCCTTGATCCAGGCATGGACACAAGAAGTGAATGCGAGAGGAGAGGTGAGAGTAACTGACCTCAACAACAAGGCAGCATTTCAACTGAGTGTGGTATGAAGGAGCCCTACCAATCCTAAGATCAGTGAGTGTTAAATGGAAAACCCTCCAGTAGCTGGAGTCGCAGCTGACACATAGAAAGATGGTTGTGTTTGTTAGAGGCCAATCCTTGTAGCCCCAGGACATTGTTATAGGAGTTCCTCAGGGCAGCATCCTTGGTCCAACCATCTACAGCTGCTTTGTTAATGACCTTTCCTATGTCATAAAGCCAGGAATAGGGGTGTTCGCAGATAAATCTACAATGTTCAATTCCGTTCATAACTCATTTAATAATGAAGCAACCTATATCAGCCTATAGCAGGATCTGGACCTTCAACAGCAACACTGTCAACACATCCTCATCATCAATATCCATTGACCAGAAGCCAAACTGGACCAGACATATCAATATTGTGACAATAAGAAATGGGCAGAGGCTGGATATTAACTGATGACTGGCAGCACACTTTCTGATATCTGAAAACTTCTCTACATCTATAAGGCTCAAGTCAGGAATGTTTATCATTCACCAGGAAGAGTGCAGCTGCAACAACGCTCAAGAAGCTTGCCACCATCTAGGAAAGAGCAGTTTGCTTTGTCGTGCCCCGCCACTGAACGCAATGTTCGCCTTTCCATCACTGGTATACTGTAGCTGCAGTGTGTACTATCTACAGAATGCACTGCAGCAATTCACTCTTTGCTAAAGCTCACCTACTTCAGGGTAATGAAACCCTGAGGCCCAATATCGGGGACAACACGGGCTTCACTGCCCAGCGCAGGACTGCACTCTGTACCTTGGGTTCACCCACATTGAGTTCAATGGCGGGGCGCCGACAAAGCAGACTGCTCTTTCCTAGATGGTGGCGAGCTTCTTGAGCATTGTTGCAGCTGTACTCTTCCAGACCATTTACTCTATTGCCATGCAAAATATATAATAGAGATGTTTCCAAAAGATGCACTACAGGGACAACTTAGGAAAGTAATTTGGTTTCGGAACTTTCCTTGTTTGTACTAAACCTTACACCCAAGGCCTCGGTGTCTGAATTGGAGAAGTCCCTGGTTTAAGTGAGGTCCTGGTCATATATTCAATCCTTTGTTAGCTCCTGAAGCAGTGAGCCAAGTACACGGCTGGATTTTGCAGTTTGGGTGATAAGCATTAAAGTGAGGCTAACATTTCTCTCCAAAATTACAAATGTACTGGACCACAGGCTGAATTCGTAGTTTTGCAGCTTAGAATAAGGCTAATGCTATTCGTGACCTTTCCCAGAGCAATATAAAATATTTGATCTCAGGACTCTAGTTTGTAATATAATTTATTTCTAGTCTAAACAACTTTACAGGAATAAAGACCTGATAAAGGTCATTGTTAATATTCAGTTGATTTAGAGTACTATTACTGGGAGAACTGGAAGATACTAACTAAAACATTTGTTCTTATACTCTGACATAAGAATTTTGAATACATAAGATTTCATTGATAACCATCTATATATCAGCAAATGTATATAATGTATTGGATTATATACTGCTGCTGTTACAAAATTATTTTTCATTGTTATTGCAATCCCCAAGCCTGAATGGGTAGGCCCCAGGCACAACTGATATTAAGCCACAAGCCTCATTTACATGGCACTGGCATTGTGCGTCTAAAGCTCTTGAAAGAAGATTAGCCTAACTCTACCTCTCCGTCTCATCAGCGTTAGCTAGCTTTGCATATACAGAGGATGTGAGATGATCAACATGGGGTTAAGTTGGTTAGGTTACATTTTACCACAAGATTTTATTCTTTCTTTCTAAAGATAAAAGTGAAAACTAGGATATAAAATAGATCCAGAGTCGCAGTCCAATCAATTTTTTTAAATTTCACAATGTAATTTTTTTTTCAAACTCCTGTCCTTGAAAATGGGCTATTTGAATGCTTATGAACACTGAATGTGCTCGCATAAAATTCCTTTGTCCATTACTTTATTGGAGGCATTAACCCATTTAAAGTAAACAGGTTAGTGCCTCCATTAGACTATGTTAAAATAGCCTCATTTCAAAGCAAAGGAATCTTGAAATAATTTGTACAAATAAAAAAATTGGTTTACCCGATTAAAACCTTTGGCTTAGAAATTGGCTTGTGCTGGCAATCCCTATGCCTGAATGGGTAGGCCCCAGGCACAACTGATATTGGGCCTCAGGCCTCATTTACATGGCACCGGCAAGCTACAGATGTGCCAGACATCCCCAGCACTGCAGTAGACCTGAAAACATACCTTTTAGTGCCAACCTAGACTGATTAGGCCACATGTATACCAGGTTTTTCTGAACACAGCCAATTTTGCATGGGGGGCCTCAAACAGGTGTTAGGCCCCCTATTTGCATATACAATTCAGCTAAAACCAGTTTCAGGAGCAGGCCTTGGATTCCTCTTTTTCTGCCTTTAACAACATGGCGGACAGTGCTCTTCAGGCAAGTAATGAGTGCGTGCACCCCACCCACCATATTGAATGCTTAGGCACTTGCTTTGCTCCTGAAAAACGACTGTGATGCCATTTCTAGGCCCTTGTGTCTCATCCTTAAAATAAGTTTTATACTTGAAAAAATATGGGTTTATCTGATATAAAACTTTTGTGTTCTATCCTTCTGTTGGTATAATTGCGATTATATATGGACCCTAACTGTGATGGAAAGTATTATTTTTACACCAGGTTGATTAGAAGCACTTATGTTACATTTCTTTCCAGGGACAACACTATGGCCATTTAAGGAGAAAATTTAGCTCTGTGTTTTTACATGCTTTGCAAATGCCATCATCGTTCTTAATAATAATATGATAAATAAACAAAAGCAGCGTGCATGATGTGAAGTAACTATCCCTAGATGTGTGTTCAATCATCTTCCAAGAAAGATGCCTTTCTGAATATTGTCTACGTAGGTTGATATAAAAATGTCAAGCTAATGTCTAAAGCAGTTTTTATCAATGCCTGAAATAGATTTAGAGACATGAGGGAGGATTGTAACTGGGAGCAGTTTTTAGGTGTGAGGTGTATGTCAAATCTGTCTCAATGGCACCAATTTGAGGTCCAGGCGTATTATAATTCCAGGCCTCACTTACATTCCACTGGCCAGCTGCCTGCTCAAATCGGGCGTAAAGAGGCAGCTGCTTGGCTGCTGGCAAGCAAAGATCGGGCAGCCCGGTGGTCACCCGCAGGCAAATTGCGGGGGCGGCAGGGGGGGGAGGAGGGCGTCGGGTGGGTCATGTGTGTAGGGAGGAGGGAAGGAGAGGTATCAGAGGCCCAGACTTTATTTGTGGGGCATGGAGCAGCACTCCTGCTCCTCCAGGCCCCAGAAAACATAAATTTAGAACTTACCTTTTGGGGCTACGCTAATTTCCCAACAGGCTTTATTAAACAGGACAACTACAGCGAGGGCCCCGCTCAATTGGCGGTTAAAATGCCATCGGGGTTCTAATGCCATCACAGGTCCTCGATTTGCATCTATTAATGAGGCTCCCATCTGAGTCAGGCGGGTTGCCTTGGCCACCTAAGAAAAGAGTCCAGTTAAGATGGGGTATGGGGAGGTAGGTTTTCAGAGGTGATTTTAACTGCACGGTTGCCCCATTCCCTCTGGGCTAGGTGTGTTAAAATCATTTACTGATTCAGTTTTCATTGTTACTGTCAGCCATTGTGTGTATCAAGCTCTTGAATGAAAACGTAAGGATAATGTTAGGCATATTTATATAATTTATTTAATTATATCTAGACTGATCCTATCCTTCTGCTATTCCTTAATAGCTGCTCTTAATATCTTCCAAAAGGGAGTGGGACAGGTCAGCAAAAATATATAAACTCAAGAAGTTTGTCATTGTTATAAAGTAATTAATATCAATTGAAGTCTATTAATAGTCTTGCAATTTTATATCAGTGTAATAGCCAAAGAGGTATGTTTAATTTTGACTAATTCCCTTAAATAAAATCAGCTTTGGAGTCTGAGGTAGCTAACAGTGAGGCGAATGCCATCAATCAATGCTGTCACTCAGGTCTGTTGTTTGATTGCTGATAGTTACTTCAAATGATGAACTCTTCCTCTGTAGTTCCATTCTTGAAACTAGACTGCCAAGGTGAAAATGTTGTATTTTATCTGATCATTTGCCTGGATCCTGATCTTGTTTTTTATTACCTCTACCAAAAATATAGAAAATGCCAGTCTTCCTGGAAGAACACCATTTTATTGTAATAACTTTGCTTACTTGGTGCATGTATGCTTTGTATCAATACACAGGCGAGGGATATCAGGCTTCGCTTTTATCCTCCTCACTTTAAACACAACATTTAGCATGTGGTATTATGCCCTGGGCACAATGCAGTTCTATCGTGCAAGCAACATTGAATAAAGCAGAATAAATATCTATCGAAGATGCAATTATTTCTTTCTATTCCACATCTGTCCATCTGTCTTTTTGCTAGTGATGATTCTATACTCATGCCTGAAGGACAGTCTTCAAAGACATTACTTCTCTGCCAGTTCTCATAATCCAAATCCCAGCACATTGTGCGTGTGAAGAAATCTGTTTAATTGGCATCACTCCAATCTTTCTCCATGTAAACACCACCTAGAAAGAAATTATAAACAATCTGTAAGTTGCTTACCTATTCATACTGAACACTATAAATTAACTTACAAAGGCCTCGCAAACAAAGACAGGAACACCTCTTTTAACACGTCTTGTAATCATTATACATTTCCTTTTGCATGCTGCAAAACTTTTAAGTTTTCAATGTTTTGTTGCTTTGGAAACTTAAGGAACATCAGTTCATTTGTCTTATTGTATTTTATACAATTAAAGGCCTTTTGCTGAATGAAGGAACTCAGATTATGGAGTACACATTATTCAGTAGCTAGTTGTTAACTGTATTGAACAAAATTAAAGTTTTTGAAGGGATGATCTGTGATCCCATACAACCAGTGTAGCATCACTTGCAGGGAGCGTAGGTTGGAGAATGAATGTTGTAGCCTTATTTCCAGTCCACGCACCCTGCGACTACAGCTGCCCACTGGGAGCACAGAATCACGCCATTGATAAAAGTCATACTTGGCATGCTTAATAAAGTACAACTTTCTAACAACAATCACTATAGCTGGAATATTCTGGGGTGGTAGTGGGTGGGAAGGGAAGCGGGTCGGGTAGGAAATTGGAAAAAAGGGGGAGTGAGTCGGAAACCTGCCGTCATCCTGCCCCCACGCGCCTTTCCCATGGGCACGTTTGCTGGTGCGGCAGCAACCCGACCGGCAGAGGTGGGCAACCTAATTGAAATTATTATCTGCTTGTTTACAGACACGTAAGAGCCTTTTTCCCCCTACATTTTAAATTTCCCTGCATGGTCACGCGATTCACGCAGCTCGGGAACCACGTCTGTCAACCTGAGGCGGGAGTTGAGAGGCCATTGCTCCAGCTGATTACTTGACAGCATAAAATGTAGTTTAAAAGCTTCTACCTGACAGCTGATCACTTTCCTCAGGCAGAAGCTGTTTCTCACTCCATTCCCAGCACAGGCTGCAAGTCTTTCCAGCAAAGTCTCCATCCAGTGTCACCTCATTGGAAGAACCTCTATCACCATTGACAGATTGCGTTTGTCATCTCTACTTCACCTGCCATCTATTCCATCAGCATGGGTGCCATTTATACTGTCTCACCTTGGTCCTCAGAATCTGTCCATGATGCACCCCAACACCAGCAGCACCAGGCACACCAGCAGCACCAACAACAACACCACCAAACTTCTCTGCAATCACCTGATGCTGCACAGGATAGAGGGCATCAGCACCCAACCACATTGCTGCCTGGGAGGCCAGGGATGACCTCATCATGACCAGATTTACTTAACTTGACGCTGTACACCCATATGGCTGCCACATGATGCGCCAGGCTGGCACCACCCCACACCAACACCATAAAGAATCCCTGCAATGACCAAGCCATTTCTTTCACACTCACCACCATTGCTGGAGGTACCGTTATGCCTCACCATTCACTGCAACTCACTAAGCCACTTACAAATCTATCCAAGTGTTGAAAATAGAGATTTTTATTTTTGACAGCACATTAATGGAAACTTTACATAAACATTGGATAAAACACCCAAGTGGCTGCCCTTGTGAATCTACTTGTGTGACATCTTTCTCTTCCGCGTGCTTCTACGAGGTGCAACCCTGTGGCTTCAGCAGAGGTAGAGGCAACCTGCTCACTTCCCTGCTGCCAAGGAGCTGGAGAGCACATTGCTGCACATCAGTGGGGCCATGGGGATCCACATCTATGTTGACATCCCTCCGAGAGAGGAGGTCTATGAGCCTCTGATATCTTTTCTCCATACATAGCCATCTATCATCCATAGATAGCCATCTATTCTCCATAGATTCCATGTGCTCCTGTGAGTGATGCATTAGCTGCTCCATGCAGATGGCCATTCTTTCCATGGAAGAGCCTACAGTCATCATCGCCTGTGACATGGTGGTGCTCATGTTGGAGATGGACTCCTTCATTCCCTGAACATTTGCAGACATTGTGCTCGCAAAACCTGTCAGAACCCCCTGCACTACTTGCTGCACCTCCAGGATCACCCTCTTTCTCAATGGCCCCCACGGCTCAGTGTCTGCATGCAGCTGAGCAGAGCTGGGAGTGTCTTGCGCCCTCCGGCAAGGAGTCTCCACTGCTGTCTCTGTCATCACTATCTCCTCTTGCTCACTTGTGACTTATAAGACACCAGGTGACAACACTGCTCTATCTCACGTGGGACCCACTGAGATGTGTGTATCTGCGCTGGTGCTGGGTGCACTTATGTCTGGTGATGATGCACCCTCAGAGGCTGGAGGTTCCTCTGCGGAGTCATCTTCCTCTTCCTCCTGGACAGTGCGGGGGTGGTGGAGGGCGGGGGGGCTCTTGATGGACCTGTGGGAGAGTAAAGAGGTGAGTTAGATATGTCATATGAAGAATGGGTACAGATACCATTATGCCTATGTGATGACCATTCACTGGATGCTGACATCAGTGCCCATATGAGTGACTGCTGTATGCCATGTAGCTGTATATGATATATAATTCTGTCACCAGGTTGCTGAGATGTCCCCCTCGCTCCATCTCCCACCTCCAGCTGCTTGGCAACTCCAGATATTTCTAATGCAGCCTCCTCTGCTGTTGTAAACTTTACAAATGATGGAAGGCCACCACCAGTTCTCCCCCTCTCCCTCTTATTTTGGGCTCTCTTTTCCTGCAAGGAGGGAAAGAAGAGAAGGTTGAGTGATAGTAATGGAATGAGTGTAAGGAATGGATGGGTTAGATCTTTAGAGGGTGACTATGATGGAGTAGGGTGCCAAAGCCAAGTGGCCTCCTTGTGTGTTGTTATTTGGTATTATTACACTTCTTCTTAGGCAGTCCCTCGGAACCGAGGATGACTTGCTTCCACACTAAAAATGAGTTCTCAGGTTGAAGGGATAATTACAAGTCCTAGCCCTGTCTCGGGCTACCCCAGATCAGGCGTATTCCTCAGATGTTCACCTTCAACTTAAGTTAGAGATAGCCGAATTCCATAAGACGTTTAAATGGGTCTAAAGGTTCAGGCTATCTCTCCCTAAAGGAAAGGAATGACTGAAGATGTTACCATCCTCCAGATAGCACTTTTAATAAGTTTAACTAGACTGTAACCTTCTGGATATTATGAGGGGCCAGAATACCCCCCAGAATGCTGCAACTCCTTACAAAAGATTGAACAGAAATTGGGTTCCCGAGTTTATACATAAATACTCTTTGAGACAATTCTAAAAATATATAGTTTTATTTAAGAGCTGACATTCAGTTAACAGCTGTTGAATCAGTCACAACATTAACAATTCAAAATACAAATAGCTTACATTTCTTATTTCTCAGAGATCCTTATTCTCAAATCTTACTTCGTTATATTTCTTATTTCTTACTTATTTCTAAATCCAGATTATCCACCAAAATCAATTACTTTAATTACCCGAGACTCAAAGTTAAAAACTTACAGAGCGTGCCTGTGAAGTTGAGAAACACTTGGCCCGTTCAGCGAGTTCTGACTTTCTGTTTGAAAAGCTCTTATTTTTATACCCTTTTTGCAGTGGTTTATTCTTTGATGTTCTCTGCTGATGTAAGCTAATTGTCTTTTTCATTCCTCTGTTGAATGCTTTCTATCTTACTGTCAATTCAACTATTGCATGCATAATTATGTCTCTACTTTTAGGTGTTTCAAAAACTATCATAAAAACAATATGACAGCAATGGTTTCTGTTTGATGTCATTCTTACAAAATTCTTTCATTCAATTCTTAATATTGGCTTTACTGGTTTTAGTAGACGTTGAGTCTCCTAACTGCTCCAAGTTCAATGCAAACACAATGTAATTGCTTGGTGTATCTATTGAAGTCATATCTTCAAGGTGTTCTGTCAGTATCATATTTACTATGTATATATTAAAGACACTTTAACCAGAGTGTTTGCTTGTTTTCTAGCTATTTTAGTTGGTTGCATATTTAATCGTGTTTCCTGTCTTCCAAGTTTAACATAAAAACTATTTGACCAGCAGGTGTCTCTTTTACTTGATGTCATCTTTTCAAAGGCACATGCCTCTTTTAATGTTTGTGTTTCTGTTCAACGTGTTAGCTTATAACACCTTAAAGTGGGTATTCCATTGTGTTATTCCCAAACTCCAGACCCTCTGGAAGCGCCAAACTGCCATTTCAATAGGGTCATTGTTTTAGTATATTTAACTAATTCCCATTTCAAAGTTTGTTTGTTTACAACTTTGTTAAACAACTGGGCCTAGAAATTCATTGACGCCACTTTTGGGGCGCTAAAGTGGGGCGTCCGCTAAAGTTTGCGGCCGCCGCCAAATCGATGCCACTTCTCCGATATTCATTAGCTTCGCCCTAGGAGTTCGGGCGAGCGCTAAAACTGCTGCTGGACGCCTCTCTTTGGGCTCTAAGCCGGAGGTGGTGATCGATAGCGCCGAGGCCGGGCGCAGCGCAGGTGCGGCCATCTCGTGATTGACAGCAGACACCCTGGCGCCGGCCAGCTCTTAAGGGGGAAGGGTCGACTGTGTCTGCTGCCACGCCCTGGATAGTGGAGCCCTCCAGCTAGGCCTGAACACTGCTGCTGGACCCAAATAGCGCCTGAAGACATGGAGAAGGCCCGTGAACGTGCGCAGCGCTTCTCAGAGCGTGATCTGAGTGTGCTGATTTCTGCTGTGGAGAAGAGGCGCCATGTTTTGTACCCGGACAATGGCAAGAAGGCGACGGTCCGCGTCTACAGGAGAACCTGGAGGCATGTCGCCACCAAGCTGTCAGCCAACAGCGACGTCCCCAGGAGCGGTGCCCAATGCCGCAAAAAGTTAAATGACCTCACACGCATTGTCAGGGTGAGTACCCTTTCCAGTGACCTCCTCATCCTTGCATGTGCACCTCACATTATGGGCAAAGGGACCTGAAAGCTCTAATGGCCAGCCTTCATCCAGCAGCTATGGGACAGGCATGAGCATCAATTGCACATTCTGCACTTAACACACTGGCCAGGCTATTCCACCATGGGAGGCAGTGCACACAAGATCACGGCGACACACTGTACTTAGAGGCCATCCTTTCTCTTGCAGGCCAAGCTGGCGAATAATCGCAAGAGCCGGACGCGACCGGGGGAGGCCGACCCCATATCCAGCCACTCACCGACCTGCAACATCGCGTGGAGCACCTCATGGGTGGCTGGGTGATTGGGCCCGTTGCATGTGGAGATGCCGACCCTGTTCTGAGCAGCAATGGTAAGGACATCACCTTTTGCACCTCTCTCGTCCCACTTGCGCATCAGATCTACATCCTTTGCCACTGTCCGACCAATGCGCTGAATGCCACCACTCATGCATCCCGCACTGACGCCCTCTCCTCACTCTAAAGCTACTCTTGTGCCTTCCTGCTTTCAGATGGTGAAGAGGAGGTCCCTGAACTTGCCAGTGACAGACCCTCCGAAGAGGAGCAGGAGGAGGAGCAAGAGGAAGGCGGCCCATCAGGGGAACCCTCAGCCGCGGCCACCCAGGCCAATGTAGGGGACACGTCTTCCCTGGAGGGCAGCGTGGCGGAAGTGTCGAAGGGGAGGGGAGCTCCTGGGACCTGCGGGCTGCAGAAAGGCGGGAGGGGGGTGGAAGCTCGGCGGCCCTCTCCCCAGAGGGGGGAAGCGTCTGAGGGGAGTCCAATTGCTGGGCCCAGCGGCCTCCAGCAACGCAGGAAGGGTCGGCCAGCTCGGCGGCCTTCTCCCCAGAGGGAGAGTCCGGCCTCCAGTCAGGAGATGCTCTTCGCCGAGGAGATGGAACGCCTCAAAGACTTGTCCGCGGACTCGGAGCGCCGGCACACGGAGCTCATGGCGGCAGTGGCATGGTTGCCTGAGTCCATCGATTCCCTCTCTCGGAGTGTGGCCGAGTTCGGGCCCTCAGAGGCCACCAGTCAGGTGGAATACCGGGCAGATCAGGCAGCGAGTCGGGCGGAATTCGGGGCAGCTCTGTCAGCGACTGGCCAGGTGATCAGTGGTGCCGTCCAGTCACTGGCTGCTCTGATGCGGTCAGTGAACTATAGGACACTATAGGACACACTATGAGCTACACCTACCTTGGTCTAACTATTACAGCATCAGGGAGCTTCAGCATAGCAGTGAATGCACTAAAAGAAAAAGCCCGAAGAGCCCTATATGCAATAAAAAGAAAATTCTACAACATCCAAATCCCAATCAAAATCTGGCTCAAAATTTTTGACAGCATAATCCTGCCCATTGCACTGTACGGTAGTGAAGTATGGGGCCCGCTAAATCACCAAAGCTACACTAAATGGGAAAAACACACAATAGAAGCCCTACATGCAGAATTCTGCCGAAGCATCCTTCGCACCCAAAGAAAAACGCCAACAAATGCATGCAGAGCCGAACTAGGCAGATACCCACTGATAATAAACATCCAAAAACGAGCACTAAACTTCCTAAATCACCTCAAATCTAGCTCCCCAGACACCCTTCATTTCAAAGCCTTTCAGACCCAAGAGCTAAACCCAGAAAAGAGTCCCCTGAGTCAGCTGCTACTGAAACTAAGTACTCAGCCGGACCCTGACCAGCCCCAGACCAACACAGCCGTCCAAACACCAATCCGAGTGAACCAAATCATTAAAAAATGCAAAGAAACCTACCTGGAACATTGGAACAAAATAACCGAAAGCCAAAGCAGATTAGAATGTTACCGGGCCCTAAAAAGAGAATATAAACTGGCAGACTACCTCACGACCATCAGAGACACAAAACAGAGACAGACCCTCACCAGGTACAGACTAAGCGACCACCAACTGGAAATTGAAAAAGGCAGATACAAGAAATCCTGGCAGCCTAGAGAGAATAGAATATGCGATCAATGTCTGGCTGGCGAGGTTGAAACAGAAATGCATTTCCTCCTAAAATGCGAAAAATTAAACACATCAAGAAACATATTATTCAACAAGCTAAGCCAAACAACCCCAGATTTCAAGGAATTGGATGATCTGTCAAAATTGAGATTAGTCCTAGGAGAAGGAGACAGACCATACCTTGGGGCTAAATATGTAACAACATGTCACAACCTGAGGACTGTTTAAAAGTAAGACTGTTTAAAATTAATATTGAACGTACCAAATGAAGTAGAAAGACTGTTTAAAATTAATATTGTTTAAAAGTAATATTGTATATACCCAACAAATGTCAAATCGATTGACACCTACAGAATGTTGGAAAACTGTACCTTTTTGCTATGTAAGCTTTGGCAATATGGTTCTCTGTAAACTTTCATGCCAATAAAGCATTTGAACTGAACTGAACTGAACTGAACTGAACAGGTCAACACGGGCACTCACTGCTGCCACACTCGCTGTGTCAGCCAGGCATCGCCAGGGCACCCGGCGCGCTGCAGCAGCACAGCGGTCTGTCCCTCGGCAGATTGGTGCGCATGCTGCAGTGCTGGCCCGGGTGAGTGCCAGTGTCTCAGGTGACCAGCGAGCGGCTGCCATCCGCCAGCTTGCCGCCATTCCTCCAGCCGCCACTGCCAGTCCCCCAGTGGAGCTGCCAGGAGCTGCTGCAGCGACTGATGCTGGCCAGCCACAGCTGCAGCAATCAACAGCCGCCCACTCGACGGCCAGACCTCGACTAGGCCGACCCCCAAGGGCATCTGCCATCACGACATGTGCCCCTCAGGAGCCTGCCCCCAGCCTTGCAGCAGCCAATGGCCTTACTTTGAGGCGGAGCAGCAGGGCGGGCAGGGGCCACCCAAAGATGGCCAAGGCATCGCCCTAGCGGGCCAAATAGTCGAATGTGTGGCCATTTGTGTTTGTTTCTTGAGGCCGAGAATTGGATATTTGTTTTTTGAAGGCCGATGATGTGATGTTTGTTTTTGACGAAGGCCGAGAATGACGGCCATTTTAGTTGCCCTATTTTGTTAATCCTCTCCAGGTTGTGGGAGCGAGTAATGTGTTTGAGTGTTTTTTGGGGGTTTCGTCTGTTTTTGGTTTTCATGTGGGAAGGGCCCAGAGTTTGTACAATAAACCATTTTATTTATTCACATTGTCCATGTTTGATCTTTGAAGTGTTTGTTGCCTTAACTGGCTGAGGGCTTGCGGAGCGGCTGCAATCATGTTCTATCATTGGCACAAGCCATTCCCTGACAGGGGGCCTAGAAGTGACGTTCAATAAGCCGCCGACGGGCGGCCCTTGGACCTTGTGCCTCCCTCCTGGGCTGGTACTCCTCGTCCTCATCGTCCTCATGCTCCTCCTGCTCCTCCTCCTGAGGTGGTGGTCCAACGTGAGGTGGCAGTGCCTGAGTCCTGCGGATAGCCAGGTTGTGCAGCATGCAGCAAACGACGATGAATTGGGAGACTCGATCCTGCGAATACTGGAGGGCTCCCCCAGAGCGATCGAGACAGCGGAACCATTGCTTGAGCACGCCGATTGTTTGTTCTATGAGGTTCCTCGTCGCTTGATGGCTCTCATTGTATGCCTCTTCAGCAGGGGTCATGGGCGCGCGGAGCGGGGTCATGAGCCAGGTACACAAAGGATAGCCTTTGTCCCCGATAAGCCATCCTCTTGGGGGAGGCTGTGCCTGGAACATGTCAGCCACAGTTGTCTGTCGCAGGATAAAGGCATCGTGGCTGCTGCCTGGAAAGCGGGCATTGACAGCTAGGACGCGCTGCCTGTGGTCACACACCAGCTGTACATTGAGGGAATGGTAGCCCTTCCGGTTGCGGTAATCCTCGGCATGCTCAAGAGGTGCCCACAAAGCCACATGCGTGCAGTCAATGGCGCCCTGCACCATGGGGAAGCCCGCTATTCTTGCAAACCCCACTGCACACTGCTGCTGCTTGTCCAGGGTCATGGGGAAGGAGATGAATTGATGTCTCCTTCTGAAAAGGGCTTCGGTCACCTGGCGGATGCAGCAATGCACGGCGAACTGGGAGATGTTAGCGATGTCCCCAGTAGCGGATTGGAAGGAGCCGGAGGCATAGAAGTTGAGAGCCACCGTCACCTTCACTGCCACCGATAGAGACGTCCTGCGCATCAGCTGTGGCTGCAGATCTCTCTGAAGCAGCCGGCAGATGTCTGCAACCACCTCCCTTCGGAATCGCAGCCTCCTAACACACATCGCGGCAGACATGGTCAGATAGGAGGTCTGCTGGCGGTATACCCTGCGTGGGTAAGGCCTCAGTTGGCGACGCCTGTTGCCCCCTCTGCGTCTAGCCAGGGCTGCCACTCTCTCACGGCGTCTGTAAGCCCTTCTGGCATAAGGCTGAAATTCAGCGTTGCCACCCAATGCAGCCCCCATTATATGCTGGCAAACACTGAGCTCTGAATGAAGGCAAAGATAATTGGTAAGCTCTGGCCTGAGCCAAAAATACCTGTCCAAGTGTTGGTCCAAACCAGTAAACTCTCCTCCTTGGTCTCTGTCCAAAAAACCGTCGCACAAGAGTGAATGCTGCAAAATGGCTGGCCTTTATACTGCTGGGTAAGTGCCCTTTAATTTGCGCTCCCCGCGGCCCGGCTGGGCTGTGTACCGTTCCACTTCACAGTCGCTCGGGCCACCCGGCGCACAATGGGCCAGCGCGAGTGAAGTTCCGGTTCGGGGCGCACAAAAGGCGTTGCACTAGCAAATGACGTCATGATGTGCGCACGCAGCAGGGCGCGCGCTAAGACTTTGCGCCGGCGCTAAATGTGTACTGAAGTTGGGGCGAGGCGCAGATCGCGCTGTGCCCGGCCGCTAAGCGCCTAGCGCTCGAAATCTACTCCTCCTAAGGCGCTAACGGCTGCCGCGCCCAACTGAATTTCTAGGCCAGGATCTTTATCTCAGAAGCTTGTATTTCTGTTTGCAGCCTGTGTCTCTGAGGCTTTAGATTTTTAAAACCAGTATATCATGTATTAATAATATCAGAATTCTGTTCATATTATGGTGTATCTTTCTAAAATATGGCTTATTCCCTCACAAGGTGACTTGATGAGTCGAATACGGGACCTACAGTCTCTGTCACAGGTGGGGCAGATGGTGGTTGAAGGGGCAGGTGGGTGGGGTGCATAGGTTGACGTGTGCTCCTTCTGCAGTTTGCGCTTGGCTTCCGCTTGCTCCCAGCGAAGAGACTCGAGGTGTTTGGCATCTTCCCAGATGCTTCTCCTTCACTTTGTGCAGTCTTGGGCCAGGGATTCCCAGGTGTTGGTGGGGATGTTGCACTTCTTCAAGGAGGTTTTGAGGGTGTCCTTGAAGCATTTCCTCTGTCCACCAGGGGCTCTCTTGCAGTGTCGGAGCTCTTAGTAGAGCGCTTGTTTTGGGAGTCTCGTATCGGGCATGCGGACAATGTGGCCTGTCCATCGGAGCTGATCGAGCGTGGGCAAAGCTTCGATGCTGGGGATGTTGGCCTGAGCGAGAACACTGATGTTGGTGCACCTATCCTGCCAATGGATTTGCAGGATCTTGCAGAGGCAGCGTTGGTGGTACCTCTCCAGTGCTTTGAGGTGCCTGCTGTACATGGTCCATATCTCTGAAGCATACAGGAGGGCGGGTATCACTACTGCTCTGTAGACCATGAGCTTGGTGCTGGGTTTGAGGTCCTGGTCTTCAAACACTCTCTTCCTCAGGCGACGGAAGGCTGCACTGGCACACTGAAGGCGGTGTTGGGCTTTGTTATCGACGTCTGCCCTTGTTGACAGTAGGCTCCCGAGGTATGGAAAGTGGTCTACGTTGTCCAAGGCCTTGTCATGGATTTTGATAATCGTGGAGCACTACTGTGTGGTGGGGGCAGGTTGGTAGAGGACCTTTGTCTTACGGATGTTTAGTGTAAGGCCCATGCTCTCGTATGCATCAATGAAGGTGTTGATGATGGTTTGGAGTTTGACCTCAGAGTATGCGCAGATGCAAGCGTCGTCTGCATAATGTAATATGATGACAGAGGATGGGACGACCTTGGATCTGGACTGGAGGCGACGGAGGTTGAACAGTTTTCCGTTTGTTCTGTAGATTAGCTCCACTTACGGGGAGCTTACTGAGGGTGAGATGGAGCATTGCAGCCAGGAAGATCGAGAAGAGTGTTGGTGCGATTGCACTAGGATGAGGGTGATTGTGAAGGGTGGCTAGTGAGATGGGGATGTGATAATGTAGATAGAGAGAGAGGAATGGGTGGATGTGCAAGGTATGTTGGTGTGAGTAAAGATGTGTAGGGGTAGGGTTGGGAGGGTAGCGTGATGGGGATGTGATGAGAGGCACAGCAGGATGAAGGTGTGTGGCTTTGTACTCACGTTTCCTGATCTAATGAGATCATTGAAATGTTTGCGGCACTGCACCCAGGTCCTCCTGACCACATCCCTGCTGGTGACCTCCTCTGCAATCTGCAACCAGGCTGTTTTGGTGTCCTGGGAGGTCAGTTCCGCCCATTGGAAGGGAAGAGGACTTCCCTGCATGCTCTGACACCCTGCATAAGCAAATAAAGGGAGTCATCGGGGAATCTGAGTGCAGCCCTCTGCCTCTGTGCAGTCATTTTCAATGTTTGCAGCACTCCAATGCTGTAGTGCACTGATAGCACTATGTTACATTGACATTCAAATCCAATGTGGCCATGGCCTCTTTAAAGATCCCCGCTGAAAATGTTTCATCGATGACATCACCAGACCTGCACCATTTAATTGGGCCAGGTAACGTGCAGGGCGGGCTTAATAGGCCCTATTACGGGAAAGTCATTTTCAGCAGCAGGATGGAGCCAACAGCAGGGTCGCGACCCGCCATGGTCACCGCCCACACTGGACCCGCCCAGGTAGGCAAAATTCTGGTCTATGTTTGTCTGTACACTTAAGTGGTAATTTGGTATGGCACTATGGTAGACTGGAGCACAGGTTGCAGAATCAACATTATTAATGTTGTACCCCTATCCCTGACCCACACTTCCATCGAGTAAACTTTACAAAATTACCTCTTTAGTCTACTGCAAAAGCTGTTTTAGATATTTATAATTAATTCCAATATTGAAAAGTTCTGTAAAGTATAAGTAATTTGTACAAAAACTTGACTTAGCTTTAAAAAAATATGACTCAGTGTACGAGGAAAAGAATTCTGTTCTAGTTTAGTTTAAGCTTTGGAGACCCTATTTTCTTTTGCTCATAAAGCTGAAAACCAATCCAATAACGTACGATCATGCGCGATCTTCCTTGGACCCCCCAATGAATGCAGATACATCATCCTTGCCCACTAAACTGCCAGAGGTATAATTACTACCAATCTACTTCCACCACTCCCCCAGCCCTGCCCAGAGTAGCAAGACCACCAGAGAAGACAAAAGCATACAGGCCACTAGACAGGCAAGGATCAGATGTACCCCTGGATCACTAGAAATTGGAGATCCCCCGCTAGATCAGAAGTTATAACTAACAAGAATAATTACAATTTTTTATTAGTATTTTAAAAGGTTAAGTTACAAAGGGAAATATTTTGTTCCGTTTGTGACTGTAGTGAAAAAGTAAACATGAATGGGTAGCAGTGTCCAGTGTTTTATACTCACGCCTACATTTTTCCAATATTAGCCACAGAGGAAACTATAGCCCACAATATTTGAAGCTGAAACAGAAATAAATAGAGGTATGAATCAAAGAAAAGTTTGCAACACTAAGAGAAGAATCAGCAACAGCCCCCCCCCTCCCCCAGACATGGGAAAGCAACACTTTCTTTTCCAAAATTAATGCAGAAAGGGTTATGGGTTAGAATACCACCATCATGGAAGCAAAGTTTGTCATGTATCAAGTAGCAACATTTCTATACCGTATCTGTTTTATATGACCTTAGCTCAATAGGGTATTATAAATTAGCTTTGGGTAGCTCTAGCTTTGAAATAATTAGTTTGTCCATGGATCTGTGGGGCAGGGATGATAGACGAGTCAGTAAACAGAAAAAAGCCATGACAAACAAACTGCCCATAAGATGCAGACAGATGGCCCTAGGCTTTCTGATTGGAGAACATCTTTGGTGAAGTAAGACATCCTGCCATTGAAATGTTACGTCCCTCCCGACCCAGGCAAATCTCCAGCCCTGGGATAATCTGAATGTTGGAGACTGCCTAGTCTCTGATAGGGAATCACACCAGACTGGAGGCAGAGACTTGCCTTGGGGGCCTGCCGCAGTAGGAAGAGGCAGGCAGTCATTGAATTGCCTGAAGAAAATACAATTTTTGGCAGCAAACATTTCCTCACACTGATGGGGCCTGTGCATAGTTGTTTTTCCTGCTTCTGAGCAATTATCACACATGAAAATAAATTTTGACCGTTAGATTTAGCCTGAGTGTAGTCACTTAACAGTGTGATATTTACCATCTTTCAGAACGTAGAAAAGAGTGTTGGCATCCTATGTGACATCTGATGCGTTATAAATAACACGAAGGTAACTGCTAGTCCGACAGCACACTTTGCCATTCATGGCAGGCATAAAGGTACAATTTCATAGGTGACTCGATTTGCTCACGGAAACCATTTTTCTACTGTGAAAGCAAATTGAAAGTGTTTCAAAAAGTCTGAACCATAGCAAGCACCACCAGGAATACCAAACCCAAAAAAGCTTGGCTGGGATAAATCTATAGGGGTGATACCTAGAAGGGAGCCTCTCTTGCATGCAGCATGGGTCAGCAATAGGTGACAACATTATAACCATGACTCTCTGGCTCACGCTACCTGTGAGTGCAGCTCCCCACTGGGAACACAGGTTCACGGAGTCACTCTTTATATCTAAATGTGATCTTTCGCATGGGGGCATGTTTCAAAAGCATTTTACCTACATGTCCCTGTTTGGCATAAAAATAAAATGAAAAAGGTGACTCAACTGTGGCTAACAAGTGAAATTAGGGATAGCGTAAGATCCAAGGAGAGAACATATAATTTGGCCAGAAAAAGCAGCAAACCTGAGGATTGGGAGCAGTTTAGGATTCAGCAAAGGAGGAAATAGGGATTAATTAAGAGGGGAAAAATAGATTATGAGAGTAAGCTTGCAGGGAACATAAAAACTGACTGTAAAAGCTTCTACAGATATGTGAAGAGAAAAAGATTGGTGAAGTCAAGCGTAGGTCCCTTGCAGTCAGAATCAGGGGAATTCATAATGGGGAACAAAGAAATGGCAGACCAATTAAATGCATACTTTGGTTCTGTCTTCACAAAGGAGGACACAAATAAGCTCCCAGAGATGTCAGGGAATATAGGGTCTAATGAGAGGGAGGAATTGAATGAAATCAGTATTTGTAGGGAAATGGTGTTCGGGAAATTTACGGGATTGAAGGCCGATAAATCCCCAGGGTCTGATCATTTACATCCTAGGGTACTTAAGGAAGTGGCCCTAGAAATAGTAGATGCATTGCTGGTCATCTTCCAAAATTCTATAGACTCTGGCACAGTTCCCATGGATTGGAGGATAGCTAATGTAACCCCACTGTTTAAAAAAGGTGGCAGAGAGACCGGTAAGTCTGACATCGATAGTGGGGAAAATGCTAGAGTCCATTATAAAAGATGTAATAGCAGAGCACTTGGAAAACAGTGACAGGATCGGACAAAGTCAACATGGATTTATAAAAGGTAAATCATGCTTGACTAATCTACTGGAATTTTTAGAGGATGTAACTGGTAGAATAGATAAGGGAGAACCAGTGGATGTGGCGTATTTGGACTTTCAGAAGGCTTTCGATAAGGTCCCGCATAAGAGATTAGCGTGCAAAGTTAAAGCACACAGGATTGGGGGTAAGGTACTGTCTTGGATAGAGAACTGGTTGGCAGACAGGAAGCAAAGAGTTGGAATAAATGGGTCTTTTTCCGAGTGGCAGGCAGTGACTAGTGGGGTACTAGACGAGAGAACTAGATGTAACATAGCTGGCTGGGCATGTGTGCTGTGAGGAGGATGCAGAGAAACTCCAGTATGATTTGAACAGGTTGGGTGATTGGGCAGATGCATGGCAAATGCAGTATAATGTGGATAAATGCGAGGTTATCCACTTCAGTGGCAAAAACAGGAAGACAGATTATTATCTGAACGGCAATAGATTGGGAAAAGGGGAAGTGCAATGAGAGCTGGATGTCCTTGTGCACCAGTCACTGAAGGTAAGCATGCAGGTGCAGCAGGCGGTTAAGAAGGCAAATGGTATGTTGGCCTTCATAGCGAGAGGATTCGAGTACAGGAGCAAGGATGTCTTGCTGCTGTTGTACAGGGCCTTGGTGAGACCACACCTTGAGTATTGTGTGCAGTTTTGGTCACCTTATCTGAGGAAGGATGTTCTTGCCATGGAGAGAGTGCAGCGAAGATTCACCAGACTGTTACCTGGGATGGCAGGAATGACGTATGAGGAGAGATTGGGTCGATTAGGCTTATATTCGCTAGAGTTTAGAAGAATGAGAGGGGATCTCATTGAAACTTATAAAATTCTAATGGGACTCGACAGACTAGATGCAGGAAGGATTTTCCCGATGGCGGGGGAGTCCAGAAACAGGGGTCACAGTCTAAGGATAAGGGGGTAAGCCGTTTAGGACTGAGATGAAGAGGAATTTCTTCACCCAGAGAGTGGTGAACCTGTGGAATTCTCTACCATAGAAGGCAGTTGAGGCCAATTCATTAAATATATTCAAGAAGGAGTTAAATATATTTCTTAAGGCTAAAGGGATCAAGGGGAGAAAGCAGGGACAGGGAGCTGAATTTGAATGATCAGCCATGATCTCATTAAATGGCAGAACAGGCTCAAGGGGCTGAATGGCCTACTCCTGCTCCTATCTTCTATGTATCTATGTATATAAACAAGAGAATCAGGAGCTTATTTTACCTGCTTAGTAATCTTGGGCAGAGGATAGACAATCTAAAAAATTGTCAACATATGCCCATAAATTTTTGCTTTCAGATGAGTTTTTTTCAGAGATCTTAGCCATTCAACAGCAGGGCTTTCTTCAGATATATGTGTGACATCCAGGACCAACTTATGAGGTGTATTTATAGCAAGAAGTGGAAATGGAAGGGCTCTGGTCTACTCTGGCCTGTCATGGAATATTCTGGGGGTGTGATGGGGGATCGGCGGGGAAGGCGAGAAAATATGGCAGATATGAGTTTGCCAATATCCCTTACATGAGGACCTGGATTAAGCAGTTGGTGACAAGTAAGTTTGGTACACAGCATTGAAGCTGGACCTCTAGAACATTAAGATGACTGGCACAACACTATCTGCAAGGTTCCTTCCATCACTCCTGAAAGAATCTGCCATATAGCTGAAGAGGAAACTCTCAGACATGTCCTGCAAGACATTATCTGGAGGTTGAGTATGAGAACCTTTGTTGTGGTGCCTTTCATGCTGGGGCTGTAGAGAGGCAAGTAGCTGCTGCTTAAACTCTGCACCTCCAACTGGCGCTAGGAGCCAGGATTCTTTCCACTTTGCTCAGGCAATCCTACAAGCTAATGGTTAATGCAGAGGGAGCAATTTTCATCTTGAGCTGACATTGGCCAGGCTGCATAGGCAGCTGCAATAGAAATGCATCCATCCCAGGACTTAGCTGCTATGAGCTGAGGGCCACCTCATCTAAAAGGCTGACAGTGCATGTTTTCAGCCAGCCATTCTCTCAACTGTGCTCTTCAGGTAGCACCTAGAAGGAGCACCAGATTAGACAAGAAGAAGTCATGGTGGTAATGGTGAGAGGGTGTCATCCTACATGATGCTGCTGGATACACTTTTCCTCTCTGCAGGCCTCCTCTTCTTCCATTAACAAATGAAGCTGGCTCTCATTGTTGTTTGGGGTTGGAAAAAAAGATTTGTGCAAGGATGGTTGAACAGAGGAGGGTAAGGGCATGATTAGTAGCTCCCCAAAAGGAAAAATAATTGAAAATACTCCAGAAATGGTCTTACAACAGGCAATGTAACTGTCCACAAAGTGTCCCTTTAAAGTTTACTTCCACCATGATCAGGGGGTCCTGCTTTATAGAAGTGTACACTGTGTTGAGGGCAATTGAGGTGGTAATGATGGGACTTTAGGTGTATGGCGTCCGTCATTACCGCATCCTTAAATTACATTAAAAAAATCTGCACCCCCCCCGACCATCTGCCCAGAATACAATGTTTTCATGCCCCAAAATAGGAGGAGATTCAATGCCAAAGTGTTAAATGCATGCACCAGGAGTTTCCTCAGGGGTTTTCCCGATTGGGAACTTTGGTGGAAGATCAGGGGAAACTCCGTTTGGGCATCTATCCAGGGTTGCTGCCAAAGTTACAGCGGCAGATCTGGAAAACCCAGGAGGAAGTTCCCTGCAATGTAAATTGGGCTCTCCCATCAAGCTTGGCAGTGTTGAATTTATCCAGTGAAGCCTATTTCACAAGCAGTAGTGTATTGTAAATGATGGAGCTGTTAAAAAAATTGTTAAAGCTGAGTATGATTTAAATTGGTTTGAATCAGAATTGAAAGCCTGCTGGGTGCCTAGAAGATACTGGTCTAGAAGGTTGAGTTGTGTGCACTGGTGTTGGGTTGTTTAGACAAATACGAAGTGTATCCATCCTAGGCAGTAGAGCAGACTGAAAGACATGCCCAATGTTAGCTAATCCACCCATGGGGTAATAGAATTATGAAGAATTTTATACAAAACTCAAAACTATAATTGTTCAATGTGTATGTAGATATTTGGGGTGCTTTAACTAGATTAAGGCTTATATATACATCGTGCGGCTGCCAATTTGCTATCACCTGTTCTGTACTATCACCCAAGATGAATTTCAACCCCATTGAGTCATGACCACAGATAGTGCAGGACCATACTTCAACATTCACCTATTTTTTGGTGAAAAATTAATTTCTTTAATGCAAAATAAACCCTCATATGCTATAATATTATAAAGCAGGGCTTCCAGCACTCAATTTTACTCACTGGGAGTGCACATTGGAATTCAGGCACAGTGGTCAGCAGACACTACAAGATTACCAGCCACTTTTTTGTCTGTAGTAATTTAGTCAATGCTGGTCTTTTAGATAGGGAGTAGGCAACTCCATACAACGTCATGTTAGATAACAACCTGTAAGGGGTTTTAGATCGCAGAGGTTTCTCTCTCTAAAGGCCTCTCTCTCTTGCACAGTAAAACCTTGAGTGGTTCGACCCACTCGCCCCTTAGATTCTGTACTCTGGACTTTGGGGCAGGAACTACAATGTAGAGAAAACTCTTATAGACCAAGTTTGATGAAACAAAATGAAATTTTATTGCATATGGTAACACAAATCAGATGCAAGCAAATAAGAGAGTACATGGGAGGGAAAAACACAAACAAATCATAACGACACAATACTAACTAAGGCAAATACAGGCATATTATACTCTACAAAAATCATCATGAAATAGGGAAACACTCGGAACATCGAGGGGTAACAACTCATGTTAATTATACCCTTAAATATCCACCCCCTTAAACCTATCTAGATCTGATTATGGAGGGCCAGAAACATGCTCACCAATCCAACTAGGAAGTGCAAGGTTTTGAACCAGTCTGCGTTTGGTCCTTTCAGGCGTCCCGTCTCCACGTGGATCATGGAGCCCCAGCGAGCTGCGCCTCACCTCTCTCCTGAGGTGGGGGTTGGGGGTGGCTGGACACCGGCTGCTTCTGTCGTTTTATTTTGTCTCTTCTCCTGAGCCGGAGCGGGTTGATGGCCTCTCGTTTTCGTCAACGGCCCAGGACGCCGGCTCGAACGGTCTTCTTGATGGTGGTTTGGTCTTCTTCTTCTTCCTCTCCGTCGATGGAGAGGAGTCCCTCTAATCTTCTCCCAAAGCGACTCCTCTTTACCCAGCTCAAAAGCTGGGCAGGCCTGCAAGCTGACGATAGTTTCTCCGCCGCCTCCTGTCGTTCTGTTCTACCCGTGTGTTCTCACAATTATACTTCTTTTCCAGAAGCCCTTATCTCGCGCCAAATCAGGTTAGTCTTTGTTTAACTTTTGGCGGGCTTGTTGCACAACGGGGTAGTTATTATATTTTAAACTGTTCTTGGATGGCCGGTAACGGGCCATCTCTGGTCTGGAATGACCTTCATTGTTTTTAATGTCCTGGTGATGTCCTTAACGGGCCCTTGATGCTCTTCTCATGAATATGAAACTGTTCCCTTTTGTCTGGGTCAACATTTAGATGGCCTTTATCTACAGGCCGATCTCGACTGGATCTGTATCCAATCTATATGTATAATGTGGGTGTCTGGTTTCGTTCTCTCAGAAACGGTTTCCAGAACTTACTTTGGGCTGAATCCACAAAGCTGTCTGAGGATTTGCAGGAACCATTTTAAAGTGTCCCAATAAGCTGATCACGGGGTCTGGCAGCCATTTTGAATGCCCCTTTTTTTCTGGGCTTCTTTTAAAATAGTCTTTAAAATCATGGCCTCTTCTGCCATTCGACCCTTTATAATATAACGTACAATTTTGCGAATCCTACAAACCACCAAGTTATTGAAGAAAGTAATAATGCCAAAACGCACTTGTCTGAATGACACCCGTACAGATGTTATAATAATATCCATTTATTACGACCCAGCATTTAAATCTTGTGATAACACATAGCTTCAGGGCATTAGCTTTCAAGGTTGTGTGGCGGAGCTACTAAGGGACTCCGATCAAATGTATATAATTCCCTTCAACAATATGTTCACTACAGCCTGAGTCTGTATCTTTGTATATACTGTTTGCATGTACAGAGCACGGTCCCTTTAAGAGCGCGGGCAAACGCGATGACGTCATGCCATTCATCACATGATCCCCACCGGCGGGAAAAACGTGATGACGTCATGACGCCAGCCACGGGACCGCCAAGCAGTCCTCGTGGAGCCTCCGAACTGACTAGACCTGTATTCGTAGTTTTCTTGCATCTGTTTGTTAAACTCAATTAGTTTTACATTAAACATCGTTTGTTTGATCACCTGAGTCAACCTCAATCTCTTGATAGGAACTAGACATTCCTACATTGGTGACCCCGACTTTTGCGAATGGTTTTCGCAGAAGGAACGAAGCATGGAAACGAACGCCGTTGCATTGAAGCTATCGCAATTCTGGGAACAACAAGCGACCGCCTGGTTCATCCAGGTCGAAGCCCAGTTTGCATTACGGAACATCGTTGCGGATCAGACCCGATATTTTAACATGGGCTCCGCACTCGACAGCTCCACCGCGTCGCGGATCGTCAGCCTGCTTGAGAACCCCCTGGATGACCGCAAGTATGAAACAATCAAGGCGCGGTTGTTACAGGTCTTCGGGCTCACAAAGTCGGAGCACGCCCGCCGACTGCTCGCTATGCCCGGCCTCAGGGACTCCAAGCCGTCTGAGCTCATGAGCCAAATGCTCACGCTCCTTGGCTCCGAACCGGAATGCTTCCTCTTTAGGGAGCTCTTCCTCAGTCAGTTACCGGAGCAAGTACAAGCTGCCCTGGCCAGGTCCGAAGTCTCAGACTGCGCAGCGCTTGCTGCTGAAGCGGACAAGATTTTCGCAGTGACGCAGCTATTATGTCCGTGTATAATTGAGACATGGACTGCAGGAGTTGATTATAACTAGTCTTTACTGAATGGAGACAAACTGGAAACTGAAACTACAGAAGCCTGCTAGGGCCTTTTATACAGGGGTGGTCGCTGCCGGTACTGCAGTCTGAGACCAGTTATTCCCTTAAAGATACATACACAACAATTCCTCCCCTTTTAGATAAACAGTACATAACATTCATTTAACAACTAAATAATAACTAATTACAATTACAATTACGGTTGCTAGATACATTGGTTGAAGTTAAGCAATTGTAAGTTCAGTCTTTGAGGAGGCTTCCTGATTCTGTCTGGATAACGCCTCTTTGGGATATCAGGTTCTTCTGGCAAGGTTGCGTCGGGATCAATGTCGTTGTTTGGTTCGTCTGCTTCCAATATCACCGATTCTGCGGTAGATGCAATTGATACTTCGGTTTCATCGCCAGGTGTATCAGATCATGGTGTGGAGTTGACGTTTTCCAGTGACTCTAGAATCTGGTCAGCATGGCGTCTTACAATGCTCTCTCCAACGTCCACGGCATACATTAGAGGTCCTTGCCGTGTACAGATCATTCCTGGCTGCCATTTCTCTGTGCGGTAGTCCCGGGCCAAAGCTGGTTGACCAATCTTAAAACTCCTGGTCAGCCTTTCATTCATATTCTGAAACTGTCTGTTTTCCACATCTCTTCTGACGTTTGGTTTAACCAAAACAAGCGGCATCGTAGTCTTCGATTGAAGAACATCATGGCTGGAGTTTGGTTGGTAACCGCATGTGTCGCATTCCGGTAGGCAAAGAAGAAGTTATCCACCTTGTGTTGTAGGGGTATATCTTCATTACACATTGCCTTGATAGCCTTCTTGAATGTTTGAACAAACCTCTCGGCCAATCCATTAGTGGCTGTATGATATGGGGCGGATGTGTAATGCTTAACACCATTGTTCTTTAAGAACCTCTGGAACTCTTCAGACACAAACTGTGGTCCATTGTCAGAGCAAATCTGTTCAGGCAGCCCATTCCTGGCGAATATGGTTCGTAAGACTGTGATAGTTGTTTCTGTGGTGGTTGAGGACATTTTTATTACCTCTGGCCACTTTGAATGTGCATCCACCGCAATTAAAAACATCGAGTTCATAAAGGGACCAGCAAAATCAATGTGCACCCTTTGCCATGGAGATGAGGGCCACTCCCATGGATGTAGAGGGGCTTGTGTTGGGGCGTTTTGGACCTTCTGGCATCCTGTACAGCTCTTGGTCATCTCTTCGATTACTCTATCGATTCCCGGCCACCACACAAACGCTCTGGCTAAGTTCTTCATTTTTACCCCTCCCAGATGACCCTCATGAAGCTAATTGAGCACTCTATCCTTCAATTTGGGTGGAATTACTACTCTGGATCCACACATCAAGGTTCCTCTGCACACTGACAGCTGTTCTCTTCTCGGCGAGAATGCTGGCAGCAGTGGTTCGCCATGTGCTGGCCATCCCTTCACCGTTAAATCATAGACCCAGGAGAGTGTCGGGTCATTTCGTGTTTCCTTTTCTGTGTTTGCATTCGTCACAGGGAGACATTCGACTATAGTCGAGTGGAATAACTCCACTGGATCCACTACCAGTTTTTCTTCCACCGTCGGCAACGGTAGGCATGACAATCCATCAGCATTCCCATGCTGTTTAGTTCCTTTGTACTTGATGTCATATTGGTGTGCCCCTAGGAAAAGGGAGCACCTCTGTAGCTGTTGTGCCGTCATTATCGGTACGCCCTTCTGAGGGTTGAAAATGGAGACGAGAGGTTGATGATCAGTTAGTAGAGTAAATTTCTGACCGTGCAGGTAGTGATTGAACTTCTTCACCCCCACACCAGGCTGAGGGCCTCTCTGTCAATCTGGGCGTAGTTACGCTCGGCTGAAGTTAACGAGCGTGACGCAAAAGCTATCGGCCTCTCTGAACCATCAAAGAATTTATGTGACAGTACCGCCCCAACACCGTAGGGAGATGCATCACACGCCAATCTGATCGGTAGTGATGGGTTGTAGTGAGCCAATACTTCTCTTGAAGTGATTAGGTCCTTACTCTTCTGAAAGGCCCGTTTACATTCATCACTCCATTTCCATGCTACTCCCGTTCATAGTAGGGCGTTCAGTGGATGCAGAATTGTGGACAAATTCGGCAAAAACTTATGGTAGTAATTCACCAATCCGAGGAATGACCTCAGTTGCGACACATTTTCAGGCGCTGGAGCCTTAACTACCGCTTCAATTTTGTCAGGGGACTTATGCAACCCCTCTTCATCGATCACGTGGCCACAATAAAAAACTCGCACTTAGGATGATTGGCTCGTAGCCCATGTTCACGTAGTCTAGTGAGCACCTGCTCTAGGTTGGCAAGGTGTTCACTGTCATCTTCACCTGTCACTAGGATGTCGTCCAAGTAACACTGAGTCCCCGGAATCCCTTGCAGGACTTGTTCCATCGCTCTTTGCCATATCGCCGGAGCTGATGCTACTCCGAATACCAGTCGATTATACTGGTAAAGACCTTTGTGAGTGTTTATCGTGAGATACTTCCGAGAGGATTCTTCAACCTCCATCTGCAAATATGCTTGTGCTAGGTCAATTTTTGTAAAACGCTTCCCTCCAGATAGTGAGGCGAAGATATCTTCTATCCTTGGAAGAGGATATTGTACCGTGTGAAGGACTGTGTTCAACTTCACCTTGAAGTCCCCACAGATGTGAACCTTCCTTGGCTCCTCAGACTTATTGTTTAACGTTTTCTTCATGACAGGAACGATGGGTGTTGCCCACTCGCTCCAGTCTACCTTAGATAACACGCCTGCCTTCTCCAGATTCTCCAGCTCTGCCTCGACGGCTGGGCGAATTGCATATGGTACCGGTCTTGCTTTGAAAAACTTGGGAATTGCCTTCTCCTCTATTTTTATCGAGGCGGTTACGTCTTTAAGAGTGCCCAGTTCTTGCTGAAATACCTCTTTGGCGTCAGCTAAGATTGTTGACAATCGTCCAGGAGTGACGTTGTCATCCTTTTTACCAGCCACCGTCAGTGCCTGAATGGAGTGCCAGTCTAAACTTATCTTTCTGATCCATTCACGTCCCAATAACGGTGGTCCACCATCTTGCAAAATGTAGAGATACAATTTCCGCATTTTCTTGCCGTTGTATTCGACAGGCACGCTTAATTTTCCTCTGGGGTATACTTTTTGCCCCGTATACATCCTCAAAACAATGGATGTCTCTCTCAAGGGTATGTGTGAGAATAGCCGCTCGTAGTCTCGTCGATTCATGACAGTTAGAGCTGATCCTGTATCCAATTCCATTTTGACTTGGGACCCTGCTATCGTGAGGGTGACCCAAATGGTTCGGTGATCCTCTTTTGCGATTACGTTGTGAAGTTTGAGACAGCTTAGTCTCTTGTTCCCGGATTCACTATCGCTCATCTGGCCTTCGGAACTACTGTCCGTCATCTTTTGTACTTTCCTGTACGGTTCCTTAGTAGCCTTTTTGTTGTCGTTGGTCTTCTTCCCAGACCTGCAAACTCATGCAATGTGTCCCATCTTTCCGCATTGCCTGCATATTTTGTCCTTGGACCAGCAGTCCTTCTGGTCATGGTTAGTTCTGCCGCAGCGATAACATTTTGCAAATCCCCGTGTCATTTCGTGGGTGCCATATTCCTGTGGCTTTTGTTGTATTTCTGCAGCTCCCCTTGCTGCTGCTTCGTACGATACTGCCACGCTGAAAGCCTTATCTAGCGTCAGCTCTTTCTCTGAGAGTAACCTCTTCTGGGTTCCTTCACTCAGGAGTCCACAGACAAATTTGTCCCGTAAGGTATCTGCCAGTCCTGCTCCGAACTGGCAGTGCTTTGATAGCTTGCGTAGTTCCATAAGGTAATCATCATTGCTCTCATTTTTATGCTGATTTCTCCTGTGGAATTTAAATCCTTCTGCTATCAGCAGCGGTGTAGGATTTAGGTGTTCCTGTAGGATAGCAACAATTTCATTAAAACTCTTCGCCTTCGGTTTGGCTGGAGTAATCAGGTCCCGCAATAGGCCGTACGTTCTTGCGCCCATTAAATTTAGCAATACCGATGCCTTTTTCTCATCAGCTATTTCGTTTGCCTCGCAATATACCTCGACTCTTTCCACATACGTGGTCCAGTCTTCGATTGCATTATCAAAGGCAGTGATATCGCCAGTCTTTGGCATCTTGAAAATCTAAGATGGCACCTCCCGCGCTTTGCCTTCGTCCCCGATGTATCAAAATGGCACCTCCCGCGCTTTTCCTTCTTCCCCGCCGAGTTAAGATGGCGCCTCCCGCGCTTTCCCGCCGCTGCCGCTGCTGCCAACGCTGTTGCTGGCGATTATATTTATTTTACTATCCTGTAATGGCGACGCCCTATGGTCTTCGCGCCTCCCCGATCGCTGCTGCCAACGCCGCTCTCCGCGGTATTTTTATTTTTCTATCGCGCTTCAATATTTGCTCCGTTAATTGAAGAACCATTCCCGTCGTGGAGCGGACCCTCTGGGACACTTCCCTCCCTCTTCTTAGGTCCGAACGCTGCCCGGCTGCAAAGCACCGGCCGCGCCCTGTGTGCTCCACCCTCTCTCTCTCTCTTTGCTTCCCGACTCGCTGCCCGGCCCCGTTGCAGAGCCAGCCGATCGGGCTCTAGCCCGCCGCAGCCCAGGAAGGATCAGTGCACTACCTGCCACCAGCCCAATTAGCTGGGAAACCACAGACTGGAGACCAAGCCTGGCTCTCGACAGTCTCTCCTGCACTTTTCAATTCGATGATTTGGAGGGCGGTTGCCCACGGTCGACGCCCGTTTCTCGAGTTTCTTTGGATTTTTTTTTTTTCTTCTGGCTTTGACCTTCAATAACGTCATCTGAGGTACTGCTGAGTTGCAGGTAAGTTCGTTTCTTACTCGTTGCCAGTATTATGTCCGTGTATAATTGAGACACGGACTGCAGGAGTTGATTATAACAAGCCTTTACTGAATGGAGACAACCTGGAAACTGAAACTACAGAAGCCTGCTAGGGCCTTTTATACAGGGGTGGTCACTGCCGGTACTGCAGTCTGAGACCAGTTATTCCCTTAAAGGTACATACACAGCAGCAGCAGTACTGCGCTGCCACGAGGCGCCCATCCCCCACAGACGCCACCCCAGCTCCTCAACCTTCGGGGCTGTGCTCCTACCACGCACGGTTTGGTGCGAAAGCCAGATGTTGCCACCCTCCCTGCAGCTTCTCTGCCAAAAAAAAACAACTGCAACCCCGGCAAAAGTAGAACGGGTCTGACGGGTGCCCCGCGGCTGCGATGGCAATTGGAAATTCTGGCAAGCTGTTGTTCATCATCGATTCCATCTCTGGTCGGCGATTCCTATGCGACACCGGCGCACAGTGCAGCATTATACCCGCGTCCGCTATTGATGTTCAAGCTGGGAGGCACAGCCTCTCACTCGAAGCAGCTAATGGCGGAGCTATCCGGACATTCGGCAAACGGCGGGTCCAGGTGTGCTTCGGTGGCCAGCGATTTGTTTGGGAATTTTTTACAGCCAGGATTTCACAAGTTATCCTTGGCGTGGATTTCCTGTGCGCCAACGGCCTCCTGGTCGATGTGAGGAACCGGCAGCTGATCAACGTGGCCACGTTTCATTCCATTCCTTGCCACCGTGGTACCACCATGTCGAGCACCGCCTCCTGCGCTTTCCCAACTCCGGACGAGTTCGCTCGCCTGCTCGGTGAATTTCCGGACCTGACCAGACCTACGTTCTCCTCTACGGCCACAAAGCATGGTGTGGAACACCACATCACTACCACCGGCCCCCCGGTCCACGCGCGGGCCCGGCACCTCGAACCTGGCAAGCTGGCGGTCGCGAAAGCGGAGTTCGCTACGGTGAAACGCCTGGGGATTATTCGCCGGTCCAATAGTCCCTGGTCTTCGCCTCTCCACATAGTACCGAAACCTGCCGGTGGATGGCAGCCATGCAGCGACTATCGCCGACTTAACGACGCTACCACTCCTGATCGATATCCGATCCCCCACATTCAGGATTTCTCTGCCCATTTGGCTGGGAACACCGTGTTTTCCAAGGTGGATCTGGTCCGAGGCTACCACCAGGTCCCGGTACACCCGCAGGACGTGCGGAAGACCGCAGTCATCACCCCATTCGGCCTTTTTGAATTTTTGAGGATGCCTTTTGGTTTGAAGAATGCTGCCCAGGCCTTCCAGCACCTCATGGGCTCCGTGCTGTGGGACCTCAAGTTCCTTTTCGTCTATTTAGACAACATCCTCGTGGCCAGTCGAAATAAGGAGGAACACATCGCGCACCTACGCACCCTCTTTCATTGCCTCAGCCAACACGGCCTGATTCTCAACCCAGCCAAGTGTCAGTTTGGTCTGCCCCACATTGATTTCCTGGGACATCGCATTACATCGGAGGGAGCGATGCCTTTGCAAGCAAAGGTAGAGGCGGTGACATCCTTTCCGCGCCCGCAGACCATCAAGGCCCTGCAGGAGTTCCTCGGGACTGCTTCGTGCCTAAGGCAGCTCTGCTCATGCAGCCCCTGTACGAGGCCCTCAAGGGCAAGTCTGGCAAGGACCCGGTAAGCTGGACGGTCGGCATGGACCAGGCGTTCGTTGACACAAAAGCGCCCTCGCCAACGCGACCATGCTGGCGCACCCGCTGCCAGGTGCCACCATCGCCCTCACCACCGACGCGTCAGACTACGCCACCGGCGCAGTGCAGGAACAATGGGTAAATGGAACGCAGTGGCTCAGGGGCTCGGCATCAAGCTACATCGCACCACAGCCTACCATCCACAGGCGAGCGGCCTGTGAGAACAGTTTCATAGGTTGCTCAAAGCCACACTGAGTGCCAGCCTCCAAGGCGCTGGATGGGTGGACAGGCTACCATGGATCCTGTTGGGTCTTCGCACGGCACCCAAGGAAGATCTTCGCTCGTCCTCGGCAGAGCTCGTCTATGGCCAGCCGCTACGCGTACCAGGGGATTTCTTTCCGACTCCAACAGAGCCATGGTCCGCATCCAATCAACTCATCAGCCACCAGGAGGCTGCCAGGTGTTTTGCACCAGTACCAATGTCGCATCACGGCTTTCAGAGCTCCCACGTCCCAGCAGAGCTGAAGAACGCCGAATATGTGTTCATCCGCCACGACGCTCATCGGGATCCGCTCAAGGCCCCTTACACTTGTCCTTTCCGCGTGCTAGAGCCGGGAGACAAAACTTTCTCGGTGGATATCGGAGGTAAACCGGACCACATTTCGGTTGACCGGTTGAAGCCGGCACACTTGGACCTTGACTGCCCGGTCGAGACCGCACAGCCGCCAAAACGTGGCCGACCGCCCACCGTCGCCGTACCAGATCAAGCGCAGCTGCCTGCCAGCCCACCCGCCGTCCAGCAGCTTCCACTCCAAGCGTACAGAAGTCGCTCTGACAGGCTTGTCAGGCCTCCTCGCCATTTCACTTTTTCTGTTAAAGACAATTCTGGGGGGGCGCATGTGGCGGAGCCACTAAGGGACTCCGATCAAATGTATATAATTCCCTTTAACAATATGTTAACTACAGCCTGAGTCTGTATCTTTGCATATACTGTTTGCATGTACAGAGCACGGTGCCTTTAAGAGCGCGGGCAAACGTGATGACGTCATGCCGTTCATCACATGATCCCCCACCGGCGGGAAAAACGTGATGACGTCATGACACCAGCCACGGGACCGCCCAAGCAGTCCTCGTGGAGCCTCTGAACTGACTCGACCTGTATTCGTAGTTTTCTTGCATCTGTTTGTTAAACTCAATTAGTTTTATATTAAACATCGTTTGTTTGATCGCCTGAGTCGACCTCAGTCTCTTGATAGGAACTAGACATTCCTACAGTTGTATGATTTTTCATCCTTCATTTTGATGATTGACAGCTTCCAAACATCACACAGCCTCCTCCATGATAATGGCTACCTTCCCAAGCTTCAATCCCTTGAGCATAGATATTTTTCAGGCTTCCTGTGGGATTATAGTGGAAATGTGATGAACTTACTGAATGATTGCTAAAATTAAAAGGGTGTCTTGAGAGGTGTCAAAACTACTATAGGGAAACAGAAAAGATTTACTTTAGCTGTTTCTTTATAGAACTAAAAGCAAATATCAATTTGTTGGAGCTTGCCTATGCAAACCCGATTCCTCTTAAAATCTTGTCAACAATAAATTTTGTTCTTAATGGATTTTTTAATAAAGAATTTCTTTTTCATCATTATGCATGATTATTATGTGAAATTGCAATAATTAGATTCATAGAATAGAAAACAGAGAAGGTTATTTATATCCTTATGAAATAATTAGGAATTTATATTTTATCTGCAAATACTATTGTGTATAAAAAAACAAATAAGTGCAAGAAATGTTCCTGGTCATAAGTAACTGTAGGCATGTGCCCAACCATGATCCTAGATAAACTCCCTTCTAACAACTGTTTGCGTCGGTTGAAATTAAAAAATAAGGCCTCACCCTCTCTCAGTTTCCAAACATAATGCCTTCTGTGGAACCAGTTCATAAAGACCTGGAAAGTCCTAGGGGAGCCCTGATTTTAACTTGAGGTGGGTTTGGAACAAGTGGGGTGCGGAGCAGGCTGGAGTCCCCCAAGGACTCCTTGACGTGGTGCCTGGGCCTCATTTAACTGTATCTGCACAGTCTCCCACCCGAAACCAGTGGGAATTATGTCAGTGCAGCATGTGGGAGTGGACCTCGTACATGAGACTGTCGCCACCAGGGAACCCAAGGAAACGGCCCCCAGCATTCAATGTTAGTGCTAGGAGAGGGGTCTCCAAAGTGCTGCCAGTGATGGGAGAAAGAGGGAAGGTCAGGCCTGGGAAAGCTCAAGGATTCCTTGTAGGGCCCTAAGGTGCGTTCATAAGGAGTCCTCAGAAATATTAATAAACTATACTCACCTTGACCTCTATTAACCACCCTGCTGCTTCCTGCCAGTATTATTTGGCACTGTGCAGGCTTCCCACAGTTTTAGGGTTGCCATTGGGCCATGACATTCACCTTTTAATTAGGCCCCTGCCTGTCTATGGCGAGCAGCCACCACACTGTCGGAATCTCGGCAATTAAAATGGAGAGGAGCAGCACTGCTGTGGCAATGCAATGGCTTCACCCAGCTGCCATTTTAAGCTCCGCTAACACCAATCCTGCCTAGCAGATTGGGTTAACATTGGGACTTTGATTTCAACCAGGGCAGTGGCAGCTCTGCTGCAATTGGTCTCGGTGTAGTGATGGGAAAAATCAGCTAAGTTTCTGTTTCCGATCACTCGCCAGTGACTCCTACTGGAAAACTTGTGTGTGACCACTGGATGAGCACAGGATTGGGATCAATTTTATTACCCTCCATGGATAAATAACTTGTCAAAGCTCAAATTCACACATTAAGAATAGCAATTTAAGTAGAGTAACAGAGAACAACTGGTGCCCAGGAAACTGTGTCCCAGCGTGAGTTAGTGTTTTTAGGTTGTGAAAAATGTCTCACTCTGGAAATACTTTTACCAATGCCTAAAATAAATGTGGCAGTCAGTTTATCAGTTACTGAATCATATTTTATTGTTATTGTCAGCTATTGTAGACAACACTGCAAATGAGGCTTTAATAAATTAAACAGGACATAGGGCACATTTAATTTCTTCAATTTGTTCTGTTTACGCTATACCTGTTCCTTCCTTTCCCTGAGATCTCAAAATAACTAATTTGCTACAGTTCTGTAGTTGGAATGTGGAAGAGAAGTGAAACAATATAAATTAAGAGGAAATTACTGTAAGTGCATGTCATAGTTATGCAGGTCTCTAATCATATATCTATATTGCAATTGCGCTGAAAATAGAACTTTAAGATGCAAACGTGATCTATTATTTCTAGTCTTCTCAGTAATGTTGTTTGAGGTGTGTCCATTTAAAAGACAAGAGGCAAATATATTACCACAAATCAGGGCCAGTTTTTTGAATGGTTGCTGCCAGTAGGGAGCCTCACCCGCCAGCAGCAAATATTGAGAAATTGCAGGCGTGCTTTTCCATCCATTAAGTTTAATAGATGGATAATCATGGGTACGGTGTCCATGACTTCTTAATACACATTCCCAGCAGGTGAGGCTCTGCACTGCGTGTGTGCATTTGTAAAATCAATCATTCATTCAAGGATTAATAGTAATGTTAACCACTTGCCTGTGATCTGTATATCTTGTGTGCGTGCTAGGCCGTTATAGCAGAGCCTGGTCTCCAATCGTCTTGGATCCCCTTGCTATTGGACCAAGACCTTGCTCTGTCAAGCCTGTGTGGTAGCTGGTGTGCAACGGCCACCCTAAATTAAAAGAATTCACGCACAGGCATCTTCCATCCTTTAAAATGAAGTTCAGGACCTGGAACGTCAGGCTGCCCCGCCTGTGACAGAGACTGTAGGTCCCGCATTGGACTCATCAGTCACCTGAGAACTCATTTTTAATGCGGAAGCAAGTCATCCTCAGTTCCGAGGGACTGCCTAAGAAGAAGATCTGTAAGAGTACAAACCTCTCTACCGTCACAAATATTCAACTCCTTCGCTTGTTAAATGGATCTTAACTGTGCTGGGGAAAACATGTAGCAGCAATGTCTGGAAGAGATGGCAGAAGAATGACAGTCCTCAAGAAATCTCCATCATCTATATCCATTCAATGATTGGATAGCTTTGTTCAGCAGGTATAGTGCAAAGCCTTCTAGACCAATGAACCTTTGAGGGTGGCTTGCTTTACACAACCCAGCACTGATGAGCTGTACCAGTATTATAACGTTGCAATCACTTAAGCTCTAAACCTTCATTTTTGTGCCAAAACATGAGACTGTTTGCAATTCAATATTCTGTATAAGTCCAATAAGTTGTCACTGAATATCAACAGTATAAACTTCATGACCATCTTGCCTGTCTATGGACCTCTCCAAACAATATTCTCTGCACATGTATGCACAAGTTGAAATGCAAAGTTACATTTACTGAAGAAGGAATGTTATGACAAGCATAAAATATGGGAAACATGTGACTTATCTCTTAATACCCTGGTAGTATTTTATTAAGTATTTCTGTGCTTCCAGCAACCATCCAGGTTAAATTACCAAGATATCTATCTTCATTCCCGTTCCCTTCAGCTACATATATTGTATATTTTCCTACATAACATACAATCTTATCGATATTAAGAGGAATTTGTGGCGACACGCCACCACTGGACATAATCCGCTCACGGCGGCACGGACAGTTTAAGCAGACGCCCCCAGCTGGGGGCCCTTTCCTCCAGCAACTGGTTTCCCGCAGGGACAGGCTGCCGGGAGCGCTTCCTGTCTGGGGAGTATTTAAGTGGATGCGCGGGCTTTTCCAATTTCTCTTTGCCATGAGGTTGAATAAAGCAGTTGTGTTTTACTAGCTCTGGTCTCGACTCCCACGTTTGCCGCAGTATCTCAACACTGGTGACCCCGACGCTCAGGACGAATCCTAAGCTAGCATGGTGGATACAAACGCAGTCACGGTTAAACTACCGGACTTTTGGGAGAACCTGGCCGAAGCCTGGTTTGTTCAAGCTGAGTCCAGATTCCGGCTGAAACACATTACAGTCAACGCCACAAAGTACGACTACCTCGTCTCCTCTCTTACCTACGCCACAGTCCCCAAGGTTTGGGCAGCGCTGCAGGATCCACCAGTGGAAGGCAAGTACGAACATCTGAAGGCTGCGCTCCTTAAAAAATTTCAAACGTCCTCTTACCAGCGCAACTGCCAACTCCTTGACCTCCCCGGCCTTGGTGACGCTTCACCCTCGGATCTGCTTTCCCACATGCTGTCCCTCTCGGACGACAAAAACACCGGCGTCCTCTTTCGCACGCTTTTCATTCGTCAGCTCCCCGCCAGCATCCGCCCGCTCATTGTGGAGTCTGGCTCCACGGACCTGAATGATATAGCCGAAAAGACCGACCGGCTGCTCTCTGCGCAGTCCGCTCGCGACGTCGCGCCCGACCTCACGGCAACGACCACGCGGTCTTCCCGGCCCACTAGGCCCGACCGCCCTACTACTCCGGGTGACTGCTACTACCACACCCGTTTTGGCACTAGGGCCCAACGCTGCACGCCACCGTGCACTTTCAAACCCCCCCCCCCCCGCACCGGCCCCCGCGATGGCCGCGGGACAAAAGGGGCCTGTACTGTACGTCACCAACGACAGAACCAACCGCCGATTTCTGTGCAACACACGGGCCCAGCACAGCATCACTCCCGCCTCCGCCCTTGAAATCCAACGCGGCACACGGGGTATCACGCTGGCCACAGCCAATGGCTCTGACATCCGCACATATGGCACCCGCATGGTCACGCTCGACCTCGCAGGCCACCGCTACCGCTGGGAGTTCCTCACAGCCAAGGTCCTCTGCCCACTCATCGGCGCCGATTTCCTACGCGCCCACGGCCTCCTTGTCGACATTCCGAGGCACCGCCTCGTCGACATCAACACTATGGCCCCCATCCCCGGCGCATTCACCCCGGCCCGTTCGGCCGGCCTGATGACCTACTACCTCGCCAGAGCCACGGACGACTACTCGGCGCTCCTAGCCGAGTTTCCCGCCCTCACTAACCCGACCTTTTCGGCCAAAGCCGCCAAACACGGTGTGGAGCACTATATCCCCACCACCGGCCCCCCAGTTTCTGCCCACGCCCGCAGACTCAACCCGGCCAAGCTGGAAATCGCGCGGGCCGAGTTCACCACCATGGAACAACTCGGCATCATCCGCCGCTCCAGCAGCCCTTGGGCCTCGCCCCTCCACATCGCCCCCAAGCCCGGCGGAGGCTGGCGCCCTTGCGGGGACTACCGCCGCCTCAACGACGCCACCACCCCCGACCGATACCCGGTGCCACACATCCAGGACTTCTCGGCCCGACTGGCCAGACGAACCGTCTTTGCCAAGGTCGACCTGGTGTGCGGTTACCACCAAGTCCCCGTACACCCCGCGGACATCCCCAAAACGGCCGTCATCACCCCATTCGGCTTGTTCGAGTTCCTGAGGATGCCCTTCGGCCTCAAGAATGCAGCCCAGGCTTTCCAGCGCCTTATGGACTCAGTCCTCCGGGACCTGAACTTCCTATTCGTCTATCTAGACGACATTCTCGTGGCCAGCTCCTCCAAACAGGAACACCTCGAACACCTTCGCATCCTGTTCGGGCGCCTAGCCCAACACGGGCTCATCCTCAGCCCGGCGAAGTGCCAATTCGGCCTAACCGAGATCGATTTTCTCGGTCACCACATCACCCCTGCTGGGGCCGTCCCCCTGCCCAACAAGGTGCAGGCCGTCCAGCAATTCCCCCGCCCCAAAACCATCAAGGGCCTCCAGGAGTTCCTCGAGATGGTGAACTTCTACAACAGGTTCATCCCCAGAGCTGCAGCCCTCATGAAGCCCCTATATGACTCCCTCCGAGGTAAATCCAGCAAGATGGACGTAGCCTGGACCACTGACACGTCAGCCGCCTTCGACGCCACCAAAAACGCGCTTGCCGACGCCACCCTGCTCGCGCACCCGAGGGCCGATGCCCGGGTTGTGCTCACCACCGACGCCTCCGACCACGCGGTCGGAGCCGTGTTCGAGCAGTGGGTCAATGGCGCGTGGCAGCCGCTTGCCTTCTACAGCTGCCAACTGCGCCCCCCGGAGGTCAAATACTCCACTTTCAACCGTGAGCTTCTTGCGCTCCACCTGTCGGCCCGCCATTTCAGGTTCCTCCTGGAAGGCCGCCCCTTCACCGCGTATGTGGACCACAAGCCGCTCACATATGTGATGGCCAAGCACACCGAACCCTGGTCCGCTAGGCAGCAACGCCAGCTCGCGGCCGTGTCCGAGTTTACTACGGACATCCAGCACGTCTCCGGTAGAGACAATGTTGTCGCCGACTGCCTTTCCCGTCCCGCCATCTGCGCGAATCACCTCGCGGTTGACTACGCGCAACTAGCAGCGGCCCAGCTCACGGACCCCGACCTCCTCTCGGCGGCTACCAGCCTGCCAGGGCTACGCCTAGCCAAGGTCGCGCATGGGCCCGAAGCCACGGCAGTCACTTGCGACGTCTCACTCGGCCAACCCAGGCCGGTCGTCCCTGCAACCTGGCGCCGCCGCATCTTCGACGCGCTACACGCGCTCTCCCATCCGGGTGCCCGCGCATCCGTCAAACTCCTCTCCCAGCGTTTCGTCTGGCGCGGCCTCAGCAAAGATGTTCGGACTTGGGCCACCTCCTGTCTCGCCTGCCAATGGGCTAAGGTACAGCTACACACAAAAGCACCCCTGGGAGACTTCGAGGTACCCAGCCGCCACTTCGACCACGTACACGTCGACATCGTCAGTCCTCTGCCGCCATCGCAAGGCCAAACTTAACTCCTCACGATGGTCGACCGCTACACACGCTGGCCTGAGGCAGTGCCGCTGCCCTCCACCACTACAGCCGACATCGCCAGGGCGTTCGTTAACACCTGGATCGCAAGGTTTCGGCGTACCAGCCGACATAACCTCCGACAGAGGCGCCCAGTTCACCTCTGAACTCTGGACGGCCACAGCACGCAACCTCGGGGTGACGCTCCACCGAACCATGGCGTACCACCCGCAGGCCAATGGGCTGTGTGAACGCTTCCACACGTCACTCAAGGCCTCACTCCGCGCCGGCCTGCAGGACAGTACCTGGACTGACCGCCTACCGTGGGTGCTACTAGGCCTATGCACCGCGGTCAAGGAAGACCTCCAGTCCTCGGCAGCGGAGTTAGTCTACAGACAATCGCTGCGCGTCCCAGGCGAATTCCTTCCGGAGGCTACCACGCCTTGGTCGGCCGAACAGCAGCGGCTCAACTCTTTCTCTTCCGCTCAGCAGTTCGCCCCACTTCCGGTCAACCGACACGGCGAACTCGCACCTCACGTCCCGCCAAATTTACAGCAGGTGCACTTCGTCTTCGTGCGACACGACGCGCACCGCGGGCCCCTGCGACCCCCGTACGATGGACCGTACGAGGTACTACAAACTGGGGACAAGGTCTTCAAGCTGCGACTCGGCGACAGGGTCGACACAGTTTCCATCGACCGGCTCAAACCAGCACACACAGAATCAGGGGAACAGGTCCCCGTGGCCCGGCCTCCAACTAGAGGCCGTCCCGCCAGCAAGCCAGCACAGCCGGCGGTGAACCGCCTGGCCCCACCAACTAGACCGGCGACCACTCAGAGCCGCTGCGGCAGAACCATCAGACCACCGTCACGACTCGTCCACTCTGCCTAAGCGGATTCTGGGGGGAGCTCTCTGGCGACACGCCACCACTGGACATAATCTGCTCACGGCGGCACGGACAGTTTAAGCAGACACCCCCAGCCGGGGGCCCTTTCCTCCAGCAACTGATTTCCGGCAGGGACAGGCTGCCGGGAGCACTTCCTGTCTGGGGAGTATTTAAGTGGATGCGCGGGCTTTTCCAGTTTCTCTTTGCCATGAGGTTGAATAAAGCAGTTGTGTTTTACTAGCTCTGGTCTCGACTCCCACGTTTGCCGCGGTATCTCAACAATGTATCTTACTGTTAATACTCCATTGAAAAATCAAACAAATTATGATCAAAGCCACTGATCTGGGACTTGCCAGGATTTATCCTGGTATTTTGGGGATTGGATTCTATGATTCCATCATTTATAATTAGACCCATTGATTTATGGTTACAGTAGGAGTCAATTCCCATCTTATTATGAACTTTTTAAACAGTGTGTTAGCAATTGTATTACATGAGCTCATTTTTCATGAAAATGATTCATTTCAATATCATTTTCTTCCGTCAATTTCAATTTTTGGTCCTCTTTAAAATATTCTTGTTCAAACTGTGAGTGTGAGTGAAATCAATGAAAAACTAGCACAGGAGTTACCGAGCTTGATCCCAGAAAATCTACCAAGACAGATATTATCCAGACAATATCATGGAATCCTACAGCACAGAAGGAGGCCATTCAGCCCATCATGCTTATGCAGGCTCTTTGAAAGAGCTATCCAATTAGTCCCACTCCCCTGCTCTTTCCCCATAGCCGTGCTAAATTTTCTTTTTCAAGTATATATCCAATTCCCTTTTGAGTGTTACTATTGAATTTGCTTCCATCACCCTTTCATGCAGTACATTCCAGATCACAACAATATTATCAGCGCTCACTGTTTGGATGAAATTATTCAAAAATAAACAGCATAAAATGAAGCAAAAAGGATGTTAAGCTTAATGATAATTCTTGTAATTTATTTCTTAAAATAACATTTTGATACAATGGCATTCTTCGCATTCAAATGTAAAATAATCCATTAACAAGTTTACTTGTCCCGGTGCACCCTGGGTGCTGCCACAGAGTATACTTGCAACCCCTTCCTATTTGGACATGGGAGTTTAGGCAGAAATGGATCTAACAATATCAAATTTCGGGTCTTTTCTATTTAGTTGGCTGAATAAACAGCCTTTGGAGTGAATTTTTAACCCAAATGGCAATTTTTTGATATTTGCTCAAATGGATGGTGACAGCAAGGAGCTAGAAAACAAAGTAACCAAATGGGTTTATATATTGAAAGATAGAAAATAGGGATTGAGATAGGTAGAATTGACTAAAAGAAACATAAAGGACAAAATTAAAAATGGCAGATTGCTCCTGGGAGGGGGCCACTGCTGGTTGCATCTCTGGAGCGTGTACCTGGACAGCCTGATGTTGCCTTCTACGTGTCACTGGCATAGCTGTCTTAAGAAGAGGGCCTTCTGAAGAGGGAAGCCAGATGCCTAGCATGTGCTGCTGTCTTGACAGATGACAGAATGACTCCAGCCGTCACCATTCAACTGGGCCTTTCATCTGTCTCTCCTTCGCTCATTGTCATCCAGGAAGATTTAGAGGTCGCTCCCGTAAAAACTGTGGGCTCTTCTTCAGTTCATCTTTGCCATGTCCTTGTCCCTCTTTTGGCTGTCAGTGCCAGATCCCATTCTTAAAAATTGGAACAAAAAGTCGCACAAGCCATTCAGTGCAGCTACCCGACAATGAGCTGAATAATCCAAGCACTTTGCCACTTACCTGCTGCTCCCCCAGCCTGCTTACCAGCTGCTGCTGCAATCTTCAACCAGAATTAAATTATTAAAGGCTACATTCTAATTTCCAAGCACCCCCCAGCATATTATTCCCATTTTACATGGATTACAACAGTGGATCCTTCAATGGATATGAAAATATGCTGCCCAACAGAAGTCTAGTGGATTAAACTCTTCAGAGTAGCGATGGCCACAACTCATGATTCATTCATGCAAATCTCCATCTGGAATTTCGGAGCTGGTATATCTTTCATCCGTGTTTGCTGTAACCAGCTGAGAGAGGTAAATAGCACCACTGTGGAGGAAATAAAAATGATAGGCATTTTTATATTTTTTAGAGATCACAGTGGCACCTTTGGAACAATGGGCATTACCAATGCAGTGTTACCCATTGCTTTCAATGGGCTGAGGGCATGACAGTATTACCAACTGTAGGATTTTAACATATTGCTAATAGATCTTCTGTGGCATTCCACTTAGATCGACAAGAGTAATTGCAGTATGCAGGTCAAGCAGGGTTAGAGGGTAGGGGAGAATAACTAGACTCAGAAAGGGGAGGACAGGAAGGGGAAGCAGAGGACAGGAAGGGGAAGAGGGAGTGATGTTTAGGAGGGAGAAGAGGGGAAGAGGGAGATATGGAGAGATGGGGAGGAAGAAAGAGAGGGAGTTGAGAAGAAATGTAGGGCAGGAAGATAGGAGGAATAAGAAGGGTGGAGGAGGAGAAGCAGCAAGGGGGAAGGAAAGAAGCAGGGAGAAGTATGGGTGATGGGGAGGTAGACGGGCAGAGGGAGAGAAGGGGGATAAAGAAGTAGGAAGTGAGAAGTGAGAGCAAAAGAGTGGGTGATAGGGATGTAAGAGGTGAGAAGAGAAAGAGGATGGGCAGGGAGATGGGATAAAAGGGCTGGGGAAGGGAGATAGATGGGGAAAAGGGGACAAAGATGGGAGAAGAGAGGGTGAAGGTGATGGTAAGGGTGAGGAGGATGAGGAGATGAGGAGGATGGGAATAGGGATGTGGGCTGAGAGAGGGGGAAGGGAAGAGGAGGAGGGGATAGAGGATGTTTGGATGATCAATGGTGAGTTTATACTCCATAGAGGAGCAGGCGTAGTGGGACAGGGAAAGTTTCCCTGCTCAGTGTGGAGGCAGGGAGTTAGAGTGGATCAAGATCAATTTCTCTTCTGGAGGGAAGGGAGAATAACAGAAGGTCAGCAACAATTTTCCTCAGGAAAATGGGGGAGGAAAGGTAGCATCTTCCTGGATCAATTCATCATCCTGCTCACGGGGAGGAGGCAAAGGATGTTTGCTGCTCATGGGAGGGAAAAGCTGTTCTGTGAGGGTGGGGATGGGGGTTGGGTGGGGTGGACAGGGCCAGAGTATTGCTCAGTGGGTGGGGGGAGGGAGATTCAGTGGGAAAAGTGCTGCTGGGTGTGCGAGGGGTGTCAGGGGATGATTCTCAGCCTGGGGAGAAGGTGGTCAGGGGAAAGAGGACAGTGGTAAATGCAAAGTAATGGAGGTCTGATCACTTGGTGGATGGGGGAGTGCGGTTGCTGAAATACTGCTTAGTGGGAAAAAAAAGGCTAATGCGCTGGTTCATGGGGAAGGGGGTCAAGATGCTGCTCAGTGGGGGGAAGGGGTTCACTTACCGGAATTTTGGTCAGGAGTTGGGGAAAGTGAGCAGTGCTCAATTTGTTGCTCGGTGGGAGGTGGAGAGACAGTGACTGCAATGTAGCGTAGTGGAGGAGGAGAGCAAATGTCACTATGTGGGGAGGCGGGGAAGCAGCACTGCTCGATTTCCTGCTCACCGGAAGCATTGGCCTCTCTGGATGCAATGTGATGTGCTGGCCTGCTTCTTCAGCTTCTCCCTCATTTTTAGCCAAGTCCTCCTCGAGCTCTCGTGAGCTTTCAGTCAGTGGGTTGAACGCTGGTTGGATCTTCCAATTTTTCATGTTATAAAGGCATCTGGGTCCGAATGACATTGTAGAACCTCGATTTACATGTATTCATGAGGTGCTCACCTGCTCCCAGCAATCGCTTCAACCACATAAGAAGACTGCACAGTTAAAGCGGTGGTGAGTGGGAATCAAGTTTTAGAAGGTGATTGTAACATTGCAGCTGCCCTGTTCCCACTGAGCTGGCCTGGTTAAAATCGGCCCTCGGAGTCCATTTAGATCCTGTCTCTAAGTTAAAACATAACTTGATTCAACAGCCTAGATTTTCCTGAGCACATTCGAGAAATGGTGAAGTGGGATTTCTGCCTCCCCATGTGAACTCACTGGTACCTGACCGAATTTTCTTTAGGAGGGGCTAATTAAGTATTCAGGTGTGTTTACAGAGGAAATCCCGCTCTTGACTGGTTCTTCATTGTTGGGAGGGAGGGAGGGAAATCAAGTCTAACGGCAGTTCAAAAGCTGCTGCAGCTTAAAATGCCAGAAAGCCAACAATTTAATCAATGGGAGAGATGGAGGGAGAAAGAGAGAGAGAGAGAGAGCTGGAGCTAGAGCTAGAACATATTTCAATTCATGAAACTATTAGGCAGCCAAAGGATTAAACCGCTGAATGGTTCTTACAGTCTTAACTCATACCAACTGATATCATTTCTCTCTAAAATGTATTTTTTTTTAGATAAAGGACTGAAAAAAGTTTATGGACCTTTTCATTCCCCAACCGGGATGCTTGAGGCCTGCCTGACATTGGTCCTCGTGCCTCATTAACATTTTTTGCATGAGTTGCCAGCACCTGTCACTTATGTTTCTCCTGTATCCACAGGAATGCTTTTTTAAAATGTTGTTTTAAATTTAGACTTACCTGTTGGTTCGCTGCTTAGGTCACAGTGGCCACTGAAGAATTCTGAGCACAGCAGACTGGGCACCTGCTCCACTCAATCCAAACTAATTGCTGTCGGGGGCCTAAAGCAGGTATTAACCCCTCATTTACATATGTAAGGGGCCTAGTGCCTATTGTAGGCAACCGCCCAGGACTCATGCAGAGCCGCCTTTACCAATATGGCGACACCCATAACGCAGGCAACAATCAGGCATGGGACATGCATCCTGAAATTGATCTTTTTTGCCTCCCTTTTATGCCCAGAAAATGGTTGCACTGAGGACCAATTTCTACCCCCAAATTTGTAGAATTTTAGCTTTAATCCAAAAGAAAATAGTGATTATTTGACAAGCACAAAGTTTACAATTAAATGACTCAATTGCACCTGCCATTAGTTACATTCCGATTCAAAGAAACAATAGCCCTTCTTATTCGCCTGCAGAGACTGTGTACTTCAGATAAAAGAAACAATAGCCCTTCTTATTCGCCTGCAGAGACTGTGTACTTCGGAGAAAAGTATCTGAGCAGTTTTCAAAAGCCCTCTATAGTTTTGTAAATTCCTGCTAAAAAACAAAAAATACATGTTTCACATCCGTTTAAAGAACGATACATTTTACTGAATTACTGCTATAGTCTTTAATTTATTTGTTTTCAAATAAAACACACCACAAAAAATTTGAAAACTAAGACAAAACATGGGATGTAGTTTTGATGTGAATTGATGATTAAAATAACAGACTGTTTAAGATATGTGATATTATAATCACTGCACAGGAAGAGCAGCTTTATTTTAAAGAGAGTGATGAGTGCACAGTTTGTAGCACAGGGCTTTCCGAGTACCATAGTCAAATTCTGTGCTGATCACATGACTTTACAACAAACCATAGTTTACATGTTATGATTCCAGTTGCTCAACAATTTAATCATTTAAAAAATATATAATTACTTTTTACCCTCAAGTTTTAATTACTTCCTTTCCTCTTTTAGGTTCCTCTCCTCGCCACACAACCAATCTACTGCTAAGAGTCCAGGGTACTGAATTACTCATAAGTCTCTGCCAATATGACTCTGTAACTAGCTGCCAGGAGGTGCACAACAGTGACTCAGATTTTCCCTCTTCCTTTACATTGACTGTGCCTGGTGTGTAGTCTTTGCCTACCGCCCTCTCCAGCAAAGATCACAAAGTAGCATTTTGGGAAATCAGAGGTCATAAGATATATTTCTCCTCTTTGCTGAATAATGTATATCTCCAGGCTGCCCGATCTCGTTCACTTCATTTCAAACAATGCTCATGGGGGTCACTGTTCACATTTGTGAAGAACACAATCACTGCTATGTTCTTCATGTATTTAACTGTCTATAAATGAACGAGTTAACAAAATCAGCAATAGATTACCTCTTTTAATCTTACTACTGTTTTTACTGTTACATTTCCACCTAATGTACCATAAAATGGGCTGCACAAGTTCTCCAAAACTGGGAATATATCTCACGCACTGATACCATTAGTATTTTCCTAGCCAGTGTAAAGTCACGAGTACACTGTATCTTATGGAATGCTAAGGTTTGCACTGCCATTTTTATTTGTTTCAGTTCTCAATAAGATCTCTTATATGCTTACTGTTCAGAGAATCAGGAATACATTTCATAGATGCAGCTCAATGGAGGTTCTAACAAAATTATTTGGAAAAAATCATGCATTTAGAAAAAATATGTGTACTTAAATAGAGCTGTCAACATTGAGCAATTGTGGGTGTAAGGCTTTCAGTCACAAGCCAGCTACATGCCTGACTCAAGCAGTAAGCTGCAACCATCACACAGGTCGCTGGGGATGGCCTGTCTATGCTGTAATCCAAGTTTGCCAACCTGTTACTGCTGGGGCAGCTATTTCAAACCCCGAAAATTTGAATTCCCGGTTAACCTGGCTGCAATTTTACCATTGAAATTTCACACTGAGAAAAATCAATCAACTTAGATACAATGAACAATATCACCAATCACATTTTGTCTTCCACGCATAATGCAGAAGAGTTTGGGGTAGGAATTAGTCTGGGCCCGATTTTAGCACGCGCCCCAACCGAGAAGCCTGATGCCAGCCTGAGATTGGGCCTCGGGCCTCAATAACATTTTACAGTGCTCGCAGTTGGGGTCTGTCGCGCGGCTCAAGCATTTGAAGAGCACACCGGCTCGCTTCACCGGCGCTCCCGAATTTCTAGGCCAATATTCCTCTCTTCCTGCTTTTCCTTGATTGACAGGGGGCCAGTAAAATTTAATAAAAAGATTTTTCCTTATTTTATTAGCTATTGCTGGTAGGATTACTACACTAATAACTTATTTGGATGGGATAACTTCTTCCCCTCTTTGTTAATTCAGACCTGCAAACATTTTAACAACATCTTCAGTTTAAGATAGATGAAGACAAGACAAATATAAAAGTTGCTCTTAGCAAGATGGAACAGATTTAAGCTGCTGAATTATTTTCTCAAATTGGTTTCCAATCTCCTGGAATTCTCTGGACATCTAGGCTATGTTTCTGCTTTGAACTACACTGGATTAGACCACTATGCTTCTGCACTGGATTACACTCTTTGTTGGTCACTGGATTGTGGTTTCACTTTTTCTCCGCCTTTTGGTCAATGGTGACCTCCAACTTGCGTCAATTTCACCATCATCTTTCTGCACTGTTACTGACTCTATTCCTATGGCAGCAAACTCCATCCTCAAACTCTCTACCCTTCAAGTTGCTTCTGGACTTCACTCGCCTGCTACACCTGTCTCTGAATTTGGACAGCGGTTCGTCAATGCTCCATGCCGGCTCCATGCTGCTTACATAGGCTTTGTCCCTCCATGGGACCTCTGACTTTCACCTTGGTCTCCCTACTATTGTCTCCAACCTATTCCCTGCTACCAGGAAATATGTATCCCATTAATTACTACATAACCAGGCCTATGTAACCTGAGCTTTTCCTTGTGTCCATTCGCGTGCGCACTTTGGCTGCCACTCCGGACCCGAGCCGTTCATTTCTTTTTCCATTTTTACTCCCCCTTTTCCTTTTCTCTCTATCAGTCTCTGACTACTATCTCCTGTTGTCAGGGCTCCTTTCATCTCTCCTCTCTCGGATACTCTGCCCTCCCAAATCCCAACCCAATCCTTTATTTCTCTTTGACCTTGCTACTCTCTTGCCGCCATCCCAGGCTGGACTCCCTCTTAGATAAGCCAACAGCTTCCCTCTGTGTCTCTCTTGGCAACCTATGAAGGGTCCATCAAAGCACTCGTCGCTGCCTCCTTACTGTAATGTATATACCTTTAAGGGGGGAACTATCTTTTACAGCTCATTTATACTGCAGTACCGGCAGTGACCACACCTGTATATAGTACTGAGTAGTAATCTGTACAGATCAGTTCCCGTGTGAGCCACGTTGAGTAAACACCTGTTGTGCCGTTCTCCTGCAGTCTGTGTCTTATTATACATGGACACAACATTGGCGACAAGGCAAGTTCGAACCTACCTGCAACTCTGCATCACCTCCCGGGGATTCGTTCCTGGAGGTCAGTGGATTGGAGGTCAAGGCCAGAGACTCGGGCGTCAACCACGGGCAACCGCCCAGTCATCCAGCAGAGACTCGAGAATTGCGGGGGAGGCTGTCAAGAGCCAGGCTTGGCTTTCCAGTCAAGGTGGTCCAGCAACAGGTAGTGCGCAGACCCTTCCCGGACAGCGGCGGGCTAGAGCCCGACCAAGCAGCACAGCAAAGGGACAAGCAGCGTCGACGGGGGAGAGAGAGAGAGGGCAGAGCGCACAGGGCGCAGCCGGTGTTCAGGGGCCGAGCAGCGTCGAAGAGAGGGAGAGAGAGACACGCAGAAACCCGCGAGGCACCGCCATTGCCACGAGAACCGCCGGGAGCGGCGTTGGCAGCAGCGGGGGAGGAAGGAAAGTGCGGGAGACGCCATTTTAAGCCATTGGGAGACGCCATTTTAAACCACACCCAAAATGCCGAAGAGTGGCAGTATCACCGCATTTGACAATGAAGTCGAAGATTGGACAACATATGTCGAACGAATAGAGGTATACTGCAAGGCAAATGAGGTGTCAGATGACAAGAAAGCGTCGGTATTGTTAAATTTAATGGGTGCAAAGACGTATGGTTTATTACAAAATCTAGTAACCCCAACGAAGCCAATGGAAAAGAGTTTTGAAGACATAGTAACGATACTACAGGAACATTTAAACCCCATACCGCTGCTGATAGCAGAAAGATTCAAGTTTCACAAACGGAGCCAGCATAAGGATGAAAGCAATGCTGATTATTTAACAGAACTGCGCAAACTATCGAAACACTTCCAGTTTGGAGCGGGACTGGCAGACACCTTAAGGGACAAGTTTGTGTGTGGGCTTCAAAGTGAAGGAACCCAGAAACGGCTTTTATCTGAAAAGGACCTTACGCTGGAAAAGCCTTTCAGCATTGCGGTATCATATGAAGCAGCAGCACGGGGCGCTGCAGAGATACAACAGAGACCGCAAGAATATGGCACAAACGAAATGTCATATAGAACAGAGAAGTGCTATCGCTGCGGCAGAACAACACACGACCAGAATGATTGCTGGTTCAAAGACAAAGTTTGCAGACAGTGTGGAAAATTAGGACACATAGCACGAGTCTGCAGGTCGGGAAAGAAAACCAGCAATAAGAAACCTACCAAAGAAAAGTACAAGAAGGTACATAAGATGACGGAGAATAGTTCAGATGAACAAGAGTGATAATGACTCCGAAAGCAGGGAACTGAGTTGTCTGAAACTACATAATGTGATCACAACGGAGGATCACCGAACCATTTGGGTCACTCTCAAGATAGCAGGAGTCCAGGTAAAGATGGAATTGGACACAGGAACAGCCCTAACAGTAATATACCGACGGGACTACGAGCGGCTATTCTCACACATACCCTTGAGAGACAAGAAAAATTATTTTGAAGATGTACACGGGGCAAAAAGTCTACCCCAAAGGAAAAATAAGGGTGACCGTTATATATAACGGTAAGGAAACACCAAAACTAGACCTGTATATGTTGCAAGATGGAGGACCACCATTACTGGGGCGTGAATGGATCCGGAAAATACAACTGGATTGGCATTCCATACAGGCACTGACTGTGGCTGACAAAAAGGATGACGACATCACACCTGGGCGACTGTCAAAGATCCTAACTGACGCGAAAGAAGTGCTCCAGCAAGGACTCGGAACACTAAAAGGCATGGCAGCGACGATTAAAATTGAAGAAAACGCAAGCCAAAAATATTTTACGGCCAGACCGGTACCTTATGCGATCCGCCCAGCCGTCGAAGCAGAGCTGGAGAGTCTGGAACGTTCAGGTGTACTGTCCAAGGTAGACTGGAGCGAGTGGGCTACACCCATCGTCCCTGTGATGAAAAAGTCATTGAGCAGCACGCCTGGGGAACCAAGGAAGGTTCGCATCTGTGGGGACTTTAAGGTAACAGTGAACCCGATCCTTCACACCGTACAATATCCACTACCGCGGATTGAAGATATTTTTGCCTCGCTATCTGGAGGGAAACGCTTCACTAAGATTGATCTGGCCCAGCCGTATCTGCAAATGGAGGTAGAAAAAGCATCAAAAAAATACCTCACAATCAACACCCATAAAGGTCTCTACCAATACAAGCGGCTGGTATTCAGGGTAGCATCAGCTCTGGCTATTTGGCAGAGGGCAATGGAGCAAGTCCTGCAAGGGATACCAGGGACCCAGTGTTATTTGGACGACATCCTGGTCACGGGCGAAAATGACAGTGATCACCTTGCCAACGTGGAGCAGGTGCTCACTAGATTGCAGGAATATGGGCTCCGAGCTGACCGCCCCAAATGCGAGTTTTTTAGAAAACAGATCTCGTATTGTGGCCACGTTGTCGATAAAGAGGGGTTACATAAGTCCCCAGAGAAGATTGAGGCAGTAGTCAAGGCTCCAGCACCGGAAAATGTGTCACAACTGAGGTCGTTCCTCGGGCTGGTAAACTACTACCATAAGTTCTTGCCAAATTTGTCTACAATACTACACCCACTGAACGCCCTACTGCAAACTGGGGTGCCATGGAAGTGGAGTGACGAATGTAGACGAGCTTTCCAGAAGAGCAAAACACTAATCACATCGAAAGAGGTATTGGCCCATTACAACCCAGCATTACCAATTCGGTTGGCATGTGATGCGTCGCACTACGGCATTGGGGCGGTGCTGTCACACAAATTCTCGGAAGGCTCAGAGAGGCCAATAGCCTTTGCGTCACGATCGCTAACCTCAGCCGAGCGTAACTACGCCCAGATTGACAGGGAGGCCCTCAGCCTACTGTGGGGAGTGAAAAATTTCAATCACTATCTGCACGGGCAGAAATTCACCTTGCTGACTGATCACCAGCCTCTTGTCTCCATTTTTAATCCAAAGATGGGCGTTCCGGTGATGACTGTGCAATGACTACAAAGATGGTCACTTTCTCTAGGGGTGCACCACTATGAGATTGAATATAAGGGCACGAAACAGTATGGAAATGCTGATGGGCTATCATGCCTGCCACTGCCTACTGCAGAGCAAGCACCAGCAGTGGATCCTGTCGAAATATTCCATTCGACTATAGTTGAATACCTACCGGTAACTAACGCTTGTATTGAAAAGGAAACCCGAAATGACCCGACACTGTCTCGGGTATATGATTTGACGGTGAAGGGATGGCCAGCACATGGCGACTCACTGTTGCCAGCATTCTCGACAAGGAGAGAACAGCTGTCAGTGTGCCAGGGGACCTTGATGTGTGGATCCCGAATGGTAATTCCACCCAAGTTAAGGGATAGAGTGCTCAATGAGCTTCATGAGGGTCATCTGGGAGGGGTAAAAATGAAAAGCCTAGCCAGGGCTTGTGTGTGGTGGCCGGGAATCGATAAACAAATCGAGGACCTGACCAAGAGCTGCTCAGCATGCCAGAAAGTCCAAAATGCACCACCACAGGCCCCTCTACACCCATGGGAGTGGCCCTCATCTCCATGGCAACGGGTGCATATTGATTTTGCTGGTCCATTCATGGACTCAATGTTTTTAATAGCCGTGGATGCGCACTCGAAATGGCCTGAGGTCATCAAAATGTCCTCCACCACCACGGAGAAAACTATTGCAGTCCTCCGGACCATTTTTGCCAGGAATGGCTTGCCAGAACAGATTTGCTCCGACAACAGACCACAGTTTGTGTCTGAAGAGTTCCAGAGGTTCTTGAAAATGAATGGGGTAAGGCATTACACATCCGCCCCGTATCATCCAGCCACAAATGGATTGGCTGAGAGGTTCGTACAAACCTTTAAGAAGGCAATAAAGGCTATGTACAATGACAACATTCCGCTGCAGCCCAAGGTGGACAATTTCCTGTTCGCCTACCGGAATGCGACACATGCAGTCACCAACCAGGCCCTAGCCATGATGTTCTTTAACCGAAGGTTAAGATCGCGCCTGGATTTGCTCAGACCAAATGTATGAGGAGATGTTGAGAGTAAGCAATTCCAGCACATCCATGAGAAGCCAACAAGGAGCTTCAATGTAGGGCAACCAGTCTTGGCCCGCGACTACCGAACAGAAAAATGGCAGCCAGGAACGATATGCACACGGCAGGGCCCACTAATTTACACAGTGGACGTTGGGGAGAGCATCGTGAGACGCCATGCTGACCAGATCCTAGAGTCACAGGAACAAGTCAACCCCATGCCTCGCCCATACGTACCTGGTGATGAACCCGATGTACAGGTCGCATCTACCCCAGAAACAGTAGCATCGGAAGCTGATGAACCAACCGACGACAGGGGGCCAGAATCGCCTCCGCGCCAAGAGCAAGACACTCGGGAAAGGCGCTATCCAGAAAGGATCAGGAAGCCTCCCCAAAGACTGAATATATAAATAGACTATTTTCAGCTAATGTTGCATGTTAAAAGTGTTAATTGTAATTAGTTTGATATTTAATTGTTAAATGAGTGTTATGGTACTGTTAATCTAAAAGGGGAGGAATTGTAATGTATATACCTTTAAGGGGGGAACTATCTTTTACAGCTCATGTATACTACAGTACCGGCAGTGACCACACCTGTATATAGTACTGAGTAGTAATCTGTACAGATCAGTTCCCGTGTGAGCCACGTTGAGTAAACACCTGTTGTACCGTTCTCCTGCAGTCTGTGTCTTATTATATACGGACACTGTAAAGTCTGTGGGTATTATGTTGAATTAATACACAGACTACAAAAGTAACTTTAACAGGACTTTACTACTCGAAGGTCAGGGCGAATCTGCCCAATAAATCCTGACACAGCATTTATATACCGGTGTGGTCACCACCGGTATTACAGTATACAGCAGCCAAAATAAAGTAGTGCAACACCTAAAATAGTTCTCTTAAAGGTGGACGGTTACATACAATAGTTCTCTTAAAGGTAGACGGTTACATACACTACAATCCTCCCTTTTTAGCTTACAATATGCTTATTCCCCATTAAACATAACATATATTCAACTTCATGTAAAAACAGTTCACAGATATAGTCTCTGCGGAAAACAGTTCACAGATTCAGTCTCTGCGGGAAACAGTTCACAGATTCAGTCTCTGTGGAGGCATCTCCTGTGCTTCTTGACTCGGTCAGGACAACGCCTCCGTGGTGTAGCAGTTCCTTGTGGTGTAGTCGGTTCACGTTGCTGGAGTGACTCATCCAATAGTCCTTCCCTAACTTAACAGCTTGAACTTCCGTCACTTCTGAACCAGCATTGCTGACTTTTACAAACAGCTAGATTGCCTTGGGAAGTTTCTCTACTTCCCAACTGATTTGGCTCCGTTCGGAGGGACCACGTGCGTGATCTGGTAAAGGTGATAATGGTTCAGATGGTCATCGTCTTCTGCTTCGTCTTTTCCTTTTTTGCTTCCTGGAGACTCTCTGGGCTCCACTGTCAGCTGCCAGCTGCATGCACAGTTCCTCCCTCTCATCCTCCTTTTTCCGTAGTAGCGCCACCATCTCCCGATGTTCCTTAGACTTAGGTGATTCATCATGGTTTCGGCACTTTGGGAGTTTTCAGCACAAGCTGGGCAGACCAGGTCATCGTAATATTCAGTGTCGCTCAACAGGTCATGGTAATATTCGGTGTCGTCCTGAGCTAGACCAGCGAGAGGGTCTTCTATTTCCTCCTTACCCAGCTGGACGTTAGCCAACTTTTGTTCCAAATCCAGACATCTTTCCTGAAGAGACTTCTTCATGCGTTCAGCTTCATCCCGCTTTTTCTGGGCTTCCTGCAAGTCTTTTACTAATGACCTCATTTGTGATTTCAATACTTCAACTTCATTCGGAGATTGATTGATCGGACTATTCAATCCTTCTACTGAAGTAGCTGTTTCAGCATTCCGTTGTTCTACATTGACGCGAGTCAGCGTACTTTTGGCATCCAAGGGCTGCTCTGCTGCAGTCTTCTCAGTCTGTGTTGCCACCTCAGCTATTTCAATAACTTTTGAGAGCTCCGAACCCCTTTTCTTTGAAGATTGAGGCTCGTGTTCAAGTTTTTCCCATTTTAGAGTCTTGTCCCTCAGCATATGAAGGAGTTGGCTGACTGTTAATTCTTCTGCCATCATCCGTTTCCCATTAGCTGCAGGGCTGTTTATAACCTTGCCCTGGGGCTCCTTTGCTGTTTCTACTTCGCCATCATCCGCAGCCTCCACCATTCGAATTTCCACAATTGAATCGTCCGGTGATGCTGCACCCAACTTCAGTAGGAGCTCGGAAGTCATGTCGACCAACTCAGCCTTTTCTGCCTGCAACCTGCTAACAAGTGCCTTTAGTTGCTGAACATCATGTTCCACCAGATTAGAGCACGCACCTTCAGAACCCGAATCAGCTTTGATTCGTTTGGCCTCCTCGCACAGACGGTTTGTGTGCTCCTCCTGCTCCCTTTTCTCCCTCAGCTGCTTCTGTTGTCTTTCCAGATCCTCCCATTCGGTGTCAAAGAACTTTTGCATTGCTTTCATCTCTTGCTCGAGACGGCAACTCAATTGTTCTAATTGCTGTCGTAATTTGAAATGGAGTTGAGTTCGAGCTCGGTTTTCCTCAGTAATGTATATGTCTGTAACCTGGACAGACTCAGAATTCGCTGTCAAACTATGTTGTTGTTGTTCAGTGGAATTCTGTTCTGAAACTTTGTTCTCCTCTGGAGCATAAGCATTTATGCACGCCTTCGTTTTTCCAACCTTAGTCAGCAAGTCCATTTTAGACTTGTCTTTCGTACTTGGGCTGGTCTTATCGTCATCCGTTTCAGAGTCTGAGCTGATTGTCTGCACCGAGTCCTCACTCATTATTGCTTTTAGGTAGTGCCCTTCCATGTTTATTTTCTTGATCCACTCCCGTCCTAGAAGTGGTGGTCCTCCCTCAGGTAGTACATATAAATCCATTCCTGGGTGTTCTTTGCCCCTGTCTCTCACCTTGACTCTTATCTTTCCCATGGGGTATACTTTATGCCCCGCGTATGTCTGCAATACGAACTTAGTATCTTTCAAGGGTATATGTGAGAATAGCCAGTTGTAATCCTTTTGATTTATGACTGATAGGGCTGATCCTGTGTCCAATTCCATTTTCACTCGGACTCCGGCTATTTTTAGCATGACCCATATAGTTTGTAGGTCAGTTTCTTTACTCACATTGTGAATTCTCAGACTACCCAGTTCCTGGCTGTTTGGGTCTGAATCCGAATTCTGTTCATCTGAACTCTTCTCAGCCACCTTGTGTACCTTGTTGTACTTTTCCTTCGGTGACTTTTTTTTGTTGTTGTTGGTCTTCTTCCCTGACCGGCATACCTTAGCTATGTGACCAAGCTTGCCACATTTTCTACATTCCTGGTTTTTAAACCAGCATTGGTTCTGGTCGTGTGTTGTCTTCCCACAACGATAACATTTTGATGTACCCGAAGTAATTTGATCCACACTGAGTACCGCTGCCTTTAGCTGCATTTCCGCTGTGCCTCTCGCTGCGGCTTTATGCGATGCTGCAATAAGGACAGCCCTATCAAGTGTAAGATCGTTCTCTTCGAGCAGACGCTTTTGTGTTCCTTCCTTCGACAACCCGCACACGAACTTGTCTCTCAATGCCTCTGTCAGATTTTCCCCAAACTGGCAGTATTTCGCTAGTCTACGCAGTTCGACCAAGTATTCCGTGTTGCTTTCCTCTTTCCGTTGTGTTCTCGCATAGAATTTGAATCGTTCCGCCAACATCAGTGGTGTGGGGTTCAAATGATCCTTCAGGGCAGTAACAATATTAGCGAAAGTCTGATCCGCCGGTTTAGCTGGTGATAGAAGATGCTTCAATAGGCTGTATGTCTTTGCCCCCATTGCGTTTAATAAGGTGAGAGCTTTATCATCATCTGCTATTTTATTGGCCTCACAATATATCTCAATACGTTCTACGTACGTGGCCCAATCTTCCACCTCAGAATCGAAGTTGTTGATGTTACCATGCTTAGGCATCTTCACTATCTCTCACTATCTTTCTGCGAAACAACAACAAATTTGTTCGTTAACTTTTTTTTTTCCAAAAATGGCGGTTTCCCGCGCTTGTCTTCTTCCCCGCCTGCTGGTAAAATGGCGGTTCCCCGCGCTTGTCTTCTTCCCCGCCTACTGGCAAAATGGCGGTTTCCCGCGCTTGTCTTCTTCCCCGCCTACTGGCAAAATGGCAGTTTCCCGCGCTTGTCTTCTCCTGGCGGGAGGGTAAGCTTTTTCCCTCGGGTGACGACTGCTGGCTTTCGGGGTTCGCAGCCTGCGCGTCGGCTTCAGTGCGTTCTTTGTTCCCTTTTCTCGGCAGGGCAACCGGCGCTGGGGACAACCCATTGACGGCGAACAGTTCCAGCCGCTGGCTGGATCTCGCTCAGTCTCCCTCGCTCGGGCTCTGTCTCTCCCGCTCGCTCGGGCTCTGCCTCTCCCGCTCGCTCGGCTCTCGCTCGCTCTCTCTCTCGGGCTCTGTCTCTCCCGCTCGCTCGGCTCTCGCTCGCTCTCTCTCGGGCTCTGTCTCTCCCGCTCGCGCGGCTCTCCCTCAGCGGCTTTAAACGCCTCTCCCAGACCTCCCGCAGTCCGGTCCTTTCCTTCCCCGGCTGCGGCTGAGTTCTCCGCAGTTTATTTATTTTTATTTCTTCCCGCGCCTTACGATCCCGGTCGCAGCGCCTCGCGGCCTCGGTAGCTGCCCGGCCTTTTTCGCGAGTTGCGGTCGAGCTGTCTCACGACGCTGTTGCGTCTCCCAGCCCCTTGTAGCCCGGTCTCTCACCCCGGCTGCGTTCCCGCTTGTACCGCGGCTTCCGTGCTCCACGCTGCCCCAGTCTCAGCGCCTCTGGGCCCGACTTCTGTCCGGCTCCTTTCCCCCGACCGTGGTCGAGTTCACCGCCCGTATCCTCCGTTTATTCTTTTATTTTTCCCCTTACTCACAGTCAACGTGGCCGACTTGCTTCTCTTGGCTGATCGGCTCACTCACCGCCCTGGCAGAAGGGACAATCTGTGCCTGTTGCTGATGGAAGGCTTCGTGTCTGAATTCTTCCTTCTTCCTTGCTCTGCAGACTCGAGTTTTCTCTCAGCAGAACGACGAGGGCGGGTGCCTCTTCTCGACGCTCGTAAACTGCTTCGGGTGTATCGTTGCCGCAGGGTAAGATCGAACTCGTCGCCACTGTAAAGTCTGTGGGTATTATGTTGAATTAATACACAGACTACAAAAGTAACTTTAACAGGACTTTACTATTCGAAGGTCAGGGCGAATCTGCCCAATAAATCCTGACACAGCATTTATATACCGGTGTGGTCACCACCGGTATTACAGTATACAGCAGCCAAAATAAAGTAGTGCAACACCTAAAATAGTTCCCTTAAAGGTGGACGGTTACATACAATAGTCCTCTTAAAGGTAGACGGTTACATACACTACAGACACAACACTTACGAGCAGCAACACCAACTGTCCCATCCTATTCTCTCGTCGACCTTCCCGCCCAGCACACCCACTAGGAGCTATCTTGCCAATCTCCACCCTGTCCATCTCACCCCTCCCAGCGCTGACCCTGTGGATGCTAGCAGTGGGTCAGCCATCACCGACCCTCTCCGCATGTCCCTCCAGAATGTCCGTTCACTTGCGAACAAGGCCCTTGTCATTCATGAGCTTATCGTGGATGGTTGCATCGACATCATGGACCTAACAGAAACTTGGTTGAAGGACGATGACACCTTAAATGAAGCCTCCCCGCCTGGCTATACCTTCCGCCACTTGCCCCGTCCAGACAGTCACTATACCGGTGTGGCTCTCATCACCAAATCACACCTGGGTCTGTCCCCCTCCTCCTCCAGCACTTTCTCCTCCTTTGAGCATCTCACCTTATTCCACCCCTCTCATCTCTCATTTAAAATTCTCGTTCTCTACCGCCCACTCAAGTACCATATAAATTTTATTAGCGAGATATCTTCACTGCTTCCCTCCCTCAGCCTCTGCACCGAGCGACTTCTCATCCTCGGTGATTTCAACCTCCATCTCAATTCATCATGCGCTCTCTCCTCTGAGTTCACTAGCCTCCTTTCCTCCCTTAATCTCTCCCTCCATTTAAACTCCCCATCACTTATTCACGGCCACCCCCTCGACCTTGCCATCTCTCGTGGCCTCGCTACTCCCATCGTGTCAATTGCAGATAAGATCATCTTTGACCACTTCCTCTTCACCCACATCCCCCCCGCAACCCCCCCCCCAGCCTCACCCACCCCTCAACCCTACTTCCTTCTGTACCCGCCCCTTGGAAAAAACTCTCGCCCCATTCACTTACAATTGCCCTTTCAAAACCTCAACTGTCTAACCTTTGGCCCTCCATTCACCACGACATCTCTGCAGCTACTGATCTGCTCAACCACACCCTCACCTCCACCTAGTCCCTATTAAAACAATTACTCTTTCTCACTCTTGCCGTTCCCCCTGGTACGGCCCTCATCTTCGTTCCCTTAAGTTCAAGGGACGCAGACTCGAACGAATATAGCGGACAACTGGTTTAGCCATTCACCACCAGATCTGGCTGGACCACATAAAGTATCATCAGGTCCTGCTCTTGTCTGCCAAAATTGCTCACTATTCCAGAATCATTCTGGAATGCAAAGATAAACCCCGGCTTCTATTCTCCACTGCTAACTGTCTTCTTAAACTCCTCTCCCCTGCCTCCTCCACCCTCACCTCTAACAACAAGTGTGAGGAGCTCATAGACGTCTTTGTCTCTAAGATTGAGACCATCCATTCAGCTGCCTCTGCCACTTCCCTTCCATCCCCTAGCCCAGTGGGCCAAACTACCTCTAAGGTTCCCCCCTGCCCTATCCCTGAACTTGCATCGTTCTCCTGTTTCTCTGCGATCTCCCCTCATGACCTCTTCGCGCTCATCTTGTCCATGAGACCCACTTCCTGCTCCCTCGACCTTATTTCCACCAAACTGCTGACCACCCAACTTCCTTTTCTGGCTCCCATGTTAGCTAACATTATTAACAGTTCTCTCTCCTCAGGTACTGTCCCCCTCTCCCTCAAATCTCCTAAAAAAAACACCCTTGACCCCTTCATCCTTACAAACTACCACCCCATCTCCAACCTCCCTTTCCTCTCCAAAGTCCGTGAACATGTTGTTGCCTCCCAAATCCATGCCCATCTTTCCCGCAACTCCATGTTTGAATCCCTCCAATCAGGTTTCCGCCACTACCACAGTCCCGAAATGGCTCTCATCAAAGTCACAAAGGACATCCTTTGTGACTGTGACAAAGGTAAACTATCTCTCCTCGTCCTTCTTGACTTGTCTGCAGCCTTTGACATGGTTGACCACTCCATCCGTCTCCAATGCCTCTCCACCGTCGTCCAGCTGGGTGGGACTGCACTCACCTGGTTCCATTCTTATCTATCTAATCTTAGCCAGAGAATCACCTGCAACAGCTTCTCTTCCCGCTCCCACATCGTTACCTCTGGTGTCCCCCAAGGGTCTATCCTTGCCCCCCTCCTATTTCTCATTTACATGCTGCCCGTTGGCGACATCATCTGAAAACACAGCATCAATTTCCACATGTATGCTGACAACACCCAGCTCTACCTCGCCACCACTACTCTCGACCCCTCCACGGTCTCTAAATTAACAGACTGCTTGTCCGACATCCAGTTCTGGATGAGCAGAAATTTTCACCAATTAAATATTGGGAAGACCGAAGCTATTGTTTTCGGCCCCTGCCACAAACTCTGTTTCCTAGCCACTGACTCCATCCCTCTCCCTAACATCTGCCTGAGGCTGAACCAGACTGTTCGCAACCTTGGTGTCATAGTTGACCCTGAAATGAGCTTCTGACCACATGTCCACGGCATGACTAAGACCACCTATTTCCACCTCCATAACACCGCCCATCTCTGCCCTTGCCTCAGCTCTTCCGTTGCTGAAACCCTCATCCATGCCTTTGTTACCTCTAGACTTGACTATTCACGCACACCTGGCTGGCCTCCCACATTCTAACCTATGTAAACTTCAGATCATCCAAAACTCGGCTGCCCGTGTCCTAACTCGCACCAAGTTCCGTTCACCCATCACCCCTGTACTCACTGACCTACATTGGCTCCCGGTTAAGCAAAATTCTCATCCTTGTTTTCAAATCCCTCCATGACCTCGCCCCTCCCTATCTCTGTAATCTCCTCCAGCCCCACAACCCCCTGAGATATCTGCGCTCCTCTAATTCTGGCCTCTTGCGCATCCCCTGATTTTAATCACTCCACCATTGATGGCCATGCTTTCAGCTACCTTGACCTTACGCTGTGGAATTCCCTTCCTAAACCTCTCCGCCTCTCTACCTCTCTCTCCTCCTTTAAGATGCTCCTTAAAACCTACCTCTTTGACCAAGCTTCAGAATAAGGGGTTGCCCATTTAAAACTGAGATGAGGAGGAATTTCTTCTCTCAGAGGGTCGTAAATCTGTGGAATTCTCTGCCCCAGAGAGTTGTGGAGGCTGGGTCATTGAATATATTTAAGGTGGAGATAGACAGATTTTTGAACAATAAGGGAGTGATGGGTTATGGGGAGTGGGCAGGGAAATGGAGCTGAGCCTAAGATCAGATCAGCCATGATCTCATTAAATGGCAGAGCAGGCTCGAGGGGCCAAATGGCCCACTCCTGCTCCTATTTCTTATGTTCTTATTGTTCTTATGTAAACTTTCTGTCCTACTATCTCCTTGTGTGCCTCGGTGTCAAATTTTGTTTGATAATCGCTCCTGTGAAGTGCCTTGGGACATTTTACCGCGTCAGAGGCGCTATATACATACAGGGTGCTGTTGTATATATTTTGTGATATATAAATGTGTAGCTATAATGAACACATATCACTCTGAATTGATAAGGCACTCTTTTTATTTCTGGTAGGAATCTTAAACGTTTTTATTTCCCCCCCTTTTTAAAATTGAAGCTGTAGTTTGCCAAAATCTTTTCACTTTATGAAGTTCAGCTTTGTCACTAGTTTTATTTTGAAGAAACACAGGACCATTGTAAACAATTCATCTGTTCTTTGGCGTCACTAAACTGAATCCAGCTTGCCAAAAAACTGTCAGAATTTTGCCGTAGGGCTGAAACCCTCAGCTGAGAACTTGACAATTACTCGTTGGCAATAACCATGGATTTTATATACCAGAAATTTCTAAAGGCCCCAGCTCCTTCCCGCCAAGCTGCAAGAGAAGCGCAATTCATAAGCCAAATGTACCAAATTTGTTCAATGTCAGGGTTTGTAATGTCTCCATGTTAACGTGAAAAGATTGACCATATTAGGTCGTTAGTGAGATCAGTGTGCAATGACTCACCTGGCGATCTTCACTTCTTTTCATTAGGGAAACTCTGAGCTTGTGCTCATTCTGGCAAAGCCCACAGCCTCCGGCTTCAAATAAAATGCAACAAAACAGACAAATCACGCGGTATTTTTCTTCCCATTTTCTTCCTTTATCTTTATCTTTATTGGTGGGGTCTTCTGGACCTGAATACGTAAAGGCACAAAGAGAATTCTTTAGTGTTAATTCTTTTCAATTGATGCTGAACCAATTGGGTATGGTTTTTTGATTCCTTGGCTTTTGTCATGCTGCTGGTAGAAATTTAAGTCACCTTATCATTGGAAACCAGTTATAATCATAGCTCAGTACCTGAGCAAGCCAGGAATTAAGCTCGTAACCCTTATAAGTAATTGTGCAGCAGCGACAACAGTCGAGTTAATCAAAAAATGTCATCCTTAGCATACAGGACAAGCAAGCTCAATTTGCAGAGAATGAATTGGACGTTCTGGTACATAAGGTGATTGTTAGAGGACTAAAAATTATGTTGAAGCACAATGACGGGAAAGTGACAAGGACCCCAGCAACTGAAAGAGCTCAAACTCTGACATATGAAGTGGTTGAACTGTTCATGATCTAAAATTGTGGCCCTTATGTCCTCTTCGGGGGTCCAGGCCATAATCTTAGCCTAGATCTCCCTGAGAGGGCCCACTTTCTCAGTTCCCACTTGGCATAACAGGTTCTGAACTTATGCCGGGCCCCTGCAAGGCCTTGGAATCGGGAACTTCCAATGTAGGGAGTCCCTGCTGTCGATTCCATCCTTTTATAATTGTTTCGAGCTGGATGAAGCTCTGCCCCCAAATAAGGCTGCAGGAAACTCCTGCATGCCCAGTATCTGTGTCCCAACCAACCCAGGAGACTTGCCCCAGAGTTATGGAAGGTATCCACTGAAAACAGCCAAGCAATTTCAGCCCTGAGGATTTGTACAGCATCAATAACTTCTTTACTGGTAGTAGTCAGGTGCAGAAAATATTACAATGTCACAATTAGATTTTATACATTAAGTGATCAAAGTAATCTGTTGAAAATAGCCATTACTGGTTTTTGCCGCTTAGAAACAGGATCATGCCATTCAGCCTTTCAAGCCTGCTCACCGTGTTATTAGCCATGGCAGCTCTATCTCTTTAATCCCAACTGCCTTTTCTTCTTATTGCATAATACTCTTCCAAAATATCTACCCCTTTTACACAAATCAATTAACTTTGCATCTATAGCCTTCTCAGACATTGTGTTCCACATTGTGTCAAAATGTTTTTCTTGGATTCACAAGATCTCAAGATGGTTATGGATGAAAAAGATCTTCTGGCCCATATTAGGTAATCCAGCCAGAAAAGTAAGAACATAAGAACATTCAAATTAGGAGCAGGAGTAGACCATACGGCCCTTCGAGCCTGCTCCACCATTCAATAAGATCATGGCTGATATTCAACCTCAACTCCAATTTCTCACCTGATGTCCATATCCCTTGATTCACCTAGAGTCCAAAAATCTATCTGTCTCAGCCTTGAATATATTCAATGACTCAGCATCCACAGCCCTTTGGAATAGAGAATTCCAAAGATTCACAACCCTCCGAGTGAAGAAATTCCTCCTCATCTCAGTCTTAAATGGCTGACCCCTTATCCTGAGACTATGACCCCTAGTTCTGGACTCTCCAGCCAGGGGAAACAACCTCTCAGCATCTACCCTGTCAATTCCCCTCAGAATCTTATACGTTTCAATGAGATCAACTCTCATTCTTCTAAACTCCAGAGAGTATAGGCCCAATCTACTCAATATTGCCTCATCGGACAACCCTCTCATCCCAGGAATCAATCTGGTGAACCTTTGTTGCATAGAAACATGGAAGATAGGCGCAGGAGTAGGCCATTCGGCCCCTCGAGCCTGCTCCGCCATTCAATGTGACCATGGCTGATCATCCAAACTCAGTACCCTGTCCCTGCCTTCTCCCCATAACCCCTTGATCCCTTTAGCCTTAAGGAATATATCTAACTCCTTCTTGAATATATTTAATAAATTGGCCTCAACTGCCTTCTGTGGTAGAGAATTCCACAGGTTCACCACCCTCTGGCTGAAGAAATTCCTCCTCATCTCTGTCCTAAATGACTTACCCCTTATCTTTAGACTGTGACCCCTGGTTCTGGACTCCCCCGCCATCGAGAACATCCTTCCTGCATCTAGTCTGTCTAGTCCTGTTAGAATTTTAAAAGTTTCAATGAGACCCCCTTGTAAGATTTGTAAAATTTCTACATTTCCCCAAAGGTAGTTATTAATAAACGGGACCCTGCGTGGACATTTGAAATCAAAAAGGGTACCCAAGATGGCGTCCGTGCCTCGTGGCAGAAAGCCTGTGAGATTTTTAAATGGACTCTGCAACGCAGACAGCTTGTGGATTGAAACCAAAGCTGCAGTGTCTGTGAAGAGAGACTTTGTGTTTTGAAACCAGACAGGACTTTGAATTATGTATTAGATCGAATTGGAGACAAATCTAAATTCAGTTTGGCCTATAGTTAAGGCCATCAAGCAGTTTACATATATAATCTGAAACAGATTAAGAGGGCCATCAAGGCTGGACAGGCCCATCAAGGAATACTCCTGACAAAACAAGTCAATTATCGGGCCGGTAGATGCGATTACCGGCCATCTAAAAACAGTTAGTATGGATTGCTACCATTATGTAAAATAGCCTGCCAAGATTAAGACAAAGAACTAACCTGATTTGGCGCGCAGATAAGGCTTTTCGAAAAGAGTATAATTGAAGGCCCCAGGTAGCAATCGCTCTCTTCTCTCTCTGCTCTGCTCGGCTCTTCAGCCCCTTGCCCTTGTGGCTGTCACTCTTTCCCCATCCCATGCTTACCCCCTGGCCTTTGCCCGTGCCTTTTGCCATTCCATCTGGAAATTGCCCAGGTACTGCATCGGGCGGACACGGACAATTCAGGCCAGGCGAGGCGGGACGCAACGAGGGGAGGAGGGAAGACCAACTGAGGAAGACCAACTAAGGAAGACCAACTGAGGAAGACCAACTGAGGAGACGAACTGAGGGTAGGCTTCGAATCATCGGGCCTTCAGCCTCAGCCAACCTGTGATTATCTCCATGCAAACCCAAGCTGTCGGCTGAAGAAGAATCATCCTTGCAAGGTAAAGTACCCAAACAGAGACTTTGGGGTACTCGAACCTGGACAACACCCTTGTAGCGTCCGGAGACCATGTGACGACGGCAGGCTCCAGAGAGCACCAAGAGCGAACCCCGAACCCCACAGCTGTTTTGAGTCCAACAAACCCTTTTGATTGGTGAGCATGAATTCTGGCCCCTCATAGCTTAATTTAGTTAGGTATAGGGGGTGGGATAAGGATAAGGGGATTGTTAAGATAGTTGTTTTCCCTCGATGTGCTGTGTGTTCCCCAGTCCCTGTATAAGTATAGTTATTTGTATTTGCCTGTAATTCTATATACTGGTAACTTCTCTTAAGACTGTATTCATTTTTCCTGTTTAATAAAATTCTGAGTTTTGCTCACATCCAAACCACCTGTCTAATTGAGTCTTTTCTGTATCGCTACCTGTACCTAAGTCCAATGTCGAGAATCTCAGGGGTGTGGGAGCGATTCGAACCGCTCACGGGCAGTCAGAGGCAAAACTGACTGGGCTCACGTATAAGGGGTTTTCCTCGAGAGGTTTCCCTGAGGTTTCTCTCTCTAGAGGCCTCTCTCTCTTGCACAGTAAAACCTTGAGTGGTTCGACCCACTCGCCCCTTAGATTCTATACTCTGGACTTAGGCGCAGGAACTACAATGTAGAGAAAACTCTTGTAGACCAAGTTTGATGAAACAAAATGAAATTTTATTGCAGAAGGAAAAATATCAAATCAAATGCAAGCAGATAAGAGAGTACATGGGAGGGAAAAACACAAAACAAATCATAATGACACAGTACAAACTAAGGCAAATACAGGCATCTTATACTCTACAAAGATCATCATGAAATAAGGAAACACACGGAACATCGAGGGACAACAACTCATGTTAATTGTACCCTTAAATCCACCCCCTTAAACCTATCTAGATCTGATTGTGAAGGGCCAGAAACATGCTCACCAAGCCCACTAGGAAGTGCACGGTTTTGAAATCGAGTCTGTGTTTGGTCCTTTCAGGCGTTTCGTCTCCACGTGGATCGTGGAGCCCCTGCGAGCTGCGCCACACCTCTCTCCTGAGGTGGGGGTCGGGGGCGGCTGGACACCAGCGGGCCTGGATGTCAGCGGTGTCGAGGATTGTCGGCTCGACCCTGGTTAGAGGAGCCTTGGGCTGGCTCCCATCGCTTCTTCAGTTTTCTTTTCTCTCTTCTCCCGAGCCGGGGTGGCTGGAAGGTTACTTCTCTTGGGGTTTTATTTTTTTGTTTCTTCTCCCAAGTTGGGTCGATGGCCTCTCATTCCGGCAACAGCCCGGGGATGGTCGATGATCTCCCGATGTGCTTCCCTGGGGCGGAACGATGGTTTCGAGACGGCCTTCTTGATGTTGGCTTTCTTCTTCCTCCTGCGATTGCCTCTTTCTTCTTCTGGGTGTCCGGATTCAAGCTGTGTCTCTGAGCTCAAGCTGCAGGCTTGCAACTGTCTGTGTTCCAACTCGCTTGCCCCAACTGCCGAAAAGTCTTCCAGATATACCTTTCTTCCAGAAGCCTCCGTCTCCCGCCCAAAATCAGGTTAGTCTTTGTTTTATTTTTGGCGGGCTGGGTGCACAGTGGGGTAGTCATTATATTTTAAAATGTCTTAAATTGCTGATAAGAGGCCCATCTCTGGTCTGGAATTACCTTCATTGTTTTTAATGGCCTGCTGATCTCGTTATCTAGTCCTGGGTGCTGTTCTGATGAATATGAAATTGTCCCCTTTTGTCTGGGTCAACATTTTGATGGCCTCTGTCTCCAGGCCGATCTTGACTAGATCTGCATCTAATCCATATGCGTACGTGTGGGTCTGGTTTCGTTCTCTCAGAAACGGCTTCCAGAACGTACTGTGGGTTGAATCCACAAATCTGTCTGAGGTTGTGCAGGAACCATTTTAAAGTGTCCCAATAAGCTGGTCACATGGTATGGCGGACATTTTGTATGCCCCTTTTTCTGGGCTTCTTTTAAAACAGTCTTTAAAGTCACGGCCTTTTCTGCCATTCGACCCTTATTAATATAATGTCCAATTTTGCGAATCCTACACATGCGCCACCCCCTACACCCTCTCATTCTTCTAAACTCCAGCGAGTATAAGCCCAATCAACCCAATCTCTCCTCATACATCATTCCTGCCATCCCAGGTATCAGTCTGGTGAATCTTCGCTGCACTCCCTCCATGGCAAGCACATCCTTCCTCAGATAAGGTGACCAAAACTGCACACAATACTCAAGGTGTGGTCTCACCAAGGCCCTGTACAACTGCAGCAAGATATCCTTGTTTCTGTACTCGAATCCTCTCGCTATGAAGGCCAACATATCATTTGCCTTCTTAACTGCCTGCTGCACCTGCATGCTTACCTAAGCGACTGGTGCACAAGGGCACCCAGGTCTTGTTGCACTTCTCCTTCTCCCAATCTATTGCCATTCAGATAATAATCTGCCTTCCTGTTTTTGCCACCAAAGTGGATAACCTCACATTTATCCATATTATACTGCATCTGACATACATCTGCCCAATCACCCAACCTGTCCAAATCATAATGGAGTTTCTCGGCATCCTCCTCACAGCACACATGCCCACCCAGCTTTGTGTCATCTGCAAACATGGAGATATTATATCTAGTTCCCCCGTCTAGATCATTAATATATATTGTGAATAGCTGGGGTCCTAGCACCGATCCCTGCGGTACCCCACTAGTCACTGCCTGCCACTCGGAAAAAGAGCCATTTATTCCAACTCTTTGCTTCCTGTCTGCCAGCCAGTTCTCTATCCAAGTCAGTACTGTTGTGTCGGTACCTTTCTACCTAGACACAATTTAGGACTCAGAACTCAGAGATTGTAAGATTCGAAATTTTCAGCAATAATCACGCAAGAAAACAGGATAAAATAAGACAGTTTATTGACCAAAGTAAGCTTGCACAGAAAAACCTTTGATAAAAGGGCATACAAAATGGCCGCCGGGCCTCGTGATCAGTTTTCTGGACCATTTGATTTCTGTTACTGCAAGCCAGACAGGCTTGTGGATTGAAGACAGTAAGCCCACGAAAGCCAGTATCGGGGAACCGAAACTCAGGGAAACAGCATACATATTCAATGGATTCTAAGTACAGGATGGGGCCCATCAAGATATGGGCGGACAATGCATGAACACTTATACCCATTTAATGTACAAAGGAGAAACCGTTTAACAGCCATCAAGGGAAATCTCCAGACCGATCAATATGCGAACCGAGTCACGGTGACAACGTAAAAGACATTAAAAGACATTATCGGCCAGGAAGGCCAGTTAAGTTATCACCGGCTCCCGTTACAAGACAAAGCGCCCCTGCAGAGATTTCTGCCCGCCAAAATTAATACAAAGACAGGACTATGATTTGGCGGGAGATAAGACTGTCCCAAAAGGGTATAACTATGGATTGAAAGTCCATCAAAGTTACGGACGGTGACGGTTACGCAGATCCAGGATCAAGCGCGCCTCTTCTACCTTGGTAGCTTCGGAATCGATCAAGACGCTTTGTCTTTTTAAAGACGCTTCGGACGGACAATTTCGGTGAAAAGACAACGTGGTCGGTGTTCAGCCAGACAAGGCTCGGCCACGACGGGAAGACGACGAGGGTGGCCCGGGTGCTGTTGTCGGGAGATCATCGATGACCCAGGCCGAAGGAGAAGACACCCTCAGGAAAACCGACGATCCAGGCCGGAGAGAAAGGACATTCCGGGCCTGACACTTCCGTGCCTCAACATCCCATCGGGTTGTTGTTCTGTTCCATGAACCCAAATCGACAACAGACCTAGTGGATCTCAACCTTGACGAGCGCTCATCGAGGCTGTGTCTACCCCACCGCCTCGAGAGAGAGAGAGAGAATATCGACTGCGACAGAAGTTTCCAGATTCACGTGAAGACGGAAAGCTGAGCCAAAAGGCTGCGAACCCCTTTTTCGCGATTTTGAGAGTGGTGAGCATGATCCCGAGTTCCTCAGGTCAAAACTTAGTTTAGGTATAGGGGAGGGAGTTAAGGGTAATCGTAATGTGTTTTCCCTTTTTCGATGTGCCGTGTGTTCCCCATTTCCATAGAGTCAAGTTCATAAATTTGTGCATGATTGTAGTTACTTTAATCTGTGCCTATGACATGTATTTTGTAATGCTTCAAACTGCTTAAAAATAAAAGCATCCATTTCGTGCTATTCAACCTGGTCTATTGAGTCCTTTCTCTGCACTACAGTTCTCTGCATCTAAGTCCAAGGTCTAGAACTGTAGGGGAGAGTGGGTCGAACCACTCAAGGGTAATTATTGCACAAAGCCTGGCAGGAGACCAGAACGAGCAAGAGAAACCCCACTACAGAAATGGTGACCGCGGCAGGACCTTGGCAGCAGGAAAGTAGTGTGTTAGATCAGGGTCTGAATAAACGAAATGTGATGGATGAAAGAATAGCGGATTATGTTTTTGGAAAAGTCAACCTCACAAAACAATGGATATCTGACCTATTAAGGGATAGGCGCCCGCTAGACGCAGCCATCAAGTGGACAGATGGTAAAGAGCATAAGAAATCTGTAGAAAAGGCGGTCTGGCTGATGTGCTACAAGAAGCAAGTCCAGCTTTTGGACCAAGTCGTTGCAGCACAAACAACCCAGATCAAAGGGTTGCTTACAGACGTAGAGGAAAAGGTTGCGGGAGGTCAAAAACTGATTGAATCGCTTAACGCGCTGAATCAGGAACGCCACTCCACAACTCGCTGCCATGAAACCCGGGTAGAGTATTTAAAATGTCAGGTCATTGAAGCCAAGGCCTGTGAAGGTAGAATGAGAGAGAAGTGTTTCCGTCTAGCTAAGCAAATAGAGACCCAAGAGGAAAAACTTCTGGGAGCCAGGGCAGCATATAAGATGGCCATGGAGGATAGATCTGAGAGCACCGACCACAGCGCTTGCCGCCGGGAGCAAGAGAACCTGAGGACGGCCCTAGCCAAGGCAAACGGGTTGGTGTGTCTCATAAACCCACCAGCGAGCCAGCTATTGCTAGCCAAGGAATCCAAAAGACCGATTCCACAAGAGATAGTTCAGGAACCAACCCCCGAACCCTCTGCGCCTCCTGCTTATGATGAGTCTTGGACTCCGGGGAAGGAAACGGAGACGGTAGATGAAGAGATTCTTGAGGTAGAGCAACACCAGATAGTAGAGTCGGGGCCGGCGCCGATGTGTCCAACTCGACACCGGAGGCTCGGTCCGAATGAAGACAATGGCGAGGACGGACCCCTTGTGAATCAGATCATAATGCCCCACAGCGCACAACAGCTGAGGGCAATGATAAGTCACATCCCAAAACTCTCCGAGTCAGGAGATCCCTCCGTCCATTTTAGGGACGTGGAGCAGACCGCAGCAGTTAATGACTGCGACGGGGTTGAACAGTCTAAGATGCTGCTGTTCTCCCTGGACAGCTCGCTCCTCCAGTGTCTCCCTGACGAGAGCAAGAGAGGGCACAGGGAATATGAATTGTTACGGGACGAGATCCTGGAAATTATAGGAGAGGGTGACGGAACTCCGTTCCTCCATTTAGAAAAGACAGTGCAGCTAGAGGGAGAACCCCCACGGGTTTTTGCCGGAAGGTTGTGGCCCGTGTATCGGCGCAGCTGCCCGGGAGGACCGGAACGGAACGCGCTAAACGATGAACAAAGGGCTCATTGGCTCCGGTACCTGGTAGCAGGTTGCTTGCCAATAGTGAGGGAGCAGGCTAAAGCATGGTTTGACCCCACTAACGCCCGCTCCACGGAGGAACTAGTACTTGATCAGCTCACGATCAGTTACAGGAACAACAAGGGTAGGAAAACGCGTGTTTTAAAAGGAAAGGTACATGAGGCAAGGCCCGCAGCTTCTGCTAAAAGGGAATGGCATCAGGAGGGAAATTGCCCTCCCCAAGCCAACAGCAGTTGTTACGGGTGTGGGAAGGAGGGTCATTGGCGCAAGGACTGTAGAAATCCATGGAAGGATAAGAGAGAAAAAATGTTCGCCGCAGCCCAAGCCCGAGCCCAAGCCCATGTCCAAGCCCAAGCCCAGACCGTTGCCCCAGCACCAGTCCAAGCCCAAGCCCAGACCGCCGCCCCAGCACCAGCCCAGAACCCAACCGTAGCCCCTGCCCCAACAACAGGGGGTGGTGCGGTTGTGGATCCCGCTACGATCGAGTCAGTCTTGGAGACTATGCGGTCTCTGATGACCTGGCAGAGGAAGGTAGCGGTCATCAACAGCCCTATCGCTCCCGAGACCCCAACCGAAACACCTAAATGACTGACGCCTGCGCAGCCCGTCTACTTGTGTCCGCTCCGCTATGACGCCTGGAGAAGACCTGTGGTGGAAATGGAGGTGGAAAGGGAAAAGGGTAGTTACCTGTTGGATACGGGAGCTTCGTGTACCGTGATCCACACAGATAGACCTTTTGCCTCACCTCTGTCCGCCCAGGCTCCATTCTTGGTAGCGGGTTTCACAGGCAGAGAACAGGCTGGCGCGTATTCCATCCCGCTCTCCATTCATTTGGGAGCACTCCACACCACATGGACGTGTATCCTATTGAAGTGGAGTGAGGGGGGTGGAAAAGGCATCCTCGGGACTGATTTCTTGGTGGAACACTGGATCCTCGTGGACCTGAGAAATCACTGTCTCTGGGGAGCCGAGAGCGGTTTAGGCAAGGTAGTCGTAATCCCAGGGAGGGAAGACAAGGGGGCCCTGTGCACCATGAAGCCGTCAGGAGGTTACGATCTCGAGCTCATGGTAGCGAACGTCCCAACGGACTTGCAGGCGTGTGTGTCGGAAAATCTGACCGCGTTTGCTACCCACAAGCACGACTGTGGGAGAGTCACTGGGTTTGAAGTCAGCGTAGACGGGGACCCCATGATCCGACCCCAAAAGCAGTATAATTTCCCCAAGGAGGCAGAAACCGACATGGAGACCGCAATATCTTCATTGGTGCAGCAGGGCGTATTGAGACCAATAGCCACTCACGTGAACTCCCCCTTATGGCCGGTAAAGAAGCCGGACAATTCGTGGAGAGCCACGGTGGACTACAGAGTCCTCAATAGTAACATCCCAGCCTGCGCGCCCACGGTAGCAGCAGTTGCAGACCTAATAGGGAGTATTCCAGCATCGGCGACCACGTTCACGGTGCTGGACATCTCGAACGGTTTCTGGTCCATTCCGCTGCGGCAGGAGGATCAGTACAAGTTTGCCTTTACTTTCAAAGGGCAACAGTACACTTGGAACTGCTTGCCACAGGGTTTTCACAACAGCCCCAGCATTTTCCATCAATGCATGGCGGGGAGTTTAAAAGAGTTTAGCCAGCCCAACCAGATAGTACAGTATGTGGACGACCTACTCCTGTTCACGGACACAAGGGAGGAGCACGGCCCACTATTAGCCGAATTATTGGAACTGTTAGAAAGGAAGGGTTTCAAAGTAAACCCAAAGAAAGCACAGATCGGCCAGCAGGAAGTCAAATTCCTGGGTCTGGCCATCCGCGCTGGAGAAAGAGCCATAGATAAGGCCAGAAGGGAATCAGTACAAGATCTGCCGATCCCCAACACAGTAACGGGTGTAAGGTCCTTTTTGGGATTGACCGGGTACTGCAGAGATTTCATCGAGGACTATGCTGCCACAGCAGCCCCGCTACTTCGACTCTTACACAAGGGAGTCGAGTGGTCTTGGGATGAGGGGTGCCAGGCAGCATTCGAGAAGTTGAAAAGAGATCTGCAGACCGCGCCAGCCCTAGGGGCCATAGATGGGGGAGAGGAGTTCTTCCTGGAGGTAGCCGCCAGTGGGGACAGCCTGAGCGCCGTGTTGCTCCAGGAGCGGCACGGCAAGCTGAGACCGGTAGTTTATTCCTCCAGGGTGCTCACGGATGTAGAGAGGAGTTTCTCCAATTGCGAACGGCATCTCCTGGCCACGCATTGGGCTGTGAACAGATCAGTGATCTTCACAGGAACCTCTCCCATCACGCTCCTCACCCATTACACCCCCACAAAGATGCTTCTGGATGGAAGGATTAAGGATGGGACTGTAAGCAGTGCTCGGATTGCGCGCTGGACCCTCCTCCTTTCCCAGATGGATCTCAAAGTTAAAGGCCTCTGCGCGCCAAAGCTCGCAGCCAACATGGTATATCCCGGAACAGCCCATCGGTGTTCCGTAGAAGGGGTATGGGAGGTCAACATAGGTTTACGGGCCGGGATACACCCCACAGGCCGCAAAATCTACGTAGACGGTTCTAGCACTGTATCTGCTGGCGAACGACTCACAGGGTGTGGAGTTTATGACCCTGCGGCAAACATTGCCCTGGCAATTAAGCTCCCCAGCACTATGAGCGCACAGCAGGCTGAACTGTCCGCGGTGGCGTACGTGGTTACCCACCCCGAGATTTTCCCAACCCCATACACGATTTGCTCAGACAGCATGTTCACATGCAATTCGTGTACGGAGTACCTCGCCATCTGGTCTCGACGCGGACATACCTCCGCGGACGGGCGGCCTTTAACGGTTAAGCCCTTGCTGGAAAAGATCCTGGCAGCTGTGGGAGAGGAAGGGGAGGTGTTCATCCATAAGGTGAAGGCTCATTCCACCACAGAACCCCGCAGTCAGGGCAACCAGCAGGCGGATGCGCTAGCCAGGGAGGGTGCCCGCAACGGCATTCTCTGGGACCCCTATGAGCCCGGACCCGTGGCGGCGATCCAAGGCAGGGAGGGAATTCCAGGGAACACAGGGGTGACACCGCCCCCAGACCTAAAGACCGTCCAAACCCTGGATCCCGCCCTAAAAACAGTCCTAAAAGCCATCACAGAAGGCAAGCAGGTAGAGGGTCCGTACAGTGCGGCAGCCCTCTCAGTCAAAGAAGGCATGCTGTTCCGAGAGGAGCAGTGGGTTGTGCCGCAGCAGCACCGGAGGGAATTCCTGCAATTGGCCCACGAGGGCCCAGGGGCGGGACACCCCGGGCCTGAGGTTACCTGGCAGCGGGTAGAGCAGGCGGGATGGTGGCCGGGACTTCGGGACGATGTCCGCGAATTCTGCACAAGCTGTCTTGTGTGCGCTGCAAACAACCCAGACCCCCACAAAAGGAAAGTGCCCATGGGGCACATCAGGAGGGTAGAGGGACCATGGCAGTCGATTCAGGTCGACTACATAGGGCCCCTGCCCGCCGCCCAGGGAGGATATATGTACTGCCTTGTCCTGGTAGATGTGTTCACCAAATGGGTAGAAGCTTTCCCGTGCAGAACAGCTACGGCACTGGGCACTGCTAAGATCTTGATTCGGGAAGTGTTCTCACGGTGGGGACTCCCCCGTTTTGTAGAGTCCGACCAAGAGAGTCAGTTCACCGGTCAAGTAATGCAGAACGCCCTCATGCTCTTGGGCATTGAGGGGAAGTGGCACGTAACATACAATCCCCAGTCATCCGGGATTGTTGAACGCATGAATCGGACCCTCAAGGAAAAGCTGAGGAAAGAGACAATGGGCTGGCCCCAGAAATGGGCGGAGGTCCTGCCTTTAGTCCTCATGGGGATCCGAGCCAGCCAGTCCAAAAGTACGGGGTATTCCCCGCACAAATTAATGACTGGAAGGATCATGCGAACACCCACCCATGTACTAGCCCCGGTGCTCACTGAGGGCCAGCTCCAAGAGGTGAAGCGAGACAAATTCGTCCAAACCCTTTTGGAGCGCCTGAAACAGATTTATGGGCAGGCGGCTGGGAACATGGGAAGACAGCACCAGGGAAATAGACCGTTACTGGAACCTCGTAAGCAACAAGAGTGGGTAGTCGGAGACCAGGTCATGGTCCGAAACTACGCCAGGGTAGGGAGTTTTGAACCATTGTACATGGGGCCTTACAGCATTGTGGACAAGGCCAGCCCCATGGTTTATGCAGTGAAGGTGCCCCGACGTACCAAATGGTTTCACATTAACCAGTGTAAACTGTTTAAATCGGGTGCACAAGGGCCAACAAAAGGGACCAGGTCTGAGAACAAAAATCCTCAGCCTGTAACAGAGTCACAGACCACACAGGCTGGAACAGTAGCCTGCGTGAAGGGAGGGGCCACCCCATCGGAGTGGGAGGTCTCCCCTCTAATTTGGGATTCGGACGAGGAAGAGCCCGAACAGCTCGGCCTCGCCTTAGACCCAATCACGGAGGAGGAAGAGTCAGAGGACGACGATCCCGCCCTCGACTCAAGCTTGGGGGAGGTAGGGAATGGGGGCGGAGACTCACTACCTGTAGGGACAGGTGAGGTGGAGTCGGAAGCCACAAATCCCGGCCCCGGGGGGGCGGAGCCTGAGGGAGGGGAGCTGGAGCCGGCAGCTGTGGTGGAACCACAGGCTGTGACGGTGACAGTCCCAACCCCCGGTCCATCAGCCCCGGGAGCCCCACCCAAAGCAGGCCCTCGTAGGTCGACTCGAGCGCCCCAGCCCAGAAAGTTTTGGCCAGATTCTCCCCATTTTTCCCAACCTCGGTTTAGAGCAGCCCCAGAAAGGCATGGTTCCCGTTCAACAGCGACAGGCTGCGGGGGATCAAAGCCGAAGGTCAGTGCAGCCCCGCCACAGGGAGCGGCACACTGCAGCCCTCACAGGAATTAGGTAGGCCGCCCAAAGGAGGGCGGCGCTGTAAATAGGTTTAGGTATGTTAAGTTTAAGTAATTTTAATGTTAGTTTAAGGTATGTAAAGTTTAAGATGATGGGGATGTTTTAAAAGGTAGTTTTCGAAGTCTGCCCAGTATGTGTGCTTGTTTGGAAGCGGGGTCTAGGAACCCGCGCGTCCATTTAATTAGGCCAGCACCTATTGGGAGCCTGGCTACATCATTTTATTGGTTACAGAAACCTGGGATATGATGAAAAAGATTCTCATCGTGTTCGTGGCGATCGGGTGCGGGTGGGCCTACCGAGGCCACACCAAGGACGTCATCATCTTCGGGTGTTCCGGGGACACGTCCCCCATCGCAACGGATGGGACAGGGGAGCGAGAGGTTGAGGAAACCGCCACCTACTTCCACCAGGGGAGATGGCCAGGTTGGCTGGGGACGAATTCTACGGAATACTCCAGCAATTTCGGTTTTGCCTACCAAGAGACTTCGTTAACGTGCCCTCGGGTGAGGATCCTTGCACCCAGAGTCAGCGTTACCGTGGGAAAGAGGATCTGTCTGGTGTGTAATGGGAACGTACCACTAAGGCGATGGTGGTGGCTGCGAAAGCTGGGAAAGGACATGAAGAACTCTACGGTCGAGTGGGAGCGACTGGGTAATAATACCCATCGGACTATTACGGGGACTCACGGACAATTACGTGTGTGTTGGGACAAATGGTGGGAACCAGATGAAGGAATATATGTCTGTATGTGGGGTTCAAAGCACGTTTGCCCCAAGGGCGTATCCATCTTCTTCCAGAGGCAGTGGCAGGATGAAGGAAAGGGGATGAGATGGGATGTCAGCACTCGAGCGTGCGGAGCCCCATACTCCCCTATTCCGGTAAACGCCACTGAACTCATCACCCGCCCACGCAAGCCCCTGCCCACGCTTCCAGTAGCACTAGCCCAGAAAGAAGGGTGCCCAACCACCACCAAGGGACCCGGGAACGGTTTAGTATTGGTACCCACCGGTCAGGTGCTGTACCAAGGGGTACACTACGCGGTGGCCTCAGTGATTTTAAACCTCACTGAGGTACGATTGCCGGAGTGGTGTCCCAAAGAAACGGAACAATTATACCAGGTCCTGTTAACCCGAATGTTTAGACAGTTTTACAAGTTTGACTTTGCCGACATCGACAAAGACAAATTATACACCACACCACCAGAAGTTTTGTATCGAGTCGGGAGGCAAAGAAGGGGTACAGTAAATGACATATTCACTGCTTTTAATACCGGGACATCTGTCGTCAACGCTCTAGATAACGTGGAGCTGCAGACACAGATCAACGGTTTAAAAGCCCAGTTAAGGAACATACTGACAGACGAAAATAAGGTAGTGGGTTCTGAGTTACATGAGGACCAGGCCATGACACTACACTTTAAGGATATAATAGCTGAGCTGGAGAAACACGCGAGAACAGTAAATGCGCTCATTAAGGAGGATCGGAATGCGTCCGATCAAGCTGGGCAAAACGAGGCCTGTGTGCTATACGGGGCGTGGTTACTGGGCGAGGGCCGCAGTAATCTTGAGGATTTAAAACAGGGTTTGGTCCCGTCCTGGATCAGCAACAAGCACTTGCAAGCGCTCCACCCTTTTGAGAATGCATTAAGCCCGTGCCAGCTCAGACTAGCTGCAGAAGCGTACCCAGTCCCAGTGGACTGCGGACGTTCGAATCATACTATCATGGGAATAGTGGTAAGAATGCCGGTGTTGGGTCCCGCAGCAAAGCCCGCCCCGGTATACAGGGTGGAGAACATTGGAGTCATTCAGGGGGGCGCACACATTCGTTACGCAGTGGTCCCGCCTTACGTCATCAGATGGGAGCGTACGATGACAGGCACCGACCTCTCGGGGTGTCGGAGCCGGGGAGCACACATCATCCTGTGTCCCCAGCACTTGAATGCCTTTTTGAAACCACAGTGCGGGTTCAGAACCGCTAGCGCGAAGCCGATAAATTGCACCATGGAGGCAATGGCAGAGGACCATGTGCCCCCACAGGTAGCATATATCGGGGGTGGGACATACTGCGTCACCACTGCAGTGCCTCACTACTGCTACGGACAACACGAGTGGTGTTCGATCAGTGATAGCTGTTTCTGTTTCAAACCCAGGGCCGAGGTTCAAGTGGCACAACAATGAATTGTCCCCATTCCTGCACCCTCCACCGTTCACCTCACTGTGAAAGGGAATTTCACGGACTTGCAACGATTTGTCGCGCATTTTGGTTATGTCATTCCCCCTCTTCCCGAACACCTCACCAAGATTTTAAAAGCCATTATAGTTTCACAGAAACATTTTTACACACTGGAGCAGAAGACTTTAGAGATAGGAAAAGACATATTGGACATAGTCATCCCACCATGGTGGGACTTGTTCACTAACATAGAGGTCCCGGCCTGGATTAGAATAGCATCCCACATCCTAGTAGTGTGTCAGGTTTTAATTGTGATATTTTTGCTATTCGTGCATTGCAAAAGAGGCAAACGCCTCCAGAGGCACGAGAACACAGGAGAATGGAGAGAACGCTATGTGCGAATGGGGGAAGAAGACACCCCACTTTAAGTTGCTAGTATTGAAGGTTAAGCGTCCCTCCATTTTTAGATTTTGGCCATTTGCGTGTTTTTGTTTTAAGGATATGAATATTGTTATGTTATTAGTCGTTCTTAAGTTTTTGGATTAATAAAAGGTGTATGCAGGTGGTGCAAGAGGGTATCAACCCCTGCACATCTGACAGATGAATGTGTTATAGTTTAAGAAGTGCTGCCTATGATTGTCCGAATGTGCACAAAGTAATTTTCGTTTTTTTCGGAAATGGGAACTGCATGTGTCGTGAGGGTCATAGATAGTTAAGTGTCAGGAATGTTTGGATGTGGGGAATCAGGGAAAATTTGCTCACCAAGGATCATTGATACCTCTAGCAAGCTATCAGTATCACAGGGGGGCCGGTAAGATTCGAAATTTTCAGCAATAATCACGCAAGAAAACAGGATAAAATAAAACAGTTTATTGACCAAAGTAAGCTTGCACAGGAAAACCTTTGATAAAAGGGCATACAAAATGGCCGCCGGGCCTCGTGATCAGTTTTCTGGACCATTTGATTTCTGTTACTGCAAGCCAGACAGGCTTGTGGATTGAAGACAGTAAGCCCGCGAAAGCCAGTATCGGGGAACCGAAACTCAGGGAAACAGCATACATATTCAATGGATTCTAAGTATAGGATGGGGCCCATCAAGATATGGGCGGACAATGCATGAACACTTATACCCATTTAATGTACAAAGGAGAAACCGTTTAACAGCCATCAAGGGAAATCTCCAGACCGATCAATATGCGAACCGAGTCACGGTGACAACGTAAAAGACATTAAAAGACATTATCAGCCAGGAAGGCCAGTTAAGTTATCACCGGCTCCCGTTACAAGACAAAGCGCCCCTGCAGAGATTTCTGCCCGCCAAAATTAATACAAAGACAGGACTATGATTTGGCGGGAGATAAGACTGTCCCAAAAGGGTATAACTATGGATTGAAAGTCCATCAAAGTTACGGACAGTGACGGTTACACAGATCCAGGATCAAGCACGCCTCTTCTACCTCGGTAGCTTCGGAATCGATCAAGACGCTTCGGACGGACAATTTCGGTGAAAAGACAACGTGGTCGGTGTTCAGCCAGACAAGGCTCGGCCACGACGGGAAGACGACGAGGGTGGCCCGGGTGCTGTTGTCGGGAGATCATCGATGACCCAGGCCGAAGGAGAAGACACCCTCAGGAAAACCGATGATCCAGGCCGGAGAGAAAGGACATTCCGGGCCTGACACTTCCATGCCTCAACATCCCATCGGGTTGTTGTTCTGTTCCATGAACCCAAATCGACAACAGACCTAGTGGATCTCAACCTTGACGAGCGCTCATCGAGGCTGTGTCTACCCCGCCGCCTTGAGAGAGAGAGAGAGAATATCGACTGCGACAGAAGTTTCCAGATCCACGTGACGACGGAAAGCTGAGCCAAAAGGCTGCGAACCCCTTTTTCGCGATTTTGAGAGTGGTGAGCATGATCCCAAGTTCCTCAGGTCAAAACTTAGTTTAGGTATAGGGGAGGGAGTTAAGGGTAATCGTAATGTGTTTTCCCTTTTTCGATGTGCCGTGTGTTCCCCATTTCCATAGAGTCAAGTTCATAAATTTGTGCATGATTGTAGTTACTTTAATCTGTGCCTATGACATGTATTTTGTAATGCTTCCAACTGTTTAAAAATAAAAGCATCCATTTCGTGCTATTCAACCTGGTCTATTGAGTCCTTTCTCTGCACTACAGTTCTCTGCATCTAAGTCCAAGGTCTAGAACCGTAGGGGAAAGTGGGTCGAACCACTCAAGGGTAATTATTGCACAAAGCCTGGCAGGAGACCAGAACGAGCAAGAGAAACCCCCTACAAGATTCAAACATGAAGCGCTTTGTTGGAAGGAAAGGAAGTTCTGGCAAGTTCCGAACAAAGAGAGCTAAACTTAACCGAGAGAATACCCAACCATTTATCTCCTGTGACAGCGCCACCACAGGTGGGAGGAGAACACACAATACATAACATTTCCTCCCCTCTTAAATGGAAGGTCCACATTATTCCTCAATAGGTAAGTTACTTTCAATACACTCAACTAACCTAGGGTAGAGGTAGACTGCCTCAAACCCTGACTTTACCCTGGGGTTTATTCTGCCCCAGTCTTGTGGGTAAGTCACTAAGCCTAAGATCCAAGCGTCTTGGAGGCCGCCGCTCTCTGACAGGATACCGGCGGTCATCGCTGGCTTCCACAGCAGTAGGCATTGACACAGGCCTGGATGGAGAAGGTGCCTGTGTCAGTTGAAAGTCAGGAGTTTGCACAGGTGGAACAGTCTCTTTGACTTCCTGTGTTGGAGAAGAGCACTGTGGCAAAGGATGCTGGTTTGCGGTATCATTCGGAAACAGTTCAGGCCAACCAGCCGTTGGGGCCTCTGTGGCTGTCTCTGCTGCTAGCAACAGTTGATCTGTGTGTCTTCTCCAGATAACGTCCTCAGCAGACTCAACCGTGTAAGACACAGGGCCCGTCTGCGCGATCACCGTAGCAGGAACCCATTTCGGTCCAGTGTTGTAGTTTCGAGCTAGGACGTGCTCTCCCGGATGAAACCGTCTCTCCTTGGCTCTTTTCTCTCTCTTTTCAACTTGAGCTTGTTGTTGACGATGGACAACCTGCTCTGCCCTTGGAGGTTTGAGTAAGTCAAAACTTGTCCACAACTGCCTCTTCATCATGAGCGAAGCGGGGGAAGTTTTGGTTGTGGCATGCGGCTTGTTCCTGTAGGACAACAGGAAGCTGTTCAGACGTTGGTGGATTGAGCCCTGACCTTGCAATGCCTTCAAGGCGTGCTTCAAAGTTTGCACGAACCTTTCTGCCTGGCCGTTAGTAGAGGAATGATAGGGCGCAGACCTGATGTGTTGGACACCATTCACATGCAGGAAGGTTGCAAACTCCTGTGATACAAATTGTGGACCATTGTCACTTACGAGTTGTTCCGGTGAGCCATAACGGCTGAACATCTCACCAAGTTTCTCAATTGTTTTCTCTGCCGTGGTAGACCTCATCACAGCGACCTCTGGCCACTTGCTACGAGCGTCCACAACCACCATAAACATCTTCCCTTCGAAAGGACCGGCGAAGTCCACATGTACTCGCTGCCACACTTCTGCAGGCCAATCCCAGGGGTGTAGGGTTGCCAGCTGTGGAACTTTCCGGACCCTTTGACATGGGGAACATGTTTTGGCTTTCTCCTCAATATTCCCATCGAGACCTGGCCACCAGAAGTAGCTTCTTGCCATTTCCTTCATCCGAACCATCCCACTGTGGCCTGTATGAAGTTGTTGCAGTATGGGTTCCCTCAGAGGTGGCGGAATGATGACACAGCATCCCCAAAGAAGACGGAGAGCTCATTTCTTTTTGAAACGTAAGGTTTCAAACTAGGAGAATCTCCTATCACTCTCCCTCCAATGACATCGTCCATTACCTCAGACAGGACTGGATCGTTGCGGGTGTACCTTCGCACCTGAACTGCAGTGACAGGTGCTCCCTCCACTTGTCTAAAGTAGAAGATGTCTATCTGACGAGGCTCTGGGGGAGTAACAGGCAAGGGTAGCCTCGAGAGACCGTCTGCGTTGCCGTGCAAGTCTGATTTGTGATATTTGATGTCGTATGTGTGTCCTGACAACAGTAAAGCCCACCTTTGCATCCTGCTTGCAGCGAGAGATGGAATTCCGGTGTGGGGCCCGAAGATTGAAGTCAATGGACGGTGGTCTGTCAGGAGTGTGAACCTTCTCCCAAACAGGTACTGATGAAATTTTCGAATTCCAAAAACGATTCCCAAGGCCTCGCGCTCGATCTGCGCATAGTTACTCTCGGCCTTGTTCAAGGTGCGTGATGCGAAGGCGATAGGTTTCTCTTCACCCGAAGGCATGATGTGGGATATGACTGCTCCCACACCATATGGTGATGCATCACATGCTAGCTGCATGGGTAGCTTTGGGTCGAAGTGTGTCAGGACCTCCGAATTCAGCAATGCTTTCTTTGCTTGGGCGAAAGCTTCGTTGCACAGTTCAGTCCATTTCCATGTTTTGCCTTGACATAGCAACTGATGTAACGGCTTCAGCAATATTGCTAAGTCTGGAATAAACTTCCCATAGTAGTTAAGTAGCCCCAGAAATGAACGTAACTGGCTCACATTCTGGGGTGTTGGGGCCTCCACGATCGCCTTGACCTTTGGCGGCGCCTTATGCAGGCCAGTAGCGTCAATCACATGCCCCAGGTACTCAACTGAAGACTGAAAGAATTCACATTTGTCTTTACGAACTCTGAGTCTGTACTCTTTCAGTCGTTGTAGTGTCGCATCCAAGTTCAGAAGATGATCCTCCTCATTTGTCCCAGTGACAAGGATGTCATCCAGGTAGCACTGGACTCCTGGCAGTCCACTCAAAATCTGATCCTTTGCCCTTTGGAATAGAGCAGGGGCCGACGTAATTCCAAACGGAAGGCGGCAGTACCTGTATAGCCCCTTGTGTGTCACAATTGTCAGCAGCTCCTTTGATTTGTCATCGACATGCATTTGTAGATAAGCCTGGCATAAGTCTATTTTGCTGAACTTTTGCCCTCCGGCCAGGCCCGTAAAAAGATATCAATGAGGGGAAGCGGGCACTGTTCCACAGACAGCACCGGGTTAATAGTCACTTTAAAATCCCCGCAGATTCGAACAGATCCATCCTTTTTCAGGACAGGAACAATGGGTGTGGCCCATTTGCTCACGCTCACAGGCTCCAGGACTCCATTCTCGACTAAGGCCTCCAAGTTAGCCTCAACTTTTGGCCTAATTGCATAGGGTGCAGGTCGGGCTTTGTGAAACTTTGGCTTGCTGTCAGGTTTAATGTCCAGTCTCACGCTGATCTTTTTCATGCTCCCAAGTTCCCCATTGAAGAGTTCTGCATGTTTGTTTAACACTGCAGTCAGACCTGACTCCCCTTTTGACATCATGCGGACTGCAGGCCAGTCCAGCGTGATTTTCTCTAGCCACGCACGTCCCAGTAGCGATGGGTAATTTCCCTTTACCACATATAGTGGCAGTTTTGCAGTCTGTCCGTTCAATTTAACTGTCACCTAAATGACGCCTCTCATGACCACAGGTTCGCCGGTATACGTCTTTAGCACAATGTTTGTTGGCTGAAGGGTAAGATGCTTTAGCATTTTGTTGTAGACAGTGTCTGAAACAAGGGACACAGCCACGCCTGTGTCCACCTCCATCCGCACTGATTGTCCCTCCACCAGTGGTGACACCCAGTAGCCATTTGAACCACCTGCAACCGTCAGTATATGCACCTCTTCCTCCTCAGAGGTGTCGCTCCCCTCTGTTTTGCTTGTTCCATCATACTGCACTGAATGAACACTCTTTTTCCTCTCTTGTCCAAATACAGACATTTTGATTCCATGCTTCCCAGCTCTGTCTGTTCTTTTTTTACCTCTACAGGCGCGTTCAATGTGACCCTTTTTGCCACAATTTCGGCATTCCAGCTCCGTACACCAGCAGTCATTAGCGTGATGGCCCATTTTCCCACAACGGTAACATGTGCCGTTCCGCGCACCTTTAGGCTCAGACGACACCTTGTGAACTCTCCCTGTTGAACTCAACTGGTGAGCCTCCTTTTCCGCCATCTCCATGGAGACACTAACTTCAATGGCCTTTTCAAGAGTAAGGTTGTCCTCAGTAAGAAGGCGCTTCAGTGTGGCTGCATTTTGCAGACCACACACAAGTCTGTCTCTAATGGTGTCATTCAGCACCTCCTTGAACTGGCAGTGTTCTGACAACCTTTTTAAAGCAGCAATAAACATCGTCACTGATTCCCCCTCCTCTTGATTCCGTTTGTGAAATCTAAATCTCTCAGCAATAACCAGAGGTTTTGGTGAAAAATGTGCTCCAAGAATTTCCACTAGTTGCTTATATGTTTTAGTTCCTGGCTTATCTGGCTGCACGAGGCTGCAAAGTAAATTGAAAGCCTTCGGCCCGATTACACTCAAAAAGGTAGGCATGACCTTTTCATTTGCCACCGCATTCGCCAATACAAAATAGTCAAAACGTTCCATATATGCGCTCCATTGCTCCACATTTTCATCAAAATCACCGATGTTTCCTAATATAGTAGCCATCTCACATTTCAAATTAAATTTTCTGTTTACTCACTGCACCCGTAACGTACGCAGATTCATCCGCTCCTCGTTGCCACTTGTTGTGTCAGTACCTTTCTACCTAGACACAATTTAGGACTCAAAACTCAGAGATTCAAACAAGAAGTGCTTTATTGGAAGGAAAGGAAGTTCTGGCAAGTTCCGAACAAAGAGAGCTAAACTTAACCGAGAGAATACCCAACCATTTATCTCCTGTGACAGCGCCACCACAGGTGGGAGGAGAACACACAATACATAACAAGTGCCTTGCCCCAATCCCATGTGCTTCAACTTTACATGCTAATCTCTTATGCGGGACCATATTGAAAGCCTTTGGAAACTCCAAATACACCACACCCACTGGTTCTCCCTTATCTATTCTACCAGTTACATCCTCAAAAAATTCCAGTAGATTAGTCAAGCACGATTTACCTTTTTTAAATCCATGTTGACTTTGTCTGATCCTGTCCCTGTTTTCCAAGTGCTTTGCTATTACATCTTTTATAATGGACTCTAGCATTTTCCCTAGTACCGATGTCAGGCTTACCGGTCTATAATTCCCCGTTTTCTCTCTACCATCTTTTTTGAATAGTGGGGTAACTTTAGCTATCCTCCAATCCATGGGAACTGTTCCAGAATCTATAGAATTTTGGAAGATGACCAGCAATGCATCTACTATTTCTAGGGCCACTTCTTTAAGTACCCTAGGATGTAGATTATCAGGCCCTGGGGATTTATCGGCCTTCAATCCCGTCAATTTCCTTAACACCATTTCCCTACAAATATTGATTTCATTCAGTTCTTCCCTCTCATTAGATCGTATGTTCCCCGATATCTCTGGGAGGTTATTTGTGTCCTCCTTTGTGAAGACAGAACCAAAGTATGTATTTAATTGGTCCGCCATTTCTTTGCTCCCCATTATAAATTCCCCTGATTCTGACTGCAAGGGATCTACGCTTGACTTCACCAATCTTTTTCTCTTCACATATCTATAGAAGCTTTTACAGTCAGTTTTTATGTTCCCTGCAAGCTTACTCACATACTCTATTTTCCCCCTCTTAATTAATCCCTTTGTCCTCCTTTGCTGAATCCAAAACTGCTCCCAATCCTCAGGTTTGCTGCTTTTTCTGGCCAATTTATATGTCTTCTCCTTGGATCTTATGCTAGCCCTAATTTTCCTTGTTAGCCATGGTTGAGTTGCCTTTTTTGTTTTATTTTTATGCCAAACAGGGAGGAACAAATTCTGTAGTTCATCCATGCGATCTTTAAATGTTTGCCATTGCCTATCCACCATCAACCCTTTAAGTAACATTCCCCAATCCATCCTACCCAACTTGCGCCTCATACCATCGTAGTTTCCTTTATTTAAATTCAGGACCCTAATCTCTGAGTCAAATACTTCACTCTCGATTTAATGAAGAATTCTATCATATTATGATCGCTCCTCCCCAAGGGGCCTCGCACAACAAGATTGCTAATTAATCCTTTCTCATTACATAATACCGAGTCTAAGATGACCTGATCTCTAGTTGGTTCCTCGACATATTGGTGCAGGAAACCATCCCGTATACACTCCAGGAATTCCTCCTCCACAGTATTGTTACTAATTTGGTTAGCCCAATCTATATGTAGATTAAAGTCACCCATGATAACTGCTGTGCCCTTATTGCACGCGTCTCTAATTTCCCATTTAATGCCATCCCCAACCTCGGCATTACTGTTTGGGGGTCTGTATACAATTCCCACTAACGTTTTCTGCCGTTTGGTATTTCTCAGCTCTACCCATACAGATTCCACATCATCAGAGCTAATATCCTTCCTTACTATTGTGTTAATCTCCTTTTTAACCAGCAATGCTACCCCACCTCCTTTTCCTTTTTGCCTGTCTTTCCTGAATATTGAATACCTCTGGATGTTGAGTTCCCAGCCTTGGTCACCCTGGAGCCATGTTTCTGTAATCCCAATCATATCATATCCATTTACATCTATGTACCTTTGCACCGCCTCTAAGGCAAGTATGTCCTTTCTCTGATAAGGAGACCAAAACTGTGCACAGTACTCCAGGTGTGGTCTCACCAAAGCGCTGTACAATTGTAATAAGACTTCCTTAGTCTTGTACTCCAACCCCCTTGCAATAAAGGCCAACTTGCCATTTGTCTTCCGAATTGCTTGCTGCACCTGTATGCTAACTTGCTGTGTTTCCTGTACAAAGACACCCAAATCTCTCTGAACACCAACATTTAATAGTTTCTCACCATTTAAAAAATATTCTGTTTTTCTATTCTTCCTACTAAAGTGAATAACCTCATATTTCCTCATATTATACTTCATCTGTCACCTTATTGCCCACTCACTTAACCTGTCTATATCCCTTTGCAGGTTCATTGGCCGCGATTTCCCGTACCTGAGTGGGGTGAAGGCAGGAGATGGTGGCGGCGGGTGATGAACCCGCTCCTACAGTGATCCTGGACAAAAATAAGATCTTACCTTTAAGGGCCTTGTTCGGCTTGCCCTGTACGTTTCCCATTCCAATTAATGGGAGCGGGTCCGGTGACGTCACCGGATGACACACATCTTGCCGGTATATTAAAAGGGGCCATGGCCCCGTTTGCTGACAGTTGGATTTTCTCTGGTGAAGCCTGTGTTAGTGGGTGAAGGTCTGTACCATGACGTCTGAAAGGCAGAGATCTGTGCCTCATTTCAATGATGAGACCCTCCAGCATCTTGCTGAGGGAGTGAGGGCACGTAGGGAGGTCCTCTTCCCTGCAGATGGTAGGAAGAGGCCTGCCCAACAGAATAAATCAGCGTGACTTAATATATCCAAAGAGATAATGGCGAATTCAATGGTGCATCGCACTTGGGTACAGTGCAGAAAAGAATTTAATGATCTTCTAAGATCAGGAAACGTAGGTATAAACCTATGCTTACCTTAATGATGCTGTGCCTGTCATCACATCCCCACCACTGTGCATTGCCAACCATACTCCTGCACAAAGTGACTCAGCCCAAGATCCCTTAGACCTTCATCCATCCGTCTCTCTCTAGTTACATTATAAGGTTCCCATCTTAATTTCCACCCCTCACACTCGGCATCATCATTATGCAATGAAAGCAAGTAACAGCATAAAAGGAGGTGTAGGGGGTGGTGTGGGGTGTTTGGTGCATACGCCCAGTCAGTTATGCCTCTGACTGTTGGTGAGCGGTTCGAATCGCCCCCACGCCCCTGGGTTCTAGACACCAGACTTAGGTACAGGCAGCGATACAGAAAAGACTCGAGTAGACAGGTGGTTGGATGTAAGCAAAACCAAGATTTTATTAGACAGAAGAATAACACAGTCTTACGAGAAGTTACTAGTATAAAATTACAGGCAAATACAAAATACTTATATACTTATACAGGGAATGGGGAACACACGGCACATCGAGGGAAAACAACTATCTTAACAATCCCCTTATCCTTATCCCACCCCCTATACCTAACTAGATTGAGCTATGAGAGGCCAGAATTTATGCTCATCAATCAAAGATCTGCTGAATTCAAAACAGCGGTGGGGCTTGGGGCTCGCTCTTTCTGCTCTCTGGAGCCTGCCGTCGTCACATGGTCTCTGGGTGCTGCAAGGGCGTTGTCCAGGTATGAGTACCCCAAAGTTAAAGTCTCTGCTTGGTTATTTTACCTCGCAGGGATGTTGGTTCCTCTTCCTCGGCCGACAGTTTGAGTTTGCATGAAGATAGTCGCAGGTCAGCTGGACTGAAGGCCCGATTATTCGAAGCTTTTCTTCAATCGTCTTTCCATTCGTCTTCTTCACCACCTCGCCTCGTTGTGTCCCGCCTCGCCTGGCCTGGTTTGTCCGTGTCCGCCTGGCGCAATGCCGGGCGTCCCTGATGGAATGGGGAAGGCACGGGCAGTGGCCGGGCGGTAAGCGCAGGACAGGGGAAGAGCAGTAGCCACGAGGGCGAGGGGCCGGAGCAGGAGCCGGGAGCAAGGGCAGAGAGCAGAGAGAGAAGGTTGCCAGTGGGCCTATAATTATACACCTTCGGACGGCCCTTATCTGCGCGCCAAATCAGGTTAGTTCTTTGTCCCAATCTTGGCGGGCTAGTTTAAATAATGGTAGCAATCTACACTAACTGTTTTTAGATGGCCGGTAATCGCATCTACTGGCCTGATAATTGACTTGTTTTGTTATTAATACATCTTAATGGACCTGTCCAGCCTCGATGGCTTCCTTAAGCTGTTCCCGATTATTTATGCAAACTGCTTGATGGTCCTAAGTATAGGCCAAGCTGGTTTTGATCTGTCTCCGATTTGGCTTAATACATAATTCAAAGTTCTGCCTAGTTTTCAAAATGCAAAGTCTCTCTTTACAGAAACTGCAGCTTTGGTTTCGATTTCTCCACAAGCTGCCTGTGCCGCAGAGTCCAAGTTTGTAAAATCTCACAGGCTTTCTGCCACGAGGCACGGATGCCATCTTGGGTACCTTGTTTTTAAAATGTCCACGCATTGTCCCTTTTGTTAATAATAATCTTTGGGGAAATGTAGAAATTTTGCAAATCTTACAGAGGCAACTTGGTATCACCAAGCCACTCCATCAAAGCTTCCCTGTGAAGCTGTATGCCATTCCATTAATGATGGTCATTCCATCAGTCTCTTTAAACCTTCTCTTGTTTTCCTCCTTGTAGGAAAAGATTGCCCACAATGAGAGGGAGAGGGAGAGAACGGGAAGAAGCCTCAGTCCATCTTTCATTTGTCAAGCATGGAGGAGGCACCATTTGATATTGCTGGTGTGGTGGAGGTTCCAGAAGTGGGGGACAGAGAGAGGGGCTCAATAGAAGAAGCTGGTAACAGAATTATTATCCATACAGTTGCATGCCTTTCATCAGTCACTCTTATGGGTTGTTATGTGATCAGAAAATTAATGGTGATGATGTGTATAATGGTATGTGTCTTTAAATCATGCCTTTGCTCTCCGTAAGGTCCATCAGGAGCAGCTACCGCCCCCCCCTCCACCTCCCACTGTCCAAGAGCAAGAGGAACAAGACTCCTCGGAGGAGCCTTCTGCCTCTGAGGGCACAGCGTCACCTCACAGAATGCAAACCAGCACCAGCGCAAAGACGCACACCTTGGTGGGGCCGTCACGAGATAGAGTAGTGTTGTCATCTGGTGTCTCACAGATCACAAGTGAGCAAGAGCAGGTGGTGGAGACAGTGACAGCAATGAAAACGCCTCGCCGGATGGTGCAGGAGTCTCCTCGCTCTGCTCGGCTTCATGCAGGCGCTGAGCCTCGGGGGCCATCCAAGAAGAGGGTGATGCTGGAGCTGCAGGAACAAGTGCAGGAGGCTCTGACTGGTTTTGCGACTGCACCGACTACGAGTGTGCAAAGAATGGAGGAGTCCATCTCCAACATGAGCAGCACCATGGCACAGTCACTGGCATCTATAGCTTCCTCGATGGATAGGATGGCCACCTGCACGGAGGAATCACAGCGCCAGTGTAATGACAACATGGTTTTTCTTCTAAATACAGGAAACTCTTTTTTATCTGGCACCGACGGGACTGGCGTGGTGCCGGTTTATCAAAAAGTCCGGATTACAGAGAGGTATAGTAAAAGGTACGAGAGCCCCGTACACGGCCACAGATCCAGGCAACAGGTGCAGGAACCCCGGCCACAGATCTAGGCATCCCTGTTGCATAGCAACAGGTGCAGGAACTCCGGTTATACGGCCACAGATCCAGGAATGGCCACTAATATGAAGTAAAACTTACCTGAACCTACTCCTGAATTTTGCCGGTTAACAGAGATGCCGGTAAATCGAGAGTTTCCTGTAGATGGTCATCTATGGAAGATAGATGGTTGTCTATGGAGGATAGATGGGCATCTATGGAGGATAGATGGGCATCTATGGAGGAGGGAAAACAGAGGCTTATAGATGTCCTTTCTAGGAGGGATTTCAGTATAGACGTGGGCCTTAATGTCCGCACTGAAGTGCAGCAAGGTGCTCTCCAGCTTCTTGCTAGCAGGGAAGTGCAGGTGTCCCATGAGAGGGACGACGGTGGGAGGGGGCTACACTCCAAGCGCTCCAACTTCCACCCACTTGCCAGCCCCTTGGTCAGAGCTGCAGATGCCTCCCCAGAGAGTGATGGCCGAGTCTACCCCTGCACAGTCACAGGAGAAGCAGACTTTGGCAGGGCCCTCACAGGCCCCAAAGCCCAGAAGACAACCAAAGGCGTCTAAGCAGTTGCACTAGGGAGGTGAGGAGGCTGCATCTACCTCTGCTGAAGCCACAGGGGTAGCACCACGTAGAAACACCCGGAAAAGAAAGATCCCACACAAATAGTCACAAAGGTTTTCACTCGGGTGTGTTTATCAGTATCATTATGATGGTTGTAAAAATATGAAGCTATGTAATTAAGTCATTTATTTCTCTCACTTTGCAGTCGCAGCCAGATGTGTGGGATAGAATGGAGGTGGCAGAGTGCATGGTCAGGGCTGATTGGACATACAGCAATGGTACTGATGATGAAAAGAAGGAAGTAGTCATTGATTGAATGGTTTATGTTGCTGGTGTGGGATGATGCCAACATGTGGATGCCTGTGCCGGGCAAATGTGTGACATCCACAAAGTTACTGGAACCTGGCATTTATGAGGGCGTCCCTGGCGTTACAACCAGCAATATTCTCATACACTGGTCTTAATGGCTGTGCCGGCTCCTCCAGGTCTTCCTCATCGGTGTTGCCAACCTCATGTTGCTCCTCCTCCTCTTCCTGATCTTCCTCCTCCCCCTCCTCCTCCTCCTCCTCTGATGAGGCTCTTTGCTCTGTGCCGTCTTCATCATCTAGCGCCAGTCCTCGCTGCTAAGCGATGTTGTGAAGGGCGCAGCAGACCACAACTATTCTGGATACCCTTGCTGTGGCATACTGAAAGGCCCCTCCAGATTTGTCCAGGCATCTGAGTATGTTCAATGATAGTTCTCGTGGAGATGAGGCTCTGATTGTACCTTCCATCAGCCTCATTCGTTAGCCTCCTCAAAGGTGTCATCAGCCATGTTTTGAGGGGATAGCCCTTGTCCCCAAGTAGCCAACCTGAAAGACTGGTTGGTGTTCAAACAGCTGAGGGACGGTGGAGTGGCACAGGATGTACGAATCATGGCAGCTGCCAGGGAACTTGGCGCACACATGTATGATGATTTTATTGTGTTTGCACACCAGCTGAATGTTTAGGGAGTGAAAACCCTTGCAGTTCACAAAAGCTCTCAGATTGTGATGGGATGCCCTGATCGCCACATGTGTGCAGTCAATCACTCCCTGCACCCGTGGGAAGCCAGCCAGAGTGGCGAAGCCGATCGCTCGTGTTGCGTTTGCAAAGATAATCCAGAGACCGTAAGCAGAGTTCAGTTCATGTTGCTTTTTTAATGGCTGCTCCACACACACACACTCAGGCAAAAGCAATCGAATACCTATACACAATACAATGATAACAGCACTATCAAACTCCATGTGCTCAGGCCAAGGCAATCGAGTACCTATCACCAATGTCAGACATAACATTTCCTCCCCCCTCGCAGAATTTCAAACATGAAATGTCGTGACAAAGTCCTGTAGGTGGCCAGGGCAAGAACGTGTACGAACAGGCCGAGGTGCGGACTGGTGAAGAGCAGGCCGAAGTGGGGACTGGTGGGGAGCAGGCTGAGGCACAATATCTGCTTGAGGGTTGGCTGGCTGAGCCACATGTGCATCCCGCCACTCTGGGGGTAGGGCTTGGGGATTAGGTCCATATAATCCCACATCAGGGGGTGCTGGCACCTTCCAAAGGCGGCTGGCATGCCACCGAGAGCCCTCAGTGAGGCAGAAAGTGGCTGGTCCAAGTTGGCGGCTGATTTGGAGAGGGGAGGACCAGAATGACGCCATCTTATTGTTACGGTGAGGCCTGCGGACTCTGACCCAATCGGAGACTGAGATGTTGGGCGCCTTGGCCCTCTTCGACTGGTCGAAGCGGAGTTTCATCTTCTCCTGCTGTCTAGCGACTGTGGCTTGAGCCGGTGGAGCAGGGCTCTGAGCTAGCGAGGGGCGGAGCCTGCCAAGGGGCAGCATGAGCTCACAGCCTAGCATGAGGGATGCGGGTGAGACCCCTGTAGTGGAATGCTGGGAGGCTCTGTAGTGCAGCAGTGTGTGGAGGAGGGCCTTGTCAAGCACACACCCCTGGGATAGGTGTGCTCTGAGGCCATTTTTCAGTGTCTGGTTAAAATGCTCCACCCCCTCATTTGACTCGGGGTGTGCGTAGGTAACGGATGCCCTTGCTCTCAAGGTAAGAGGAGAGTTCCGAAGAGACCATTTGGGGGCCATTGTCTGTGGTGATGGCCTTTGGATGCCCCCAGCGGGAGAAGAGGGACTCAAGGATATCAATGATGACCCGAGAGGTGACGGAGCCCATGGCAGTGACCTCTGGCCATTTTGAGTGCAGGTCATAGGTCACCACTAGGAACCGTTGATGGTGGGGGACACCATGGATCTCCCCGCAGACGTCCAGCTGCAGGTGCTCCCAGGGCTGAGAGGGCCAGGCAAGGGGTTGCAGGGGTGGAGGAGCTTGGTGGCCAGTCTTGCCACTTACAAGGCAGGCTGCACAGTCCTTGACCAGGGCCTCGATTTCCCTGTCGATACCCGGCCACCACACTAGGTCTCGGCATTGTTGTTTGAGCTTCACTATGCCCAAGTGGCCCTCATGCGCCATGGATAATGTTAAGTCTGTGTGTTCCAGTTGTATTAAGATTAATTACTGACAGACTACAAGAATAAAGTTCAACAGGTCTTTACTAGTTGGAGGTCAGGACTATACTAAATACAATATCACTACACAGTACTTATATACCGGTGGTCACCACCGGTATTACGTATACAGCAGCCAGAGAAAGTAGTACATCTCTTAAGGTGGAACAGGCTTAAGTTCTCTTAAGGTGGAACAGGTTACATACACCACAATCCCCCCTTTTTAGCTTAACAGTCATATCCCCATTTAACATAACATAATAACATATATACATATATAACTTCAGGTATAAACAGTTCAAAGGTTCAGTCTCTCAGGAGGCCTTCTGATTCGGTTTGGATAACGCCTTTCAGTGGTCTCTGATTCTTGTTGCTGAGGTGACTCTTCTTGTTGGTTTCCTATGCATTGGACATCATCATCAGGTACAGTCCCTGCCGAGGTAGATGCTTCAGGTTCATTAACGTCTTCCACAGTTGTCTCTGTCGCAACCATGGGTTCGAGCCTTGCTCTTGATTCTACCAGTTGATCCGCATGACGCCTTATCACATTGTTACCAATATCTACTGTGTACATCAGAGGTCCTTGTCTGGCCCGAATTGTTCCGGACTGCCATTTTTCGTTTCCATAGCCCCTTGCCAACACTGGTTGTCCTACGTCGAAACTTCGAGTGGATTTGTTATTAATATGCCGGAACTGTTTGTTTTCCACTTCCCTCCGCACATTTGGTTTTAACAAGTCCAACCTGGACCGCAACTCCCTGTTATAAAACATCATGGCAGGACTTTGGTTAGTCACTGCATGAGCGGCGTTTCGATATGCCATTAGGAAATTGTCCACCTTGTGTTGTAATGGAATCTGATCATCGTTCATGGCCTTTATTGCCTTTTTGAATGTTTGGACAAATCTCTCGGCCAACCCGTTTGTCGCCGGATGATATGGGGCAGAGGTATAATGTTTCACCCCATTCTTCTTTAAGAATTTTTGGAATTCTTCCGACATGAACTGTGGTCCGTTGTCCGAACATATCTGTTCTGGCAATCCGTTCCTTGCGAATATTGTTCTTAACACCGCAATTGTCTTTTCTGAAGTAGTGGTATTCATCTTGATCACTTCTGGCCATTTGGAATGTGTGTCCACCACAATTAGGAACATGGAGTCCATGAATGGACCAGCAAAGTCAATATGTACGCGTTGCCATGGGGCTGAAGGCCATTCCCATGGGTGTAGCGGTGTGATCGGAGGTGCATTTTGCACTTTTTGGCACCCAGCGCAGCTTTTTGTCAACTCCTCTATCTGTTGGTCAATGCCCGGCCACCATACATAAGCCCTAGCAAGACTTTTCATCTTAACTCCCCCCAGATGACCTTCATGCAGTTCCTTTAGAACCCTTTCCCGTAACTTGGGAGGAATAATCACTCTTGTCCCATACATCAAAGTACCATGGCAGACGGACAGCTGGTCTCGCCTTGCTGAGAATGCCGGTAAAAGAGGATCACCATGTGTTGGCCATCCCTTCACTGTCACCTCGTAAACTCGGGACAGTGTCGGGTCGTTCCTGGTTTCTCTTTCAATACTTGCATTGGTGACTGGTAAACACTCGATGATGGTCGAATGAAATAACTCAACAGGGTCAACTTTCGTCGTCTCTTCTGCTTCAGGTAGTGGCAGGCGCGACAGCCCATCAGCATTGCCATGTTGCTTTGTACCTTTGAATTCTATTTGATATTGATGTGCCCCTAGGAAAAGGGACCATCTCTGGAGTCGCTGTGCTGTCATCACCGAAACACCCTTCTTAGGGTTAAAAATGGATACCAACGGCTGATGGTCTGTCAGAAGTGTGAATTTTTGGCCCTGCAGGTAATGATTAAACTTCTTCACTCCCCATACAAGGCTGAGAGCCTCCCTATCGATCTGCGCATAGTTGCGCTCAGCGGAGGTCAATGATCTGGATGCAAACGCGACTGGCCTTTCCGTGCCATTTGGCAACTTGTGTGAGAGTACTGCCCCAATACCATATGGAGAAGCATCACAAGCTAACCGAATAGGCAGTGTCGGGTTGAAGTGAGCCAACACTTCCTCTGAGGTGATCAATTCTTTGCTTTTGCGAAATGCCTTCTTACAGTTTTCGCTCCATTCCCATGGTACCCCTTTCTGTAAAAGAGCATTCAGCGGGTGCAGTACCATGGATAGATTCGGTAGAAACTTATGGTAATAGTTAATGAATCCCAGAAACGACCTCAACTGAGAGACATTATCCGGAGCAGGAGCCTTTACAACTGCCTCTATCTTGTCAGGAGACTTATGAAGCCCCTCCCGGTCAATGACATGACCACAGTACGAGATCCGCTTCTGAAAGAACTCACATTTCTGCCGATTAACTCTAAGTCCATACTCTTTCAGTCTGTTGAGCACCAGTTCCAAGTTTGCGAGGTGTTCTTCATCACCATCACCTGTAATCAGAATATCGTCCAGGTAACATTGTGTGCCTGGAATTCCCTGTAATACCTGCTCCATGGCCCTCTGCCAAATTGCCGGAGCCGATGCCACTCCAAAAACCAGCCTATTATACCGGTACAAACCTCTATGCGTGTTGATCGTGAGGTACTGGCGTGACTCTTCTTCAACCTCCATCTGCAAGTACGCCTGCGCCAGGTCTATCTTGGTGAAGTGTTTCCCGCCAGACAATGAAGCAAAAATATCCTCAATCCGCGGAAGCGGATACTGCACCGTGTGAAGCACCGGATTAACGGTGATCTTGAAATCTCCACAGATGCGAACCTTCCCTGGTTCTCCTGGCTTGTTGCTCGAAGGACGTTTCATAACGGGAACAATGGGCGTAGCCCACTCACTCCAATCTACCTTAGACAGTACACCTGAACGTTCTAGCGCTTCCAGTTCCGCTTCTACAGTAGGTCGTATTGCATAGGGTACTGGTCTGGCTTTGAAAAATTTTGGTTGTGCATGTTCATCAATCTTGATGTTTGCCGTAATTCCGCTCAGTGTTCCCAGTCCTTGCTGGAACACCTCTTTAGCATCATCCAATATTTTGGACAATCGTTTAGGTTTGACATCTGTTTCCCCGGAATCTACCGTTAGTGCTTTTAAGGAGTGCCAGTCCATATTCATTTTCCTAATCCACTCCCGTCCCAGTAGTGGTGGACCTCCTTGAGGTAGCACATATAAGTGCATTACTTGGCTTTCTTCGCCCTTGTGGACCACTTTTACCTCTATCTTTCCGATGGGGTACACTCTTTGCCCCGTGTATGTTTTCAATATAATCTCCGTATCCCGTAGGGGAATATGTTGGAATAACCTTTTGTAATCTTTCTTATTCATGACCGTCAATGCCGATCCAGTGTCCAATTCCATCTTTACTTGGACTCCTGCTATCTGAAGAGTGACCCAAATTGTCTGGAGATTTGCATCCTCACCAACGTTGTGTACTCTTAAGCTACCCAGTTCATTACTGCTAGCGTCTGAATCTGACTTCTGTTCGTTCGAACTGGTCTTTGTCACCTTGTGCACCTTTATGTATTTTCCTTGCGGTGACTTTTTGTTGCTGGTCTTCTTTCCTGACCAGCATACTTTAGCTATGTGAAGCCTGCCACACGTTCTGCATTCTTGGTTTTTAAACCAACACTTGTTCTGATCGTGTGCTGTCTTTCCACAACGATAACATTTTACAGTACTCAAACCCAATTTATTTGTACTGAGTTCCGGTGACCGTAGCTGCATTACTGCCGTGCCTCTCGCTGCGGCTTCGTGTGCTGCTGCCATAGTGGCCGCTTTCTCAAGCATCAGCTCATTCTCCTCGAGCAGTCGCTTTTGTGTATCTTCTTTTAATAATCCACACACAAATTTATCTCTTAGCGCGTCTGTTAGTCCCGTTCCAAACTGACAGTACTTTGCTAGCTTACGCAATTCCATTAAATATTCAGCATTGCTTTCATCCTTCAGCTGCCTTCTGCTGTAAAATTTAAATCGTTCCGCTAGCATCAGCGGCGTGGGGTTTAGATGATTTATCAGGACAGTAACAATCTCCTCGAACGTCTTATCCGTCGGTTCATCTGGTGATAAAAGGTGTTTCAATTGCCCGTATGTCTTCGCACCCATTAAGTTTAATAAAGTTAGTGCTTTCTCTGCATCTGGGATTTTATTTGCTTTACAATAATTTTGTATGCGTTCTACATACATGGCCCAATCTTCGATGTCGCTATCAAAGGTATTAATGTTCCCATGTTTAGGCATCGTTGCAATTTATTTTATCCCAAGATGGCAGCTTCCCGCTCTTGTCTTTGTCCTCCGCCTACAAAATGGCGGTTTTCCCGCGCTTGGCGGTCTTCACCCACTGGCTGCAATGGCGTTTGGCGTGCCGCTGCTGCTCCCCTTTCCCAGCGGTTAGTAACTCCCCCGACGCTGTCTCCACTTCACCGCGGCTCCCTCGGGCATTCGCGCTTCCCCGATGTCGCGCCTCGCAGCCCTTCTTGCAGCCCGGTTATTAGCACCGGCTGCGTTCACCTTCACCGCGGCTCTCGCGCCTTCAGTCGCCTCAGACGCTGCGCCTTTTTGGCCTGAAAGCGGCCCGGCCCTTATCACCAGCCGCGATCGATGTCCCCGTGCTGCGCCTTTCAGCCCAAATGCGGCCCGGCCCTTATCTCCGGTCGCGATCGATCTCACCGCCCTTATTCCTCCGTCTTCCTCCCCCCGTCTGTACAGCCAACGCGGCCGACTTTCTGCTCGCGTCGCTGACCGGCTTACCCACCACCGAGGTAGAAAGAAGATAGCTGACTGCCGCTGATGGAGGCTTCGAGTTCAGGATGTCTTCTGCACTCCGGGTTCTCGATGCCTGCCGTGCGACGTGTCTTCCAGCAGGGTGATGAGGGTGGATGCCTCTCTTCGACGCCCGTTCTGTGGACGAAGCCGCCGTGGATATAAACTGCTGCAGGGTAAGAACCGGACTCGTCGCCACTGTTAAGTCTGTGTGTTCCAGTTGTATTAAGATTAATTACTGACACAGACTACAAGAATAAAGTTCAACAGGTCTTTACTAGTTGGAGGTCAGGACTATACTAAATACAATATCACTACACAGTACTTATATACCGGTGGTCACCACCGGTATTACGTATACAGCAGCCAGAGAAAGTAGTACATCTCTTAAGGTGGAACAAGCTTAAGTTCTCTTAAGGTGGAACAGGTTACATACACCACAGATAAAACATGCGCACGAAGGGCACTTGGGACCACAGTGCAGAGCCCATGTGCAACACAGGAGTCATTCCAGCAGGAGAGCTCCTCTTTAACTCTGGAGTAGGCAGACAGTTCCTCAGGCACCTTGCAAGGCCAGCCATCTCTGATGAAGGTGCACAGCTGGGAGAGGGCCGGATCCTGTTCAGAGGCCTCTTTGAGCTCCTGGAGAAAGACTGTGGTTTGGAGAGGCATGTGCAGCATCTGGACGATATCCTGTTCCACATGGTCAGACCCGACGAGTGGGGCTGGGGCAGAGACAGTGCGGGAGGGCAGATCTGCAACAACATTGTCACGTCCTGGTGTGAACTGGAGACTGAAATTGTATTGGCAGAGGCGGTCAGACCAGCGGTGTAGATGCAGTGGTCTGTGGCCTGTGCCGGATGTCGACAGCAGGGCAGTGAGAGCCTGGTGATCAGTTCGCAGGGTGAAGGCACGGCCATACGTGTACAGGTGCCACCGCTCACATGCCCAGACGCACACCAGTGCCTCACGCTCGCCTACTGAGTACTTCTGTTCGGTGGGGCTAAGGGCTCGGGAGGCAAAGGTGATTGGTTTCTCCACTCCATTCTGTATCTGCGATAACACTGCCCCCACAGCTGCAGCGGACGCATCGCAGGTGACGAGGGTGGGGCTGGCGACGTCAAAGTGAGCCAACACTGGAGGCAACGTGAGCTGCGATTTGAGGAGGCGAACAGCTTCCGTACAGGCTTGTGACCACACCCAGGTTGGAAACCCATGGGGAGGCATCAACTGGTTCGATGATGCCAGCTTCCAGTAGCTGCTTTAGTTCAGCTGTGACCCCGTCACGGAGAGCAAGCGGGATGCGGTGCAGTGGCTGAATGACGGGGGTAACGGTGGAGTCAACCATGGGCTGGTGGGTGAAGGCAGTCAGGCAGCCCAGACCCTCGAAGAGTGCTGGCCATGTTTGGCGCCACGGTGAGGCGACGTGCAGAATCGCAGACCCGCCGGTGTCCAAGAGAGAAAAACCCAGGTCAGTGAAAAGATCCAGTCCCATCAGGTTAGCTCCTTGGCGTGCCACATGAAAACAAAAATCTGGCAAAACTTTTGTTCCATAGCGTAGTGAGGTTGACTGAGCCCACTAGTCCAATTTTTGAATTACCATACCCGCAAAGGGCAGTGGAGGGCGCAGAGAGTGGCAGGGAGCTGAAAAAGCATTTGAACGTGTCCACATTCAGCAGTGAGATGCTGGCACCGGTGTCCAACAACAGCGGAATGCACACATCATTCAGGTTAATTGTGCATGACTTGAAAGCCACTACTGGCCCAGAGCTCACGTTGTGAACTATAGTGCTTGAGGACTGAGAGTGTTCATTTGTAGCAACCAGGGCAGAGCGGCAGACATTGGCAAAGTGATTTTGTTTTCCACAATTGCGACAGTCTTGGCCGCGCGCGGGGCAATTCTGCGCTCTGGTAGCATGTGAACGAGATCCGCAGTTTCCACACTGTTGCCGCGGTAGCGCGCATTGCTGCCGTCGCGCGAGCATTACCGTGTCAGAGCTGTCGGGGCCGAGGGCACTGTCATTGGGTGCGTGTGCTAGTTTCGCTGCACATTCGGCTGCAGACTCCACTTGAAAGGCAATGTTGACTGCCTGTGACAACGACAGATCGTCGGACTCGAGTAACAGTCTTTCACGCACTCTCACGTTGCTTGTGTGCTCTATTAGTTGATCACGCACCATCTCATCTTGTTGTGCACCGAACTTGCACGAGCTAGCTAACCCCCTCAAATTAGCCACATATTGATGCACCAACTCGCCGAGGAGTTGGTGACGCTGTCTAAAAATGAATCGCCGCAGGAGGGCACTTTGTGGGGCAGAGAAGTGTGTGCTTAACAGAGCCACAGCCTCATCATATGTTTGAATTGAGTCTGCTGTGCATAATGTCCCAAGAGCACGCTGGCCCTCCGCTCCCAAGCAATGAGGTAACAGTGCCTTTTTCCGAGCCGTACTCACAGTTTCTAGTCCAAGAGTAATAAGGTAGGTTTCAAAGGACTGTAACCAGCGAACCCATCGGATCAGGGGCTCACCTGGTAGTGCAAGGAAGGGAGGAGGTGGTGGAAGAGATTTCAGCCATCCTTGTCGCCAAATGTTGCGTTTGCAAAGATAATCCAGAGACCGTAAGCAGAGTTCAGTTCATGTTGCTTTTTTAATGGCTGCTCCACACACACACACTCAGGCAAAAGCAATCGAATACCTATACACAATACAATGATAACAGCACTATCAAACTCCATGTGCTCAGGCCAAGGCAATCGAGTACCTATCACCAATGTCAGACATAACAGCCCACTCAGTCACACTGGCTTGATGAGTGGTAAACTTTATATAATTGCCTGACTTGTTAAACAAGGCTTTGGTGACCTGTGTGATACATCTGTGTGCGGCAGACTGGGAAATGCCGCTAATGTCTGCGGCAGATGTCTGGAAGGAGCCTGAGGCTAAGAAGTTGAGGGCAATGGTGACTTTGACAGCCACTGGCAATGGCTGTTCACCCCTTCCTCTGGGCTGCAGGTCTTCCTCCAGCAATCCGCAAAGACCAGTGACCACCTGGCGCGATAGCCTGAGTCTCCTTCGGCACTGCTGCTCCGTCATGTTTAGGTAGTTCATCCTCTGCCTATAGACCCTGTGCTACAGACCCATTGGTAATGCCTCTGGCGCGGTGCATTCCTGCGCTGATGTCCTCCACCCTGTGCAGCATGAGGTGGTTGAGGGGAAGGTTGGCGCTCTTGTTGTTGCTGCTGGTGTGCCTGGTTCTGCTGCTCCTGCGGCTGTTCCTCATCAGACTCGGAGGACCAAGGTGAGAGAGCATAAATCGTGCCCATTTTGATTGTTGATATGCCAGATCCAGTTGAGTTGACAGAAGCAATCTGTCACTGGTCAGAAATTTTCTTCAAAGAAGGTTACAGTGAATATAGAGTTCACTACAAACAATTCCAAAATGTATGAGGCGGAAAAGATTCTTCCTAACACTGAAGGCTAGAGCTTCTGACATTGGAAAGTGAACAGCTGTGAAACGGTAGCTTTTATACCACTTTTGCAACTGTCACCTATTGAAAGCAATGGAGAGTCATTGAGAACCCACCTCCACTTACCTGGCATGTTCCTGGAGGGACAGCAAACTCATCAAAAAGTTGGTAAAATTTTAAGTGCCTGCTTTTAATCCTCTTAAATAGCTTTAAACTACCTGTTAAGTACCTTAATTAACAGGCCCGCCGCTTGGTGTCGGGTCTGCAATACACAGGCAGATCCAACAGTTGAGAAACGTACACGGAGGCGGGTTCAGAGTGGACTTCCGCCCCGCTGTCAATCAGGGCCATTTTGACAGCGGGCCCACCTCCAAACCCGCACTCGCAGGGCTGGGAAGATTCCGGCCATTGTATCCTCCTCACTGCTTACTTTCCCACCAAGCTTTGTATCGTCAGTAAACTTGGGTTCATTGCACTCGGTCCCTTCATCTATGTCATTAATATAGATTGTAAATAGCTGAGGCCCAAGCACTGATCCTTGTGGCACCCCTTTAGTTACAGCCTGCCAACCGGAAAATGACGGCCACGATTTTGCCGGCGCTCAGAGGGCGGGTTTGGAGCCGGGTCAGAGGTTAAATTCAATTTGATTGATGGCAGGTTCCGCTCCCGCCATCAACCCGCCTCCAAACAGCTTTCCCAAGTGTCGGGTCCCCGATTTGCAAATGGACCCGACACCTAGCGGCGGGAAGCGGATTAAAGGCAATTACCTGCCAATTAACAGGTAATTGCCAGTAGTTTTCAGCCTGTTTTTGGATTTTCCCGCTTCTGGGTCGGGTTTCACGACATCTGGACACCACGCAGGTAAGTGTGGTATGTTGTGAGTCTGCTGTAATGTTTGTGGAATGATGACAGCTGCAGAAGTGGTGTGAAGGATCCAATTTTGCACATGGTGAGTTTTAGAGCAAAGAAAATGTTGGGTACTGCATTTTTAAAACATTTACAAATTTCTTTAGCTTACAAGTTTTTAAATCCACGTCCAGTGCCACCTCATTGGGAAAACCTCTCTCACCAGTGACAGATCACTTCTGTCACCTCACCTGCAGCTGCCATCTATTCCAGCATATGGAGGGAGTCACTAGAGAGCCTGGGTGCAAGAGGTCACCTTTGTGCAGTGATTGTCAGTGTTTTCAGCACCTCAATGCTGCCAAACACTGAGAAATCAACTGTCAAAATAAAATTGTGCGTGGTCCCTTTAAGGAAACCGGCAGATGACACGTCATCAAATGTCATCAGACCCGCTTCCTGGTAATTGGCCGGCAAGCCCGCAGAACGGGCTTAACAAGGTCAATCAAGGTAAAATCACGTCTGTGGAACGGATGCAGCTGGGGGCAGGACTGGAAGCTGGAAACCACCTGTCCAATAGAAACATAGAAGATAGGAGCAGGAGTAGGCCATTCGGCCCTTCGAGCCTGCTCCGCCATTCAACGAGATCATGGCTGATCATCCAAACCCTAGCACCTAGTCCCTATACCGACAGCCATCCCGCACCTAACCCAACACCGATGACAAAATCGTGGCTGATGTGTTTATCCCCACCCTCTATTTTCTGTCCATTAACCAATCCTCTATCCATGCTACTATATTACCTTCAACCCCATGAGCCCTTATCTTGTGTAGCAACCTTTTATGTGGCATCTTATCGAATGCCTTTTGCAAATCCAAATATACTGCATCCACTGGTTCCCCTTTATCTACCCTGCTAGTTACATCCACAAAAAACTCTAATAAATTTGTTAAACATGCTTTCCCTTTCAAAACACCATGTTGACTCTGCTCATCATATGATTTTCTAAATGCCCAGTTGCCACTTCCTTAATAATGGATTCCAGCATTTTCCTGACAACTGATGTCAGGTTAACTGGCCTGTAGTTCCCTGTTTTCTCTCTCCCTCCTTTCTTGAATAGCAGGGTTACATTTGCTACCTTGCAATCTGCTGGGACCGTTCTAGAATCTAGGGAATTTTGGAAGATCACAACCAATGCATCCACTATCCCTACAGCCACCTCTTTTAGAACCCTAGGATGTAGGCCATCAGGTCCAGGGGATTTGTCGGATTTTAGTCCCATTAGTTTCTCAAGTACTTTTACTCTATTGATATTAATTACTTTAAGTTCCTCATTCTTATTAGCCCCTTGGTTTCCCACTATTTTTGGAATTTTTTTGTGACAGAGAGAAGCTGTTTGCTTGAAACAGACTAGACTCCTTATTTCAGTATCTAATTGTTTCTTAAGTGCATCTAGAGTTTTTGCCTCATGCACTCTATCTGGAAGTCTTTTCCAAGTGTTGATCACTCTCTGTGTGAAGAAGAACTTCCGAGTATCAGCCCTAACATTACCTTTTACAAGTTTGAACCTGTGTCCCCTTGTCCTACTCCCGCTTTCCAAATGCTTTTTTGTTGACTGGCCATCTAAACAGTCAGTTACACTATACATGGCTGCTTACACTAGGTATAAGTGTATAAACATGGTCATGTCACTCAAGATCACAATATAGGTTTGTATCTTGCTGAGGGTAGTTGAGGTCACTTGACCCCCAATTCTTCCAGAATATTGTCCCCATTGTTGCGATATTGTTGCAGGAGAACAGGGCCCTTCCTGTTTAATCGCCCGTTTCCTCTGGAGGGGAACAGAGTGTTCTAAGCAGAAGGGGTCTCGACTTAGAAGGAAGTAGGTGTTATGGAAGGGAAAGAAAAGAAAACAACAGCTTAATTCGGAAAGAAGGGGGTGAATACAATAATGATGTGACATTGCAGATGGAGAGGACATAGCTGTGAATTAGGAGGGGATATAAAAACACCCCATGGGAGATTAAATTAACCCTTAGAAGCAGATGAACCCCTAGTCAGATGAATCCTTAGCAGGAGATGAACCTTAGCTGCCAATGATCTGTAGCTGCCTGTGTAGTGTATGTACCCGTCTACCTTTAAGAGAACTATTGTATGTAACCGTTCACCTTTAAGAGAACTATTTTAGGTGTGGCACTACTTTGTTTGGCTTCTGTATACTGTAATACCGACGGTGACCACACCAGTATATAAGTGTTGTGTCAGGATTTATTGGGCAGATTCGCCCTGACCTTCGAATAGTAAAGTCCTGTTTTAAGTTACTCTGGTAGTCTGTGTATTAATTAACTAAACAACCCACAGACTTTACAGTGGCGATGAGTCCGATCGTACCCTGCGGCAACAATACTTCCGAAGCAGTTAACGAGCGTCGAGAAGAGGCAGCCGCCCTCGTCGTTCTGCTGGGAGAAAACTCGAGGCTGCAGAACTAGAAAGGAGGAAGAATTTAGAGACAAAGACTTCCATCAGCAACAGGCACTGACTGTCCCTTCTGCCATGGTGAGGAGTGAGCCGATCAGCACAAGAAGCAAGGCGGCCACGGTGACTGTGAGTAAGGGAAAGTAAAAAGAATAACCGGAGGATAAGGGCGGTGCACTCGACCACGGTCGAGGGGGAAAGGAGCCGGACAGAAGTCGGGTCCAGAGGCGCTGAGACTGGGGCAGCGTGGAGCAAGGAAGCCGCGGTACAGATAGGCTGGGGGACGCAACGGCGTCGTGAGACAGCTAGACCGCGACCGGCGAAAAAGGCCGGGCAGCAACCGAAGCCACGAAGCGCTGCGACCGGGAACGTAGGCGCGGGAAGAGATAAACTCAGCCGCAGCCGGGGAGGGAAGCACCGGACTGCGAGAGGGCTGGGAGGCGTGATTGGGAGCTGAGCGAGCAGGAGAGGCAGAGCCGACCAAGGGAGACGGAGTGAGAGTCAGTCCAGCGGCTGAAACTGTTCTCCGTCAACGGGGTGTACCCAGCGCCGGTAGAGCCGAGCGAGCGGGAGAGAGACAGAGCCCGAGCAAGGGAGACTGAGCGAGAGCCAGTCCAGCGGCTGAAACTGTTCTCCGTCAACGGGGTGTACCCAGCGCCGGTAGAGCCGAGCGAGCGGGAGAGAGACAGAGCCCGAGCAAGGGGAACTGAGCGAGAGCCAGCCCAGCGGCTGAAACTGTTCGCCGTCAACGGGGTGTACCCAGCGCCGGTTGCCCTGCCGAGAAAAGGGAAAAACTTAAGCCGACGCGCAGGCTGTGAACCTGAAAGCCAGCGGCCGTCGCCCGTGGGGAAAGTGTACCCCTCCCGCCAGGGGAAGAAACGCAGGAAGCCGCCATTAGGCGGAGAAGAAGACAGAAGCGGGGAACCGCCATTGAAGTGGGCGGGGAGAGAAGATAAGCGCGGGAAACCGCCATTTTCGCGGGAACCGCCACCTTGGGAAAAAAAAAGAAAAGAAAATTTAAAGAAATAATTCGTGGTGTTATCAGGAAGAGAGGAAGATGCCTAAGCGTGGTAACATCAACGATTTTAATTCCGAGGTAGAAGACTGGGCCACGTATGTGGAACGCATTGAGATCTATAGTGAGGTCAATAAAATAGAAGAAGATGACAAAGCTATAACCTTGCTAAGCTCGATGGGCGCGAAGACATACGGGCTCTTGAAGCATCTACTAGCACCAGCTAAACCGGCGGATCAGACTTTCGATGATATTGTGACTGTTCTGAAGGATCACTTGAACCCCACACCATTGATGTTGGCGGAACGATTCAAATTCTATGCGAGAACGCAACGGAAAGATGAAAGCAACGCAGAATACTTGGTCGAACTGCGTAGACTAGCGAAATACTGCCAGTTTGGAGGGAATCTGACAGAGGCATTGCGAGACAAGTTCGTGTGTGGATTGGCAAAGGAAGGAACGCAAAAGCGACTACTCGAAGAGAACGACCTTACACTTGACAGGGCTGTCCTTATTGCAGCATCGCACGAAGCCGCAGCGAAGGGAACTGCGGAAATGCAGCTAAAGACAGCGGCACTCAGTGTGGATCAAATTACCTCGACAACAACAAAATGTTATCGTTGTGGGAAGACAACACACGACCAGAACCAATGCTGGTTTAAGAACCAGGAGTGTAGGAAATGTGGCAAACTGGGTCACATAGCTAAGGTATGCCGGTCAGGGAAGAAGACCAACAACCAAAGGAAGCCATCACAGGAAAAGTACAACAAGGTACACAAGGTGGCTGAGAAGAGTTCAGACGAACAGAATTCGGACTCAGACCCAAACGGCCAGGAGCTGGGGAGTCTGAGAATTCACGATGTGAGTAAGGAAGCTGACCTACAAACTATCTGGGTCATGCTAAAAATAGCTGGAGTCCAAGTGAAAATGGAGTTGGACACTGGATCAGCTCTATCAGTCATAAATCGAAGGGATTACCACCAGCTTTTCTCACATATACCCTTAAGAGATACCAAGTTCGTATTGCAGACATACACGGGGCATAAAGTATACCCCATGGGAAAGATAAGAGTCAAGGTGAGAGATAGGGGTAAAGAACACCCAAGAATGAACTTATACGTACTACCTGAGGGAGGACCACCACTTCTAGGACGGGAGTGGATCAAGAAAATAGACATGGAATGGCACTATCTAAAAGCCATAACGAGTGAGGACTCGGTGCAGACAATCGGCTCAGATTCTGAATCGGATGACGATAAGACCAACCCAAATGTGAAAGACAAGGCTAAAATGGACTTGCCAACTAAGGTTGGAAAAACGAAGGCATGCAGAAAGGCTTATGCTCCAGAGAAGAACAAAGTTTCAGAACAGATCTCCACCGAACAATGACAACATAGTTTGACAGAGAATTCTGAGTCTGTTCAGTTTAAGGACATATCCATGACGGAAGAACACCGAGCTCGGACTCAACTTTATTTCAAATTACGACAACAATTAGAACAATTGAGTTACCGTCTCGTACAAGAGATGAAAACAATGAAAAAGTTCTATGACACCGAATGGGAGAATCTGGAAAGACAACAGAAGCAGCTAGCTCAAGCAGAGAGCGACCATAGAGCCATCGTGACCAATCACCGATCACATCTCCCTTATGATGTTCAGGAGTTAGAATATTTGCAGAAAGAAGCAAATGAAGAGGAATCTTCAGGAAGCCAGGATTTTATTCCAGTTCTTCTCTACGACTCCTTACAAGCAGAGTTTGAGAAGTTGAAGGAACAGTATGAACAGGCCCAGGCTACAATCCTGGAGGGGGTTAACTCGGCAACCTCCGAAAAGCTAGTTTCAGTGGAAGCATATGAGCAACTTGAACATGAGCAAGAAGTCCAAAGGCTGCAGGAAATTCTTGATGAGCTCAAGGCCAAGACAGACTCATCGATAGAAGTTCCATCCATAGATGAGAAATTAGAGGTGAAAGACATGGCAGAACATGAAAGTCAAGATGTCCAAGAACTCATAAAAATATTGAAGGAAACCCAAGACAAATATGAGGCGGCAATGACCGAGGTTCAACAACTTGAAGAACAGATTCAACTGGGAATTCTTTCAGTGAAAGAAAAGGCAACTGTAAGAAACACAGAGACTGTAAGAATGGCCCCTGAACATGAGCTAGAGAGCATCAAGGCGCAACTTCTCCGAGCGCTTAAAGCCAAAGTACAAGAGGAAAAAAGGGTGAAAGCATTGGAGGAAAAGGTGGATGAAATGGAGAAGACTCTGATCCACAGGGTCCCCGTGGAAGAGTTAACGGTCAGCCAACTCCTTCATATGCTGAGAGACAAGACTCTGCAATGGGAACCATTTGAACACGAGCTTCAATCTTCAAAGGGAAGGGGTTCGGAGCTCTCAAAAGTTTGGGGAATAGTTGAGGTTGCAACACAGATTTTACGGGGCTGCTGAAAGTACGCTGAATCACGTCAATGTGAACTACAGAATGTTGAAACAGCTGCTCCAGTAGAAGGATTGAATAGCCCGATCAATCAATCCCCGATGGAAGGGGAAGTATTGGAATCACAAATGAGGTCATTAGTGAAGGATTGGCAGGAAACCCAGGAAGAGCGGGATGAATATGAACGCATGAAGAAGTCTCTTCAGGAAAGATGTCTAGGGAGGGAACAACAGTCGGTTAACGTCCAGTTGGGTAAGGAAGAAGTAGCAGGCCCTCTCGCTAGACTAGCTCAGGACGACACCGAATATTACCATGACCTGTTGAGTGACACGGAATATTACGATGACTTGGTCTGCCCAGCTTGTGATGAAAACTCCCAAAGTGCAGAAATCAGGATGAAGCACTTAAAGTCTAAGGAACATAGGGAGATGGTGGCGCTACAGCTGGCAGCGGATAAGGGAGCCCCGAGAGTCTCCAAGAAGCAGAAAAGAAAAAGACGAAGCAGAAGGCGATAACCATCTAAATCATTATCACTTCTATCAGATCATGCACGTGGGCCCTACGAAGGGGGCCAAATCAGTTGGAAAGTAGGAAAAATTACCAAGGCAGTCCAGCTGTTTGTAAAAGTCAGCACTGCTGGTTCAGCAGGACGGAAGTTCAAGCTGTTAAGCCAAGGGAAAGACTATTGGATGAGTCACGCTAGAAATGTGAACCGGCTACACCACAGAGATGTTGTTCGGACCGAGTCAAGACCAGAGACTGAATCTGTGAACTGTTCCCGCAGAGACTGAATCTGTGAACTGTTTCCCGCAGAGACTATATCTGTGAATTGTTTTACATGAAGTTGATTATATGTTATGTTTAATGGGGAATAAGTATGTTGTAAGCTAAAAAGGGAGGATTGTAGTGTATGTACCCGTCTACCTTTAAGAGAACTATTGTATGTAACCGTTCACCTTTAAGAGAACTATTTTAGGTGTGGCACTACTTTGTTTGGCTTCTGTATACTGTAATACCGACGGTGACCACACCAGTATATAAGTGTTGTGTCAGGATTTATTGGGCAGATTCGCCCTGACCTTCGAATAGTAAAGCCCTGTTTTAAGTTACTCTGGTAGTCTGTGTATTAATTAACTAAATAACCCACAGACTTTACAGCCTGCTTGGCAGACAATAGATTGATTGTGGGTGAGCTAATGTATGTTTTGGCTATATTGCTGTTGTGCACATAAACTGTTCCATTGTATGTCTGCCTTTTTGCTGAACTATGCCACCTAAAGTGAGATTTATGTACGTGGCGAAATCTGATGCTAAGTAAACAATTCATAATTTAAACGAATCTATTTATTGACGTAGTTAACTGTACTCCAGCCGAAGGCACAAATCCCTTTCCCTGGCTATTGAACTGTTGTCTGCTGCATTAGAGATAATGATCAGTAGAGAGGTACTTGAGATAGAAGTTCTCAGATCCCAACCCTATCCGTTGTGACAGGCTGCCCACACGTTTCCAGTGATGATGGATATCCTGCCCAAATAAAGCAAGGTGTCATTCAACTGAAAATCTGTGCTGCCACTGGAAGGTTTTTGGAGAACAACATGTCACAGACAAGAGCAACCTGCACATGGTGAATTGCAGAACACAAGTGAGCAAGATAGGGTCTAGTGGAAAGACAGGCCAATAAGATGGCTCGCTGGAAGGTAATGAAAATCGGGTGAGATGTATACTGGGCGGCTGAATCGATATCGCCCGTTTTACATTATCGCCCGTTTTACATTATCACCCAAAGCCAGAATTACCCCCGAAGTGTCTGAGAGGTGAGGGTTAATTTTAACCTGCTCTGTCCAGCAGGTACTTACCGCCCCAGTCCCACTACCTTCCCTCCTGCCACCGTTTTGCTCGGGGCCTTCACTGAAACAGGCAGGAGCCGTAATAAAGTATGTAAATCAGGAATAACAACAGAAAATGCTGGGAAAACTCAGCAGGCCAGGCAACATCCGTGGAGAGAGAAATGGCCTAGAAATTCAGTTGGCTGCGCCAGGCGCTAATGCCAAAAAAGGGCTATATTTCCGTCGATAAAGCCTTAGCGCCGGAATGCAGACCGATCTGCGCCGACGCCCAAATTCATTTGAGATTTAGCGCCGGCGCAAAGTGTTAGCGCCCGCTCGGGTGCGCGCGCAGCTTATGACGTCATATCCTCGCGCAATGCTGTTTTAGCGCCCCAAACCGGAAATTGAGTGGCGCCCGCCCAATGTGGGCGTGGCGCTATTAGGAATTGTAAAATGGAACGTTGCAGAGGCCCTGTGGGCCTCGGGCAGCGCAAATTAAAGGGCACCTCCACTGACCTATAAAGCCCAGCCATTTTGCTGCAATGACTTCACTGCTTTGGATTTCTACACAGAGACCAAGGGACAGAGATTCCAGATTTGGGACAAGATAGGAGAGGTCTTTTTGGCTTCTGGCCAGTGCTTTGACATTTGACTCTTGCTGATTTCACTGTTGCGACCTTGATTATGGGGGCTGCATGGGGGGCCAACATTGAGTTGCAGCATTATGTGCGGAGGGCTCGCAGACGTTGTGAGAGACGGGCAGCCATGCGTAGACACAGAAGGGCCATCAGGCGTCGCCAACGTAGGCCTTACGCACCCAGGCAATACCGGCAGCAGGTGTCCTATGTCACCATGTCTGCGGCACTTTGTGTAAAGAGGCTGCGCTTCAGAAGGGAGGTGGTTGGAGAGATCTGCCAGCTGCTTCACGCAGATTTGCAGCCACAGCTCATGTCCAGGACGTCTCTCTCGGTGGAAGTGAAGGTCACGGTGGCTCTCAGCTTTTATGCAAGCGGCTCATTCCAAGCCGCTGCTGGGGACATCGCGAACATCTCCCAGTTCGCCGCACATCGCTGCATCCGGCAGGTCACCGATGCACTGTTCACGAGGAGACACCAGTTCATCTCCTTCCCCATGACCCAACAGAGGCAGCAGCAGCGTGCAGTGGGATTTGGCAGGATCGCGGGCTTCCCCATGGTGCAGGGCGCCATTGACTGCACGCATGTGGCTATGCAGGCACCTATAGACAATCCCGAGGTATACCGCAACCGCAAGGGCTACCATTCCCTCAATGTGCAGCTGGTGTGTGACCACAGGCAGCGCATCCTAGCTGTAAATGCCCGCTTCCCAGGAAGCAGCCACGATGCTTTTATCCTGCGCCAGACTACTGTGGCTGACATGTTCCAGGCACAGCCTCCACCAAGGGGATGGCTTATCGGGGACAAGGGCTACCCTTTGTGCACATGGCTCATGAACCCGCTCCGCGCGCCCAGGACCCCAGCGGAGGACTCATACAACGAAAGCCATCAAGCAACAAGGAACGTCATAGAGCAAACCATAGGCGTCCTCAAGCAATGCTTCCGCTGCCTGGATCGCTCCGGCAGCTCTCTACAGTATTCGCCGGATAGAGTGTCCCAGTTCGTCGTCGTGTGCTGCATGCTGCACAACCTGGCTATCCGCCGGATGCAGGCACTGCCACCTGACATTGCACCACCACCTGAGGAGGACGAGCAGGAGGACCATCAGGAGGAGGAGGGGGAGGAGGAGGAGGAGCAGGCCAGGAGGGGGCCAGAAGGCCCAAGGGCCGTACGCCGGGGGCTTATTGCTCGACACTTCTAGGCCCGCTGTGAGGGAATGGCCTGTGGGAATGAGCGCACCTGAAGGCAGCCGCTCCGGAAGCCGTCAGCCGGTTAACGCAGCAAACACTTGAAACATGACACCTGGACAAGCTGAATAAATAAAAACCTTTATTTAACAAACTGAGGCCCCTTCCCACATGAAACTCAAAAACACAGAACACACCCAAAAAACAGTCACAAACATATGTCACTCCCCCAACCTGGGGAGGACTAACAAAAGTTGGTCATCCACATGGCCTTCAACATTGGCCGTAACAAAAAAAGGGCCCCCCTCGCCAACAGAAAGACCCCCATAAAAACAAAAAATGCCTTCAATTTCGGCCATCCACAAAAATCAGCCCCCAAAACACAATCCCCCCCATATATACAATGCCGCAGAGACCACACTCTAGCGGCTGTGCCGAGAGGGCGAGTCCTTAGAGAGCCTTCCCCGGCCCCTGCCCGGCCTGCTGCTCCGCCTCAATGTGGGCCCTGTGGCGGCCTCAAGGCTGGGGGAAGGCTCATGAGGGCCCCCATGCGTCGCGACAGATGCCCTTGGGGGTCGGCCAACACGACGCACGTCCCGGGAGGGGCCGGCTGCTGACTGGTTCGGCTGTGGCTGGCCAGCATCAGTGGCAGCAGCAGCTCCTCGCACCCTGGCTGGGGGAGTGGCAGTGTCGGATGCTCCAAGGGGGGCAAGCTGGCTGCTGCCAGGCGCGCGAGGCTCAGCAGACACAGTGGCAGTCGTCCGGCCTGGCAGTTCAGCTGGCGCAGCTATGTGCTGGAGGCCAGCCCGCTGTGTTGCAGCAGGGTGGCGGGTGCGGGTGCGACGCCTCTGCGTCAAAGCGAGTGTGGCAGAAGTCAGTGACCGCACTGCCCGGGTATGTGCCTCCAGCTGCTGTGACAGTGTGTCGAAGGAACCACCTCTCTGGCGACTCTCCTCCTGCAGTGCCGCGAGTAGTTCGACCCCCCTGGCGTGCGCTGCGGCCAGTTGCTCCACCCCCCTGGCCTGTGATTGCCCGAATGCTGCCACACTCTGAGCCAGGGACTCGATGGCGTGCGGCATCTGCTGCACAACCCCCATGAACTCATGGTGGCGCCGGTCAGACGCCACCGAGATCTCTTGCAGGAGGCGCACCTCCTGGCCGAGGCCACTCTCCGGACTGGAGAGAGGACTCTGCAGCTGGGGAGAAGCCGGCCGAGCTGGCCGACCCCTGCCGCCTGCCTGGACCCCACTGCAAGCAGGATCTGCCCTCCCCTGCAACACCTCCCCCTGGCTCTCCTGCATGCCAGACGTCCCCCCTTCATTGCCATCCCCTGGCACGGCTGAGGGCTTGCCCGATGGGCCAGCTTCCTCCTCGTCCTGGACGTCCTCCTCCTCCAAGGGCCTGGCACCCGGCGCCTCAGGGACCACCTCCTCCTCAGCAGCTGAAAGCAGGAAGGCACAAGAGTAGCTTTAAAGTGAGGACAGGGCGTCAGCGAGGGATGCCTGAGCGGTGGCATTATGCGCATTTGTCCGTCAGTGGGAAAGGATTTAGATCGGAAGCACTAGGGCAACGAGAGAGCTGCAAGCGGTCATCTCCTTACCAGTGGCTCCCAGCACAGGGTCCGCATCCCCGATGGCTACAGGGCCAGTCACCCGGGGACGCAGGAGTCCAGCGACGCTCTCCTCCAGAGCACTTAGAGCCTGGTAGTGGGGCCGTCCACCACCGGTCTCCACCCGGCTGCGCGCATTTCTTGCCAGCTTGGTCTGCAAGAGAAAGGACGGACTCTAAGTACAGTGTGGTGCCCTGTTGCTGTGTTTACTGCCTCCCATGGTGGAATAGCCTGGCCAGTGTGGTCAGTGCAGAAAGTGCTGTTGATGATCATGCCAGTGGCATTGCTGCGTGAGGAGGGCTGCCCATTATGCCTTTGAGGTCCCTTTGCCCATAGTGTGAGGCTCACATGCAAGGATGAGGAGGACAGTGGAAAGGGTACTCACCCTCACCAGCCGACAGAGGTCATTGAACTTTTTGCGGCACTGGTCTGCAGTCCTGGGCACATCTGAGTTTGAGGAGACCCTGCGTGCGATGCTCCTCCAGGCTTTCCTGAACTCTCTCCTGGGAGCCTTTCTGCCATTGTCCGGGCACAAGACGGGTCTTCTCTCCTGGACAGCATCAATCAGCACCCTCAGTGCATGGTCTGAGAAGCGCTGGGCTCTTTCACGGGCCATCTCCATCTGTCCTGGCGCTATTTTGTCCCACCAGCACTGTTGAGGCCTAGCAGCAGGGCTCCAGTGTGCAGGGCGTGGCAGCAGTCAAAGTTGACCCTTCCCCCTTTAAGAGCAGGCCGGCGTCAGGGTGTCTGCTGTCAAGCAACACATGACCGCACCTGCGCTGCGCCCGGCATCGGCGTTATCAGGCCGCAGCGCCGGTTTAGCGCCGGAACCGAGCATTGCAACGCCGGTTTCAGCGCTCGCCAAAACTCTTGGCCAAATCCACTGAATTTCGGCGTGGTTGCCTGCAGTTTCCGGCGGGCGCTAAATTTACCGAACGCCCGACTTTAGCGCCCCAAAACTGTGCAAACTGAATTTCTAGGCCGAGTCAACGTTTCAGGTCGAAACCCTTCGTCAGGACTGAAAAAGCACAGGAAATGAAACAGATTAAAAGGCCAGTTTGGGGGCTGGGAAATGGTGATGAAAGAACAAAAGAGAAGTGAAGAGACATTAAGAGGTATTCAAAATGAGACGAGATGGTGATGGGACTAGTAAAGAGACAAAAGACGGCTCTAGATTAGGTGTGAACTGCACTGGCAGAATGAGAGACAGCTGCCATGTGGGAGAGAAAAAAGGGGGAAGGGCACAAAACAAAGGTGTGGGTAAAAAATATATATAAAAATGTAATAGGGGCTGAGGTTATGATCTGAAATTGTTGAACTCGATATTGAGTCCGGAAGGCTGTAAAGTGCCTAATCGGAAGATGAGGTGCTGTTCCTCGAGCTTATGCTGGGTTTCCGTGGAACAACGCAAGAGCCCGAGTACGGTGAGGTCTGAGTGGGAATGGGGTGGTGAATTAAAATGACAGGCGACCGGAAGCTCGGGGTCACCATTACGGACTGAACGGAGGTGTTTCGCCTGTCATTTTAATTCACTGCCCTAGAGCCATCTTTTGTCTCTTTACTAGTCCCATCACCATCTTGTCTCATTTTGAACTTCTCTTTTGTTCTTTCATCACCATTTTTCAGCCCCCAAACTGGCCTTTTAATCGGTTTCATTTCCTGTGTTTTTCCAGTCCTGACGAAAGGTTTCGACCTGAAACGTTGACTCTATTTCTCTCTCCACGGATGTTGCCTGGCCTGCTGAGTTTTTCCAGCATTTTCTGTTTGTTATTTCAGATTTCAAGCATCCGCAGTATTTTGCTATCGTATGTAAATCAGGAACCTGGTGCCATTTTCACTGGAAGAAACAGAAGTAGCGCACCGTGCTGGACCCGCACGAGTACTACTCGGATCTTGAAGCAACTCTTCAAATGTCTTGACAGACCAGTAGACTGGCTTTGTGAGGTGTGAACCACTAGCCGCTCCAGCAGATGTAGTAACCGTGCTGAACCTCCAGTGCAGCAGCTGCAGCAACTACCACAATTTCCTCCCTTCTCTCCCTCCACTGGTTCAATTATGGCGGAATTGCATCCAAGTAATAAATTGTTAACAGAGAGGACTTGCTAGTACATGGACTTGAGACAAGCAATTGTCATGCAGAATAATATTTTCTATCTGATACCTTGCCCGTTCTTGTAAGTTCTGGACATTGCATTCACCTTCTCCCATGCCTGCTATACTGGAGACTTTAGGGTGGAGATAGCCAACAAGAAATTGAGTCCATCCCTCCTCTCTTTCTTATAGAGCTTCCAGCATAAACTTGGCTTTCCTTCATAAAATCATAGAGTCATACAACAACAACAACTTGCATTTGTATAGCGCCTTTAATGTAACAAAACGACCCAAGCTGCTTCACAAGAGTGTTATCAATCATAATTTGACACTGAGCCACAGAAGGAGGTATCAGGACAGATGACCAAAAGCTTGGTCAAAGATGTAGGTTTTAAGGAGCATCTTAAAAGGAGGTGAGGGAGGTAGAGAGGTGGAGAGGTTTAGGGAGAAATTTCCAGAGTTTAAGGCCTAGGCGGCTAAAAGCACAGAAGGCGATCATTTGGCCCATTGTGCCTATTCTGGCTCTTTGAAAGAGCTATCCAATTAGTCCCGCTCCCCTGCTCTTTCCCCATAGCCCTTTTGAAGTATATATCCAATTCCCTTTGAAAGTTTCTTCCACCACTCTTTCACGTAGTACATTTCGGATCATAATAACTTGATGCATAAACAAAATTCTCCTCATCTCCCTTCTGATTCTTTTGCCAATTATCTTAAATCTGTGTCCCCTGGTTACCGATCCTTTTGTCAGTGGAAAGAGTTTCTCCTTATTTACTCCATCAAAACCCTTTATAATTTTAACACCTCCTTTAAATCTTCCCTTAACCTCCTCTCTTTTCTGCAAATGCACTCGATCGTTTACCTATATTGCTCAGTAAACAGCTGCCTTGGCCTCCTCAACTCATTTCAGCTGTTTAAATGACTTGTAATACTAGTACACATCTGATTGTCTGGATTACTGAGCTGGAATTTAATGCGCAGACGAGCTGGGAGCAGTGGCCGATAGCACGTGGGAAACCCGAAAATAAGTGCAGCGCATCTGTTAGTGGCTTTTTAACTGAGCCCCTCATTATCATTTTACTTCCAGGTTTTGCATCCCATTAACATCAGTGGGTGTGATGATGACGCTTGACCCGATTTCAACTCCAGTATTTAAAGGGACACTCCAAACATCCAAGTTGAAGGAGTTTGGAGTTGTGATGGAGAGCCACAGACCTGCTGGTATGGAGTCGAGATGGGCAAAGGGTACACTCCGCTTCAGTGACGCCTCCCCGGATGTGCTGTTGAGGGCTGTAAGGGCCCAGAGGGAGACACTCTTCCCTACTGACAAGAGGAAGAAGCCTGAAGGTAACACAAAGGAGACGCTGTTGGAGGTCAGCAGCAGGAGCGTGGTGCCACGCTCCTGGATCCAATGCAGAAAGCGGTTTACTGACCTAAGCAGGGCAGGAAAGGTGAGTACATCCTGATGTGGGTATCACCCTAACGTCCTCACTCTGCCTTCTCAAACCTACTCCAGCACATCACGCCTCACACCAACTTACCTTGCAGGTGCAACCATCCCTCTTTGTCTATGCACTTACTCACAATCCCCATCTACCCATCCATCACTAACACACACCCTCATCCTTATGCAATGCCATGCCTATTCCTCATAGTCACGCTCAACAAATGCTCTCCATCCTTCGGGTGAACACTACTGTTCCCGCGCACCGATCTGTAAGATCCCGCGCACTTAAATTCACAGGCCACGCAGTGAGCTGGAGAGCTGAAGCGGAGGGAAGGGCCCGACCCAACTGTTGTGTATGTAATATGTGTGCTACTTTGAACCTATGGACAGGACTGCACTACTTGTTGGGCGTAGTGATACGCAGTACCACTCCTGGCCATAGGGGTATAAATAGTACTGTGGGTACTGATCTCCCCTCAGTTCCCGCCTGTGGGAATGAAGTAAAGACCTATGTATAGTCCCTACCTCCAACCAGTAAAGACCTGTTTGAGTTATACGTTTAAGTCTTTGTGTTAATTGTTCAATACAATACACATACTTAACACTGGCGACGAGTCAGGTTCTTACCCTGCGGCAGTTGAAGAGAGGTTTCAAACATCACCACCCCAGAAGCGACAGGCTTTAGGACTCTGAAGCCTCCATCAGCGACTGAGCACTGGAGTGCAGCAAACATCCTGACAGCTTCCAGCGACTGACAGAAGTCTTTCTGCAGTTTCCTTGTTCAACCTAGGTGGTGGGGTAAGCCGTGCAGTGTTGGCTGCAAAGACAGGGCTGGGGAAGTTGGAGAAGATAAGGGCGATCGCAATCCCTGATAAGAGCCGCGGTGAAACGCACGAGCGGGTAAGCCAGAGCCCGGGAGGGAGCGAGCAAGAGCCGCGCGAGCGGGTGAGCCAGAGGCCGGGAGCCGCTTCAAGTGCGAGGCGCAGCGCGGGCCAGCGATCGGAACCAAAGATAAGGGCCGCACTCGGGGGCTGAAGGGAGACGGCGTCGGGGGACGGGTGAAGACCGCCAAGCGCGGGAAAACCGCCATTTTGTGGGCGGAGGACGACGGCAAGAGCGGGAAGCCGCCATCTTTGATAACAAGTAAACAAAATAAAATCTGAGAAATTGCAAATCTACAATGCCTAAACACGGGAATATTAGCACCTTTGATAGTGACCTCGAAGATTGGGCCATATATGTTGAAAGAGTAAAAAATTATTGTAAGGCCAATAAAATTCATGACCAAGATAAAGCTTTAACATTATTAAATTTAATGGGTGCGAAGACATACGGGCAATTGAAACACCTGTTATCACCAGATGAACCGGCGGATAAGACGTTCGATGAGATTGTTACTGTCCTGAAAGATCATCTAAACCCCACGCCGCTGATGCTAGCGGAACGATTTAAATTTTACGACAGAAGGCAGCTACAGCATGAAAGCAATGCTGATTATTTGCTGGAATTGCGTAAATTAGCGAAATATTGCCAGTTTGGAACGGGACTGACAGAGGCACTTCGAGACAAATTTGTGTGTGGTTTATTTAAACAGGATACACAAAAGCAACTGCTCGAGGAGAATGAGCTGACGCTTGAGAAGGCGGTCACTATGGCAGCAGCACACGAAGCCGCAGCGAGAGGCACGGCAGTAATGCAGCTACGGTCACCGGAGCTCAGTGCACACAAATTGGGTGTGAGTTCTGGCAAATGTTATCGTTGTGGAAAGACAACGCATGATCAGAACCAGTGTTGGTTTAAAAACCAAGAATGTAGAACTTGTGGTAGGCTTGGACATATAGCTAGAGTATGCAGGTCAGGGAAGAAGACCAGCAACAAGAAGTCACCGCAAGGAAAATACGCAAAGGTACACAAGGTGACCGAACAGGAGTCCGATTCAGACGCTAGCAGTAATGAACTGGCTAGCTTAAGCTGTAATGAACTGGCTAGCTTAAGAGTACTCAACGCTGGTAAGGGTGCAGACCTCCAGACAATTTGGGTCACTCTTCAGATAGAAGGAGTCCAAGTAAAACTGGAATTGGACACTGGATCGGCATTGACGGTCATAAATAAGAAAGATTACGGAAAGTTATTCCAACATATTCCCCTACAGGATACGGGGATTATATTGAAAACATACACGGGGCAAAGAGTGTACCCCATCGGTAAAATAGAGGTTGCTGTGGTCCACAAGGGCGAAGACAGTCAAATAATGGACTTATATGTGATATCTGAAGGAGGTTCTCCACTACTAGGATGGGAGTGGATTAGGAAAATGAATATGGACTGGCATTTCCTACAAACAATAACGAGTGAGAACTCGGTGAAGATAGTCGGCCCAGACTCTGGAACGGATGATGGTAAGCCCAACTCAGGTGCAAAAGACAAAGTTTCAGCACAGAATTCCACTGAGCAACAACAACATAGTTTAACTGTGGATTCTGAGTCTGGCAAATCTACTGATGTGCCCATTTCTGAGGGACACCGGGCTCGAACTCAACTCCATTTCAAACTACAACAGCAATTAGAACAAATGCTTCGCCGTTGTGAGCAAGAGTTGAATGCAACGAAAGAGTTCTTTGATATAGAGTTGGAGAATCTGGAAAGACAACAGAAGCAGCTGATGGAGAAAATGGAGCAGGAGCACACAAAACGTCTGATGTCAGAGGAGTTAATGGTCAGCCAACTCCTGCATATGCTGAAGGACAGGACTCTGAAATGGGAAAAACTTGAACACGAACTTCAATATTCAAACGAAAGGGGTTCGGAGCTCTCAAAGGTTATTGGAAGAGCTGAGGTGGCAACACAGACTGAGATGACTGCAACAGAGCAGCCCTTGGATGCCAAAAGTATGCTGACTCACGTCAACGTAGAACAACAGACCGCTGAAACAGCTGCTCCGGTAGAGGGATTGAATAGTCCGATCAATCAATCTCCAAAAGAAGTTGAAGTAGTAAAATCTCAAATGAGGTCATTAGTAAACGACTTGCTGAAAGCCCAGAAAAAGCTGGATGAAGAGGTACGCATGAAGAAGTCTCTTCAGGAAAGATGTCTGGACTTGGAACAAAAGCTGGCTAACGCCCAGCTGGGTATGGAGGAAATAGAAGACCCTCTCGCTGGCCTAGATCAGGACGACACCGAATATTACTATGTCCTGTCCTGCCCAACTTGTAACTTCGACTCCCACCATACAGAAATCATGGAGGAGCACCGAAGGTCTACGGAACATCGGGAGAAGGTGGCTCTACTACGGAAAAAGGAGGGAGAGAAGGAGGAACTGCGCATGCAGCTGGCAGCTGACAGTGGAGCCCAGAGAGTCTCCAAGAAGCAGAAAAGGAAAAGTCGAAACAGAAGATGACCCATCTGAACCATTATTACCTCTACCAGATCACACACGTGGTCCCTCCGAACGGAGCCAATTCAGTTCGGAAGTTCAAACTGTTAAATCCATGGAAGGACTATTGAATGAGTCACTCCAGCAACGTGAACCGACTCCACCACAGAGATTGAATCTGTGAACTGTTTTCCGCAGAGACTGAATCTGTGATCTGTTTTGACATGAAGTTATCTATGTATCTATGTTATTCTGTTATGTAAACCTGAAGTTATATATGTATATATGTTATTACGTTATGTTAAATGGGGAGATGACTGTAAAGCTAGGAAGGGAGGAATGTTGTGTATGTAATATGTGTGCTACTTTGAACCTATGGACAGGACTGCACTACTTGTTGGGCGTAGTGATACGCAGTACCACTCCTGGCCATAGGGGTATAAATAGTACTGTGGGTACTGATCTCCCCTCAGTTCCCGCCTGTGGGCATGAAGTAAAGACCTATGTATAGTCCCTACCTCCAACCAGTAAAGACCTGTTTGAGTTATACGTTTAAGTCTTTGTGTTAATTGTTCAATACAATACACATACTTAACACCAACGAGCGGGAAAAAGTCATCAATGCCCTAGACAAAGATGGCCCCTATGCACCGCAAAAAGCAGAACCCCCGCCTGCACTAAGATGCCAACACCCCTGCCCTAGACAAAGATGACGGCGTTGCTCAATGAACAAAGCAACAGGATACCCGCCCCGCATAAATATGGAGGCACTCGTGCTCTGGACAACAAAAGTGGCTCTGGCGCCCTGCACAAAGGCGGCTGGGGGCCTTTTCCATCAGGTGGTTGACGTCATTTGACGCAGAAGTGGCGCCTGGTGAGTCGCAGTGCGAGTCGAGAGTCTGGGGGGGCGACAGCTGATGGGAGCGAACAGCGAGGGGAGCAGCCGGCCGGCAGCCTACAAGAGCTCGAGCAGTCCAGCATGGTAAGGAGGAGGCCCGGCACCAGGCCATGAGGTCAGTGTCAGCTCACTTCTTGTTGACCGCTCTCCACATTATTGAAGCTCCGCCCGGGACACACGCACTTAGCAAGCCTGGTGAAATAACTAACAATTTTTCTTTATTATGGTTGGTGGTTATTCTGGTGACTGCCTGCACCCCGAGATGCCTTTCCATAGCTGCTTTGCGGACTAATGTAGGTATCATATTCTGGAGCATATCTGTAGTTGTTGTAGTTATACCCAGAGTAATCATAACCTCCACATCCATTGTAACCCGGATTGCTATAACCATTGTTGTAACTACTATATCCCTGATTCCAGTAGCTGTTGCATCCCCAGTTCTGATTTTTAAAAGAAAAATCATTTTTGGCAGTTAACAAAACGTTCAAGTTCCAAAAGACATTCAGCATTCAAAAGGGTTATTTTTCTATCTTAACAGTTCAGTGATGTGTGCCAGTGGCAAGACACTTACTTTGGGTGGGTTTTTTATTGCAGTTCACTGCTGTTGAGACTAGTTTACTTTGAATATTGTGGGTGAGTGGGTATTTCTGGGTACCGGGAGTGAGAAGGAATATATATATATTTTTTAAATTATCCCGATCCCTACATAATGAGTGCCTTGGTGAACCTCATCAGGAAAACTTTTTTTTTTAAGTTTCACGTTGCCCATCTGCTGCAGTTATGAGAGAAGAATGTTTTAATCTCCTTCGTTCTGGTCTATTTGCAGAGTTGTATTATTGTTATGTCTCAGGTTGACTTTACACCAGGATTGTATCGATGTGAGAATTTACATTAGACTAACCTAAAATCAATGCACGATTTTTTGATCTTTGTTTTTAAAAAAAGCTTCAAATTCAAAAATATTTTCTAACTAAACCATTAATTATTTATACTGGACCTCTATTTGTTAATTGTTTTTACATAGTCTGTTCATTAAATGACCAGACTGTTCATTTGTGAATGTTTGTACTCAGGCCAGTATTGTTAAATGGTTGTACCTGGGCTGTTAAAAATGTATACCAGGACCACTCTCAAATAGATCCATAGAAGTCATTTCACCAAACCGCTCCAAGGCCTCAATGTGTGCGGCGGGCAGGAAAGTGAATACAGTTACATTTTTATCATTTTTGGAATATATTTATTTTTTAGGTTAACTTTTTAAAAATTATCCCGATCTCTAGACACTGAGGGCTGGAATTTGTGGGGGGTCAGCAAGCGCGATCAGCGGCGGGTCAGGTGGGAAAGTGTTATTTTTCCCCAGCGGGTCGGGACCCCGCTGTGAACCTGCACCACGCGCCTTTCCCCGATGTCAGGTCTGTCAGCGCTGAGCAGACCAATCACGCAGCGGCGGGCATTCCAATTCAGGTCATTAGTGGCTTGCTTAGAGCCACTAAGAATGAATTTCAGCTCACCTTCTGCATTTGACAGCTCGCCCACAGGTTCCACACTGGTCATGGGCCATGTCTGTGAAGCTGAGGCGGGAGTTCAGTGGCCATTGAATCAGCTGTTGAGTTGACAGCTTCAAATGTACAGTAAAAGCACCCACCTTACAGAGATATCATCCCTCAGCCACAAACCCTTCCTCACTGCATTTCCACAACAGATTCACCATGCTGCAAGTCTTTACACAAGTCTCAATCCAGTCTGACCTCATTACCTCTCTCATCATTGACAGATCGCTTCTGTCATCTACTTCACCTGCCATCTATTCCATCAGCATGGGTGCCCTTTATACTCTCTCACCTTGGTCCTCAGAATCCCACCGCGATCAGCTCCAACAACAGCAGCACCAGGCACACCAGCAGCACCAACAACAACACCACCAACCTTTTCCGCAATTACCTGATGCTGCACAGGACAGAGGGCAACAGCACACAACCGCATTGCTGCCTGGGAGACTAGGGATGGCCTCACTATGGCCAGATTTACTTCACTTGACGTTGTAAACCCTGGCTGCCACATGATGTGCCAGGTTGGCACCATCCCACACCAAAACCATAAAGCATCCCTACAATGCCCATGCCATTCCTTTCACACTCATCACCATTGTGGGGGGGTACTTCCAAAGGTGCACACAAATTTGTTCAAGAATGCAAAGTGTTGAAAATAAAGGTTTCAATGTTTTACATGACATTAACAGAAACTACATGAACATTTCATAAAACCTCCAAGTGTCTACCCTTGTGTGTTGATAGTTGGTATGATTGCACTAGGATTAGGGTGAGTGTAAGGGGTGGCTAGTGAGATGGGGAAGTGATAATGTAGATAGAGAAAGAGGGATGGGTGGAGGTGCAAGGTAAGTTGGTGTGAGTAAGGATGTGCTGGAGTAGGGTAGGGAAAGTAGGGGAGGCAGAGTGATGGGGATGTGATGAGAGGCACAACAGGATGAAGTTGAGTGGCTTTTTACTAACTTTTCATGATCTAATGAGATCATTGAAATGTTTGCGGCACTGCACCCAGGTCCTCCTGACCACATCCCTGCTTTTACCGTCCTGTGCAATGTGCAACCAGGCTGTGTTGCTCTCCTGGGGAGGTCTCTTCTGCCCATTGGAAGGGAAGAGAACCTCCCTGCGTGTTGTGATTCCCTCCTTAAGCATATAAAGGGAGTCACAGGAGAGCCTGGGTGTAGTGCTGCGCCTCTGTGCAGTGATTGTCAGTGTTTGCAGCACCTCAATGCTATAGAACACTGACAGTACAAAAGTCAAATTAAAGTTGGCCATGGTCCCTTTAAGGAAACCGACTGATGACGCGTCATCAAATGACGTTAGCAGACCAGCTTCCTCTAATTGTCCGGGAAGCACGCTGGGCGGGATTAGCAAGCCCCATTGAGAGAAATTAATTTCAGAGGCCGGGATGGAGCCAGCAGTGGAGTCGGGACCCGCCACCAACGTCACCCACCACGGACCCGCTGAGGTTAGTAAAATCGCAGCCTGTGTTTTTTAATGCAGGTGGAGCAGTCTTTGGGGGGGCCCTTACAGGCTCCAAAACCCATAGGATGTCGGCCAAGAGCATCTCAGCAACCAGAGCAGGAATCTGAGCAGCCGGCCTCTAACTCTGCTGAAGCAACAGGGGTTGCACCACATAGAAGTGCTAGGAAAAGGAAGAGTAAGGATTTGTAGTTGCACAAGGGTATGCACATGGGTGTGTTACACATTGTTAGAATGGTAAGTTTCTGTTTTATATTTGAGCCACATAAATATTATTCTTTTGCACCACTTTCTTGTCTTGCCCATTCTTAGTTGCAGGCTGGCTAGTGACCTTTTCAGTTGTGATGATGTAAGGCATGAATTGACGCCGAGCAATGAGGAGCTGTGAAAGGGAGGCTTGGTTCTTTGTAGAACTGCTTTGTGTTAGTATCGTTGGGGTGGGGGTGGGCGGGGGTGCAAAAGTGGCTTTTGCATGTGGTTGTTAGATGGGTGTGCTGGTGGAATCTAAGTGAACCTCGCAATAATGAGGGCATCCCAGGCAGCAATATGCTCCGCTGGTCGTGCATTGCCCACATCACCTTCCATCTCCTCCTCCTCCTCCTCGTCTTTCACTTCCTTGGATTCGTCCAAAGAGGCTCCGTGCTCTGCACCTTGTTCCTTCTGCAGGTCCAAACCTCGCTGCTGTGAGAGTCAAACAAGCGAGAGTCTAACCACTGCCCCTTGACATTCAACAGCATTACCATTGCCGAATCCCCCACCATCAACATCTTGGGCGTCACCATTGACCAGAAACTTAACTGGACCAGCCACATTAATACTGTGGCAACAAGAGCAGGTCAGAGGCTAGGTATTCTGCGGCGAGTGTCTCACCTCCTGACTCCCCAAAGCCTTTCCACCATCTACAAGGCACAAGTAAGGAGTGTGATGGAATACTCTCCACTTGCCTGGATGAGTGCAGCTCCAACAACACTCAAGAAGCTCGACACCATCCAGGACAAAGCAGCCTGCTTGATTGGCACCCCCTCTACCACCTTAAACATTCACTCCCTCCACCACCGGCATACCGTGGCTGCAGTGTGTACCATCTACAAGATGCACTGCAGCAACTCGCCAAGGCTTCTTCGACAGCATCTCCCAAACCCGCGACCTCTTCCACCTAGAAGGACAAGGGCAGCAGGCGCATGGGAACACCACCACCTCCAAGTTCCCCTTCAAGTCACACACCATCCCGACTTAGAAGTATATCGCTGATTCTTCATCATCGCTGGGTCAAAATCCTGGAACTCCCTACCTAACAGCACTGTGGGAGTACCTTCACCACACAGACTGCAGCGGTCAAGAAGGCGGCTCACCACCACCTTCTCAAGGGCAATTAGTGATGGGCAATAAATGCTGGCCTTGCCAGCGATGCCCACTTCCTATAAATGAATTAAAAAAAACACCATGACCATTCTGGAGACCATGGCTGGTGCATACTGAAGGGTGTCTCAAAATCTGTCCAGGCACCTGAAGCGCATCTACAGCATGCCAATGGCTGTTCGATGACACATCTTGTGGTCATATGGCATTTATTGTGTCGCTGCTGGGCCTCATTCCTCAGGTTTCTGGGAGATGTCATCAGCCATGTTTTAAGTGGGTTTCCCTTGCCTCTAAGCAGCCAGCCGGTAACTCTGCTTCAAGGTGCGAAGAGATCAGGGAGGGTGGACTGCTGCAGGACTTAAGCACACCTGTACAATATGTCTTTTTGTAGTTGCACACCAGCTGCACATTGATGGAGTGGAAGCCCTTGCGGTTGATGAACACTCCTGGGTGATCTATGGGTGCCTTAATTGCCACATCCATGCAGCCGATGATGCTCAGCACCTGTGGGAAGCCAGCCAGAGCTGCAAACCCGAGCACCCGCTCATTCTGACTGGTGTCATCACAGGCAAAATTGACATAATTGCCAGCCCCGGAAAAGAAGCCATCAGTCACCTGTCTTATGCATTTGTGGTCCACCAACTGCAAGATCCTGCAAATGTCTTCAGCAGATCCCTGGAAGGATCCAGAGGTAAAAAAGTTCAGGGTAGTGACTTTGACAGCAACATGGGGATAGGGAAGAAAAGAAAGGAGGTGGGGTGGCAGTATTGATTAAGGAGAATATTACAGTGCTGGAGAGAGAGGATGTCCTAGAGAAACATTGGAAGTGCCATTACACTACTAGGTGTATTCTATAGGCCACCAACTAGTGGGAAGGATATAGAGGAGCAAATTTGCAGGGAACTTACAGAGAGGTGCAAGAACTATAGAGTAGTGATAATGGGGGACTTCAACTATCCTAATATAGACTGGGATAGTAATAGTGTAAATGGCAGAGAGGGGGAAGACTTTCTGAAGTGTGTTCAGGAGAACTTTCTTGATCAGTACATTTCTGGCCCAATGAGGAAGGAGGCATTAATACAAAAGCAAAATACTGCGGATGCCGGAAATCTGAAATAAAAACAGAAAATGCTGGAAATACTCAGCAGGCCAGGCAGCATCTGTGGAGAGAGAAACAGAGTTAATGTTTCAGGTCGATGACTCTTTGTCAGAACTGGAAAAAAGCAGGAGATGGAACAGGTTTTTAAGCAAGTGCAGGGGCAGGGAAAGGGGGGAGGGGAGGAAAGAACAAAAGGGAAGGAGGCATTGCTGGATCTGGTTCTGGGGAGTGAGATGGGTCAAGTAGAGCAAGTGTCAGTAGGGGAATATTTAGGGAACAGTGATCACAATATCATAAGGTTTAGCTTGCTATGGAAAAGGACAGGGAGTAATCTAGAGTAAAAATAGGATGAAGGCCAATTTCAGTGGGTTGAGAACGGATCTGGCCCGGGTAAAATAAAATCAAAGATTGGCAGGCAAAACAGTAATTGAACAATGGGCTGCCTTTAAAGAGGAGATGGTTCGTGTACAGTTGAGGTTCATTCCCACAAGGGGGAAAGGAAGGGCAACCAAAGACAGAGCTCCCTGGATGATGAAAGAGATAGAGAGTGAGTTTGACAGCAACATGGGGATAGGGAAGAAAAGAAAGGAGGTGGGGTGGCAGCATTGATTAAGGAGAATATTACAGTGCTGGAGAGAGAGGATGTCCTAGAGAAATATTGGAAGTGCCATTACACTACTAGGTGTATTCTATAGGCCACCAACTAGTGGGAAGGATAAAAAGGGAGCGTATGAAAGATGTCAGGTTGAGAATACAAGTGAGAACCAGACTGAATATAGACATTTCAGAGGGGAAATTAAAAAGGAAATAAGAGGGGCAAAGAGAGAGTATGAGAATAGATTGGCAGCTAACATAAAAGGTAATCCAAAGGTCTTCTTTAAGCATATAAAGTGTAAACAGGTAGTAAGGGGGTGGGTGGGGCTGATTAGGGACCAAAATGGAGACCTACACATGGAGGCAGATGGCATGGCTGAGGTACTAAATGAGTACTTTGCATCTGTCTTTATCAAGTAAGATGCTGCCAAAGTCATAGTGAAAGAGGAGGTAGTAGAGATACTGGATGGGTTAAAAATTGATAAAGAGGAGGTACTAGACAGGCTGGCTGTACTTAAAGTAGATAAGTCACCAGGACCGGATAGGATACATCCTAGGATGCTGAGGGAAGTAAAAATGGAAATCGCGGAGGTACTGGCCATAATCTTCCAACCCTCCTTAGATATGGGGGTGGTGCCAGAAGACTGGAGAATAGCAAATATTAAACCCTCGTTCAAAAAAGGTGTAAGGATAAACCTGGCAACTACAAGCCAGTCAGTTTAACCTCGGTAGTGGGATAGACTAGAGAAGCTGGGGTTGATCTCCTTAGAGCAGAGTATTAAATCCGTGTGTTAATGGAGACACAGAATGCAGGAGTTGGTTTAACAAGTCTTTACTGAATGGAGACAATCTGGAAACTGAAACTACAGAAGCCTGCTAGGGCCGTTTATACAGGGGTGGTCACTGCCGGTACTGCAGTCTGAGACCAGTTATTCCCTTAAAGGGACATACACAACAATTCCTCCCCTTTTAGATAAACAGTACATAACATTCATATAACAACTAAATAATAACTAATTACAATTACAATTACGGTTGCTAGATACATTAGTTGAAGTTAAGCAATTATAAGTTCAGTCTTTGAGAAGGCTTCCTGATTCCATCAGGATAACGCCTCTTTGGGATATCAGGTTCTTCTGGCAAGGTTGAGTCGGGATCAATGTCGTTGTTTGGTTCGTCTGCTTCCAATATCACCGATTCTGCGGCAGATGCAATTGGTACTTCGGTTTCATCGCCAGGTGTATCAGATCGTAGTGTGGAGTTGAGGTTTTCCAGTCACTCTAGAATCTGGTCAGCATGGCATCTTACAATGCTCTCTCCAACGTCCACGGTATACATTAGAGGTCCTTGCCGTGTACAGATCGTTCCTGGCTGCCATTTCTCTGTGCGGTAGTCCCGGGCCAAAACTGGTTGACCTATCTTAAAACTCCTGGTCGGCCTTTCATTCATATTCTGAAACTGCCTGTTCTCCACATCTCTTCTGACGTTTGGCTTAACCAAATCCAAGCGGCATCGTAGTCTTCGATTGAAGAACATCATGGCTGGAGTTTGGTTGGTAACCGCATGTGTCGCATTCCGGTAGGCAAACAAGAAGTTATCCACCTTGTGTTGTAGGGGTATATCTTCATTACACATTGCCTTGATAGCCTTCTTGAATGTTTGAACAAACCTCTCGGCCAACCCATTAGTGGCTGGATGATATGGGGCGGATGTGTAATGCTTAACACCATTGTTCTTTAAGAACCTCCGGAACTCTTCAGACACAAACTGTGGTCCATTGTCAGAGCAAATCTGTTCAGGCAGCCCATTCCTGGCGAATATGGTTCGTAAGACTGTGATAGTTTTTTCTGTGGTGGTTGAGGACATTTTTATTACCTCTGGCCACTTTGAATGTGCATCCACCGCAATTAAAAACATCGAGTCCATAAAGGGACCAGCAAAATCAATGTGCACCCTTTGCCATGGAGATGAGGGCCACTCCCATGAATGTAGAGGGGCTTGTGGTGGGGCGTTTTGGACCTTCTGGCATCCTGTACAGCTCTTGGTCATCTCTTCGATTCCCGGCCACCACACAAACACCCTGGCTAAGTTCTTCATTTTTACCCCTCCCAGATGACCCTCATGAAGCTCATTGAGCACTCTATCCTTCAATTTGGGTGGAATTACAACTCTGGATCCACACATCAAGTTTCCTCTGCACACTGACAGCTGTTCTCTTCTCGGCGAGAATGCTGGCAGCAGTGGTTCGCCATGTGCTGGCCATCCCTTCACTGTTAAATCATAGACCCAGGAGAGTGTCGGGTCATTTCGTGTTTCCTTTTCTATGTTTGCATTCGTCACAGGGAGACATTCGACAATAGTCGAGTGGAATAACTCCACTGGATCCACTGCCAGTTCTTCTTCCACCGTTGGCAATGGTAGGCACGACAATCCATCAGCATTCCCATGCTGTTTAGTTCCTTTGTACTCGATGTCATATTGGTGTGCCCCTAGGAAAAGGGACCACCTCTGTAGCCGTTGTGCCGTCATTATCGGTACTCCCTTCTGAGGGTTGAAAATGGAGACGCGAGGTTGATGATCAGTTAGTAGAGTAAATTTCTGACCGTGCAGGTAGTGATTGAACTTCTTCACCCCCCCACACCAGGCTGAGGGCCTCTCTGTTAATCTGGGCGTAGTTACGCTCGGCTGAAGTTAACGAGCGTGACGCAAAAGCTATCGGCCTCTCAGAACCATCAAGGAATTTATGTGACAGTACCACCCCAATGCCGTAGGGAGATGCTTCACACGCCAGTCTTTGGCATCTTGAAAATCTAAGATGGCGCCTCCCGCGCTTTTGCTTCGTCCCCGATGGATCAAAATGGCGCCTCCCGCGCTTTTCCTTCTTCCCCGCCGAGTTAAGATGGCGCCTCCCGCGCTTTCCCGCCGCTGCCGCTGCTGTCAACGCCGCTCTCCGCGGTATTTTTATTTTTAACCGTTCCCGTCGTGGAGCGGACTCTCTGGGACACTTCCCTCCCTCTTCTTAGGTCCGAACGCTGCCCGGCTGCGAAGCACCGGCTGCGCCCTCTCTCTCTCGCTTTGCTTCCCGACTCGCTGCCCAGCCCCGTTGCAGAGCCACCCGATCGATCTCTAGCCCGCCGCAGCCCAGGAAGGATCAGTGCACTACCTGCCACCAGCCCGATTAGCTGGGAAACCACAGACTGGGGAACCAAGCCTGGCTCTTGACAGTCTCTCCTGCAAGTTTTCAATCCAATGATTTGGAGGGCGGTTGCCCACGGTCGACGCCCGTTTCTCGAGTTTCTTTGGATTATTTTTTTTTCTTCTTTCTTCTGGCTTCGACCTTCAATAACGTCGTCTGAGGTGCTGCCGAGTTGCAGGTAAATTTGTTTCTTACTCGTCGCCAGTATTAAATCCATGTGTTAATGGAGACACGGAATGCAGGAGTTGGTTTAACAAGTCTTTACTGAATGGAGACAATCTGGAAACTGAAACTACAGAAGCCTGCTAGGGCCTTTTATACAGGGGTGGTCACTGCCGGTACTGCAGTCTGAGACCAGTTATTCCCTTAAAGGGACATACACAACACAGAGAAGATTGAGAGGAGATTTGAGGGGGTCTAGACAGAGTAGCTAGAGAGAAACTGTTCCCATTGGCAGAAGGGTTGAGAACTAAAGGACACAGATTTCAGGTGATTGGCAAAAGAACCAAAGGCGGCATGAGGAATAACTTTTTTACGCAGCGAGTGGTTATGATCTGGAATGCACTGCCTGAAAGGGTGGTGGAGGCAGATTCAATCGTGGCTTTCAAAAAGGAATTGGATAAGTACCTGAATGAAAAAAAATTGCAGGGCTATGGGGAAAGGGCGGGGGAGTGGGACTAGCTAAAGTGCCCTTGCAGAGAGCCGGCATGGGCTCGACGGGCTGAATGGCCTCCTTCTGTGCTGTAACTATTCTATGATTCTACGTAAAGCGTGGCCACCAGGTCCAGTTAGCTGCAGGTCTTGTTCCAGCAAGCTGCAAATGTCTGCCACCTCCTGACATGAAACCCTGAGCCTCCTGAGACACTGACGTTCCGACAGGTCGAGGAAGATATCATCTGCCTGTAGACCCTGTGTACTGGGTATGGCCTCCTGCGAGCGGCACCTCTCTCCTGCAGAGCTGCAGGTCTGTGAGCAGCAAGCTGTTGCTAGTACTGCTCCTGCTGCTGGAGTTGCTGCTGATCATCTTGGTCCTGATCTGAGGTCCAAAGTAACCCAGCGTAAGCAACACCCAAGCTGATCTGATAGATCAGAGCTCCAAAGTTCAGATCAGACCTCCGAACTTCCAAAGTAACCTCTCACCACAAGTACTGTGAACAAACCCTTTCAGACAAGCGGGTAGGAAAGCAGCTGTGAGCACTGAGTAACCTATTGGCATATTCCCTGTCATGTCTTCATCCTCCTCAACTGCTGCTGTGTTCTTGCCTTGGTTTCAGTGGTGAATTCCAAGAAGCCGGGGAAACCCGTGGACCCAAAGTTAATCTGCAAAACCCCTGCCAATATCGCTCTAATTGAGTGACTAACATATGTCAATTGACAACCCGCCTCTCCCGAGGGGGTTGCGCGCACGCAGCCTAACGCGCTGCAGTAAAACGCTGATGTCAGCGGGTTGGAGCCGGCTTCCCGACGTGCTTGGAATATTTCCTGATTTAACACCCACACCCAATCCCACACGCTCACCCATGTTAAAATTCCCCTCATTGATTCGGCTGCTTCATCCAATAGATGTTAAAGTGACCTTTCTGGCGCAATTCCAGGTAACAGTAAAATGGAGGGTTAACATGCCTGTCAAATAAATGACTGAAAAATATTAAGCAATGCTCAGTTAGCTCAATAATTATTTCTCGGTTATTGCCACTTAGGGCAAAGGTGTTCAGGGTTCAGGGTTCTAGAAATTCTTAAGACCCTAAGAAACTAGCAACAGCACAAAAGTCGTGCTGTCTAGTCAGCTGTCTCAAGATTCCTGGAGAACTGAATGAATTTGCCAGCTTCCCAGCACTTTGCAGAAATTACCTGCTCAATGTTGCGATGCTCTGCCTTAATACCAGCAAAATTATTTCACGATGTCTGGAAATAGACTGTTGCAGTCAGTTTCACAGACAGAACAATAAGGATCACTGAGAACTCTTCCAGTCAAGTGCTTTGAACTGGCACAGGTCACTCACTCTCCCTCTCCCTCTGTCTGTCTGTCTCTCACATTCTCTGTTTCCTTGCTTTCACTTGTATACGTGTCCCTTTTCTTTCTCTCTCATTATTACTAGTTCTTGTGCTTTGTCCTGGTTCTGCTCTGGTTCCTACATACAGCACTTTCAGTGGTGCTGTGGTCAAGTGCTGGCTGCCAGCATAGAGGGAACATTCTTTAGCCAATTTCCCGAGGGTGAAAATATATACTCACAGTGCATAGTACTTTTCAAACAAAGAGCTACCTTTGGAAAAGCATCATGACCAAGGCTGTTGGAATCAAGCAACTTGTTCTAAAAAGCAGAGCATATTAATAGCCACTTCTATGTATAGTTGTGAAAGCATTTCGCGAACTGCAGGTGCATTTACATTGCAGTTATTAATCTCAGACCGGAAGATTCAGTTCAGTTTCCAACCAGGCAGATCGGTCTTTACTTTGCTTGGTTCCCACCTGGCTAGAACTCAAATTATTGTACCCTTTGCACATGCAAAAGCAGTAAGTTATAGAGTGACATCCCGCCGGTCTAACTGGCAGAGCCTGAGCCCAGATTGGATGGAAGACAAAGAGGCCAGCATTTTGTAATGACTCCTCAGGGAATAAAGGGGACCGGTCAGAAATGGTTTGCTTCTATACTGGGGGCTTCACTAGGCCTAGATCAGGATCAGAACACATCGTTCCTACTTGGCCTATCATGGATGCCCCTGCTGGAAACTGTAGGGGGTTTTGCACAGGCGTGTTCGGGTCAGTCAGCTTTGCCTCTGACTACCTTCCTTGAGCAGTTCGAATCGCTCGCCCCCTGGGTTCAGGACACCGGACTTAGATATGGGCAGCGATACAGAGAAGACTCGAGTAGACAGGTGGTTGGATGCAAACAAAACCAAGATTTTTATTGAAGAGGAAAACTTGATACAATCTTATGGAAAATCACTAGTGTACACTTCTACAGGCAAAAATTACAAGAGAGTCATAATAATACTATATACAGGGAAATGGGGAACACACGGCACATCGAGGGAAAACAATTATCTTAACAATCCCCTTATCCTTATCCCACCCCCTATACCTAACTAGGTTAAGCTATGAGTGTGTTGATTTCTTTTTGGGTTCAATAAAGACTCATTTCTTGAAAGAGAAAGTTGTTTTAATCTAAAGTCTATTCAACTCTTTTTAACAGCCTTTTTACAGAACACTCTATACTGTGATGCAGCTAGAATCAAAATGAAAGTAAAACTCTCTGCCTTGCTTCTCTCGGTCACATGACCTCTGCTGGTCAGGCATAAGTAATCAATACCTGCAATCATGCTATTAAGACATCATAATCGAACAGGCAAATAACATCACTATTTGCTGATATCATTACAATGAGGGGTCAGAATTCATGCTCACCAATCAAAAAGGGGTTTGTTAGACTCAAAACAGCAGTTGGGTTCGGGGTTCACTCTTGGTGCTCTCTGGAGCCTGCCGTCATAGTCGCAGGTCAGCTGGGGCTGAAGGCCTGCTGATTCGAAGCCTACCCTCAGTTGGCCTTCCCTCCGGTGGTCTTCCCTCCTACTCCCCTCGTCGCGTCCCGCTTCGCCTGGCCTGAATTGCCTGTGTTCGCCCGACCCAGTGCCGGGGCGAGTCCAGATAGAGTGGGAGAGGGCACGGGCAAAGGCCAGGGGATAAGCGTGGGACGGGGGAAGAACGGCAGCCACGAGGGCGAGGGGCCGAAGAGCCGGGGAGCGGCAGCACCAGCTCCAGCACAGCAGCGGAGCAGCAGGAAAGCAGAGCAGGAGTTCACCGATTGCTACCTGGGGGCCTTCAATTATACCTTCGTCGAAAAACCCTTATCTGCACGCCAAATCAGGTTAGTTCTTTGTTTTAATTTTGGCGGGCTAGTTAAAATAATGGTAGCAATCTATACTGACGGTTTTTAGATGGCCGGTAATTGCATCTACCAGCCCGATAATTGACTCATATTGTCCTGAAAGTCCTTGATGGGCTTGTCCAGCCTCGATGGATGTGCTTAATCTGTTTGCGATTATGTATGCAGACTGTTTGATGGCTTTAACTGTAGGCCTCATTGAATTTAGATCTTTCTCCAATTCGGTCTAATACATAATTCACAGTTCTGTCTGGGTCCCAAAACACAAAGTTCTTTTCACAGAAAGCCTGCAGCCTTAGTTTCGATTCCCCCCAAGCTGTTTGCACTGCAGAATCCATTTTGGAGACCCGTAAGCTTTCTGCCATGAGGCACGGACGCCATCTTGGGTGCCCTTTTTTAATTCAAAAATGTCCACGCAGGGTCCCTTTTATCGATAATAACCTTCGGGGAGATGCACAAATTTTGCAAATCTTACAAAACCAAGGGTAAGTCTGAGTGTCATAGTGTCATAACGGCACAGAAGGAGGCCATTCAACCCATCGAGTCCATGCCGGCTCTCTGTCAAGCAATCCAGTCAGTCCCATTCCCCCGCTCTATCCCCGTAGCCCTGCAAGTTTATTTCCCTCAAGTGCCTATCCTGTCTCCCCTTGAAAACATTGAGTGTCTCTGCTTCCACCACTTCCATCGGCAGTGATTTCCAGGTCCTCACCAATCGCTGCGTAAATAATCTTTTCCTCACAACCCCCCTGTATCTCTAGCCCAACACCTTAAATCTCTGTCCCCTAGTCCTTGTACCATCAACTAGTGGGAAGGAGGAGCTCCATTGCTTCGCCTTTGTTTTTCCAAACTTTTCACCCTGTAGGAAGAGGCTGGTGTCTGGAGCAGCAGGAGAGTACAGTGAGTACATAAACTCACTTTTGCAGGTTTTTTCAGAGGCTTACCAATCTCGCAGACCGGCGGCGGTGTTCCAGAGCCACGCCATGATTCAAAGTGACGTGGGCAAGAGGAAGCAGCTGATTGGGTGAGTACGGCCAGGTGAGTATTTATACTACTCTATAGTTTGACAGTTAAGGTTAATAGTTTATAAAGTTTAGAAGGTCTTAATTTTTGTGGTTATACTTTCTAAGGCCTCTGTTGTGTAGCGGGGAGTGCTAGTAAACAAGGGCCCTTGAGTATATCATTTAATTGTATTGTAATTAGTGGCATTGATTTGATTTAATTTAATTTAAATTAATTAAAGGGTAAGTCATGGCAGCACAGCTCGGCCCCATGGCATGCTCCTCCTGCACTATGTGAGAAATCACGGACACTTCTTGTGTCCCTGACGACCATGTGTGCGGGAAGTGAATTCAGCTGCAGCTACTGGCAGACCGCATTGCGACGCTGGAGCTGCGAATGGATACATACTGGAGCATTCGCCATGCTGAGGACATCATAGATATCACATGTAATCAGTTGGTCACACCACAGGTAAAGGCTGCACAGGCAGGAAGGGAATGGGTGACCGCCAGGCAGAGTAGTAGGCGCAGGCAGGTAGTGCAGGAGTCCCCTGTGGCCATCCCCCTCTCAAACAGATATACCGCTTTGGATAATGTTGAGGGAGATGGCTTATCGGGGGAAGGCAGCAGCAGCCAACTTCCTGGCACCATGGGTGGTTCTGTTGCACAGGACGGGAGGAAAATGAGCGGGGAATAGATAGGCGTTTCTGCAGCCGCAAACGAGACTCCAGGATGCTATGTTGCCTCCCGTCAAGGATATCTCGGAGCAGCTGCAGGGCATTCTGGAGGGGAAGGGTGAACAGCCAGTTGTCCTGGTGCATATATGTACCAACGATATAGGTAAAAACCAGGATGAGGTCCTAAAAGCTGAATATAGGGAGTTAGGAGGTAAATTAAAAAATAGGACCTCAAAGGTAGTAATCTCAGGATTGCTACCAGAGCCACGTGCTAGTCAGAGTAGAAATAGAAGGATATTTCAGACGAATACGTGGCTAGAGGAATGGTGCAAGGAGGAGGGATTCAAATTCCTGCGACATTGGAACTGGTTCTGGGGGAGGTGGGAACAGTACAAACTGGACAGATTGCAACTGGGCAGGACTGGGACCGATATCCTAGGGGGAGTGTTTGCTAGTGCTGTTGGGGAGGGTTTAAACTAAAATGGCAGGGTGCTGGAAACCTATGCAGGGAGACAGAGGAAAGGGAAGCAAGGATAGAAGCAAAAGACAGGAAGGAGAAAAGCAAATGTGGTAGTCAGAGAAATCAAGGGTGTAAATCAAACATGGCCACAGTAAATAATAATTCTAATAGGTCTAAGAGTGTTAAAAAAACAAGCTTGAAGGCTTTATGTCTTAATGCGAGGAGCATTCGTAATAAGGTAGATGAATTAGCTGTGCAAATAGATGTAAATGGATATGATATAATTGGGATTATGGAGACATGGCTTCAGGGTGACCAAGGCTGGGAATTCAACATCCAGGGGTATTCAATATTCAGCAAAGATGAGCAAAAACAAAAAGGAGGTGGGGTAGCATTGCTGGTTAAAGCGGAGATTAGCACAATAGTAAGGAAGGATATTAGCTCTGATGATGTGGAATCTGTATGGTTAGAGCTGAGAAATACCAAGGGCAGAAAACATTAGTGGGAGTTGTATACAGACCCCCAAACACTAATGCTGAGGTTGGGGATGGCATTAAATGGGAAATTAGAGACGCGTACAATAAGGGCACAGCAGTTATCATGGGTGACTTTAATCTACATATAGATTGGGCTAACCAAATTGGTAACAATACGGTGAAGGAGGAATTCCTAGAGTGTATACAGGATGGTTTCCTGGACCAATATGTCGAGGAACCAACTCGAGATCAGGCCATCTTAGACTGGGTATTATATATTAAGGATTAATTAGCAAGCTTGTTGTGCGAGGCCCCTTGGGGAGGAGCGATCATAATATGATAGAATTCTTCATTAAGTGGAGAGTGAAGTATTTGACTCAGAGACTTGGGTTCTGAATGTAAATAAAGGAAACTACAATGGTATGAGGCGAGTTGGCTAGGATGCATTGGGGAACGTTACTTAAAGGGTTGACGGTGGATAGGCAAAGGCAAACATTTAAAGGTCGCATGGATGAACTACAGAATTTGTTCATCCATGTTTGGCATAACAATAAAACAAAAATGGTGACTCAACCGTGGCTAACAAGGGATATTAGGGATAGCATAAGATCCAAGAAGAGGACATATAACTTGGCCAGAAAAAGCAGCAAACCTGAGGATTGGGAGCAGTTTAGGATTCAGCAAAGGAGGACAAAGGGATTAATTAAGAGGAGGAAAATAGATTATGAGAATAAGCTTGCAGGGAGCATAAAAACTGACAGTAAAAGCTTCTATTGCAATGTGAAGAGAAAAAGATTGGTGAAGTCAAGCGTAGGTCCCTTGCAGTCAGAATCAGGGGAATTTATAATGGGGAACAAAGAAATGGCTGACCAATTAAACACATACTTTGGTTCTGTCTTCAAAAAGGAGGACACAAATAACCTCTGAGAGATGTCAGAGGACATAGGGTCTAATGAGAGGGAGGAACTGAATGAAATCAGTATTTGTAGGGAAATGGTGTTAGGGAAATTGATGGGATTGAAGGCCGATAAATACCCAGGGCCTGATAATCTACATCCTAGGATACTTAAGGAAGTGGCCCTAGAAATACTAGATGCATTGCTGGTCATCTTCCAAAATTCTATAGACTCTGGAACAGTTCCCATGGATTAGAGGGTAGCTATTGTAACCCCACTATTTAAAAAAGGTGGTAGAGAGAAAACAGGGATTTATAGACCAGTAAGCCTGACATCGGTAGTGGGGAAAATGTTAGAGTCCATTATAAAAGATGTAATAGCAGAGCACTTGGAAAACAGTGACAGAATCGGACAAAGTCAACATGAATTTACAAAAGGTAAATCATGCTTGACTAATCTACTAGAATTTTTTGAGGATGTAACTGGTAGAATAGATAAGGGAGAACCAGTGGATGTGGTGTAATTGGAGTTTCCAAAGGCTTTCAATAAGGTCCCGCATAAGAGATTAGCGTGCATAGTTAAAGCACATGGGATTGGGGGTTAGGTACTGACTTGGATAGAGAACTGGTTGGTAGACAGGAAACAAAGAGTTGGAATAATTCGGGGCTTTTTCCGAGTGGCATGCAGTGGCTAGTGGGGTACCGCAGGGATTGGTGCTAGGAACCCAGTTATTCACAAAATATGTTAATGATCTAGAAAAGTGAACTAGATGTAATATCTCCAAGTTTGCAGACGACACAAAGCTGGGTGGGCATGTGTACTGTGAGGAGGATGCTGAGAAACTCCAGTATGATTTGAACAGGTTGGGTGACTGGGCACATTCATGGCAGATGCAGTATAATGTGGATAAATGCAAGGTTATCCACTTCAGTGGCAAAAACAGGAAGGCAGATTATTATCTGAATGGCAATAGATTGGGAAAAGGGGAAGTACAACGAGACCTGGGTGTCCTTGTGCACCAGTCGCTGAAGGTAAGCATGCAGGTGCAGCAGGCGTTTCAGAAGGCAAATGGTATGTTGGCCTTCATAGTGACGGGACTCGAGTACAGGAGCAAGGATGTCTTGCTGCAGTTGTACAGGGCCTTGGTGAGACCACACCTTGAGTATTATGTGCAGTTTTGATCACCTTATCTGAGGAAGGATGTTCTTGCCATGGAGGGAGTGCAGCGAAGATTCACCAAACTGATACCTGGGATGGCAGGAATGATGTCTGAAGACAGATTGGGTCGATTGGGCTTGTATTTGCTAGAGTTTAGAAGAATGAGAGGGGATCTCATTGAAACTTTAAAAAATCTAACAGGACTAGACAGACTAGATGCAGGAAGGATGTTCCCGATGGTGGGGGAGTCCAAAACCAGGGGTCACAGTCTAAGGATAAGGGGTAAGCCATTTAGGACTGAGATGAGGAGGAATTTCTTCACCCAGAGAGTGGTGAACCTGTGGAATTCTCTACCGCAAAAGGCAGTTGAGGCCAATTCATTAAATATATTCAAGAAGGAGTTAGATATATTTCTTAAGGCTAAAGGGATCAAGGGATATGGGGAGAAATCAGGGACAGGCTAATGAATTTGGATGATCAGCCATGATCTCATTAAATGGCAGAACAGGCTCGAGGGGCCGAATGGCATATTCCTGCTCCTATCTTCTATGTTTCTATGTTTCTAACAGCCTTTCCCCATCAAGCCTATCCAAACCCATCATAATCTTGTACACCTCTATCAAATCACCCCGCAACCTCCTTTGCTCTAATGAAAACAAATCCAGCTTCTCCAACCTGCCCTTGTAGCTAAGATCCCCCATCCCCGGAACCATTCTGGTAAATCTCCTCTGCACCCTCTCAAGGGCCTTCACATCCTTCCTAAAGTGTGGTGACCAGAACTGGATGCAATACTCCAGTTGTGGCCTAACCAGCAGTTTATAAAGGTTCAGCATAACTTCTCTACTTTTGTACTCAATACCTCTATTTATGAAACCCTAGATCCCATATGCTTTGGTAACCACTCTCTCAATATTTCCTGCCACCTTCAGTGACCTATGCACATTAACTCCCAGGTCCCTCTGTCCCTGCACACTCTTTAAAACTGTGCCATTAAATGTATATTGCCTCTCCCTGTTCCTTCTGCCAAAATGCATCACCTCACACTTCTCTGTATTAAATTCCATCTGCCACTTGTCTGCCCATTCTGCTAGCCTTTCTATGTCCTATTGCAGCCGATTGGTATCATCCTCACTGTTTGCCGCACCCCCAAGTTTGGTGTCATTGGCAAATTTAGAAATTCTACTTTGTATTCCAATATCCAGGTCATTTATATATAACAAAAATAGGCAATGGCCCCAGCACTGACCCTTGGGGAACACCACTGTCTACCATCCTCCAGTCTGAAAAACAGCCATTTACCACAACTCACTGTTTTCTGTCCTTAGCCAATTCCTTATCCAAACTGCCACTGACCCACCTATTCCATGAGCCTCAATTTTGTTAACCAGCCTTTTATGTGGTACTTTGTCAAACGCTTTCCGAAAATCCATGTAGACAACATCCATTGCATTCCCTTCATCAATCCTCCCCATTGCTTCATCAAAAAATTCAATTAGATTAGTCAAACATGATCTGCCTTTTACAAATCCATGTTGGCTCTCCTTAATTAGCTTAAACCTCTCCAAGTGCCCATTAATTTTTTTCTTGATTATTGTTCCTAAAAATTTACCCACCACTGATGTTAAACTGACTAGCCTGTAACTACTAGGATTGTCCTTACACCCTTCCTTTAACAATGGTTTCACATTTGAAACTTTCAAATCCTCAGACACCTCCCCCGCATCTAGGGAAGATTGGAAAATTATGGCAAGCTCTTCTGCTATCTCCTCCCCCAATTCCCTTAGCAATCTGGGATGCAAGCCATCTGGACCAGGCGACTTATCCACTCTAAGCATACCCAGCCTTTCTAGTACATCCTGTCTATCAATTTTCACCCCTTCCATTGCTTCTACTTTTTCTACTGCTACTTATATTTTGTCAGCATCCACCTCCTTAGTAAACACCAATACAAAGTACTCATTTCTAGCCTTGGCCTGCGCCTCTAAGCATATAACATCTTCTTTGTTTCTAATAGGCCCCACCCCGCCTCTTACTGCCCGCTTACTGTGTGTCGCCAGAAATTCCCCCAAAAATTTGAAGCAGTACATGTAGGGCAGGTCGATGAAGCACCCACCACCACCACCCCCACCTTTCCCAGAGCAGAATATGCTGCTGAGGTCTCAAAGGGATGGAAACCCAGTGGATGCAGGTTCAATTCCAACCCTCCTCCCTGGGATTATGACAGAATTGCACTCCTCCAGCTCATGCATTTTCAGACCTTTCACAGTTACAGGGTGTGAAGGAGAGAGTCTCCACTCTCTAAACGCTTAAATGAAGGTTAAGTTCATTTTAAAAAGACAGGGTGCTCAACTGAATTTACACTCAAATAGTATGAGACTCCCTCCTCCTAGGAGTCTCATTCTACCTTGCTTCTAAGTCAGGTCGGGCCCTGCAGGTTTAGGAGCAAGTCTAAACTTGCAGTGCAAATACACGCTAAGTAAATCAGGCAAGTTGATTTGTTGAGGTAACTACATGATTAGGCTGCAATGCTCCCTGAGGACTGTCCGTTCTGAGGTATGGTGATCTTAATGCTACAGGTGGAAGTTACATCTGCACATAGGACTTTGAGAATTAGTTTTGCTTGTTTTAATTTTACACTGTTTACCCTCAACTAAATGGTGCAATGGTCTTTCAAATTTTGACATAATAGTCCTGATTTTAGCTCATATTGGGAATCAGGGGTTCTGGGGTCGAAGCGGGCAGTGATCCATCCGGCCTCCCCCAAACGTGAGGCCCAGGAGATTTTAACTCCCGGCCCTCATTTCCATGCTCCAACATTGTCTCCCACCTGAAGCTGGTGTGAATGACGTCAAAACTGACATGTGAGGTTGGAACTTTGCAGGGTGGTCAAACCGCTGCCGGGGGCCCACGGAAAGGGTTACCAGCACAGTAAGTAATGAAAATGAGGAAGCGGGGTGGGTGGAGGGACTGGGGTGATCGTCAAATTGATGGGGATGGGGGGAATCCTGGTGCAGAGAGGCACAAGGTATGCTTGTGGATCCAGATGGAGCACGCTTGCTGCCTTTGCTGCCAGGTCCGAGGCTTAGCGGCCCTTAGTCGGCCTGAAATGAAAATGGCCTGCATGTCCCATTGACATTATCGGGACGTGATTTTGTCATTTAAATTGGGCCTCCATTCACCTGGGGTGGGAGGCCTTTCTTGTAACTGATTTCAGGTAAGTTAAGATGGTGGGGGTGGGATCATATCGGGAACGCGCTGCGCACATCCCCCCAGCATCTTAAACCCCTGGCCGCACTGTCCACATCGGGTGGAGGTTTAAAGTAACCCCTAATGCACTAGTTTGAAGTATAAAACAGGTTCACACTGTTTTTTTCTCACAATCTCTGTAAATTCATCAAAATAGAAACGAGAAATGGTAATACCTTAAAAAATAAATGGAGAACAAAAGTGGCTTAATGTTATCAGTGATGGATTACGCATTATGTACACAATAATCCTTTACAGCTACAGTGCTCAGCTAACAAACCTTCTATTTTACACTTAGTTAATAGGTATAAGATTAGGTCATCTATAGAGTCTTTTGTTCATGGTTTGAGAAACAGCCAAAGTCATGTGCTTCTTGTCACTGAGCTTTAAATCCCCGAGCTACACAAAGGCTGGATGTGCAGAAGTTCAGCCAGGACTCAAAGCAGGAGTCAGCTCACAGACTGAAGTTCAGCCAGAACTGCCGGATGAGAAAATACAAATTAAACACAAGAATGATTCTTCAACGAAATGCAATAATGTACCTGGGTACAGGTCCTGGCAGGTAGACACCCCCAATCACTTTAAGATGTTGAGATTTTATCTGTCAGTGATATAAAGCATTGGCTCCATAGTGCTTGCAAATTGCCTCCTGGGGCCTGTGAGAAGGATGATGTCATTCTGGTGACAGTCAGTCTTTAATTGCTGCAGTGAAAAGGCTTGTTATATTTCTCCAAGCTCAGCAGCTGTGAAGACAGCACAATAGACCTTCACAGAGGAATTCCCTTACACGAAACCTAATAATTCCTATTTTGTAGCTCTTAAGTAAAAGTTCTCTCAGTGCAATGTGAACTGAATCGTAAATCAGATATAAACATTGAATCATCTTATTTCATGAAACAGCACTTGGGCTACAATGCCTCTGTATAGCCATTGATTATTTTGCTGCATTTTCTGCACTTCTATTGTAAGAGGTTCTGTTTAGACTTTTGCGTCCTAAACATTAGCCTGAATCCCACAACAGGCATTGGTTTACTGATTGTACTTAGTTTCATTTCCACTGTGCATTGTGCAACTTGTGCTGCCCATTTCTCAAGCTACCTCATTGAACTCCTGTCCCTACTTCTGTCAACTTTTCCATTGTTCAGCAATGAAATCCAGGTGGAGTAATACCATAATCATTGAAATACCCTTAGACCTTCCTTAGGTAATAAGCCCTCATCTCTATTTAACTGTTTAATATAAAATGTGAATGGATCACCACATGAATATATTATTCAGCTTAATACCACTTCACCCTTTGGCTACTCTATACGCACTTGCACTACCTGGCAATTTAAACAGATTGGCCTAGAAATTGAGTTTTGGCGCAGCCAGGGCTTTAGCGCCGGAAGTTAGTGCCGGAGCTAAGTCGCGCTGGTCGGGCCCAAAATTCAATAGTTCTGCGCCCAAACGGCTGCCGGCGCTGCTGAGAGCTGTTTGCGCCTGAAAACTGGCGCAACACGCTGAATTTCGGCGCTATTCCGGCGCTGCGGCGCCCGCTGCGGTGCGGCAGGTTCGGGAAGTGCAGGCCTCCTCCTTCCCTTAAGGAGGAGCTGCCTGCACCCGGCCGCGGCCCGCGAAAATCTTTTTAAAAATGAGCCCGGCACCTCGGACAAGTGCCGGGCTTGCTTCTGTTCCGGGGGGGGGGGGGGAAGTCCGGGGAGGGAGCTGCGGCCAGCCGCCGCGGGGCCTTTAATGCGCCGGCGCAAAGTCATGTAAGACTCTGTTGCCAGAGTCTTAGTTGCGGCTGCCACGGGCGAGGCGGCCGCAACTGAATTTCGGCGCTGGGGCCCGTCGGCATGGCAACCGGGACGCTGCGCACACCGATGACGTCATCGGTGCCGGCGCAGCGCTACCGGTCTACCGCGGCGGAAGGGCCCCAGGCAATTTCGGCGCCGGCGCCAATTGCAGCGCTAGGCCCTCTAGCGCCGCAAAATCGGCGCTAAGGGCACTGAATTTCTAGGCCATTGAGTTGTAAATAACCAATCAATCATATTTGTCCTTATTTCACACTTGATAGTTCAGAGGGGCAGAGGCCTTCTCAGGCACAACTCCCCACAAGTATTGACTATACCTGTTAATTGTAGCAGTGAACTGGAACTAAAACTGGACAACTTTTTGTAAGCAAATAAGTCACAAATATGCCACACAGGCTTAAATATCATCACATCTATAGCATAGCTTTAAAAAAAAATTAAAAGCGCCATAATGTTATTTTTTGGAAATCAAATGATATATGAACAAGGAACTCATTATTATGATTCAGGCTTGTGGTTGAAAAAAAATTAACTTTTTAATTTTAATCCTTAAAGCTCAATTGTAGGCATTGAAACGCACCATAGTTAAGTTGGATTTTAACACCATTTTGCAAGAAAATGGCACAATGTCATTGTGATGCATGGCTCTCCCAGTCTTGCCTTTCATGAAATAATGATAATTTTCCCATAACGCCATGATCGACAAACATATCAAATGATAAAATAAACAAACATGGAAACAAGGTAAAGTGTATCAGAAACAGTTTGTGTTCCTTTAGTAATTATTGTTTTGCTTGTTTCCACCCACCTCCCCCGTTTTAAAGTTCACTACTATCACTTTAGTCATTTGGGTTAATATGTGCTTTTCTTTTGTGCTTGCAAAGGAAAAATTTACAGGGCAACAGGGAAAGAGCAGGCGAGTGGGATTAATTACATAACTCTTTCAAAGAGTCGGTACAGACACGATGGGCCGAATGGCTGCCTTCTGTGCTGTGCGATTCTATGATCCCTCAGTTAACTAACAGAAGGCTCCTGCTTGGTACAACTGGCTGTACCGGTTTTTCATCTGTACTCTGATGGAATGTTCCACTGAGGCCATACAAGTTCAGGCACTTTTATATTGATATATAGTGGCAACAGTAATTATTTACAATATAAATTACCTAATCTTTATGATCCTGATAGCATCAAACACACAAGTTTCCACGGGTACCGAGAATGGAGCTTGGATGTGGGGAAAATAAACATCTCTTTCTATAGGTTCTTTGATGGGACCCCAATGACATTAAATAAGGAAGAGCAGCTCTCGGAGGCCATGGGTCTCAGAAGTGGTGTTCCCTCAGAGAATAGTATATAGGTGCCTTCTGAATGCCAGCCAATGTGATAGCAAAGCTTTCTTTTTAATAACCATACACGAACCATAGAGTGCTACCAACTGGGCTACTGTTCATCATTATAGGAACAAGAGTAGGCCGTTCAGCCCCTTGAGCCCATTCCACCATTCAATTAGATCAATTAGAGGTTTTCAAGATGATAAGAGGTTTTGATAGAGTAGACAGTGAAAAACTATTCTCTCTGGCGAGTGGGTCGATAACTAGAGGTCCTAGATTTAAAATTAGTGGCAAAAGATCTAGAAGGGAGGTGAAGAGAATATTTTTTACTCAGAGTTGTCAGAATCTGGAATGCTCTACCTGAAAAGGGGTGAAAGCTGATTCCATGGACAATTTTAAAAGGAAGTTGGACAGCTTTGAGGATGAGGAACGTATAGGGTTACAGACAAAAAGTGGGGATGTGGGGCTAAACAAGACTGCTCTTTCAAAGAGCCAGCACAGGCTTAATACCCATTCCCAGTCCCACATTCCTGATCACAATCATTCCTTATAGGGGATTTGATGAACAGAAGGAGAAGGGATTTCCTCTCAGGGAAGGAGGTAAATTGGATTGTGAGCCATCCCAAGTACCTCCCACCCAGCTTGAGAAGGTTTGAGAGGTGCCCATGCTCTCAGCCAAGTGTGTGGCACAAAAGAAAGCAAGTTTTAAAAAGGAGAGAATAAAATAAATGTAAAAATGGAATAATGTATAAAGACCAAATAGTCAACTTCTGTTACATCACTTCAAACATATTTTCAAACGTGTTTAAAATATTATCAGGAATTTACGATATAGAAAAGCCATTTAAGAAAATCAGTTCAACACTTGGCAACTGGCAACATTATTTTATTACTTTATTTCAAAAAACAAAAGAGATTACAAATGATCTAATGACTAATACATAAAAGTCTTACTTTTCCAAACAAAGAACTTGATTCACATATCTTTAATGCACAGAATACTGCCTTCTTTATATCTGTAATTCCTGCTTGCTCAGCAGGCTGTGGGTTAAATGTTTTGGTGCTTGAGAGATGAGAGCTGTTGTGGATTTGTAGTTGCTGAACAAACTTGTTTTGGTTTTGAAGAAGTATGTTAACTGGATTAACTGAATTTTCATTTGAACTGACTGGGATCCACATACACCCATGCCTTCATCACCCACTGCCAATACACGCACATGCACATGTCGACACACACACGCGGGCACACACACACACTTACATGTGGACACACACACACGTACATGTGGACACACACACACACGTACATGTGGACACACACACACACGTACATGTGGACACACACACACACACACATGGCATACACTCACACACACATGTACATGTGGACACGCACACACATACACACACATGGGCACACACACTCACACACATACGCACACACGTGGGCACCCACACACACACACACACACACGTGGGCACACACACACATACATGTGGGCACACACACAGAATCACGTGAAGTGCTGGTGATGAAATTACGCATTAAAAATTAGTACAGCCTAGAAATGAAAAGTTTCTAGAAATTAAGCAGAAAGGTCCAATCTTGGAACATTTAAGCACAATGGTAAATGTATTTTGTAAATTAGAAAATATCCAGTGTCAAAAGTGTGAACATAAAATGATAGTTCACTAGCATAACTAAAAAAATTCTGTGTCTTGTCAGATTAGCATTCATTTTCCCTCAATCAGTTATATTAATGAGGCCACTTATCCTTAAAAGTTTTTTCATATAAAAATACTACTAGTCAACCATAACCGCCCTCAGGCAACTGGTAATGCAGCCACAATTGAATCACTCAGTAAGCATGTTGTGAAATCTAATGTATTCATACATATTCATCTGTTGATTATTTTATGAGGAGGTCTAATTGCCCCATAGTTTCACCACACATACTTTAATTCAATTCAATTTTAGTTTCCAGATTGGAAAAAATGACTCATCTGTCTGCTAAGCACAATTTTAAATGAAATGCAATTAGTCCAAATTGTATCATAAACTAGATTTCTAAATAATATTGCGCAATAGATAATAGTTTCATCTTAGAGAAACATTATCTTGGCAGCCACTATGTCTGGTATAATTATTACAAAATTCTAAAATGGCTGTACAGACTTGTAACCCCCATCTTCTCCACCCATGATCTTATTTGTTGGCCTGCATCGAATGAATTGGAAAACATCTGGAACCTACACATTTTGTTTTCTTTTCACAAAGAAGCAGCAGCCTTCTGATCAGGGATTTCAACATAGTGAAATGTTAGATATGAAATGTATGGTCAGAAAGACTGAGGTAGATTGCAAACACCTTTAAACAAATAGAGCTTTGTTTACTTTTCAGATGCATCTTTATGCTTATCAAGGCATGTCAGTGGTGAGGGATGAATTACTTTCCCATTTCAAGCATCCAAAGTCATTAGCAGGTGTTCCCGAGTCAAATATAGCACAGCCAGCTCCAAAGATCCCCCTACTCTGCCTCACCAAATGTTAGCCACCAAATCTAGAAGAAGAGCATCCCCTAGGGTAACAGGATGTTTTTTCATTCCATTTTTCCAGCCTCTCTGAATAAAGCCACGTTTATACTGGTGCTGTTCTATTTTGGATTCCTGGAAAACTGAGTCTATAGCCCTGAAATTATTTGGAGGTGCTGCCAATCTCCCACCATAAATCTGGCAGGAAACCTGCAGAAACCCCAGAAAAAACAGCTAAGACCAGTCGAGCCAGGGCTCCACCATTTCTGGAGGATTCCTGATTGCCTTTTAAGGGGCAACACCTCTGTCCACCTTTTACAAGGCAAATGATGGTAAGTGGGTGGAGCTTGGGGCAGGGACTTCCTCCGTCAGGGCTTCCCACCCCTTAGGCTGGACTGGAACCTGGTGTATCAGCACCAGCAGTGTGGCACGAAAACCCTCTATTGCACCAGTAGCAGAATTTCAAGCCAAACATGCTTTCTATGATTTGAGTTTCAGAAGTGCATACATTTATCCAGATGGTATTAGACCAATACCTTATACAGCAACAGTATAACATTTGTACTTTATCACTCTGCTAATGTCTTTTTGTTGCTTGACACATGCTCCTTTTGGTTCCCCATACTGATTATTTTACAACTTAAAAAATTGAACTGTACCTGTCATCTATTGGCCCAGTTTCCTTAGAAAATTCAAAATTTTCTGTATCTGGCTACAATGTTCTTCATTATTTGCTCTACCTCTTGTTTTGCTAGACTCAAAATCTATGAAGGTCGGTGTTTGGGGCCAAATTGGAAGGAGAGGAGTTCACTAAAAGGCCCTCTCCCTGCATTCATTACACTAGGGTCTACCACTAAACATCATCTGCCGGTCCCAGGGAGCAGCAGTTAGAGGCACGGACAGAAGGAAATTGGCAAGGAACCCAGGCCTCACTTCCCTGTTAGTATTTGCATGTGGTGAGCAGGGAAGGGATGGCCAGGGGCGGTCCCGGAGGAGACTGGGAGAGGAAAATCAAGGTCAGTGTCAGGGAAACGGGTTCTGTGGCAACCCTGCCCAATTTAGGGCTGATGAACAGAGGAAAATCCAGGCCATAAAGTTTTGGTGCAGTACGATTATGGCTTTGCACATAGAGGAAAAAAGTGTACATATAAATATAATACACCAACTCTGGCAGCGGATGTGTCTGTTACAGCAGATTTAGTCACATACATACACAAGTTTCCAAAAATTATTTGTGAGTATTATTATTTTGCAAACATGACAAGTGTATAATAAATCTGGCACCAGCAATAGTTTGAGCAAGAATATTACAAGTTTCAACAGTTTTGGTCACGCGTATGCGCTACAGTTATTGTCACACTGCCAGTCTCCTGAAAAAAAGAAAGAAGTATTCGTAAAGATTTGGGGGGCGAAATTGGGCTCTGTAGCACCCATTTTTGGGCACTATGAGGCCTCTTAAACTACAACCAGCAGGAAGTACACTGGATACCATTTCGTAAATGGGTCAGTGCACGTGCACCTAACAACTGCCGGCAGCATGCAGAGCAGGCAGTTCATGATGTTGCTGATTTGATGCCAGCACTGCCATTTTGGAGCTCCACGCTCCAGCCTACGCCCTCTCTTAACCTTGCACTGCTGAACATGACATTAAACCGCATGAAGGATACCCACCAGCGATATTTAAAATGATCATGAACTACTTGCAGGTTAGTTGCTGGATTATTTCTTCTGGCTATTGGTGTAATTCTACAGGTTTTGGTGAGCTTTTCCATACTTGTCCAAAATTTCAGTAGTGGTCTGACTGGGGCTGAAGTACTTTTTTGGTGACTTAAAGGCTTGTGCACAAACTAGTTGCTTCCAGACATGGGTGGCTTGTAGGGCTTCCTCTTGTCATTGAGCATGATTGGGAGAATGAGCAGAGGCCATGCAGAGCATATGGTAAGACACCAGATACAAGTGCACTGGAGCCAGGGCTGAGGACAAGCTTGAAGAGGGAGGAGGAGGAGGTAGAAGAGGAGGAGGCAGAAGAGGAAGGGAGGTTGCAACCTAAACAGCACTTTTTTGCCCAGGCTCTATGTGAACAAATCATTCACGAGCAATACCAGTAACCTCATCCACATCTCCCCATTCACCAACAGTCCCACACTCCTTACCTTTCCTCTGTCACTGACCATCACATCGTCCCATTCACCAACAGTCCCACACTCCTTACCTTTCCTCTGTCACTGACCATCACATCGTCCTCTTTCGCACAATGCAAAATTAAAAGCCAACACAAAATACACATTGCAATCAAAATTTATAAACTAAATCATGCCATAGTGTATACAAAAATAAATGAATCATCCTTGTGCATTCCCTTAGTGCCTCTTCTGTGTGCCTTTGCCTGTCCTACTGCTCCTATGAGGTGCTTCCCCAGTGGCTAGCGCATGGCTGGTGGAAGGCTGCTGACTTTCAGTGGAGAAGACTGCAGAGGGCTTTGGAGGGCGACCTCGAGCAGCTCTGAGCTTAGATGGCCCGGCTGCAGACTGCACCAATTCGGCCTGGGCTGTCTGGCTGACAGGCAACAGCAAGGGCACTGGCGGAGTGGCAGGGGTGAGAGAATGAATGGTGTCACCCTGAGAGAGGACAGCAGGTTTGTACTCCATGGAGCCATTGCCACTCCCCCAGGGCAGCGCCTCAGCAATCCTAGTATTCTGTTGGAGAACAGATTGCTGGAATGCTGTCCTGCCCTGGAAACCCCTTTGAACACTGGCATCCACAGCCATGACGGGAGCAGTCTGAGCTTCCATGGCAGCAAGCTGAGCTTCCACTGCAGCACTCAGACATAGGGTGGATGCTACTTGTGCTGCAATGGAAGATGAGACATCGGCCATCAGATGCTGCATCATGGTGGCTCCATAGGTGCGTTGATGGAGGTAGCCACCTGTTCCATGTTAGAAAAAATGGACTCCAAGCTCTACGTAAAGCCCTGTGCCAAGTTGCCACTGGAATCCACCATGATCCTTGACATTGTGTGCAGGCTTTCTGACAGGCTTCCCAGTGCACCAAGTATTTTGTTGTATATACCCATCAACCTTCTTCTGCAGCCTGGCCCATCGAAGTCCTCATCTGACTCCTCTGCAGCAGAACTAGTGTGCGACCTCGATCTGGCGAGCTGGCACCTGCGTTATGCTTGTCCTCAGCCCTGGCTCCAGTGCACTTGTATCTGGTGTCTTACCATATGCAGATCCCAACTCGATCCTATCCTCTCAAATATATGCAGTGTCAGTATCTGAACTGGTGACTGTGACTGTGAAATCACGTGATGGTGTCCTTTCATCTTCACTTTCTTCTTGGTCTTTCTCCACTGCCTGGGCAGATTCCAGTTCTTGAGTATCTGAAATGAAAAAGCGATAAGGGTTGGGTTGTGGTGTAGGGGGTGGCCTGTGGTGGTGTTGTTTGGTGCATATGCCCAGTCAGTTATGCCGCTGACTGTTTATGAGTGGTTCGAATTGCTCCCACGCCCCTGGGTTCTAGACACCGGACTTAGGTACATGGCGGCGGTGCAGAGAAGACTCGGGTAGACAGGTGGTTGGATGTAAACAAAAATCAAGATTTTATTGAAGAGGAAAAATTGATACAATCTCATGGAAAATTACTAGTGTACACTTCTACAGGCAAAATACAAAAGAATAACTATACTTATATAGGGAATGGGGAACACACGGCACATCGAGGGAAACAACTATCTTAACAATCCACTTATCCTTATCCCACCCCCTATACCTAACTAGATCAAGCTATGAGGGGTCAGAACTTCATGCTCACCAATCAAAAGTGGTCTGCTGGACTCAAAACAACAGTTGGGTTCGGGGTTCGCTCTTGGTGCTCTCTGGAGCCTGCCGTCGTCACATGGTCTCCGGGCGCTGCAAGGGCGTCGTCCAGGTTCGAGTACCCCAAAGTTAAAGTCTCTGTTTGGGTACTTTACCTTGCAGGGACGATTCTCCTTCTTCAGCCGACAGTTTGAGTTTGCATGGAGATAGTCGCAGGTTGGCTGAGGCTGAAGGCCCGATGATTCGAAGCCTACCCTCAGTTGGTCTTCCTCAGTTGGTCTTCCCTCCTCCCCTCGTCGCGTCCCGCCTCGCCTGGCTTGAATTGTCCGTGTCCGCCCGATGCAGTGCCGGGGCGATTTCCAGATGGAGTGGCAAAAGGCATGGGCAAAGGCCAGGGGGTAAGCGCGGGACGGGGCAAGAGCGACAGCCACGAGGGGGAGGGGCCGAAGAGCCGAGCAGAGCAGAGAGAGCAGAGAGAGATTGCTACCCGGGGCCTTCAATTATACTCTTTTCGAAAACCCTTGTCTGTGCACCAAATCAGGTTAGTTCTTTGTCTTAATCTTGGCGGGCTGTTTTAAATAATGGTAGCAATCCATACTAACTGTTTTTAGATGGCCAGTAATTGCATCTACCGGCCCGATAATTGACTTGTTTTGTCATGAATGTTCCTTGATGGGCCTGTCCAGCCTTGATGGCTCTCTTAATCTGTTTCCGATCATATATGTAAACTGCTTGATGGCCTTAACTATAGGCCTAACTGAATTTAGATTTGTCTCCAATTCGATCTAATACATAATTCAAAGTCTTGTCTGGTTTCAAAATACAAAGTCTCTCTTCACAGAAACTGCAGCTTTGGTTTCGATCCACAAGCTGTCTGCGTTGCAGAGTCCAAGCTTTAAAATCTCACAGGCTTTCTGCCACGAGGTGCGGACACCATCTTGGGTACCCTTTTTCATTTAAAATGTGCTTTCCTGGGATGTGGGCATCTCATAGAAATATAGAAACAGAAAAATAGGAGCAGGAGTAGGCCATTCAGCCCTTCGAGTCTGCTCCGCTATTCCATATGATCATGGCTGATTTCTATCTCAATACCATATTCCCGCTCTCTCCCCATGCCCCTTGATGCCTTTTTGTTGTGTATGTCCCTTTAAGGGGATAACTGGTCTCAGACTGCAGTACCAGCAGTGACCATCCCTGTATAAAAGGCCCTGTCAGGCTTCTGTAGTTTCAGTTTCCAGATTGTCTCCATTCAGTAAAGACTTGTTAAACCAACTCCTGCATTCTGTGTCTCCATTAACACACGGATTTAATACTGGCGACGAGTAAGAAACGAACTTACCTGCAACTCGGCAGCACCTCAGACGACGTTATTGAAGGTCGAAGCCAGAAAAGAAAAAAAAATAATCCAAAGAAACTCGAGAAACGGGCGTCGACCGTGGGCAACCGCCCTCCAAATCATCGGATTGAAAACTTGCAGGGGAGACTGTCAAGAGCCAGGCTTGGTTCCCCAGTCTGTGGTTTCCCAGCTAATCGGGCTGGTGGCAGGTAGTGCACTGATCCTTCCTGGGCTGCGGCGGGCTAGAGCTCGATCGGGTGGCTCTGCAACGGGGCCGGGCAGCGAGTCGGGAAGCAAAGAGAGAGAGAGAGGGTGGAGCACACAGGGCGCGGCCGGTGCTTCGCAGCAGGGCAGCGTTCGGACCTAAGAAGAGGGAGGGAAGTGTCCCAGAGGGTCCGCTCCACGACGGGAATGGTTAAAAATAAAAATACCGCGGAGAGCGGCGTTGACAGCAGCGGCAGCGGCGGGAAAGCACGGGAGGTGCCATCTTAACTCAGCGGGGAAGAAGGAAAAGCGCGGGAGGCGCCATTTTGATCCATCGGGGGCAAAGGAAAAGCGCGGGAGATGCCATCTTAGATTTTCAAGATGCCAAAGACTGGCGATATCACTGCCTTCGATAATGCAATAGAAGACTGGACCACGTATGTGGAAAGAGTCGAGGTATATTGCGAGGCAAACGAAATAGGCGAGGGGAAATAGGCATCGGTATTGCTAAATTTAATGGGCGCAAGAACGTACAGCCTATTGCGGGACCTGATTACTCCAGCCAAACCGAAGGCGAAGAGTTTTAACGAAATTGTTGCTATCCTACAGGAACACCTAAATCCTACACCGCTGCTGATAGCAGAAAGATTTAAATTCCACAGGAGAAATCAGCATAAAAATGAGAGCAATGCTGATTACCTTACGGAACTACGCAAGCTATCAAAGCACTGCCAGTTCGGAGCAGGACTGGCAGATACCTTACGGGACAAATTTGTCTGTGGACTCCTGAGTGAAGGAACCCAGAAGAGGTTACTCACAGAGAAAGAGCTGATGCTAGATAAGGCTTTCAGCGTGGCAGTATCGTACGAAGCAGTAGCAAGGGGAGCTGCAGAAATACAACAAAAGCCACAGGAATACGGCACCCACGAAATGACACGGGGATTGGCAAAATTTTATCGCTGTGGCAGAACAAACCATGACCAGAAGGACTGCTGGTCCAAGCACAAAATATGCAGGCAATGCGGAAAGATGGGACACATTGCACGAGTTTGCAGGTCTGGGAAGAAGACCAACGACAATAAAAAGGCTACTAAGGAACCATACAGGAAAGTACAAAAGATGACGGACAGTAGTTCCGAAGACCAGATGAGCGATAGTGAATCCGGGAACAAGAGACTAAGCTGTCTCAAACTTCACAACGTAATCACAAAAGAGGATCACCGAACCATTTGGGTCACCCTCACGATAGCAGGGTCTCAAGTCAAAATGGAATTGAATACAGGATCAGCTCTAACTGTCATGAATCGACGAGACTACGAGCGGCTATTCTCATACATACACTTGAGAGAGACATCCATTGTCTTGAGGACGTATACGGGGCAAAAAGTATACCCCTGAGGAAAAATAAGGGTGCCTGTTGAATACAACGGCAAGAAAATACGGAAATTGTATCTCTACATTCTGCAAAATGGTGGACCACCGTTATTGGGACGTGAATGGATCAGAAAGATAAGTTTACACTGGCACTCCATTCAGGCACTGACGGTGGCTGGTAAAAAGGATGACGACGTCACTCCTGGACGATTGTCAACAATCTTAGCTGACGCCAAAGAGGTATTTCAACAAGAACTGGGCACTCTTAAATGCGTAACCGCCTCGATAAAAATAGAGGAGAATGCAATTCCCAAGTTTTTCAAAGCAAGACCGGTACCATATGCAATTCGCCCAGCTGTCGAGGCAGAGCTGGAGAATCTGGAGAATGCAGGTGTGTTATCTAAGGTAGACTGGAGCGAGTGGGCGACACCCATCATTCCTGTCATGAAGAAAACGTTAAACAATAAGTCTGAGGAGCTAAGGAAGGTTCGCATCTGTGGGGACTTCAAGGTGACAGTGAACCCAGTCCTTCACACAGTACAATATACTCTTCCAAGGATAGAAGATATCTTCGCCTCACTATCCGGAGGGAAGCATTTTACAAAAATTGACCTAGCGCAAGCATATTTGCAGATGGAGGTTGAAGAATCCTCTAGGAAGTATCTCACGATAAACACTCACAAAGGTCTTTACCAGTATAATCGACTGGTATTCGGAGTAGCATCAGCTCCGGCGATATGGCAAAGAGCGATGGAACAAGTCCTGCAAGGGATTCCGAGGACTCAGTGTTACTTGGACGACATCCTAGTGACAGGTGAAGATGACAGTGAACACCTTGCCAACCTAGAGCAGGTGCTCACTAGACTATGTGAACATGGGCTACGAGCCAATCGCCCCAAGTGCGAGTTTTTTAAGAAACAGATATCGGATTGTGGCCACGTGATTGATGAAGAGGGGTTGCATAAGTCCCCTGACAAAATTGAAGCGGTAGTTAAGGCTCCAGCGCCTGAAAATGTGTCACAACTGAGGTCATTCCTCGGATTGGTGAATTACTACCGTAAGTATTTGCCGAATTTGTCCACAATTCTGCATCCACTGAACGCCCTACTACGAACAGGAGTAGCATGGAAATGGAGCAATGAATGTAAGCGGGCCTTTCAGAAGAGTACGGACTTAATCACTTCAAGAGAAGTATTGGCTCACTACAACCCATCACTACCGATAAGACTGGCGTGTGATGCGTCTCCCTATGGCATTGGGGTGGTACTGTCACATAAATTCCTTGATGGTTCTGAGAGGCCGATAGCTTTTGCGTCATGCTCGTTAACTTCAGCCGAGCGTAAATAAGCCCAGATTGACAGAGAGGCCCTCAGCCTGGTGTGGGGGGTGAAAAAGTTCAATCACTACCTGCACGGTCAGAAATTTACTCTACTAACTGATCATCAACCTCTCGTCTTCATTTTCAACCCTCAGAAGGGCGTACCGATAATGACGGCACAACGGCTACAGAGGTGATCCCTTTTCCTAGAGGCACACCAATATGACATCGAGTACAAAGGAACTAAACAGCATGGGAATGCTGATGGATTGTCGCGCCTACCGTTGCCGACGGTGGAAGAAGAACTGGCAGTGGATCCAGTGGAGTTATTCCACTCGACTATTGTTGAATGTCTCCCTGTGACGAATGCAAACATAGAAAAGGAAACACGAAAAGACCCGACACTCTCCTGGGTCTATGATTTAACGGTGAAGGGATGGCCAGCACATGGTGAACCACTGCTGCCAGCATTCTCGCCGAGAAGAGAACAGCTGTCAGTGTGCAGAGGAACCTTGATGTGTGGATCCAGAGTAGTAATTCCACCCAAATTGAAGGATAGAGTGCTCAATGAGCTTCATGAGGGTCATCTGGGAGGGGTAAAAATGAAGAACTTAGCCAAAGCGTTTGTGTGGTGGCCGGGAATCGATAGAGAAATCGAAGAGATGACCAAGAGCTGTACAGAATGCCAGAAGGTCCAAAACGCCCCACCACAAGGCCCTCATCTCCATGGCAAAGGGTGCACGTTGATTTTGCTGGTCCCTTTATGGACTCGATGTTTTTAATTGCGGTAGATGCACATTCAAAGTGGCCAGAGGTAATAAAAATGTCCTCAACCACCACAGAAAAAACTATCACAGTCTTACGAACTATATTCGCCAGGAATGGGCTGCCTGAACAGATTTGCTCTGACAATGGACCACAGTTTGTGTCTGAAGAGTTCCGGAGGTTCTTAAAGAACAATGGTGTTAAGCATTACACATCCGCCCCATATCATCCAGTCACTAATGGATTGGCCGAGAGGTTTGTTCAAACATTCAAGAAGGCTATCAAGGCAATGTGTAATGAAGATATACCCCTACAACACAAGGTGGATAACTTCTTGTTTGCCTACCGGAATGCGACACATGCGGTTACCAACCAAACTCCAGCCATGATGTTCTTCAATCGAAGACTACAATGCCGCTTGGATTTGGTTAAGCCAAACGTCAGAAGAGATGTGGAGAACAGGCAGTTTCAGAATATGAATGAAAGGCCGACCAGGAGTTTTAAGATAGGTCAACCAGTTTTGGCCCGGGACTACCGCACAGAGAAATGGCAGCCAGGAACGATCTGTACAAGGCAAGGACCTCTAATGTATACCATGGACGTTGGAGAAAGCATTGTAAGCCGCCATGCTGACCAGATTCTAAAGTCACTGGAAAACCTCAACACCACACCACGATCTGATACACCTGGCGATGAAACCGAAGTACCAATTGCATCTACCGCAGAATCGGTGATATTGGAAGCAGATGAACCAAACAACGACATTGATCCCAACTCAACCTTGCCAGAAGAACCTGATATCCCAAAGAGGCGTTATCCAGACAGAATCAGGAAGCCTCCTCAAAGACTGAACTTATAATTGCTTAACTTCAACTAATGTATCTAACAACCGTAATTGTAATTGTAATTAGTTATTATTTAGTTGTTAAATGAATGTTATGTACTGTTTATCTAAAAGGGGAGGAATTGTTGTGTATATCCCTTTAAGGGAATAACTGGTCTCAGACTGCAGTACCGGCAGTGACCATCCCTGTATAAAAGGCCCTGGCAGGCTTCTGTAGTTTTAGTTTTCAGATTGTCTCCATTCAGTAAAGACTTGTTAAACCAACTCCTGCATTCCGTGTCTCCATTAACACACGGATTTAATACTTTTGTGTCTAGAAATCTATCTATCTCCTTCTTAAATATATTCAGTGACTTGGCCTCCACAGCCTTTTTTGATCGAGAATTCCACAGGTTCATCACCCTCTGAGAGAAGAAATTTCTCCTCATCTCAGCCCTAAATGTCTTACCCCGTATCGTGAGACTGTGACCATTCGTTCTGGACCCCCCAGCCAGCGGAAACATCCTCCTTGCATCCAGTCTGTCTAGCCCTGTCAGAATTTTACACATTTCAAGGCCAGCATTTATTGTCCATCCCTAATTGCCCTCGAGAAGGTGGTAGTGAGCTGCCTTCTTGAACCACAGCAGTCCATATGTTGAAGGCTCCCCACAGTGCTGTTAGGGAGGGCGTTCCAGGAATTTGAGCCAGCGACTATGAAGGACCGGTGATATATCTCCAAGTCAGGATGGCGTGTGTCTTGGAGGGGAGCTTTGAGGTGATGGTGTTACCATGCACCTGCTGCCCTTGTCCTTCTAGGTGGTAGAGGTCGTGGGTTTGGGGGGTGCTGCCGAAGAAGCCTTGACGAGTTGCGCCAGTGGTAGAGGGAGTGAATCTTTAAGGTGGTGGATGGGGTGCCAATCAAGCGGGCTACTTTATCCTGGATGGTGTTGAGCTTCTTAAATGTGGTTGGAGCTGCACTCATCCAGGCAAATGTAGAGTATTCCCTCACAATCCTGACTTGTGCATGTAGATGGTAGAAAGGCTTTGGGGAGTCAGGAGGTGAGACATTCGCCACAGAATACCCAGCCTCTGACCTGCTCTTGTAGTCACAGTATTTATGTGGCTGGTCCAGTTAATTTTCTGGTCCATGGTGACCCCAGGATGTTGATGGTGGGGGATTCAGTAATGGTAATGCCGTTGAATGTCAAGGGGTGGTGGTTAGACACTTTCATGTTGGAGATAGTCATTGCTGGCACTTGTGTGGCGTGTATGTTACTTGCCACTTATCAGCCCAAGCCTGAATGTTGTCCAGGACTTGCTGCATGTGGGCATGGACTGCTTCATTATCTGAGGCGTTACGAATGGAACTGAACTCTGTCCAATCATCAGCGAACATCCCCACTTCTGACCTTATGATGGAGGGAAGATCATTGATGAAGCAGCTGAAGATGGTTGGGCTCAGGACACTGCCCCGAGGAACTCCTGCAGCGATGTCCTGGGGCCGAGATGTTTGGACTCCAACAACCACAACCATCTTCCTTTGTGCTAGGTATGACTCCAGCCAGTGAAGAGTTTTCCCCCTGATTCCCATTGACTTTGAATTTTACTAGGGCACCTTGATGCCACATTCGGTCAAATGCTGCCTTGATGTCAAGGGCAGTCACTCTCACTTCACCTCTGCAATTCAGCTATTTTGTCCATGTTTTGGAGCAAGGCTGTAACGAGGTCTGGAGCTGGGTGTTCCTGGCAGAATCCAAACTGAGCATCGGTGAGCAGATTATTGGTGCTTAAATGCCGCTTGATAGCACTGTTGATGACAATAGCTGCTGGTGTGTGCAAGCTCTGAGATGTGGGTACGAGGCTAGCAACAGTGCTAAGTTTGTGAGAGTGAGGTAAAGCATACAAATGTTAGATTGATAGAGATTGTTGGTGGGTGAGTGAAGGGGGTGTAGTAAATTGAACAATGGATGAGGCTAGTGGTGCAGTTGGTATCATATGGCATTTCAAGATGCACTCACTGACCTTGACAACTCGTGTGAGATCATTAAACTTCTTCCTGCACTGCATCCAGGTCCTTAGGGCTACACTCCTGGCATTGACCTCTGCCGTTATCTCTTTCCATTGCAAGTGTCTGGAGGGACTCTGGCCACCCACCCCCTGCGGATACAGGACATCTCCCCTTTCCTACTCTTCCACCAAAACCTCCACTGCAGTGTCTAAAAGCCTTGGTGCATATTCTCTACCATGGTCAGCCATTGTTGAATCTTCCACAGCACAACATTCAGAATGATCTCAGCACCACCAACAGCCACAATGCATCTCCCCTTTAAGAGGTGCAGGCTAGCTTTGAGTAGTGCTAGGCACTCATGATATTGGGCCTCCTGCTGATGTGTACAGCCAATGAACAACGTGGGGAGTGCTGGTTGCACGCAGCAATCAGTTGCACGAGTGCAAAAGACAAGGCTGAAGTATTGCAACCATCTTCAGCCAGAAGTGCCAAGTGGATGATCCATATCGGCCTACTCCCGAGGTACTCACCATCACAGAAGCCAGTCTTCAGCCAATTCGATTCACTCCATGTGATATCAACAAATGACTGAGCGCACTGGATACAGCAAAGGCTATGGGCCCTGACAACATCCCGACTATCGTGCTGAAGACATGTGCTCCAGAACTAGCCGCCCTTCTAGCCAAGCTGTTCCAGTACAGCTGCAACACTGGCATCTATCCAACAATGTGGAAAACTGCCCAGGTATGTCCTGTCCACAAGAAGCAGGACAAATCCAACCCAGCCAATTACTGCCCCATCAATCTACTCTCAATCACCAGCAAAGTGATAGAAGGTGTCATTGACAGTGCTATCAAGTGGCACTTACTCAGCAATAGCCTACTCACTGATGCCCAGTTTGGGTTCCGCCAAGACCACTCGGCTCCTGACCTAATTACAGCCTTGGTCCAAACATGGACAAAGGAGCTGAATTCCAGAGGTGAGGTGAGAGTGACAGTCCTTGATATCAAGGCAGCATTTGACCGAGTGTGGCATCAAGGAGCCCTGGTAAAACTGAAGTCAATGGGAATCAGGGTGAAAATGCTCTACTGGCTGGAGTCATACCTAGCACAAAGGACGATGGTTGTGGTGATTGAAGGTCAATCATCACAGCCCCAGGACACTGCTGCAGGAGTTCCTCAGGGCAGTGTCCTAGGCCCAACCGTCTTCAGCTGCTTCATCAATGACCTTCCCTCCAAAATAAGGTCAGGATAGGGGATGTTTGCTGATGACTGCACAGTGTTCAGTGCCATCCACAACTCCTCAGATAATGAAGCAGTCCACGCCCGCATGCAACAAGACCTGGGAAACGTTCAGGCTTGGGCTGATAAGTGGCAGATAACATTAGCACCACAGAAGTGCCAAGCAATGACTATCTCCAACAAGCGAGAGTCTAACCACCTCCCCTTGACATTTAATGGCATTACCATCACCGAATCTGCCACCATCAACATCCTGGGGGTCACCATAGACCAGAAACTTAACTGGACCAGCCACATAAATACTGTGGCAACAAGAGCAGATCAGAGGCTAGGGGCTGGATTTTCATTGAGGAGTCGGGTAGGAGGTGGGACTACAACTTTCGGGGTTGTAGTCCCGCCTCCATCGAGTTCTAGCCAACCCACGCGATTTTGACTTGATTGACCTTGTTGAGCCCGCCCAGCGGGCTCAGCAGGCCAATTAAGGGCCACCCGGCAACAGGTGACGTTACAGATTGACATTTCATCTGTCAAGACCTTTTGACAGATGAAATATCAGCATTTCGCAGCTGTTTGAAGCTGTCAAACACTGACAATCTGTACTCTGTTAATTCCTTCCTCTCAGGCTGATTTAGAGATCTCCCTGGAACAGAAAGCTGAATGCTGCAATTTTTGACAGCTCGCAGCCATTCTGCTTTCTGTGCCGGTGAGATGAGGGACTCCTGAGACCTAAATGAAAGAAGGCTGTAAAGGTAAGTAAAGGTTTTTGGAACTTCTTTAAACACTTTACACACACCAAACACACTTACCTTTGCACTCATGCACCCATCACTCACCCAAACACTGGACATCTCGACCCCTCCAAGCCTTTCTTCCCGACAGTCCACCTCCTCTAACTTGGCGTGGTTTGGAGCCATCGGGAATCCCACATTTCACCAATGAAAATAGGGATTAGGCTACAAACTGCCTGTTAACTACCTGTTAACAGGCAGTTCATTGGCACTAATCCCCTTCCCGCCTTGGGGAGGCAGGTCCCAGTGCGGGTCGGGTACCCACCTCCTTTGAAACTGGCATGGAGGCGGGTTGCGGGCGGGATGGGGTAGTGCCCCCCCGATTTCAGGATTTTAACCCCCCACACGCCTCCAATCCCGCCTCCAGGGCCCAATGAAAATCCGGCCCATGGTATTCTGTGGCGAGTGTCTCACCTCCTGACTCGCCAATGCATTTCCTCTATCTACAAGGCACAAGTAAGGATTGTGATGGAATAATCTCTCCACTTGCCTGGATGAGTGCAGCTGCAACAACACTCAATAAGCTCGACACCATCCAGGACAAAGCAGTCCATTTGATTGGCACCCCATCCACCACCTTAAACATTCACTCCCTCCACCACCGGCGTATCGTGGCTGCAGTGTGTACCATCTACAAGATGCACTGCAGCAACTCACCAAGGCTTCTTCGGCAGCACCTCCCAAACCCGTGACCTCTTGCACCTAGAAGGACAAGGGCAGCAGATGCATGGGAATACCACCACCTCCAAGTTCCCCTCCAAGGCACACACCATCCTGACTTGGAAGTATATCGCCGATCCTTCATCGTCGCCGGGTCAAAATCCTGGAACTCCCTACCTAACAGCACTGTGGAAGTGCCTTCACCACACAGACTGCAGCGGTTCAAGAAGGCAGATCACCACCACCTTCTAAAGGGCAACTAGGGATATGCAATAAATGCTGGCCTTGCCAGTGATGCCCACATCCCATAAGTGAATTTAAAAAAAATCATGGGGTGCTAACTTCGCTAGTGCTACTTTTAGCGCCCCGAGGAAATTAGCGCCCCTGTGGCCGAAATTCATCGGTAGCGCCCCAAGAGGGAAGCGGGGTGCTACTGGAAGCACCCCGCCTCCCTCTTGGAGCGCTGTGAGTGAATATTGCAGTGCTACGTGCCACAGCGCCCGCTCTGCGGCACGTCACGCCGCGGTCCTGCAGGCCTTCTTCCCCTTCTTAAAGGGGAGGGGCCTAGCGCAGTGCGACCCGGGGCCCAGTTGGACCACCAGGAATCGGAGTGCTGGCAAATGTGCCCGGCACTCAAGAGAAGTGCCAGGCTTATGGAGCGCAGCAGGCACTCCGCGGGGGAGGCTGGTCAGGAGACCGGGGACGGCAACGGGGGCAGGTGCTGGCAGGCGGCCAACAACAAAAATGACTGCCTGGCACCTTGCCTTTAATTAGCGCCGCCCTGGCCGCAGGTAGGCCCTCCTGACCCTGTCGGACATTGCGTCCGGCGATAAGTCAGGGGGCGCTACCGAAGATCACGGCCGGGGCGCGAGTGGGGTGCTGTGCACGGTGATGATGTCATCGCCGGCGGCGCAGCACCACTAACGGGAGGCGCAAAGCAACCGAATTTTTAGGCCAAACTGTTAGTGAATTAAGCAGACAAGCAAACAGCTACCTTCATAAACAAATTGTGAAAATTCAACCTGTATTCCTGTGTGTGTGTGTGTGTGTGTGTGTGTGCATGCGTGCGTGTGTGCGTGTGTGTGCGTGCGTGCGTGCGTGCGTGCGTGCGTGTGTGTGTGTGTGCGTGTGTGTGTGTGTGTGCTTTTTATTAGGGTGGGGGGAGGGGGGCAGGTACATTGCACAACATAACAAACAGGATCCAGCAGGTAAATGGCTCACAACTCTCACCCCAGTAGTTACCAGTGGTGTAGTGACAGTGAACTGCATTGAAAATTTTGCATTTAAGCAACACAGTTGCAGAATTAACAACTTGTGGAGGTACAGCAGTTTTTGCATTTGTGCATTAAGAATCAGATATACTTTCAGCACTAGCAACTTTTAAATTAAGTTCCAGCCATAATTGGATGATATTGTTTCCATGGGTTTTCTCTGTAGCCTGTCCAGCAACATTATAATGTTCTAACAGTAGGAAAATGTAGGCATTTTAGAACACTGAAGTTGTCAATTGTTAATAGTATGGCCTAACATTCTTAAAGACTGCTATTTTACCAGCTTTGCCAGCCATATTGGCCATTTGTTTGCTGTCATCAAGGTCTGCTGTGATTACCAAGTCAAGGAGCAAATTGCTTATAACTGAAGAATTCTAGAAGGGTGGAATATCCTGACTTCATGCGTCTGGCAGGGAGCCTCACCCACTAGGAGCACAAAGTTAGGAAATGAGCCCTTACATTTAATCTTTCTCAACACATTTATTGACTTGGGGCGGGGAGGGTGAATTTCTGTGAAGGATCTCTCGCTTGTCCATCATAACTTTGGCTGTTTAAGTTGTCTTCCAGGGTTTCCCTGGCTCTTCCAGCAAAACTGAACACAGTGCTCCAGATGAAATCTGACCAAGGCTTGGTACAATTGAAGTATCAATTGCTCAGTTTTGAATTCCAACTCCCTTCATATAAAGGCCAATATTCCATTTGCTTGTTTGATTACTTTTTGTACCTGTCCACTAGCTTTTAGTGATCTATGTACATGCACTGTGTTCAGTTTTGGACATCAAACCAATTGAGATATATTAGCCTTGATGGGGATACAGTGTAGATTCACCAGAATGATACTGGTGCTTAAAGGGTTAAATTATGTTGCATAAATGTGGCTTGTTTAGAAGGTTGAGGGGTGATCTTGAAAGGATTATACTAATCCTAGCCCTTTTCGGGCTACCCCGGATCAGGCGTATTCTCCAGTCATTCACCTTCAACTAAAGTTAGAGGTAGCTGAATCCTAAAGACGCTTAATTGGATCTAAAGGTCCAGACTATCTCTCCCTAAAGGAAAGGAACGACCTGAAGACGTTACCGTCCTCCAGATAGCACTTTTAATAAGTTTAGCTAGACTGTAACCTTCTGGATATTATGAGGGTCCGGAAAACTCCCCCAGAATTCTGCAACTCCTCACCAAAGAGTGTACAGAGATTGAGTTTGCGAGTTTGGTACAGAAGTACTACGTGAAACAATTCTAAAAATATATAGATTTATTAAAGAAGCGACATATAATTACAGCTGGTGATTCAATCGCAACATTAACAGTTCCAAATATAAAAGCTTACAAATCTTATTATCAGAGATCCTTATTCTCAAATCTTAACTTCGTTACATTTTTACATTTCTTAGTCTTATTCCAGGATATCCACCAAAAGCAAATACCTTTGATCCCCAAGACTCAAGGAGTTGAAAACTTACAGAGCCTGCCTCTGAAGCCTGAGAATCGCTTTGCCCCTTTCAGCGAATCTATCTTCCCATTTGAAAGTTCTATATTTATACCCTTTTTTCAGTGGTATATCCTTTGAAGGTTTCTGCTGATGTAAGCTAATTATCTCTAGTCATTTTTCTGTTGACCCCTTCTATTCTTACAATTAGTTCAGTTTGTAGCATTAAGAATTATATCTCCTGTGTAGGTGTCTCAAGCTTTAGATGTTCAAAGCTTATCATAAAAACAATGTGATGCTGGTGCATCTATTTGATGTCATTCCTATCAAAGTCTCCTGTTTGTATCTTTTGCATTTAGAACACCTCAACTGGTTGCAACACAGACTTCGGGCTGGATTTTCACTGAGGAGGCGTGACTACAACTTTCGGGGTTGTAGTCCCGCCTCCATCGAGTTGTGGCCAACCCACCCGATTTTCACTTGATTGACCTTGTTGAGCCCACCCAGTGGGCTCAGCAGGCCAATTAAGGGCCACCCGGCAACAGCTAACATCACAGATTGACATTTCACCTGTCAAGAGCTTTTGACAGATGAAATATCAGCGTTTCACAGCTGTTTGAAGCTGTCAAACGCTGACAATCTGTACTGCAAGTTAATTCCTTCCTCTCAGGCTGATTTAGAGATCTCTCCAGAACAGAAAGCTGAATGCTGCAACTTTTGACAGCTCGCGGCCATTCTGCTTTCTGTGCCGGTGAGATGAGGGACTCCCGAGACCTGAAGGTAGGAAGGTGGTAAAGGTAAGTAAAGGTAAGTAAAACTTCTTTAAACACTTTACACACACCAAACACACTTACCTCTGAACTCATGCACCCATCACTCACCTGAACTCCGGACATCTCGAACCCTCCAAGCCCTTCAGCCCAATGGCCCACCTCGCTAACTTGGCGTGGTTTGGAGCCATCGGGAATCCCACACTTCAGCAATAAAAATAGCGATTAAGCTAAAAACTGCCTGTTAACTACCTGTTAACAGGCAGTTAATTGGCACTAATACCCTTCCTGCCTCAGGGAGGCGGGTCCCAGCACAGGTCGGGTATCCGCCTACTTTGAAACTGGCATGGAGGCGGGTTGGGGGCGGGATGGGTTCATGCCCCCCCGATTTCAAGATTTTAACCCCCCCACACGCCTCCAATCCCGCCTCCACGGCCCAATGAAAATCCTGCCCTTCATGTCTCCTAGGTGTTCCAAGTTCAACACAAAATCAATGTGATGGTTGTTGCCTCCCATGTTTCATTTGATGTTATTTTTACAAAGGCATATGTTTCTTTAATTTTATGTGATTCTTTCCTGAAGTGTTGGTTTAAAACAATTTAGCTGGGTGTATCATTGTCTTTTTTCCAATGCTGCAGACTTAGAGGAAACTCCAACCTGCTGCTTCAATAGGGTTGTTGTTTCAGTGTCAACAAGTTATCTTATCTCAAAATCCTGTATGCCGTTTACAGCTTTTGATTGTTAAGGCTTCCAGACTTCCAGACCCAGTATGTCATGTTTTAATAAAGTCAAAATTCTGTTCATAGGATGGTGTATTTTTCTGAATATGAATATTCCTTCACAATCTAATCAAGGTGTCAGAATTATTAAGGGATACAATAGGGTAGATACAGAGAAACTATATCCTCTGCTGGGAGAATCCAGAACAAGAGGGCATAATCTTAAAATTAGAGCTAGGCCATTTAGGAGTGAAATCAGGAAGCACTTTTTAACACAAGGGGTAGTGAAAATCTGGAACTTGCTCCACCAAAAGGCTGTGGATGCTGGGACAATGGAGCGCTCAGGACTGAGATAGATAGATTTTTGTTAGGTAAGAGTAACGAGGGATGTGGAACAAAGACGGGTAAATGGAGTTGAGGTACAGATCCGCCATTATCTAAATGAATGATGGAATGGGCTCGAGGAGCTGAATGGTCTACTCCTGTTCCTATGTTCTAGAATCTTCTGGCTAACCTTTTGGATTTAAATATAAATCAAACACAGTGTTTGCCATCTATTTTGGGATGGCATTACTCTCTGTGCTCTGTTCACCCATCAGGAGTTGACAGATGGGCAATAGAGCTCTAAAAGGCCAGCTGATGGTTTCTAAAAATGCAGTTTTTCATTTGGTTTACAGCGCAATTTCTGTTTTTAGTATTTTGCATTATTCTAATTTTTTAAAATTTGTTTCAGACCATATAGTGAATACTTATGTTGATATAAAAAGAACAAAATGTCTGCAAACATCACTAGAGAAGTGACTGTAATTGAAGCATTTACAATGCTTCAGCAAAACAGGAAGAGCTTAAAAAAGGGACAGATCAAGGGATTTTTACAATACAAAAATTCACAGAGCAACAAGGCATCATTGCAAGCTGCAGACATGTTGGTTGGCAAGTTAAGATTAACGATTGGGGCTGCTTTCAAAGTGCTGCAAGTATTTCATGGTTAAAGTGGGACAAGATAAAAGGCATGCCAGACAATCGGCGAGCACCAGATCTGTTAGCGGCATGCAATCCTCCCAGCCTGATGTCCCTCCATGCGTTGCACCCAGACAATCCTTTAATCCTGAGTACAATAAGAGGAAAAGCTACTCTTGAATATTTTTCTAAGGACTTAGCTGTTCGCCCCAGTCATGGTGTAACAGGTTGAACAGAATGCTTTGTAACATGCAGACTTTGCCTATCTATTTGGTATATTTAAGTATCGGCTTGGCTAAGTGGTAACAATCCTGCCTCTGAGATAGGCAGTCCCTCTCCAGGACATGAGCACATGGGTTAGAAATTGGTATGAGTTGCGCCCGTTTTAGAGGCAGAAAACAGGTACAAAGCATACCAATTTAGCAGTGGGATGGAAAATTTGTGTAGGCATTGTGCCCACTGCTAAATTTGTGGGACTGATTTTTGAGGGGTCCTGGGCAGACACCTAAAGCATGTGTTAGGTCCCTTGAATATGTTAATTATGGGCCTAACGCTTGTTGACGATCCCCTGGGGAAATTAGTTCAGGATTCTACAGTGGCCCCTGTGCCCCCCCCAATTAAATTAAGTATGGAGAATTTTTTTTTTTTTTAAACCTTTCCTGTGGAGGCAGAAGGAGCAGGTGTGACTCCAGAGGAATTACGATCAGCCAACTTCATGGAGGCAGCTCACCCGAGAATGCTGATAAAGCCTGAGGACCTTGGATCTCTTCCTTCGTGCTCACGCTAATCACGCAGTACCATGTCTGGGCCTGTAATGAATTCAAATCATAGCTTTTTTCTCAGCTGCCTCCTTGTCCTTTGGGTGTTGGGCATAGCAATAACTCTTCTTCACATTTCTTCAGTGGGAAGGGTATGCTGGAGAGCCAAACAGGACAACCCTTCTTTCCCAACTACCCTAGAAGCACCTCTAATGCAGCATCTCAAAAGGGAGTCGTTCTGCAGTCATCAGTTCTTATCTCCAACAACATTTTCGGGCCTTTGATTCTCTCACTTTCCAGGAAGAAATGCAATGTAAATCTCCTAACTTGTGCTGATAGCAAACTCCACAGGCAGGGCCAATCCAGTCTGGGACCTCACTATGAATATTTATTTTGGCAAGGCTAGCTGTGTGTCATTTCAGGGAGGGCAGAGCTTGCTACACTGTGGTTCCACTTCCTCCGAGCTGGAACCAGAAACTATACCATATAATGTTAAAGAATGATACGTGAGCCACAGAGCTGTAGGAAGTGACTGTGCCTTCTCAAGAGGATTGGTATTGGGGTTAGGTCTAATGCTTAAAAGAGATTTGATTACCTTTCACAACCTTGGAGCCTAACTAAGAATTGTACTTCTTGTAGCTCATGGCTAGCAAGCTGATAATGGGATCTTCTCATATTCCAATTAGACGTGGGGACTGGCTTCCCTTTCCTTTTGTTCTATCTACCAAAGAATTTCTATATTTTTGGCTCGTGCTGCAGCACATCTTTCATTAAACTAGGACTATGAGCCAATGCACTTTGATGGGCTACAGTACTTGACAGCACTAAATATAATCTGTTTGGTCTCAGCCCAGATGAAGTTTGAATCTTTTGACTTGATCTTTCTCCAACAAAACTTTCTGGACAGCTATTTCATCTAGTGAAGTTGCCAGTCTTAGATAGAAATTCCCTGCCTGAAACTATTCTAATTGGCTCAATCATATAACCAAACTTTTCAAGGTACAAACAATAAGTCATTTGGTTACAGACCTCATCGTAGTCAGATTTTTTTTTGGAGTGTTCTCATCAAAGCGTGATTGGTAGTCAGGGAGTGCTAGATCGAAGAAGTTGGAACGAGAGGCAATCAGCCAAAATTATTACTTTTTAAATTTGTTTTCAAGATAATCTTCATGGTAGCAATCAAAGTGGTTGATAAAGAGAAAGTTGTCTCTATGGCAGGGGCAGCCAAACTTTCAAAGCTTAAGAGCTAGACAAAGAAATTATGTACCAATAAAATGCCACAAGCTCCAACAGTATACTTGTGTCCTAACTGATATTCTCACTGTAAGTATAGGAATACCATGCAAGAAACTTTGAAACCTAGCTTGTCAATGTGTTTGTTGAGATGCTTTGTTTCCAAATATTTTTTGACATCTGGATTGCACTGTAGGGGGTGGCCTGTGGGGTGGCGCGTGCGCCCAGTCAGTTATGCCTCTGACTGTTTGTGAACGGTTCGAATCACTCCCACGCCCCTGGGTTCTAGACACCGGACTTAGGTACAGGCGGCGATACAGAAAAGACTCGAATAGACAGGTGGTTGGATGTAAACAAAAACCAAGATTTTATTGAAGAGGAAAAATGGATACAATCTTATGGAAAATTACTTGGCCTAGAAATTCACTGGCCTTAGCGCCGCTTTTGAGGCGCTAGAGGGCCTAGCGCCGAAGTTATGGCCAGTTTAGAAATTGACAGGGGCCCTAAATCGGCGTTAGGCCGGTAGCGCTGCGCCGGCACCGATGACGTCATCGGCGTGCACAGCGTCCCGGTTGCCATGGTAACCCGCCCGAACTCGGAAATTGAGTTGCGGCCGCCTCGCCCGTGGCAGCCGCAAGCAACGTTCTGGCAGAGGTGCCTTACAGAACTTTGCGCCGGCGCATTAAAGGCCCCGCGGCGGCCGGCCGCTTTCCCGCCGGCCGCCTGGTCGCAGCTCCCTCCCCGGACTTCCCCCCGCCCCCCCCCCCCGGAACAGAAGCAAGCCCGGCACTTGTCCGAGGTGCCGGGCTCATTTTTAAAAAGATTATCGCGGGCCGCGGCCGGGTGCAGGCAGCTCCTCCTTAACGGAAGGAGGAGGCCTGCACTTCCCGAGCCTGCCGCACCGCAGCGGGCGCCGCAGCGCCGGAATAGCGCCGCAATGCGGCGCGTGGCGCCAGTTTTGAGGCGATGAGACCCCTCAGTAGCGCCGGCAGCCGTTTGGGCGCGGCGCTACTGAATTTTTGGCGCACGCAGGGGGACTTAGCGCCGGCACTAACTTCCGGCGCTAAAGCCCTCGCTGCGCCAAAACCGAATTTCTAGGCCCTAGTGTACACTTCTACAGGCAAAAAATACAAAAGAATAACTATACTTATACAGGGAATGGGGAACACATGGCACATCGAAGGAAAAACAACTATCTTAACAATCCCCTTATCCTTATCCCACCCCCTATGCCTAACTAGGTTCAGCTATGAGGGGTCAGAACTTCATGCTCACCAATCAAAAGGGTTTGTTGGACTCAAAACAGCGGCGGGGTTCGGGGTTCGCTCTTGGTGGCTCTGGAGCCTGCCGTCATCACGTGGTCTCCGGGCACTGCAAGGGCGTTGTCCAGGTTCAAGTACCCCAGAGTTAAAGTCTCTGTTTGGGTACTTTACCTTGCAGGGATGATTCTTCGTCGCCAGCCGACAGTTTGAGTTGATGTGCAGATATTCGCAAGTTGGCCAAGGCTGAAGGCCCGATAATTCGAAGCCTACCCTCAGCCCGTCTCCTCAGTTCGTCTCCTCAGTTGGTCTTCCTCAGGTGGTCTTCCCTCCTCCCCTCGTCGCGTCCCACCTCGCCTGGCCTGAATTGTCCGTGTCCGCCCGATACGGTGCCGGGGCGATTCCAGATGGAGTGGGGAAAGGCACGGGGAAAGGCCATGGGGTAAGCGTGGGACGGGGAAATAGCAGCAGCCATGAGGGCGAGGGGCCGAAGAGCGGAGGGAGAAGAGAAGAGAGCGATTGCTACCCGGGGGCCTTCAATTATACTCTTTTCGAAAACCCTTATCTGCGCACCAAATCAGGTTAGTTCTTTGTCTTAATCTTGGCGGGCTATTTTAAATAATGGTAGCAATCCATACTAACTGTTTTTAGATGGCCGGTAATCGCATCTACCGGCCCGATAATCGACTTGCATTGTCATGAAAGTTCCTTGATGGGCCTGTCCAGCCTCGATGGCTCTCTTAATCTGTTTCCGATTATATATGTAGACTGCTTGATGGCCTTAACTATAGGCCTAAAACTGAATTTAGATTTGTCTCCAATTCGGTCTAATGCATAATTCAGAGTCCTGTCTGGTTTCAAAATACAAAGTCTCTCTTCACAGACACTGCAGCTTTGGTTTCGATCCACAAGCTGTCTGCGTTGCAGAGTCCATTTTAAAATCTCACAGGCTTTCTGCCACGAGGCACGGACGCCATCTTGGGTACCCTTTTCTTTGATTTAAAATGTCAACGCATGGTCCCGTTTATTAATAACAACCTTCGGGGAAATGTAGAAATTTTGCAAATCTTACAGCACTCTCTCTTACATGCACGTATTCCTTTATTCTCTTGTCCAAATCCCCCATTATCTCTAATTCCCTCTTTCTCAGAATTCAGTTCTTTCATTCACTCTGTCATTTCCTCTTTCCCTGCCCTTCATGTTCCACCTTGGCCCTTTTCATCTTTTCTAATTCCATCTCTTTTGGCATTGTAGGGGCATCTATGGAGGAGTCCAGAATTTACATCTGTGTAGTGCTGCATGATCACCTGGCCAAGCTAGAGATGACTGAGGAGAACATAGCCACTTCAAACTGCTTTACATTGCTCCTAGCTACCACCCTGCCCCACCTCACCCCAGAGCCCATAGCTTGGCTCCAAAGAGTCTGCAAAGGGATATAGATAGGTTAAGTGAGTGGGCAAAAATTTGGCAGATGGAGTATAATGTGGGAAAAAGCGAGGTTATCCACTTTGGAAGAAAGAATGAAAAAGCAAATTATTATTTAAATGGAGTGAGACTATAAAATGCTGCGGTACAAAGGGATCTGGGTGTCCTAGTACATGAAACACAAAAAGTTAGCATGTAGGTACAGCAAATAATTAGGGAGGCTAATGGAATGTTGGCCTTTATTGCAAGGGGTATGGAGTATAAAAGTAGGGAAGTTTTGATGCAACTTTACAGGGCACTGGTGAGACCGCACCTGGAGTACTGCGTATAGCTTTGATCTCCATATTTAAGGAAGGATATACTTGCATTGGAGGTAGCGCAGAGAAGGTTCAATAGGTTGATTCCTGGGATGAAGGGGTTGACGTATGATGAAAGGTTGAGCAGATTCGGCCTATACTCATTGGAGTTTAGAAGAATGAGATGTGATCTTATTAAAACATATAAGACTAGCTGGGGGGAGCCCGGCTTTGCCAGGGCTGTTTTGGGCCGGGCGGTTTAAATTGAGTGCCAGGCTTTGGGGCCCTGTCTGTGTCCCTTTGTGAAACAATGGCTGGCAGATCCCTGAGATGAAAACGATTAGTCCCGCCCACACACACACTTAATACCTTGAAAGATGAAAGTGAAAGTACTTATAAAACGTTTTTGGTAAATCTTATGTTATTTTTAAAAGCGATACTAACTTTCAAAGTAGTTTGAGCTGGAAGCTGCAAGCACTGAAACAATGGCTGCCAGATCCCCGAGATGAAAATGATTAGTCCCGCCCACACACACACACACCAATTGGCCAATCATCAGGGGACCGTACTGTAGGATTGGTCAATCGTGACGGCACAGGATTGGTCGAACCTTGACGTCAGTCAATCAATGCTAGCAGATAATGAGTTTAATTTTGAAGGTTTTTTGCATAAGGCGCGAACAATTTTCGTCCGACCGAAAAGTAAATACGCTTACCAGTGTCCTGGAAGCGTAAGCTTTCTTCGGAGGTAACGCGCACGTAGGTACGCCGTATAACTTTCGAGCGCATAGCCGGACAGACGCACACCCGAGGACAGACAGACAGACAGATCGACCGCTTTATATATATAGACTAGCTGGAGTGCCCGGCGGTGCCGAGGCTTTCTTGAGGGCATGTTGTTGTTGGAAGAGAGAGAGAGAGAACGACTGGGGGGAAGAGAGAGAGCAACTGGGGGGAAGAGAGAGAGCGACGGGGGGAAGAGAGAGAGCGACTGGGGGGAAGAGAGAGAGCGAGTGGGGGGAAGAGAGACAGCGACTGGGGGGAAGAGAGAGCGTGACTGGGGGAAGAGAAAGAGCGACTGGGGGGAAGAGAGAGAGCGACTGGGGGGAAGAGAGAGAGCGACTGGGGGGAAGAGAGAGAGCGACTGAGGGGAAGAGAGAGAGCGACTGGGGGGAAGAGAGAGAGCGACTGGGGGGAAGAGGGGGGGAAGATGGGGGGAAGGGGGGGAAGAAGGGGGGAAGAAGGGGAGGGGGAAGAGGAGGGAAGAGGAGGGGGGGAAGAGGAGGGGGGGAGGAGGGGAGGGGGGAAGGGGAGGGGGAGGAAGGGAGGGTGGAAGGGGAGGAGGGGAGGGGAGGAGGGGAGGGGGGAAGGGGAGGGGGGGAAGGGGAGGGGAGGGAGGGGGGAAGGAGAGGGGAGGGAGGGGGGAGGGGAGGGAGGGGGAAGGGGGAGGGGAGGGGGGAAGGAAGGGGGAGAGTCCACGAGCCCCCCCGATCTCCGCCCCCCCATCTCCCGAGCCCCGCCCCCCCCGATCTCCCGAGCCCCGCCCCCCCGGATCTCCATAGCCCTGCCCCCCCATCTCACGAGCCCCGCCCCCCCATCCCCGCCCCCCCCAATCTCCCGAGCCCCGCCCCCCCCGATCTCCGGAGCCCCGCCCCCCCCGATCTCCCGAGCCCCGCCCCCCCCAGGGCTCGCCCCCCCCGAGCCCCGCTCTCCCGAGGTCCCGCCCCACGATCTCCCGATGTCCTGCCCCGCGATCTCCCGATGTCCCGCCCCGCGATTTCCCGCCTCCCGTCTCCCGATGTCGCAAGCCCCGCCCCCCGATGTCCCGAGCCCCGCCCTCCCGAGCACCGGCGTCCCGCTCTCCGGAGCCCCGCCCTCCCAAGCTGGCTTCAAGACCGCCGATTGCGGCTGTGAGAGACGGCCGGTGGGCCCGGTTGCCGGGGTAACCCTTGCCGCTCTCTAAGCCCCGCCTGAGATCCGCACTCCCGAGAGCCCCGCCCCCCACCCGAGCCGAGCGGGGAACAGAGAGAGACGCCACGTCTCAGCTGCTCCTGCTGCGCACGCACCCTGTATGTCCCGTGACCCTCGTGGCTGACGCCGTTGCCCCGGGTAACGTGACAGCACCGGGGGGGGAGCTTAGCAGAAGCCGTGGGACAATTACCTAGCTCGGGCGTGGCTGGGCAGGAGAGGCCCAGGCTTTGAGCCTAGGTTCTCAGGCCTTACAAAAACGGGGAAAGGTAGGAAAAAGAATGTTCAGGTAAGAGAAAAAATTTACAAATGAATGAAGTCGTTTTTAAAACAATTTAATAAAAGCAATTTTTTTTTGCTGGAAATGTATATTTGAAAAGAAAGACGCAGAATGCAGGAAAAAGAATGGAAGCAAGATGGCAGCTACTCACCTCGGTTCAGAACGATAAGGCCCGCCCACACACGCACCGATTGGTCGACCGTCAGGTCACCAAAGCGTAGGATTGGTCAATCGTCCCGTCACTCGACCGTAGGAGGGCCCGGCCGCACGCGCCAGCAACCCGGCGTACGATTGGTCGACCTCGAGGTCACTCTGTCGCTAATGAGCGGATAATGAGATGCTAATGAGCGGAATGGTGAAGGTTTTTCGGATACCGCGGGCGCAATTTTCGTCCGGCCGAAACGTAAATACGCTTACCAGGGTTTCGGAAAGGTAAGCTTTCTTTCGACGTAACGCACGCGTAGGTACGCTCTGTAACTTTCGAGCGCATAGCCGGACAGACGCACACGTGAGGACAGACAGACAGACAGAAGGACAGACAGACAGAAGGAAGCATCTGTTTATATATATAGATAAGATATCACAGTATGGTATGGCAGCTGTAGCTACTATGACCGAAAAGCCCTGCAGCGGGTAGTCAAAACTGCCCAACGCATTACCGGCACCCGGCTACCGACCATAGAGCACATATACCAGAAACACTGTTTACAGAGGTCACGGACCATCATCAAATACCCTACCCACCCCAGCCACAGTCTGTTCGCCCTCCTGCCATCTGGGAGACGCTACAGATGCATTCGCACCCGAACGACCAGATTTAGGAACAGCTTCTTTCCCAGGGCTGTCATCCTACTGAACTCCACAAATAAACTTTAAAGCCTGCACATCTGCCAATGCACTTTATTATGGTTATGTTCATGTTAATGTATTACAAGACAAATGAATGTTGAATGTTTAAATGTCTTAATCTAAATGTACACTCTCGGGAGCCGCAAGCCTACATTTCGTTGTACTGCACTTGTGCACTAACAATGACAATAAAGTTGATTATTATTATTATTATTCTGAAGGGGATTGACAGGGTGGATGCTGAAAGGATGTTGCCCCTAGTGGGTTATCTGGAACTAGGGGGCATAGTTTCAGAATAAGGGGTTGCCCATTTAAGACGGAGATGAGGAGGAATTTCTTCTCTCAGAGGGTCATGAATCTTTGGAATTCTCTACCCCAGAGAGCTGTGGAGGCGGAGTCATTGAATATATTCAAGGCAGAGATTGACAGGCATTTGAACTACAAGGGAATCAAGGGGTATGGAGTGAGAGCGGGAAAGTGGTGCTGAGGCCAAGATTGGATCAGCCATGATCTTATTGAATGGCGGAGCAGGCTCAAGGGACCAATTGGTCTACTCCAGCTCCTGTTTCTTATGCTTTTATGTTCTTATGTTGGCTGAAGCGCTAAGCTCAGGCTTGGCTTCTATCATGAATTTGACTGGGATTCTCAAGATCTGGGGCTCCAATCTACAGCAGCTTATCTTGTATGGATGGCCATGTTGGGGAACCAGATAACCTACCTCCCTCTGAACTTGCAGCATTCTGTTCTCTCAGGTCCAACCCTAACATTGTCATTAAACCTGCTGGCAAAGGTAGTGTCATAAATCGCAACTTCTACAAGAAGTACTACTGAACGGCCAGCTGAGGGCGCCGCCTGAGGAGTATAAATACTCGGGCGTGGGCCCACCTTGGCCAGAGACAGTCTGGAAACAGGAAGCTAGTGACTACTAACTAGACCTCCATGTTTTGTTACAAGTCGATTAAAGCCTTGCTTTATGTACAACCAAGTGCGTAGTGAGTCTTTATTACGTCAGGTAGTGCTGTTGTTGTTTGCTGAACTGACCTCTACCTTGTGGAGTCTGAATGCCAACTCTCTGTAATCTCCTCCTACCTCTCCCTGGACCATGACCCCCAACATCAAACTTCAAATCATCGTTTCCCAGACTGTCACTGACCTCATCTCCTCTGGAGAGCTTCCCTCCACGGCCTCTAACCTCGTAGTCCCCCAACCCCACACAGCCCACTTCTACCTCCTTCCCAAGATCCACAAACAGGTAGTCCCTGGTAGACCCATCATTTCAGCCTGTTCTTGCCCACGGAACTGATTTCCTCCTATCTCAACTTTATTTTTTTCCCCTTGTCCAGTCTCTTCCCACCTACCTCCATGACTCTTCTGATGCCCTCTGCCACTTAAACAGTTTCCAGTTTCCTGGTCCTAACTGTCTCCTTTTCACCATGGATGTCCAATCCCTCTACACCTCCATCCCCCACCAGGAAGGCCTGAGGGCCCTCCACTTCTTCCTTGAATGGAGGCCCAACTAGCCTCCATCCACTACCACCCTCTTCTGCCTGGCTGAACTTGTTCTCACATTGCACAACTTCCCCTTTGACTCCACTCACTTCCTCCAAATAAAAGGTTTTGCTATGGGAACCCGTATGGGTCCTAGTTATGCCTGCATTTTCGTGGGACATGTGGAACATTCTTTGTTCCAGTCCTCATCAGGTCCCCTCCCTCACTATTTTTCTGGTACATTGATGACTGTATCGGTGCCGTTTCCTGCTCTTGCTCTGAACTGGAAAATTTCAGCAACTTTGCTTCCAATTTCCATCCTTCTCTCGCCTTCACATGGTCAACCGCCAACTCTTCCCTTCCCTTCCTCGAATTCTCTGTCTCCTTTTCTGGCGATAAGCTATCAACCAATATTCATTATAAGCCCACTGACTCCCACAGCTACCTGAACTACACATCCTCCCACTCTATTCCTGTAAGGACTCTATTCCATTCTCCCAGTTTCTCTGCCTCCGTCGCATCTGTTCTGACGATGCCACCTTCCATACCAGTGCTTCCGATATATCTTCCTTTCACTCCTCAATCACCCCCAACACCTGCTCCCTAACTATGGCACATTCCCATGCAAGCACAGGAGATGCAACACCTGTCTTTTTACTTCCTCCCTTCCCACTGTCCAGGGCTCCAAACACTCCTTCCAGGTGAAACGGCGATTTACTTGTACTTCCTGCAATCTAGTATACTGTATTCACTGCTCACAATGCGGTCTCCTCTACATTGGGGAGACCAACTGCAGATTGGGTGACCGCTTTGTGGAACACCTGTGTTCAGTCCGCAAGCGTGACCCCCAAGCTTCCGGTCGACTGTCATCTTAATTCTCTGCCCCACTCCCACTCTGGCCGCTCTCTCCTCGGCCTCTTACACTGTTCCAATGAAGCTCAATGTAAGCTCGAGGAACAGCAACTCATCTTTGCATTAGGTATGTTACAGTTTTCCGGGCTCAACGTTCAACAATTACAGATTATAATCACTGCCCCCATTTTTTTGGACAGCAGTTGTTGGTAATGATTCTGCTATTCCAATTTACACCTCCTCTAGACCCATCTTTTGTTTCTTTACCACCCACTTTTGCCTTGCACCATCATCCCTTTTTTGTCATTTAATCTTTCCTGCCTTCCACCCCATCACAGAACTTCCCCTTTGTTCTTTCCTCCCCTCCCCCAATTCCCTGCCTTTGTACTTGCTTAAAACCTGTCAGATCTCTAACTTTTTCCAGTTCTAATGAAAGGTCATTGACCTGAAGCTTTAACTTTGTTTCTTTCTCCACGGATGCTGACTGACCTGCCGAGCATTTTCAGCATTTTCTGTTTTCAAACCAGACAATGCAGGGAGTCAATAAATTCACTGATGCCCAGAGGACCACAAATTTTTGGCCATGCTGTGCAGCAGGAGAACGGCAGGACTTGGCACAGAATATGACGATGTCTTTCAGGGCAATATCCACTCCATACTGCCCAGTCCTAAGTGACCTTACAACAACAACAACCACTTGCATTTATATAGTGCCTTTAATGTAGTAATACATCATAAGGCGCGTCACAGGAGTGTTATCAAACAAAATTTAATACTGAACCACATAAGGAGATGTTAGGACAGACGACCAAAACATTGGTCAAAGAGGCAAGTTTTAAGTAGCATCTTAAAGGAGGAAAGAGAGGTAGAGCACTGGAGAGGTTTAGGGAGGGAATTCCAGAGATTAGGGCCTCGGCATCTGAAAGTACAGCCACTAATAATGGAGCGATTAAAATCGTAAGATGTGCAAGAGGCGAGAATTAGAGTAGCGCAGATATCTCGGAAGGTTGTAAGGGTGATCCTGAGCTTCCGGTTGCCTGTCACTTGAATTCACCGCTTTACTCCCACTCTGAAATCTCTGTCCTCGGCCTATTACATTATTCCAATGTAGCTCAACATAAGCTCGAGGAACAGCACCTCATCTTTCGATTAGGCACTTTAAAGCCTTCTGGCCTCAACATTGAGTTCAACAATTTCAAACTATAACCCCTGCCTCCATTTTTCATGCTGTATGATTTTGCCATTCCCATTTGCAATATTTTGGCCTAGAAATTCAGTTGTTTGCGCCAGCCGCTAGCGCCTTAGGAGGAGGAGAACTGGGGTGCAAAGCGGCTAGCGCCCGGGCGCGGTGTGATCTGCGCCTCTTGCGAACTTCAGTTAAGAATTAGCGGCGGCGCAAAACCTTTGCGCGTGCTCAGCTGCGCGCGCAGATCCTGACACCATTTCATGGTGCAACGCCCTTTGTGCGCCCCGAACCGGAAATTCAGTGGTGCCGGCCTATTGTGCGCCTGGCGCCCCTAGCGACTGGTAGAGGGGAACGGTTCCCAGTCGCTGCGGGGTGCGGGGGGCCCTAATTAAAGGGGACTCCTCCTCCAGTATAAATAGCAGCCATTTTGCACCACTCCTTCTTTGTGAGAGACGGATCTTTGGAGAGAGACAAAGGTAGAGAGCTTTCTGGTTTAGCTCAACACTCGCACAGGTACTTGTGGCTTCAGGCCAGAGCTTTGCACTTGTCTTTAACTTCAGTGTCATAGCATTGATTGGAAACATATAATGGGGGCTGCAATGGGTGGAAACATTGGGCTTCTCCATTGCATTCAAAAGGCTCAAAGACGCCGTGAGAGAGTGCCAGTCATGGCCAGATGGAGAAGGGCCAACAGGCGTCGGCAAAGGAGGCCTTACCCACCCAAGGTATATCGCCAGCAGTTCTCATACCTGAACATGTCTGAGGAGCAGTATGTTCGGAGGCTGCGATTCAGAAGGGCGGTGGTCACTGAGATCTGCCGCCTACTTCGCGGAGATCTGCAGCCACAGCTGAGGAGCAGGACGTCTCTGTCGGTGGCAGTGAAGGTGACGGTGGCTCTCAACTTCTATGCCACCGGCTCCTTCCAATCCGCTACTGGGGACATTTCCAACATCTCCCAGTTTGCGGTACATTGCTGCATCCGCCAGGTGACCAATGCCCTTTTCAGAAGGAGACGTCAGTTCATCTCCTTCCCCATGACCATGGACAAGCAGCGAGAGCGTGCAATGGGCTTTGCAGCATTAGCGGGCTTCCCCATGGTGCAGGGCGCCACTGACTGCATGCATGTGGCTTTGCGGGCACCTCTACAGAATGCCGAGGATTACCGCAACCGGAAGGGCTACCATTCGCTCAACGTGCAGTTGGTGTGTGACCACAGGCAGCTCATCCTAGCTGTCAATGCCCGCTTTCCAGGCAGCGGCCACGATGCCTTCATACTGCGCCAGACTTCTGTGGCAGACATGTTCGAGGCCCAGCCTCACCCACGGGGATGGCTTCTCGGGGACAAAAGCTATCCTTTGTGCACCTGGCTGCTGACCCCGCTCTGTGCGCCCAGCACTCCTGCTGAAGAGGGATACAATGACAGCCATCAAGCAACCAGGAACATCATTGAGCAAACAATCGGCGGGCTGAAGCAACAGTTCCACTGTCTGGATCGTTCCGGAGGAGTCCTACAGTACTCGCCTGAGCGAGTCTCCCATTTCATTGTCGTGTGCTGCATGCTGCACAACCTGGCTATCCGCAGGACTCAGCCACTGCCAGCAGACATTGGAGGACCACCAGAGGAGGAGGAGGAGGAGGAGGAGGACCAGCACGGGAGGGAGGCAGAAAGTGCAAGGGCCGCCCGTCGGCGGCTTATTGCAAGTCGGTTCTAGGCCCTCTCTCAGGGAATGGCTTGTGCCAATGGCAGAAGATGAATGTAGTCGCTCCACAAGCCCTCAGCCGAGAAGGGCAACCAGGACTTCCAAAAGAAAACATGGACAGTGCGATTTAAGAATTTTTTTTACTGTGATACCTCTGTGCCCTTCCCACATGACAAACTAATGGAGAGGACCCCCCGCCAAAAACACAAATACACCAGTCTTGGCCTTTATAAGTAAAACAAATATACCAGTCTCGGACTTTAAATATAAAACAAATACAGCAGTCTCGGCCTTTATATATGAAACAAATACACCAGTCTCGGCCTTTATAAGTAAAACAAATATACCAGTCTCGACCTTTAAATATGAAACAAATACAGCAGCCTCGGCCTTTACAAATAAAACAAAACATTTGGCCACACCTTCTACTTTTTCCCCTGCGAGGGTGATCCATTTCGCTGCCGTGACTGGCCCCTACCCGCCCTGCAGCTCCTCCTCAATGGGACCCCAGTGGCTGCAGCAAGGCTGGGGGAAGGCTGCTGAGGGTCAGATGGCGAGACGGCAGATGCCTTTGGGGGTCGGCCTGGACCAGCTCTGGGCCTGGAGGGGTCGGCTGCTGACTGCTCCAACTCTGCTTGGGCGGCAGCAGTCTGTCCAACGGCTGGCGGCAGCTGCAATGGAGGAGTGACAGTGTTGGCTGCAGGAATGCTGCCAACCTGACAGATCACAGGCACTCCCTGGTCGGCTGATACATTGGCACGCGCACGGGCCAGCACTGCAGCATGCGCAGCAATCTGCTGAGGCACAGACTGCTGGGCTGCTGCGGCATGGCGAGTGCCCCGGCGATGCCTGGTCGATCCAGCGAGTGTGGCAGCAGTTAGTGCCCGTGTGGCCCTGGTCTGTGTCTGCATGACAGCAGCCAGTGAATGCACGGCACGACTGAGCACTTGGCTAGAAGCCGCCTGTGATGCAGCGAAGTCCTGCTGACTCCTAGCCTGTGCTGCCGCGACGTCCTGCAGACTCCTGGCCTGTGCTGCACTGAAATGTTGCAGACTCCTGGCCTGTGCTGCACTGAATTGTTGCAGACTCCTGGCCTGTGCTGCCGCGACATCCTGCAGACTCCTGGCCTGTGCTGCCCTGAATTCCTGCACACTCCTTGCCAGTGACTCTATGGAGTCAGGCATCCTTGCCACTGCAGCCATGAGCTCAGTGTGCCTGCGCTCAGCCTGGGCACCCATTTCTGCTAGGAGCCGCACCTCCTCTGCGCTCACTGTAGCAGGACTGGAGGCTGCACTCCCCCTCTGGGGAGAAGGCCGCTGAGCTTCCCCACCCCTCCCACGTTGCTGCAGCCCGCTGGTCCCCGGAGCTTCACTATCCTCCGACCCTTCCCCCCCTGCTCCCCTCCAAGGAAGACGTGTCACCATCCTGGCCATGGGCTGCCTCAGCTGAGGGTGTCCCTGATGGGCTGGCTTCCTCTTCCTCCTCCTTTATGTCTGACTCGGACACAGTGCCAGCTTGAGGGGCCGCCTCCTCACCTGGTGAGTCACCATCTGAAAGCAGGGAGGCACAAGAGTTGCTTTAGAGTGAGGACAGGGCGGCAGCGAGGGAGGCATGAGTGCTGCTGTGCACTGCATTGGTTCGATAGTGGCAAAGGATGCTGGTGTGAGGCGCAAGTGGAAAGAGAGAGGTCAAAAAGGTGATGACCTTACCATTGGTGCCCAGAACAGGGTCAGCATCTCCAGTGGCGACGGGACCACTCAGCCGGCCTGCCATGATCCGCTCCACTCGCTGCTCGAGGTCGCTCAGCTGGTTCAGGTCAGGACGGCCTCCCACGGTCTGTCGCTGCTGTCTTCTGTTATGCACCAGCTTGGCCTGCAAGAGAAAGGACAGCCTCTAAGTACAGTGTCAAGCCCTGATCTTGCCCGCACTGCTTCCCATGGTCGATTAGCCGTGACAGTGTCAAGCCCTGATCTTGCCCGCACTGCCTCCCATGGTCGATTAGCCCTGACAGTGTCAAACCCTGATCTTGCCCGCACTGTCTCCCATGGTCGATTAGCCCTGACAGTGTCAAGCCCTGATCTCGCCGGCACTGCCTCCCATGGTTGATTAGCCCTGACAGTGTGTAAAGTCCTGAATGTGCAAGTGCTTTTCATGACAGTCCCATAGCTGCTGGATGAGGGCTGGCCATTAGGGCTTTCAGGCCCCTTTGGCCATAAAGTGAGGTGCACATGCAGGGATGAGGAGGATACTGGAAAGGGTACTCACCCTGACAACCCAAGTGAGGTCGTTGAATTTTTTCCGGCATTGGGTTGATGTGCTGCCAACCACGCTGTTGGATGTGACCCTGTTTGCCACATCCCTCCATGCTTTCCGATATTCGGCGGGCAGCGGCCTCCTGCCACCCTCAGGGAAGAGGATATGGCGCCTGCGGTCCACTGCGCCAACCAGCAGCCTCAGGTCACCCTCGCCGAAGCGCTGCGCTCTCTCCCTGGCCTTCTCCATTCTCCTGGGCGTGGAGCAGTTCCAGAAGCAGTGTTCAGGCCTTGCCTTAGGGCTGCAGTGTGCAGGGCGTGGCAGCCAAACAATTCCACCCTCCCCCTTTAAGTGCTGACTGGCGCCTGACTGTCTGCCCTCAATGAGCAACTTGCCGCACCTGCGCTGCGCCCGCCTTTGGTGTTTGCGCCCCGGATCGCCGGCTTAGCGCCTAATGCTAGTCGTGCATCGCCTGCTTTAGCGCAGCAGCAACCGCTTGGGGCGATGCAACTGAATATCGGCGAAGGTGGCGCTAAGTTGCGTCGGGCGCAAAAGTTAGCGAACGCCATGCTGTAGCGCCCCTAACGTAGCTATACTGAATTTCTAGGCCTTTATCTTTCCTGCCTCTTACAAAAGCACAGTATGTTCCTTCAATTCCTTCCTCCCCTCCTGTCTTTGCACCTGCTTAATATCTGTTATATATCCAGCTTTTTCCAGATCTGACGAAAAGTAATCGACCTGAAACGTTAACTCTGTTTCTCTCTCCATGGATGCTGCCTGGCCTGCTGAGTTTTTCCAGCGTTTTCTGTTATTTCAAATTTCCAGCATTCGCAGTATTTTGCTATTATATCTCGGAAGGTTGTAGGGCTGGAGGAGGCCACAGAGATAGGGAAGGGTGAGGCCATGGGGGGATTTGAAAACAAGGATGAGGATTTTAAAATCGAGTCATTGCTCAACCGGGAGCCAATGTAGGTCAGCAAGCACAGGGGTGATGGGTGAACGGGACTTGGTGCACGTTAGGATATGGGCAGCTGAGTTTTGGATGAGCTGAAGTTTATGGAGTTTGGAAGAGGAGGCCAGCCAAGAGTGCATTGGGATAGTCAAGTCTAGAGGTAACAAAGGCAAGGATGAGGGTAATAAGTTGAGGCGGTGCAAATAAGTTGAGGCAGTGCAGAGTTGGGACTCTACTCATTGGAGTTCAGAAGAATGAGAGGCGATCTTATTGAAACATATAAGATTGTGAAGGGGTTGGATCGGGTGGATGCGGGGAGGATGTTCCCGATGATGGGTGAAACTAGACTAGGGGGCATAGTCTTAGAATAAGGGGCTGCTCTTTCAAAACTGAGATGAGGAGGAACTACTTCACTCAGAGGGTGGTAGGTCCATGGAATATGCTGCCCCAAAAAGCTGTAGAAGCTACATCATTGCATAAATTTAAAACAGAAATAGACAGTTTCCTAGAAGTAAAGGGAATTAAGGGTTACGGGGAGCGGGCAGGAATTTGGACATGAGTCTAGGTTCGGATCGGTCATGGCCCTGTGGGTAGCGGAGCGGGCCCAGGGGCCGTGTAGCCTGATCCTGCTCCTATTTCGTGTGTCTAATTCTGTTAGATTCAGGAGATGGTTCTGTGATAGTAGATTGGCGGTTAGGATCAGATCAGCCATGATCTTATTGAATGGCGGAGCAGGCTCGAGGGGCCGATTGGCCTACTCCTGCTCCTATTTCTTATGTTCTTATGTGCTTATGTTACGAAGGTGGAAGTAGGTGGTCTTAGTGATGGCGGGGATACGTAGTCAGATGTTCATCTCGGGGTCAAATACGACATCAAGCTGGCAAACACTCTAGATCAGCCTCAGACAGTTGGCAGGGAGAGGGATGCAGTCATAGAGTCATAGAGTTATACAGCACAGAAAGAGGCCCTTCAGCCCATTGTGTCCACGCCGGCCATCAAGCCCTGTCTATTCTAATCCCATTTTCCAGCACTTGGTCCGTAGCCTTGTATGCTGTGGCGTTTCAAATGCTCATCTAAGTGCTTCTTGAATGTTGTGAGGGTTCCTGCCTCTACCACCCTTTCAGGCAGTGAGTTCCAGATTCCAACCACCCTCTGGGTGAAAAAGTTTTTCCTCGGTGGCTAGGGACAGAATTTGCAGCGGAGATCGAAGACAACAGCTTTAGACTTCCTAATATTTAGTTGGAGGAAATCTCTGCTCATCTAGCACTGGATGTCGGATAAATAGTCTGACAATTTAGAGACAGTGGAGGGGTCGAGAGAGGTGATGATGAGGTAGAGCTGCGTATCATCAGCGTACATGTGGAACCTGACGTGGTTTTGGATGATGTCACCAAGGGGCAGCATGTAGATGAGAAACAGGAGGGGGTCAAGGATAGATCCTTGGGGGGCAACAGAGGAATGTTCCCTTGAAGCTGCACAGCTGCTCGGCCAGGGACTTTTGAATGGGCCCCGCAGACCATTAAAGGGGCCACACGGCCCCAAAATAAATTATGGGGAACATTACTCCAGAGGTATCGGTGTGGGAGTGGGAAGAGAAGCCATTGCAGGTGATTCTCTGGCTACGACTGGTTAGATAAGAATGGAACCAGATGAGTGCAGTCTCACACAGCTGGACGACGGAGGAGAGGCATTGGAGGAGGCTGGTGTGGTCAACCATGTCAAAAGCTGCAGACAGGGCGAGAAGGATGAGGAAGCATAGTTTATCATGGTCATAGTCACATAGGATGTCACTTGCGACTTTGATAAGAGCCATTTCGGTACAATGGCAGGCGTGGAAACCTGTTTGGAGGGATTCAAACATGGAGTTCCGGGAAAGATGGGCAAGGAATTGGGAGGCAACAGCACATTCAAGGACTTTGGAGAGGAAAGGCAGGTTGGAGATGGAATGGTAGTTTGCAAGAACAGAGGGATCAAGGGTTGGTTTTTAGAGGAGAGGGGTGATGAAGGCAGATTTGAAAGGGGATGGGGCAGTGCCTGAGGAGAGGAACTCGTTAACAATATCAGCTAACATTAAAAAAAAATTGTTTCTGAGATGTGGGCATCACTGGCAAGGCCAGCATTTATTGCCCATCCCTAATTGCCCTTGAGAAGGTGGTGGTAAGCCACCTTCTTGAACCGCTGCAGTCCTTGTGGTGAAGGTGCTGTAGGATTCGCAAAATTGGACTTTATATTAATAAGGGTCAAATGGCAGAAGAGGCCATGATTTTAAAGAATGTTTTAAAAGAAGCCCAGAAAAAGGGGCATACAAAATGGCTGCCATACCATGTGACCAGCTTATTGGGACATTTTAAAATGGTTCCTGCGCAACCTCAGACAGATTTGTGGATTCAACCCACAGTAAGTTCTGGAAGCCGTTTCTGAGAGAACGAAACCAGACCCACACGTACGCATATGGATTAGATGCAGATCTAGTCAAGATCGGCCTGGAGACAGAGGCCATCAAAATGTTGCCCCAGACAAAAGGGGACAATTTCATATTCATGAGAACAGCACCCAGGACTAGATAACGAGATCAGCAGGCCATTAAAAACAATGAAGGTAATTCCAGACCAGAGATGGGCCTGTTACCAGCCGTTTAAGACATTTTAAATATAATAACTACCCCACTGTGCTCCCAGCCCGCCAAAAATAAAACAAAGACTAACCTGATTTTGGGCGGGAAGTGAAGCCTCTGGAAGAAAGGTATATCTGGAGAGACCTTTCGGCAGTTGGGAGCAAGCTTGGACAGTCACAAGGAGAGTTGAGCTGGAACACAGTTGCAAGCCTGCAGCTTGAGCGCAGACACACAGTTTGAACCCGGACACCCAGAAGAAGAAAGAGGCACTCGCAGGAGGAAGAAGAAAGCCAACATCGAAAAGGCCGTCTCGAAACCAGCGTTCCGCCCCGGGGAAGCACATCGGGAGATCATCGACCGTCCCCGGGCCGTTGCCGGAATGAGAGGCCATCGACCCAACTTGGGAGAAAAAAGAAAAAAAATAAAGGTCCCAAGAGAAGAAACCTTCCAGCCACCCCGGCTCGGGAGAAGAGAGAAAAGAAAACTGAAGAAGCGATGGGAGCCAGCCCAAGGCTCCTCTAACCAGGGTCGAGCCGACGATCCTCGACCCTGCCGACATCCAGGCCCGCCGGTGTCCAGCCGTCCCGACCCCCACCTCAGGAGAGAGGTGTGGCGCAGCTCGCAGGGGCTCCACGATCCACGTGGAGACGAAACGCCTGAAAGGACCAAACACAGACTCGATTTCAAAACCTTGCACTTCCTAGTGGGATTGGTGAGCATGTTTCTGGCCCTTCACAATCAGATCTAGATAGGTTTAATAAGGGGGTGGATTTAAGGGCACAATTAACATGAGTTGTTGTCCCTCGATGTTCCGTGTGTTTCCTTATTTCATGATAATCTTTGTAGAGTATAAGATGCCTGTAGTTGCTTTAGTTAGTACTGTGTCGTTATGATTTGTTTGTGTGTTTTTCCCTCCCATGTACTCCCTTATCTGCTTGCATTTGATTTGATATTTTTCCTTATGCAATAGAATTTCATTTTGTTTCATCAAACTTGGTCTACAAGAGTTTTCTCTACATTGTAGTTCCTGCGCCTAAGTCCAGAGTATAGAATCTAAGGGGCGAGTGGGTCGAACCACTCAAGGTTTTACTGTACAAGAGAGAGAGGCCTCTCGAGAGAGAAACCTCAGGGAAATCTCTCGAGGAAAACCCCTTGCAGAACTCCCACAGTGCTGTTACAGAGTGAGTTCCAGGATTTTGACCCAGCAACAATGAAGGAATGGCGATATATTTCCAAGCCAGGATGGTGTGTGACTTGGAGGGGAACTTGGAGGTGGTGGTGTTCCCATGCGCCTGCTGTCCTTGTCCTTCTAGGTGGTAGAGGTTGCGGGTTTGGGAGGTGCTGTCGAAGAAGCCTTGGTGAGTTGCTGCAGTGCATCTTGTAGATAGTACACACTGCATCCATGGTGCACCGATGGTGGGGGTAGTGAATATTTAAGGTGGTGGATGGGGTGCCAATCATGTGGGCTAATTTGTCCTGGATGGTGTCGAGCTTCTTGAGAGTTGTTGGAACTGCAGTCAGCAAGGCAAGTGGAAAGTATTCCATCACACTCCTACCTTTGCCTTGTAGATGGTGGAAAGGCTTTGGGGAGTCAGGAGTTGAGACACTCGCCACAGAATACCCAGCCTCTGACCTGCTCTTGTGGCCACAGTATTTATGTGGCTGGTCCAGTTAAATTTCTGGTCAATGGTGACCTCCAGGATGTTGATGGTGGGGGATTTGGTGATGGTAATGCTGTTGAATGTCAAGGGGTGGTGGTTAGATTCTCTCTTATTGGTGATAGTCATTGCCTGGCATTTGTGTGGCGCAAATGTTACCTACCACTTATCAGCCCAAGCCTGAATGTCATCCAGGTCTTGCTGCACGCGGGCATGGACTGCTTCCTTATCTGAGGAGTTGCGAATGGAACTGAACACGGTCCAATCATCAGCGAACATCCCCACTTCTGACCTTATGATGGAGGAAAGGTCATTGATGAAACAGCTGAAGATGGTTGGGCCGAGGACACTGCCCTGAGGAACTCATGCAGCGATATTGTGGGGCTGAGATGATTGACCTCCAACAAAAACAACCATCTTCCTTTGCGATAGGTATGACTCCAGCCAGTGGAGAGTTTTCCCCCTGATTACCATTGGCTTCAGTTTTACTAGGTCTCCTTGATAGCACACTCAGTCAAATGTGTAGTGTATGTGCCTTTAAGTCAGAACTACTTTTACAGCTCCTGTATACTGTAGTACCGGCAGTGACCACAAATGTATATAAGCTTTGCGCATGCCTCTGTACCCCCAGTCTTGAGACTACCCTCCTCCAGTAAAGACCTGTTTATTGTTAATGTACAGCATCCGTGTGATTATTTAATAACAGCATATCCACTGAACCACGGATCCAACAGTGGCGACGAGTGTCGATTCGAATCTAGCTGCAACAAAAAAAAAAAAAAAATAGTTGAGGCCAGGAACACGGGCGTCGACCACGAGCAACCGCCCAGCAGTCAGGCAGAGATTGAACTTCGCAGGGGAGGCTGGAGAGAGCCGGGCTTGGTTCCCCAGCCACGACGAGCAGCAAGAGACCGACGACAGCTACAGCGCAGACCCTTCCCGAGCAGCGGCAGCTGGAGCCGACCGACGGCGGAGAGAAAGCCGAGCAGCGTCGATGGGGTAAGACAGAGGGTGAAGAGCGCAGGGCGCAGCCGGGGGTTGAACACCGAGCGGCGTCGGGAAAAAGAAAACAAACCGGAGAGAGAGAGGGTAGAGAAACAGCCGGGTTCTAGACTGAGTGGCGTTGAAAAATATAAAAAGAAGAATGCGCAGAGCGCAGCCAGGGCTCACGGGCTGAACAGGGTCCGCGGGGCGAAGAAAGGGGAGCGTGGGAGATGCCATTGAGCCGCGGAGAAGAAGAAAGAGCGCAGGAGACACCATTTTTAGAAGCCGCAGCGGATAAGAAGGGTGAGCGCGGGAAGGAAGGAAAGCGCGGGAGATGCCATTTTGTGCCAGCGGAGAAGAAGGGGAAGCGCGGGAGGCGCCATTTTTGACAGTTAACTCACACCCAAGGATGCCGAAGAGTGGCAGTATCTCTACGTTCGACAATGAAGTCGAAGATTGGGTGACATATGTGGAACGTATTGAGGTGTACTGCAGGGCAAATGAAGTGCCAGATGCTAATAAAGCACTGGTTCTGTTAAATTCCATGGGTGCAAAAACTTATGGGTTACTGCGAAATCTAATAACCCCAGAGAAGCCGGTAAACAAGAATTTTGAAAGCATAGTAGAAATCCTACAGGACCACTTAAACCCCACACCGCTGCTGATAGCAGAACGATTTAAGTTCCATAAAAAGAACCAACACAAAGACGAAAGCAATGCTGAGTACCTAACGGAACTGCGCAAGCTATCGAAACACTGCCAGTTTGGAGCGGGATTAGCAGATACGTTAAGGGACAAGTTTGTGTGTGGGCTACAAAGTGAAGGAACCCAGAAACGGCTTCTATCAGAAAAGGACCTTACGCTGGACAAAGCTTTCAGTATGGCAGTATCACACGAAGCAGCCGCAAGGGGCGCTGCAGAGATACAAAGGAGACCGCAAGAATATGGCACCAATGAAATGACCTTTGGAACAGGGAAGTGCTATCGCTGCGGCAGAACAACACTTGACCAGAAAGATTGTTGGTTCAAGGACCAAGTGTGCAGACAGTGTGGGAAAGCAGGACACATAGCAAGAGTCTGCAGGTCTGGGAAGAAAACCAACAGTAAGAAATCTCCACAGGAGAAGTACAAAAAGGTACACCAGGTGATGGACAGTGGTTCAGATGAACAGAAAAGTGACACAGCCTCCGGAATCAAGGAGCTGGGTTGTCTGAAACTACATAAGGTAACAGAAATGGAGGATCACCAGACTATCTGGGTTACACTCAAGATAGACGGAGTCCAAGTGAAAATGGAATTGGACACAGGGTCAGCGCTAACAGTCATAAATCAAAGAGACTACAAGCGGCTATTTTCACACATACCCTTGAATGCTACAGAGATTGTCTTGAAGACGTATACGGGGCAAAAAGTCTACCCCAAAGGAAAAATATGGGTGAAAGTGACATATAAAGGCCAGGAAATACCTAAAATGGATATATATATATTGCCAGATGGAGGACCACCACTGCTAGGACGTGAATGGATCCGGAAGATACAATTAGATTGGCATTCCATACAGGCACTGAAGTTTGAGGCCAAAAAGGATGACAACGTCACACCTGGACGACTGTCAAAAATGCTAACTGACGCAAAAGAAGTGTTCCAGGAGGGACTAGGAACACTAAAAGGAATAACAGCAACGATTAAAATAGAGGAAAATGCAAGCCCAAAGTTTCTGAAGGCCAGACCAGTGCCTTATGCGATCAGACCAGCTGTTGAAGCAGAGCTGGAAGGGTTGGAACATTCAGGAGTACTGTCCAAAGTGGACTGGAGCGAGTGGGCTACACCCATCGTTCCTGTAATGAAGAGGTCGTTGAGTAATACGCCTGGGGAACCAAAGAAGGTCCGCATCTGTGGGGATTTTAAGGTGACAGTGAACCCAGTCCTTCACACGGTACAATATCCGCTTCCACGAATTGAGGATATTTTCGCCTCGCTATCTGGAGGTAAACGCTTCACCAAAATTGATCTAGCCCAGGCGTACTTGCAAATGGAGGTAGAAGAAGCTTCAAAAAAATACCTTACGATGAACATTCATAAAGGTCTCTATCAATACAACCGGCAAAGGGCGATGGATCAGGTCCTGCAAGGGCTTCCAGGGACCCAGTGTTATTTGGATGACATCTTGGTCACGGGCGAAAATGATGGTGATCACCTTGCCAACTTGGAGAAGGTGCTCACCAGATTAAAGGAGTGTGGGCTACGAGCTAATTGCCACAAGTGCGAGTTTTTCCAGAAACAGATCTCGTATTGTGGCCACATCATCGATGAGGAGGGGTTACAAAAGTCCCCTGAAAAGATTGAGGCAGTAGTCAAGGCTCCAGCACCGGAAAATGTGTCACAACTGAGGTCATTCCTTGGGCTGGTAAACTACTACCACAAGTTCTTACCAAATTTGTCTACGGTATTACACCCACTGAACACCCTACTGCAAACAGGGGTACCATGGAAGTGGGATGACGAATGTAGATGAGCTTTCCAGAAGTGTAAAGAACTGATCACATCAAAAGAGGTGTTGGCCCATTTCAACCCAGCACTACCAATTTGTTTGGCATGTGATGCATCACCCTATGGTATTGGAGCGGTGCTGTCGCACAAATTTCCTGACGGGTTGGAGAGGGCAGTAGCCTTTGCGTCTCGGTCACTAACCTCAGCCGAGCGCAACTACGCTCAGATTGACAGGGAGGCCCTCAGCCTAGTATGGGGAGTAAAAAAATTCAACCACTATCTGCATGGGCAGAAGTTCACCTTACTGACTGACCACCAACCACTTGTCTCCATCTTTAATCCTAAGAAGGGCGTTCCAGTGATGACTGCACAGCGGTTACAAAGATGGTCCCTGTTTCCAGGGGCGAATCAATATGAAATAGAATATAAAGGCACGAAACAGCATGGGAACGCTGATGGGCTATCGCGCCTGCCACTGCCTATGGTGGAGGAAGCACCAACAGTGGACCCTATCGAGATATTTTATTCGTCAATAATTGAACGATTGCCAGTAACGAACGCGGATATAGAGAAGGAGACCCGCAATGATCCGACGCTTTCTCGGGTATATGAATTGACGGTGAGGGGATGGCCAACTCATGGCGACTCACTGTTGCCAGCGTTCTCATCCAGAAGAGAACAGCTGTCAGTATGCCAGCGGACAGTGATGTGTGGATCCAGAGTGGTGATTCCACCCAAGTTAAGGGAGAGAGTGCTAAATGAGCTACATGAAGGTCATCTGGGGGGAGTGAAAATGAAAAGCCTTGCTAGGGCTTATGTGTGGTGGCCGGGAATCGATCAACAAATCGAAGACCTAACTAAGAGCTGCTTAGGATGCCAGAAGGTCCAAAATGCACCACCACATGCCCCTCTACACCCATGGGAGTGGCCCTCCTCTCCATGGCAATGGGTGCATATTGGTTTCGCTGGTCCATTCATGGACTCAATGTTCTTAATAGCAGTGGATGCTCATTCAAAGTGGCCTGAGGTGATAAAAATGTCTTCAGCCACTACAGAGAAAACGATTGCAGTCCTACGGACCATATTTGCCAGAAATGGTTTGCCAGAGCAGATTTGCTCTGATAATGGACCACAGTTTGTGTCCGACGAGTTCCAAAAATTTAGGAGAAGGAATGGGGTAAGGCATTACACATCCGCCCCGTATCATCCAGCCACAAATGGATTGGCTGAGAGGTTCGTACAAACCTTTAAGAAGGCGATAAAGGCCATGTGCGATGATGAAATTTCACTGCAGCATAAGATGGACAATTTCTTATTAGCCTACCGAAACGCAACACATGCAGTTACCAACCAGGCCCCGGCCATGATGTTCTTTAACCGAAGGTTGAGATCTTGTCTGGACTTGCTCAGACCAAATGTGCGAAGAAATGTTGAGGACAAACAATTCCAGCACATCAATGAGAAGCCGACAAGGAGCTTCAATGTAGGGCAACCAGTCTTGGCCCGTGACTATCGAACAGAGAAATGGCAACCCGGAACAATATGTACAAGGCAGGGGCCATTAATGTACACAGTGGATGTCGGGGAGAACATTGTGAGACGCCACTTCGATCAGATCTTAGCATCACAGGAACGCGTCAACCCCATGCCTTGAGTACCTGGGGATGAACCCGCCATACCGGTAGCATCTACCTCAGACCCAGTAGCAGTGGAACCCGATGAACTACCCGATGAAAAGGGGTCAGAATCGCCTCTGCACCAAGAACAAGAACCTCCGGGAAGGCGCTATCCCGAAAGGGTCAGGAAGCCACCCCAAAGACTGAATCTATAAATGGACTTTTGTTGTTTAATGTACATGTTGAAATGTTAATTGTTATTTGAATATTAGGGGTACTACTAATCTAAAAGGGGAGGAATTGTAGTGTATGTGCCTTTAAGTCAGAACTACTTTTACAGCTCCTGTATACTGTAGTACCGGCAGTGACCACACTTGTATATAAGCTTTGCGCATGCCTCTGTACCCCCAGTCTTGAGACTACCCTCCTCCAGTAAAGACCTGTTTATTGTTAATGTATAGCATCCGTGTGATTATTTAATAACAGCATATCCACTGAACCACGGATCCAACAAAATGCTGCCTTGATGTCAAGGGCAGTCACTCTCACCTCACCTCTGGATTTCAGCTCCTTTGTCCATGATTAGACCAAGGCTGTAATGAGGCCTAGAACCGAGTGGTCTTGGCAGAACCCAAACTGGGCATCAGTGAGCAGGATATTGGTGAGTAAGTGCCACTTGATAGCATTGTCGATGATACCTTCCACTACTTTGCTGATGATTGAGGGTAGACTGATGTGGTGGTAATTGGCCTGATTGTATTTTTCCTGCTTTTTGTGGACATGGGGGCCAGGAAGGGATAGCATGCAGCTGCAGACAAGCAGCACATAGACACTTGTGGCATCTGCACTTGCCAACAGCCATCCACCTCATTTCCTCCTCTCACTGAGGAACTAATTAGAAGGAAGTAGAAGTCACACACTGCACATTTTCAGGAGACTGATGCAGTAAAGAAAAGCACACTGAGCATCCCTACCACACACACATACACTGTTACACTATTCGGGTGAATACAATTTGGGTTAACTGACATTCTAATGTGTCATGACAGTTCATTTGAGATGGGGCAGAATAAGGTCATTGTACAAAAATGCTATTGTAAGTCTGTGGATCAGTTGGCCATGGTATGGGGCACATGTGCAGACGACTATTGTGTTTTGGATCCTTCAAGCAATTAACATGTTTTCTACTAGACTCTGCCTTAAAACACTTGCTAAATTGTTGGCTGTGTGTGCAGGATATGCCTTGTGTCTCTTGTCATGATCATCTATGTGTCTGGTTGCTACTGTTTGTCTTCTCCTGTCTATTCCATGGTAAGGCCCCTTTGCAAAGCTATATTGTCTAAGATGCTGCAAGCAACAATAATTTTGGGATCCTTCGCCGGGCTTTACTGCAGAACTCCCACTTGATTGGTTCAGGCATCTCAATCTTTGTTTATTAACGAGAATGGTCAGCACCACCAAAACCCTGCTGGCAGCACGCATCTCATTATATCTAAGGTTTTGTCCTTGGGTGCCCCAATGGGATGAGCAGCCTTCAGCTCTTACATCCTTCTTCAGTGATTTCTAAATAACCACTGCTGCTAACTGTGCATTTGTGTACAGCAATAAAAGAGATGGAATGCTGGGTGTATCTGCAGGTTAGGTCATGACTAACCTGTGTCCCACTGCACTCTCAGTCTACCTTCTTGTTTTCACATGTCATCCAGCTATAATCAGAACTGATTTTTGAGCGGTCAGTTTTTTTTTAGGGGCTGTGTCAGCTTTTTTAAAGTTGTTGGTCAGCTTGAGTTAGTTTGCTGTGTTGACATGGATGAACGCTACAGCTTTTCAATGAAAGATGCAAGGTGCATTATACATCAACTGGGTGCCCTGTGATAGTGAGTTACAGCTAATTTTCCCAAATGGTGAACCGATGGATGGAAAATCAAGGTGCAACTGTTTGAAATGAAATTGCTTGTTGCAATATGCCATACCATTTAACTAGATGCACTTAAATGTTGGATAAACTTACTATGGTAATTACTTCCAGAGGTTGGAAAATTTCTTGTGAATCTGAGTGGCTGTTCTCATCACCAGAGATACTGCACTGTCATCTCCTCCCCCAATTGCTTCGCTGCATTCTTCTGAGAAAGGTGTTCCTCGAGCCAAAGATGGAAACCTTCCTTTGGTGCACCTCTCGCAGCATCACCTGCAGGTCCCTCTCTGTAAAGGAAGCAGTTCTCCCTTTGCCGTGGTTGTCCCCATTTCCTTCAGCCGCATCCATCTTTTTCCAAGTTCACAGCTAAATTGTTGGATCAGTTATACATTGGTCAGGTCTCCTTTAAGTCACAGCAGGAGTTCATTAAATCTGTTGCTATGCTGTACATTCATCGCCCGGAGCAGCTATATAACCGGCACAGTGCCCTACCCTATAGAGAATGCAAGAATAATATTTAAGTGAGCAGACCTTGCAAGAAACCATGAGATCTGTGATTTATGACATATGCACAAAATATGTGTTCTTGCCCCATGGCTTTACAGTCATTGCAACAGGATTGCTAAATCTATCCTATCATTTTAGTCAGGGAATACACAGCCAACATACTTTATGACTTGGTTATGCTGTCAGTGAGCTTGGTATTCAGCCCTTAAATCCACCCTCAACCTCCCCCCCTCCCCCCACCACCAATCCCCTACGTTACTAACTCTTGTCCTTGGATTTCAGCCTATCCCAATGGCAGATAGAAAGGTAATCCTTTATTGGCTATTCTCCATTCAAAAATTGCATTGGCCTGCTCTGTCCAGGTTAATTCTGGTCTCTTCTTTCCCTCCCCGCTTCTTCCCCATCCCAGGCTTGGATGGCACACACTGTAATGATGAATCGAAAAACTCCAATAGGAAATTCAGGAGAAACTTCTTTACCCAGAGCGTGGTTAGAATATGGAACTCGCTACCACAAGGAGTAGTTGAGGCGATTAGCATAGATGCATTTAAGGGGAAGCAAGATAAATACATGAGGGACAAAGGAATAGAAGGATACGTTGATGGGTTAGATGAAGAAGGGTAGGAGGAGGCTCGTGTGGAGTATAAACACTGGCATGGACATGTTGGGCCAAATGTCCTGTTTCTGTGCTATAAATACTATGTAATATTATGTAACATAACTGCTCAGTGCATCTATCAACAATAATAACATTGGAAGGGGTTTTTCACTCTGATTTTACCTTGACTCAAAATTATGCTATAAAAGCTGTCAGCAGTACTAAGGAAGGTTTTATTGTTGAAGTCAGTACTTTTTCAGAATATTGATTCACTATGAAAGTTTAGTATTAGTATTGAAAAAATATTGGAAACTTTTTACTAAACTTTACCACATAAATACATTGATGAGGATTCTTTTCACATTTTTCTCAAATATGATTTAGCATGAATTGTGTCAATCATATAAGAAGGAAAGAACCTGCATTTTGGTTCCCAGTTGAGCAGTGCCTCAATTTTAAAATTCTCACCCTTGTTTTCAAATCACTCCATGGCCTCGCCCCTCCCTACCTCTGTAATCTCCTCCAGCCACACAACCCCCCAAGATATCTGCACTCTTCTAATTCTGGCCTCTTGAGCATCCCTGATTTTAATTGCTCACCCATTGGTGGCTGTGCCTTCAGCTGCCAAGGCCCTAAGCTCTGGAATCCCCTGCCTAAATCTCTCCACCTCTCTACCTCTCTTTCCTCCTTCAACCAACATAACAAAAACAGATTATCTGGTCATTATCACATTGCTGTTTGTGGGACCTTGTTGTGCGCAAATTGGCTGCCGTGTTTCCCACATTACAACAGTGACTCCACTTCAAACAGTATTTCATTGACTGTAAAGCACTTTGAGATGTCCGGTGGTCATGAAAGGCGCTATATAAATGCACGTCTTTCTTTCTTTCTTTAAGATACTCCTTAAAACCTATCTCTTTGACCAAGCTTTTGGTCATCTGCCCTAATTTCTCCTTATGTGACTCGGTGTCAAATTTTGTTTTATAACACTCCTGTGAAGCACCTGGGATGTATTACTACATCAAAGGCATTATATAAATACAAGTTGTTGTTGCATTTATATGGCACCTTTCCAGGCATACCAGTTGTGATCTCTGGATGTAATTTGTTCAGGATTGGGCTCCAGTTTCATAAATCAATTTTTATGGATTCCAAAGCTAAAGTTGAAGTCAAAACTAAGGATAACATTAACTTGTAAGACTGGCATGCAATTATTTTACTCTGCTGTCAGCGGTGCTGCTGGGTGTGGCTTGAGAGTATGTGCTAAAAATAACACTCTTACCTCCAACAAACTAGGCCACAGGGGATGTACCAGAGGACTGGAGAACAGCTAATGTAGTACCATTATACAAGAAGGGTAGCAGGGATAAACCAGGGAATTACAGGCCAGTGAGCCTAACCTCTGTGGTAGGGAAATTATTGGAAAAAATTCTGAGGGACAAAATTAGTCTCCACTTGGAGAGGCAAGGATTAATCGGGGATAGTCAGCATGGCTTTGTCAAGGGTAAATCATGTCTGACAAATCTGATTGAATTTTTCGAGGGGGTGACTAGGGGGGTGGATGAGGGAAATGCTGTGGATGTGGTTTACATGGACTTCAGTAAAGCCTTGACAAAGTCCCGCATAGGAGACTGGTCAAGAAGGTAAGAGCCCATGGGATCCAGGGTGCCTTGGCGCGTTGGATCCTAAACTGGCTGAGTGGCAGGAGGCAGAGGGTGATGGTCGAAGGTTGCTTTTGTGACTGGAAGCCTGTGTCCAGTGGGGTACCTCAGGGATCGGTGCTGGGTCCCTTGTTGTTTGTGATCTACATAAATGATTTGGATGAGAATGTAAAAGGTATGATCAGCAAGTTCGCAGATGACACGAAAATTGGTGGGGTGGTCAATTGCGAGGAGGAAAGCCTCAGGCTACAGGACGATATAAACGGGTTGGTCAGATGGGCGGAAAAGTGGCAAATGGAATTTAACCCTGAAAAGTGCGAGGTGATGCATTTTGGACGGACAAATAAGGCAAGAGAATACACAAGGAGTGGTAGGACCCTAGGAAGTACAGAGGGTCAGAGGGACCTTGGTGTACATGTACATAGATCCCTGAAGGCAGCGGAACAGGTAGATAAGGTGGTTAAAAAGGCATATGGGATACTTGCCTTCATTAGCCGAGGCATAGAATATAAGAGCAGGGAGGTTATGATGGAGCTGTACAAAACGCTGGTGAGGCCACAGCTGGAGTACTGTGTGCAGTTCTGGTCACCTCACTATAGGAAGGATGTGATTGCTTTGGAGAGGGTGCAGAGAAGATTCACCAGGATGTTACCTGGGATGGAGCGCCTCAGCTATGAAGAAAGACTAAACAGGCTGGGGTTGTTTTCCTTGGAGCAAAGAAGGCTGAGGGGGGACCTGATTGAGGTATACAAAATGATGAGGGGCATAGATAGGGTAGACAAAGAGGAACTTTTCCCCTTAGTAGGGGGGTCAATAACAAGGGGGCATAGATTCAGGGTAAGGGGCAGGAGATTTAGAGGGGATTTGAGGAGGAACTTTTTCACCCAGAGGGTGGTTGGAATGTGGAACTCAATGCCCAAAAGGGTGGTAGAGGCAGGAACCCTCACAACATTCAAGAAGCATTTGGATGAGCACTTGGAATGCCAATGCATACAAGGCTATGGACCAAATGCTGGAAAATGGGATTAGACTGGACAGGGATGGATGGGCGGCGCAGACATGATGGGCCGAAGGGCCTCTTTCTGTGCTGTAAAACTCTGACTCTATGACTCTATGACCTAATGCCACAGGGCAATGTGGATTTTGAATATTGTGGAGGAGAGCTGAAGGAGCTTGTATAAGGGCAAGTAACTCAGATTGAGAAAAGAAAGAGCAATTTGTATATAAAAATAAATAGGAAATGTCGTAAAGATTATTCAGACTAATCAATACACATGTTGGTTTAGGGAAGGAAAAGTTTTTTTAAAACTTTCACATATCAGTGTGGCTTGGCTCAGATGTCTGGGTTCACAAGGTGGGTTAATTTTAACGGAATCATTTGCAGTACTCAAACATTATCATATAGTGGCCTGTTGAAATGATTTGGTTTATCAAAGCTTTCAGTAACCTCGGACAGAGGCTAGGAAACAATAGCACCTTTTTTGGTTAAAAATAGAGAGGGAGGACGCATTTTAGTGTCACACAGTTGTTAGGATACTGTGATCAGTTTCAAACACCCAAACTTCAAATATGGGCAATGCAAAAAAAAATGAATGAGTTGTTGACAGTCATCAACCTTGTGGAAAAATACTTTGAACTCACCGTTATTAGTGAAATATTCCATTCATTTTATGGGAGTGGATAATCCCTTCAATATTTACATTTATTTTAGAATGTTTTAACAGTATTAAGTGAAAAACGCTGCCAATATACAATGGTCTGTGGAATTTATTTCAAGGGGGTTACTTAGCCTTCACACTACCAGAAATATAGTTATAGCCTTTGACCTAGCTTACTCCCAATAACTTTCCAATCCTTCTGAAAATCTTGGGTCTTGAACAAAATCACCTCTGCCTTTCTGCTGCCTGTATTTCTCTGGCATGAAAATTAAAAATATATACTTGTTGCACCTAAGATTCTGCAGTAGTGAATAAGAGTCTGGACAAACTCATAAGACTAGCACTTGAATCCTTCATCTCCCATTAGACGATTAAAAAAAAATCTACCTCAAAACTTCTTCCTCCAATAACACAGATGAGATATTACTGGAGTAAAGGTCAAATTTAAAAATGTTAAGCATTATGCTGAAGAGGCACATGCAATGGGAGAGTGCCAGATCTCAGACAGCTGAGGCCTTTAGTGCAGAATAACCACTAGGATTCCAGTAAAGTATAATGGTGGGCATTGTCATCCAGCATGTGTACTACTTGTTTTGAATTCTTGTTACCCCTTTCCTCTCATTTCTTACTTTGATTCCCTTTTACTTTTCATTACTTTTTCTCTTTTCTGCTTTATTTCTCAGCTGCCACTGTACAGATACCATAACAAGTCAAGAGAGTTTTATTTTGATGGGAGCAAAACTTGCCCATATCACTCAGTAAGACAGCAATTACTCTATAAATTATGATCACTCTCACTGAGGAGTTATGGGTATAATCTGCCTGCATTCGTATGGAACTTGCAGTTGAATTCAGCTGATGATGAAAGCTTTGGGAATGCTGCACAGTGTAAATCTATGCTAACATAAGAAAGAAAACAGATAAGGAGCCATAGTAAACCATTGCAACATGCATTAGGAAGTTAAAAGAAATTTGCTTGATTCTATTTCATAAATGTGAAAACATCACAGAAGCAGGTTTACACAGATTTCTGCTGTTAGGTTAATCATTCTCATAGAATAAAAAAGGCCATGTTGAGTTTTACTCGCACGGAGAGCTCACATCCTTGCACTTTGCAGAATCTGAATAAGACTTCATTTGTACAAAAAGTCTCTCTGCAAATATTTGTAAAGGATAAGCTCTTTTAGAAAAGGAAGCTACTCCTGTTACCTTCTTCACAACTCTTGCTATTCTATTACAAGTCAACATTGTGTCAACTCAGCTATCTATTTCCATTCTATCTGTGGCAGATACAGACTTTCTAACCTGAGGGGAATCTTATGAGAGTGAGGACTCAGCCAAGTGCTAAAGGAGTGACGTGCTGTCACATTTACTATGGATGCAGGAGCTGCTCATGCTCCTAGAAACTTTGGGTTGTTAAAAATCCCACATTTATTCTCTTTGATTCAATTTGTTTCAGTAACCTAAGTAAAGTATTAAGTATATGTACAGTAGAAAATAGAGGTGATTATTTAGAATTGAGGGTTTCACCCTCAAAATGAGGCTGAGATGAAAAAGGCTGCAGGTTTAATGGACCTAAAACTATCCAAGTGCAGCTTTAAACAGAAGCTGAAGAGACATACCCATTTTTAAAAGATGTTATCACCCCACCTAAACTCCTTTTAATGGTGTGTATACCTAAGTGTATGTCACACAAGAAAAGAATATAACTGCACTATTTTATCAAGTTATATTACATTAAAGGCAAACAATTGGAAATTTAAAAATTTTATGGTCTCATTTCTGTTCTACGCATAGCAAACGGATGAATGGATTTTGTACAGGACAGGCATTTTGCCCTACTATTTCCGCACTGCAGGGACCAGGATGGTAGCTCATGATCCACGTCAGCTCTAAATGGGTTGAGCTGTGAGATCCTGCATATGCCAGTGTAATTTCCAATGTAACCAGCAAATGCCTGAATTCTGTGTGCAAATAACATCCACAAAAAGATTTAGCCAGAGTGATACTTGAGTCCAAAAAGTGGTTTGGGCATTTTTATGAACTAGAATAAAAAACACATCAAAATTTAGGGTAACAGAGTAGAAAACAGATAAAGGACTAAAGTAAACCCCCTCACCTCCCCCATTTCCACTCCTCTTCCCCCTCTCCGACTCATCTCCATCTCCCCTATCCCTGTCCCCATCTCCCATTACATTCCCCATTACCTGTCCCACTCCTCAGGCCTAGTTTGCTTCCCCATTCCTCCTCCTCTCCCTCTCTTCCCTCTTGTTGTGTCCGTGTATAATAAGACACAGACTGCGGAGAACGGTACAACAGGTGTTTACTCAACGTGGCTCACACTGCAACTGATCTGTACAGATTACTACTCAGTGCTATATACAGGTGTGGTCACTGCTGGTACTGCAGTATACATGAGCTGTAAAAGATAGTTCCCCCCTTAAAGGTATATACATTACAATTCCTCCCCTTTTAGATTAACAGTACCATAACACTCATTTAACAATTAAATATCAAACTAATTACAATTAACAATTTTAACATGCAACATTAGCTGAAAATAGTCTATTTATACATTCAGTCTTTGGGGAGGCTTCCTGATCCTTTCTGGATAGCGCCTTTCCCGAGTGTCTTGCTCTTGGTGCGGAGGCGATTATGGCCCCCTGTCGTCGGTTGGTTCATCAGCTTCCGATGCTACTGTTTCTGGGGTAGATGCGACCTGTACGTCGGGTTCATCACCAGGTACGTATGGGCGAGGCATGGGGTTGACTTGTTCCTGTGACTCTAGGATCTGGTCAGCATGGCGTCTCACGATGCTCTCCCCAACGTCCACTGTGTAAATTAGTGGGCCCTGCTGTGTGCATATCGTTCCTGGCTGCCATTTTTCTGTTCGGTAGTCGCGGGCCAAGACTGGTTGCCCGACATTGAAGCTCCTTGTTGGCTTCTCATGGATGTGCTGGAATTGCTTACTATCAACATCTCTTTGTACGTTTGGTCTGAGCAAATCCAGGCGAGATCTTAACCTTCGGTTAAAGAACATCATGGCTGGGGCCTGGTTGGTGACTGCATGTGTCGCATTCCGGTAGGCGAACAGGAAATTGTCCACCTTGTGCTGCAGCGGAATGTTGTCATTGTACATAGCCTTTATTGCCTTCTTAAAGGTTTGTACGAACCTCTCAGCCAATCCATTTGTGGCTGGATGATACGGGGCGGATGTGTAATGCCTTACCCCATTCTTTTTCAAGAACCTCCGGAACTCTTTGGACACAAACTGTGGTTCGTTGCCGGAGCAAATCTGTTCTGGCAAGCCATTCCTGGCAAAAATGGTCCGTAGGACTGCAATAGTTTTCTCCGTGGTGGTGGAGGACATTTTGATGACCTCAGGCCATTTCGAGTGTGCATCCACGGCTATTAAAAACATTGAGTCCATGAATGGACCAGGAAAATCAATATGCACCCGTTGCCATGGAGATGAGGGCCACTCCCATGGGTGTAGAGGGGCCTGTGGTGGTGCATTTTGGACTTTCTGGCATCCTGAGCAGCTCTTGGTCAGGTCCTCGATTTGTTTATCGATTCCCGGCCACCACACATAAGCCCTGGCTAGACTTTTCATTTTTACCCCTCCCAGATGACCCTCATGAAGCACATTGAGCACTCTATCCCTTAACTTGGGTGGAATTACCACTTGGGATCCACACATCAAGGTCCCCCGGCACACTGACAGCTGTTCTCTCCTTGTCGAGAATGCTGGCAACAGTGAGTCGCCATGTGCTGGCCATCCCTTCACCGTCAAATCATATACCCGAGACAGTGTCGGGTCATTTCGGGTTTCCTTTTCGATACAAGCGTTAGTTACCGGTAAGTATTCAACTATAGTCGAATGGAATATTTCGACAGGATCCACTGCTGGTGCTTCCTCCGCAGTAGACAGTGGCAGGCGTGATAGCCCATCAGCATTTCCATGCTGTTTCGTGCCCTTATATTCAATCTCATAGTTGTGCGCCCCTAGAAAAAGTGACCATCTTTGTAGTCGTTGCGCAGTCATCACCAGAACGCCCTTCTTCGGATTAAAAATGGAGACAAGAGGCTGGTGATCAGTCAGCAAGGTGAATTTCTGCCCGTGCAGATAGTGATTGTACTTTTTCACTCCCCACACTAGGCTGAGGGCCTCCCTGTCAATCTGGGCGTAGTTACGCTCGGCTGAGGTTAGTGATCGTGACGCAAAGGCTATTGGCCTCCCTGAGCCGTCCGAGAATTTGTGCGACAGCACCGCTCCAATGCCGTAGGGCGACGCATCACATGCCAACCGAATTGCTAATGCCGGGTTGTAATGGGACAATACCTCTTTCGATGTGATTAGTGTTTTGCTCTTCTGGAAAGCTCGCCTACGTTCGTCACTCCACTTCCATGGCACCCCAGTTTGCAGTAGGGTGTTGAGTGGGTGTAGTAATGTAGACAAATTTGGCAAGAACTGATGGTAGTAGTTTATCAGCCCGAGAAACGACCTCAGTTGTGACACATTTTCCGGTGCTGGAGCCTTGACTACTGCCTCAATCTTCTCTGGGGACTTATGTAACCCCTCTTTATCGATAACGTGGCCACAATATGAGATCTGTTTTCTAAAAAACTCGCATCTGGGGCGGTTAGCTCGGAGCCCATATTCCTGCAATCTAGTGAGCACCTGCTCCAGGTTTGCAAGGTGATCACTGTCATTTTCGCCCGTGACCAGGATGTCGTCCAAATAACACTGGGTCCCTGGGATCCCTTGCAGGACTTGTTCCATTGCCCTCTGCCAAATAGCCGGAGCTGATGCTACCCCGAATACCAGCCAGTTGTATTGGTAGAGACCTTTATGGTTGTTGATTGTGAGGTATTTTTTTGATGCTTCTTCTACCTCCATTTGCAGATACGCCTGGGCCAGGTCAATCTTAGTGAAGCGTTTCCCTCCAGATAGCGAGGTGAAAATATCTTCAATCTGCGGAAGTGGATATTGTACGGTGTGAAGGACCGGGTTCACTGTTACCTTAAAGTCCCCACAGATGCGAACCTTCCTTGGTTCCCCAGGCGTGCTGCTCAACGACTTTTTCATCACAGGGACGATGGGTGTAGCCCACTTCGGGCGGCCTACCTAATTCCTGTGAGGGCTGCAGCGTGCCGTTCCCTGTGACGGGGCTGCACTGACCTTCGGCTTTGATCCCCCGCAGCCTGTTGCTGCTGAACGGGAACCGTGCCTTCCTGGGGCAACCCTGAACCGAGGTTGGGGAAAATACGGAGAACCTGGCCAAGTCTTTCTGGGCTGAGGTGTCCGAAGCGACCTACGAGGGGGCGCCTTGGGCGAGGCTCCCAGGGCTAACGGACCGGGGATCGGGACCTTCACCGTCACAGCCTGTGGTCCCACCACAGCTGCCGGCTCCGGCTCCCTTTCCTCAGGCTCCGCCCCCCCGGGGCCGGGATCTGTGGCATCCGACTCCACCTCACCTGTCCCTACAGGTGGTGAGTCTCCGCCCCCAATCCCTACCTCCCCTAAGCTTGAGTCGAGGGCGGGATCTTCGTCCTCCGACTCTTCCTCCTCCGTGATCGGGTCAAGGGCGAGGTCGAGCTGTTCGGGCTCTTCCTCGTCCGAATCCCAAATTAGAGGGGAGACCTCCCACTCTGATGGGATGACTCCTCCCTTCACGCAGGCTACAGTTCCAGCCTGTGCGGTCTGTGACTCTGTCGCAGGCTGAGGATTTTTGTCCTCAGACCTGGCCCCTGTTGTTGGCCCTTGTGCACCTGGCTTAAACAGTTTACACTGGTTAATGTGAAACCATTTAGTACGTCGGGGTACCTTCACTGCATAAACCATGGGGCTGGCCTTGTCTACAATGCTGTAAGGCCCCATGTACAGTGGTTCAAGACTCCCTACTCGGGCATAGTTCCTAACCATGACCTGGTCTCCGACTTCCCACTCTTGCTGCTTACGAGGTTCCAGCAACAGTCGGTTGCCCTGATGCTGTCTCCCCATGTTCCCAGCCGCTTGCTCATAAATCCGTTTCAGGCGCTCCAAGAGGGTTTGGACGAACTTGTCCCGATTCACCTCTTGGAGCTGGCCCTCGGTGAGCACCGGGGCTAGTACATAGGTGGGTGTTCGCATGATCCTTCCAGTCATTAACTCGTGCGGGGAGTGCCCCGTACTTTTGGACTGGCTGGCCCGGATCCCCATGAGGATTAGAGGCAGGGTCTCCGCCCATTTCTGGGGCGAGCCCATCACCTCTTTCCTCAGCTTTTCCTTGAGGGTCCGGTTCATACGTTCAACGATCCCGGATGACTGGGGATTGTACGCTACGTGCCACTTCCCTTCGATGCCCAAGAGCATGAAGGTGTTCTGCATCACTTGACCGGTGAACTGACTCCCTCGGTCGGACTCCACAAAACGGGGGAGCCCCCACCGTGAGAACACTTCCCGGACCAAGATCTTAGCAGTACCCAGCGCCGTAGCTGTTCTACATGGGAAGGCTTCTACCCACTTGGTAAACACATCCACCAGGACAAGGCAGTACTTATAGCCTCCCTGTGCGGTGGGCAGGGGCCCTATGTAGTCGACCTGTATCGACTGCCATGGTCCCCCTACCCTCCTGATGTGCCCCATAGGCACCTTCCTTTTCTGTGGGTCTGGGTTGTTCGCGGCGCACACAAGACAACTTGCACAGAACTCGCGGACATCGTCTCGAAGTCCCGGCCACCATCCCGCCTGCTCTACCCGTTGCCAGGTAACCTCAGGCCTGGGGTGTCCTGCCCCTGGACCCTCATGGGCCAGTTGAAGGAATTCCCTCCGGTGCTGCTGCGGCACAACCCACTGTTCCTCTCGGAACAGCATGCCTTCCTTGACTGAGAGGGCTGCCGTACTTTACGGACCCTCTACTTGCTTGCCCTCAGTAATGGCTTTGAGGACTGTTTTTAGGGCGGGATCTAGGGTTTGGACGGTCTTTAGGTCTAGGGGCGGTGTCACCCCTGTGTTCCCTGGAGTCCCCTCCCTTCCTCGGATCGCTGCCATGGGTCCGGGTCCATAGGGGTCCCAGAAAATGTCGTTGCGGGCACCCTCCCTGGCTAGCGCATCCGCCTGCTGGTTGCCCTGACTGCGGGGTTCTGTGATGGAATGAGCCTTCACCTTGTGGATGAACACCTCCCCTTCCTCCCCCACTGCTGCCAGGATCTTTTCCAGCAAGGGCTTAACTGTTAAAGGTCGTCCGTCCGCGGAGGTATATCCGCGGCGGGACCAGATGGCAAGGTACTCCGTGCACGAATTGCATGTGAACATGCTGTCCGAGCAAATCGTGTATGGGGTTGGGAAGATCTCGGGGTGGGTAACCACGTACGCCACCGCGGACAGTTCAGCCTGCTGTGCGCTCATAGTGCTGGGGAGCTTAATCGCCAGGGCAATGTCTGCCGTCGGGTCATAAACTCCACACCCTGTGAGCCGTTCGCCAGCAGATACCGTGCTGGAACCATCTACGTAGATCTCGCGGCCTGTGGGGTGTATCCCGGCCCATAAACCTATGTTGACCTCCCATACCCCTTCGACGGAACACCGATGGGCTGTTCCGGGATATACCAGGTTCGCCGCGAGCTTCGGCTCGCAAAGACCTTTAACTTTGAGATCCATCTGGGAAAGGAGGAGGGTCCAGCGCGCAATCCGAGCGCTGCTTACGGTCCCATCCTTAATCCTTCCATCCAGAAGCATCTTTGTGGGGGTGTGATGGGTGAGGAGAGTGATGGGAGAGGTTCCTGTGCAGATCACTGATCTGTTCACAGCCCAATGCGTGGCCAGGAGATGCCGTTCGCAATTGGAAAAACTCCTCTCCACATCCGTGAGCACCCTGGAGGAATAGGCCACCGGTCTCAGCTTGCCGTGTCGCTCCTGGAGCAGCACGGCACACAGGCTGTCCCCACTAGCGGCCACTTCCAGGAAAAACTCCTCCCCCCCATCTATGGCCCCTAGGGCTGGCGCGGTCTGCAGGTCCCTTTTCAACTTCTCGAATGCTGCCTGACAACCCTCGTCCCAAGACCACTCGACCCCCTTGTGTAAGAGTCGGAGTAGTGGGGCTGCTGTGGCTGCATAGTCCTCGATGAAATCTCTGCAGTACCCGGTCAATCCCAAAAAGGACCTCACACCCGTTACTGTGTTCGGAATCGGCAAGTCCTGCACCGATTCCCGCCTAGCCTTACCTATGGCTCTTTCCCCAGCTCGGATGGCCAGACCCAGGAATTTCACCTCTTGCTGGCCGATCCGTGCTTTCTTTGGGTTTACTTTGAAACCCTTCCTCTCCAATAGCCCCAATAATTCAGCTAATAGTGGGCCGTGCTCCTCTCTTGAGTCCGTGAACAGGAGCAAGTCGTCCACATACTGCACTATCTGATTGGGCTGGCTAAATTCTTTTAGACTTCCTGCCATGCACTGATGGAAAATGCTGGGGCTGTTGTGAAAACCCTGTGGCAGGCAGTTCCAAGTGTACTGTTGCCCTTTAAAAGTAAAAGCAAACTTGTACTGATCCTCCCGCCGCAGCGGAATGGACCAAAAACCGTTCGAGATATCCAGCACCACGAACGTGGTCGCCGATGCTGGAATACTCCCTATTAGGTCGGCAATTGCTGCTACCGTGGGCGCGCAGGCTGGGATGTTACTGTTGAGGACTCTATAGTCCACCGTAGCCCTCCATGAATTGTCCGGCTTCTTTACCGGCCATAATGGGGAGTTCACGTGAGTGGCTATTGGCCTCAACACGCCCTGCTGCACCAATGAAGATATTGCTATCTCCATGTCGGGTTCTGCCTCCTTGGGGAAGTTATACTGCTTTTGGGGTCGGATCATGGGGTCCCCGTCTACTCTGACCTCAAACCCGGTGACTCTCCCACAGTCGTGCTTGTGGGTGGCAAACGCGGTCAGGTTTTCCAACACACACGCTTGCAAGTCCGTTGGGACGTCCGCGACCAGAAGCTCAAGGTCGTAACCCCCTGACGGCTTCATGGTGCACAGGGTCCCCTTTTCTCCCTTCCCTGGGATCACAACTACCTTACCTAACCCATTCTCGGCTCCCCAGAGACAGTGATTTCTGAGGTCCACGAGGATCCCGTGTTCCACCAAGAAATCAGACCCGAGGATGCCTTTACCACCCGCCTCATTCCACTTCAACAGGATACACGTCCATGTGGTGTGGAGTGCTCCCAAATGAATGGAGAGCGGGATGGAGTACGCGCCAGCCTGTTCTTTGCCTGTGAAACCCGCTACTGAGAATGGAGCCTGGGTAGACAGAGGTGAGGCAAAAGGCTTAGCTGTGTGGATCACGGTACATGATTCTCCCGTATCCAACAGGTAACTATCCTTTTCCTTCTCCACCTCCATCTCCACAACGGGTCTTCTCCACGCGTCATAGCGGAGCGGACACAGGTAGACGGGCTGTGCGGGCTTCAGTCATTTGGGCTCTGCGGTTTGGGTTGGGGGAGCAACAGGGCTGTTGACGACTGCCACTTTCCCCTGCGAGGTCATTAGAGACCGCATTGCCTCTAAGACCGACTCGATCGTATCGGGATGGATCGACACATCGGCTCCTTTCTCCCGGACGGGCGCTTGGGCTGGGGCTGAGGGAGTTTTTCCCTTTAAATCCTTCCATGGATTTTTACAGTCCCGGCGCCAATGACCCTCCTTCCCACACCCGTAACAACTGCTCTTGGCTTGGGGAGGGCGATTCCCCTCCTGATGCCATTCCTTTTTAGCAGGAGCTGCAGGCCTCGCCTCATGCACCTTTCCCTTTGAGGAAGGCACATCCCTACTCTTGTTGTTCCTGTAACCTATCGTGAGCTGATCAAGTACTAACTCTTCCGTGGAGCGGGGGTTAGTGGGGTCAAACCATGTTTTGGCCTGCTCCCTCACCTGTGGTAAGCAATTGGCGACCAGGCACCGGAGCCAATGAGCCTTTTGGTCATTGTCCAGCCCGTTCTGGGCCGGCCCGCCCGGGCAGCTGCGCCGATACACTGGCCACAACCTTCCGGCGAAAACCCGTGGGGGTTCTCCCTCTAGCTGTATCGTCCTTTCCAATCGGAGGAACGGACTTCTGTCACCCTCCCCTATAATCTCCAGGATCTCGTCCCGTAACTCTTCATACTCCTTGTGCCCTCTCTTGCTCTCGTCAGGGAGACACTGGAGAAGCGAGCTGTCCAGGGAGAACAGCAGCATTTTGGACTGTTCAACCCCGTCGCAGTCATTAACTGCTGCGGTCTGCTCCACGTCCCTAAAATGGCCGGAGGGATCTCCTGACTCGGAGAGTTTTGGGATGTGACTTATCATTGCCCTCAGCTGTTGTGCGCTGTGGGGCATTATGATCTGATTCACGAGGGGTCCATCCTCGCCATCCACTGCGCCCGGACCGAGCCTCCGGTGTCGAGTTGGACACATCGGCGCCGGCCCCGACTCTGCAACCTGGGATTGCTCTACCTCATGAACCTCTTTGTCTAACTTCACCGTTTCCTTCCCCGGAGTCCAAGACTCAGTATAGGCGGGAGGTGCCGGGGCTCGGGGGTTGGTACCCCAACTGCCTCTTGCGGAATCGGTCTTTTGGATTCCTTGGCTAACAATAGCTGGCTCGCTGGTGGGTTTATGAGGCACACCAAGCCGTTTGCCTTCGCTAGGGCCGTTTTCAGGTCCTCTAGCTCCCTGTGGCAAGCGCTATGGTCGGTGTTCTCAGACCTATCCTCCATGGCCATCTTGTATGCTGCCCTAGCTCCCAGAATACTTTCCTCCTGTGTCTCTACCTGCTTAGCTAGGCGGAAACACGTCTCTTTCATTCTACCTTCACTGGCCTTGGCCTCAATGACCTGACACTCCAAGTAATCTATCCTGGTCTCATGGCGGTGAGTTACGGATTGGCGTTCCTGATTCAGCGCGTTAAGCGATTCAATCAGTTTCTGACCTCCCGCAACCTTTTCCTCTACTTCTGCTAGTAACCCTTTTATCTGGGTTGTCTGTGCTACAACGACTTGGTCCAAAAGCTGGACTTGCTTCTTGTAGCACATCAGCCAGACCGCCTTTTCTACCGATCTTTAGTGCTCTTTGCTTTCTGTCCACTTGATGGCTGCGTCTAGCGGGCGCCTATCTCTTAATAGGTCAGATATCCACTGTTTTGTAAGGTTTACCTTCCCAAAAACATAGTCCGCTATTCTCTCATCCATCACATTTCGTTTATTCAGACCTTGATCTAAAACACTACGGGCTAGATTTTCAGTTTAGGCAGTTTTGGGGCGCTAGCTTTAGCGCCCGCCCGAAGTTAGCGCCCGCCCCAAAGTAGCGCCCCGTTGCCGGGAATTCAGTGGCTTCGCCCTAAGAGGTTGGTGGAGCGCTAAAAGAGGCGTTCCACTACTCTCTTTAGGCGCTAAGCCGGCGGTCCAGAGGGATAGCGCCCAGGCGGGGCGCAGCACGGGTGCGGTCATTTTTGCACTGACAGCAGACCCCGTGGTGCCGACCAGCTCTTAAAGGGGGAAGGGACGAATTAGTCTGCTGCCACGCCCTGCACACTGCAGCCTTGCAAAGAGGCCTCAACACTACTGCTCAGCCCCAGGGAGTCATGGCAACGCCAGAGAAGGCCCGTCAGCGTGCCCTGCGCTTCTCAGAGGGTGATCTGGACATCATGCTCACAGCTCTGGAGGTGAGGCGCAAGATCTTGTTTCCAGACAGTGGGAGGAATCCAACCCACCACGACTACACCAAAGCCTGGAAGCAGATCGCCCAGAGGGTGACATTCACCGGCGAGGCCCCCAGGACCCACACACAATGCCGTAAGAAGTACAACGATCTGACCAGGATTGTGAGGGTGAGTAGCCTTTCCAGTCTCCTCCTCATTCTTGCATGTACACCTGACATGATGGGCAAAGGGACCTGAAAGTCCTTTTGGCCAGCCCTCAGCCAGCAGCATTGGGACAGTCATGAGCATCAAATGGCCATTCGGCACTCTACACTTTGGCCAAGCTATTCCACCATGGGAGGCAGTGCACACTACATCAGGGCTTCACTCTGTCCAAGCTATTCCACCATGGGAGGCAGTGCACACTACATCAGGGCTTCACTCTGTCCAAGCTATTCCACCATGGGAGGCAGTGCACACTACATCAGGGCTTCACTGCGCCCTTACAGCCCGTCCTTTCTCTTGCAGGCTAAAGTAGCGTTTAATCGCCAGGCCCGTGCCAGGGGTGGCCGCGCCAAGCTGCAGGAGCTCACTCGGCTGGAGGAGCGCGTGTGTGTGCTCATGGGAGCACGTGTGATTGTCCCCACAGCGTGCGGTGTATCCGACCCTCCACTGCCCGGCAATGGTAAGGACCTCGCCTTTTGGCCCTCTCGCGTCGCACTGGCCCATCCGAGCTATCTCCTTTGCCACTGTCCCACCAATGCGCTGAATCCCACCAGTCCTAACTCCCTCGCTGACGCCGTCTCCTCACTCTGAAGCTACTCTTGTGCATTCCTGCTTTCAGCTGGTGACGACCAGGACCCTGAGGCTGCCAGTGACAGCACCTCCAACCAGGAGGAGGAGGAGGAGCAAGCCGGACCTTCGGGGGAACAGTCACGTCCCGCAGGAGAGGAGGAAATGCTCGACACCTCCTCACTGGACGAGTGCCTGGAGGAACTGTCGCAGGGCAATGCAGCTTCTGGGACCAGTGGCGTCCAGCCACCCAGCAGCCGTGCGCGTGGCCCGCGGCCTTCCCCCCAAAGGGGGGAAGGATCAGAGGGGAGTGCTGCTGCTCGGCAAACTCGCCGTCACCAACGCGGCAAGGGTCCCCTAGTTCGGCCCCCTCCTCCCCAGCGGGAGAGTCGCGACTCCAGTCCGGACACCTTCACTTCGGAGGAGGTGCGGAAGCTCGATCAGATGGCCGACGACTCGGACCGGCGCCACACGGAGCTCATGAGCGTGGTGGGGCGCATGCCTGAGGCCATCGAGTCGCTGGCGACCAGTGTGCGCGAGTTCGGGGCAGCAACTGCCGCGACTGGCCGCATGCTAACTGATGCCGTCAAGACCCTGGCGGATGTGATGCGCGCGCACACCAGGACCAGAGGGCCACTCACTGCTGCCACACGCGCTGTCTCAGGCAGGCATCGCCAGGGCAGGCGCCGCGCTGGACCATCCCAGCAAGCCGGCCGTCGGCTGATTGCTGCGGATCCTGCAGTGCGGGCCCGGCCGAGTGCCACCGCGCCACAGCACCAGCCAGCGCATCCCAGACGCCAGCTGGCCCACATTGCACCATCCGTCGCCGCCATTCCCCCTCTGGGGCGTCAAGGGCAAGCGGCTGCAGCTGATGGTGGCCAGGCTCAGGCGCGCCACTCAGGAGACGGCCCCTCGAGGCCCAAACGCCGTGTAGGCCGCCCCCCAGTGGCATCTGGCGGAAGGGCATCTGAGCCTCAGGCGCCTTCCCCCAGCCTCGCAGCAGCCACTGGGCAGAGCTTGCGAAGGAGCAGCAGGCAGGGCAGGGGAGGCAAAATGCTGGGCAAGGTCTCGCCCTCGCGGGCCACTCAGTAGAGGGTGTGGCCAGCTTTCCTTTAATATGGCGGTGGCCATCTTTATTTTGCCCATGGTTGTGCTTTTGGAGGGCTTTTTTTTTGCGTTAGGCCGACGTTGAGGCCCGGTTTCAATAAAGGTGGAGTGGCTCCTCCCCAGTTTGTGGGAGTGAGTCGTTTGTTGGGCTTTTTGTGGGGCCCGTTTATTGTTTTTGGGGATTCATGTGGGAAGGGCTTTTCATTTTTGTTTAATAAAAAATTATCTTTATTCATGCAGTCTCCATGGTTGTTCTTCTTAGTGTTTGTTGGCTTCGCCGGCTGAGGGCTTGCGGAGCGGCTGCATTCATCTTCCCTCATGGCCCCTGGCCATTCCCTGACAGGGGGCTTAGAAGTACCGTGTAATAAGGTGGCGTCGTGCGGCCCTTGGCCCTGGTCGCTCCCTCCTGGGAACGTACTCCTGCTCCTCCTCCTCCTCCTCCTCCTCCTCCTCATGCTCCTCCTGCTCCTCCTCCTGAGGTGCTGGTCCAACGTCAGGTGGCAGTGCCTGAGTCCTGCGGATAGCCAGGTTGTGTAGCATGCAGCAAACCACCACAAATTGGGAGACCCGGTCCGGCGAATACTGGAGAGCTCCTCCGGAGCGATCAAGGCAGCGGAACCGCTGCTTGAGGACCCCAATAGTTAGCTCGATGATGTTGCGGGTGGTTTGATGGCTCTCGTTGTAGGCCTCTTCAGCAGCGGTCCTGGGCGCGCGGAGCGGGGTCATGAGCCAGGTGCACAAAGGATAGCCTTTGTCCCCGAGTAGCCATCCTCTTGGGGGAGGCTGTGCCTGGAACATGTCATGCACAGTACTCTGCCGCAGGATAAAGGCATCGTGGCTGCTGCCTGGGAAGCTGGCATTGACTGCCATGATGCGCTGCTTGTGGTCACAGACCAGCTGCACATTCAGAGAATGGTAGCCCTTCCTGTTGCGATACTGCTCGCCATGCTCCAGAGGGGCCCGCAAAGCCACATGCGTACAGTCAATGGCGCCCTGCACCAAGGGGAATTCCCCGAGTCTGGAAAATCCCAATGCGCGCTGATGCTGGCTCTCCAGGGCCATGGGGAAGGAGATGAATTGGCTTCTCCTTCTGAACAGTGCTTCGGTCACCTGGCGGATGCAGCGATGCACGCCGTACTGGGAGATGTTTGCTATGTCCCCAGCAGTGTATTGGAAGGAGCCGGTGGCATAGAAGTTCAATGCCACTGTCACCTTCACTTCCACCGACAGAGACGTCCTGCACCTGAGCTTTGGCCGCAGATCTCGGCGAAGCAGGTGGCAGATCTCTGCAATCACCCCCTTCCGGAATCGGAGCCTTTTAACACATCGCGCGGCACTCATGTTTAGGTAGGAGCGCTGCTGGCGGTATAGCCTGACTGGGTAAGGCCTACGTGGCCGACGCCTGTAGCCCCCTCTGCCTCTAGCCAGGGCTGCCCCTCTCACAATACGTCTGCGAGCCCTACGGACATGGAGCTGCAGCTCCGCGTTGGCACCCCATGCAACCCCCATCAAATCCTGGCAAACACTCTAATTTCCAAATGGCCACTTGCAGCGCTGTTGCCTGAGTCCAAAAATACCTGGCTCTTGCTGCTTGAAACCAGTTAGCTATCCTCCTTGTTGTGTCTCCAGAAATGCGTTGCACAAGACTGTTTTCTGAAATAATGGATGGCCTTTATACTGGAGAGGACGTTCCCTTTAATTAGCGCCCCCCGGGGCCCGCGCTGGTTGTGTTGCGTTCCTTTTTCCAAACGCTCCGGCCGCCCGCCGCACAATGGGGCGGTCCGACTGAAGTTTGCAATCGGGGCGGCCAAAGGGCGTTGCACGAGGATGTGACGTCATTTTCTGCGCGCGCATCCGGGCGGGCGCTAAACTTTGCGCCGGCGCTAACGGGCAACTTAATTTGGGGCGGGGCGCAAACTGCGCTGCGCCCGGGCGCTACACGCATAGCGCCCGGAAATCACTTCTCTTAAGGCGCTAACTGCTGGCGCAAGCAACTGAAAATCTAGCCCTACATTCCTGCTGCCAAGGTCCTGCCACGGTCGCCATCTCTGTAAGGGGGTTTCTCTTGCTTGCTCTGGTCTCCTGCCAGGCTTCTTGCAATAATTACCCTTGAGTGGTTCGACCCACTCTTCCCTACGGTTCTAGACCTTGGACTTAGGTGCAGGGAACTGTATTGCAGAGAAAAACTCAATAGACCAGGTTGAATAGCATGAAATGGATGCTTTTATTAAACAGTTTGCAGCATTATAAAATACATGTCATAAGCACAGATTAAAGCGACTACAACCATGCACACATCTATGAACTTAACTCTATGGAAATGGGGAACACACGGCACATCGTAAAAGGGGTAACACATTACAACTACCCTTAACCCCCTCCCCTAGACCTAACTAAGTTTCGACTTGAGGAACTCGGGATGATGCTCACCACTTTCAGAATTGCGAAAAAGGGGTTTGCAGCCTTTTTGGCACAGCTTTCCGTCGTCACGTGGATTTGGAAACTTCTGGTGCAGCTTGTTTTCCTCTTGGTTCTCCTGCGATGAGGCTGCCGATACAGCCTTGGTGAGCGCTCGCCACGGATGGATCCGTTACCGCCGTGGTGTTGAAGCACTGAATGCACCTGTGTTACCGTTACCGAAGGGCTGTTGAGGCACTGGAGTGCTGGGCCCGGAGTGTCCTCTTATACAGTCATAATGATTGTCCTTCTGAGGGTGTCTTCTTCTTTGGCCTGGGTCGTCGATGATCTCCCGACAAAAGTACCCGGGCCACCCTTATCGTCTTCCCGTCGTGGCCGAGCCTTGCCTGGCCGAACACCGACCACGTTCTGAAACCGAAGTGCTGCCTTAACCGAAGAGTTTGTCCCGAAGCGTTGAAGAAATGAAAACCGAAGTGAAGCTACTGTAGAAGTTCCGAAGCGTGAAGTGAAGCCAAGCTACCAAGCGTACTGATGGACCTTTTCAATCCACAGTTATACCCTTTTGGAACATTCTTATCTCCCGCCAGATCATAGTCCTGTCTTTGTAATATTTTTGGCGGGCAGAATTCTCTGCAGGGGTGTTTTGTCTTCATAACGGGAGTTGGTGATAGCTGAACTGGCCTTCCTGGGCCGATAATGTCTTTGCTTTGTCACCGTAACTCGGTTTGTATATTGATCGGTCTGGAGATTGCCCTTGATGGCTGTTAAACGGCTTTTCTTTGTACAGTAAATGGATTTAAATGTTCGTTCAATTGTCCGCCCATTTCTTGATGGGCCTCATCCTGCTACCCAAAACTGTCCTGTACTTATAATCTAATTAATATGTATGCTCAGTTCCCTGAGTTTCGGTTTCCCGAAACTGGTTTTCGCGGGCTTAATGTCCTCAATCCACAAGCCTGTCTGACTTGCAGTAACAGAAATTAAAATGGTCCCAGAAACTGGTCACGAGGTCCGGCGGCCATTTTGTGTGCCCTTTTATCAAAGGTTTCTCTGTACAAGCATCTTTTGGTCAATAAAACTGTCTTATTAACCCTAATTTACTGCGTGGTTATTAATGAAAATTTCGAATCTTACAGTTTAAAATGGCGTCTCCCAATGGCTTAAAATGGCGTCTCCCGCGCTTTCATTCCTCCCCCGCTGCTGCCAACGCCGCTCCCGGCGGTTCTCGTGGCAATGGCGGCGCCCTGTAGGTTTTGCGCGCTTCTCCTGCGCTGCTGCCAACACCGCTCTCGGCGGTCCTCGTGGCAATGGCGGTGCCTCGTGGGTTTCTGCGCATCTCTCTCTCCCTCTCTCCGACGCTGCTCGGCCCCTGATCACCGGCTGTGCCCTGTGCGCTCTGCCCTCTCTCTCTCTCCCCCGTCGACGCTGCTCGGCCCTTTGCTGTGCCGCTCGGTCGGGCTCTATCCCACCGCTGTCCGGGAAGGGTCTGCGCACTACCTGTTGCCAGCCCGTTTCGCTGGACCACCTCGACTGGAAAGCCAAGCCTGGCTCTCGACAGCCTCCCCCGCAATTCTCGAGTCTCTGCTGGATGACTGGGCGGTTGCCCGTGGTCGACGCTCGAGTCTCTGGCCTTGACCTCCAATCCACTGATCTCCAGGAACGAATCCCCGGGAGGTGATGCAGAGTTGCAGGTAGGTTCGAACCTGCCTCGTCGCCAATGTTGCATCCATGTATAATAAGACACAGACTGCGGAGAACGGTACAACAGGTGTTTACTCAACGTGGCTCACACTGCAACTGATCTGTACCGATTACTACTCAGTGCTATATACAGGTGTGGTCACTGCCGGTACTGCAGTATACATGAGCTGTAAAATATCGTTCCCCCCTTAAAGGTATATACATTACACCTCTCTCCCCTCCTTTCCTCTCACATCCAGAACAAGCAAGGGATGTAAATGCATTAAAAGACAGGGGCCATGAAATTTGGTTGGTAGCGCCAGCGATTAGCGCCTAAAGAGCCCGAGAATTGGGGCGTTACCCAGTTTTCAGGCGGGCGCAGTGATTATAGCGCCGCCTCCCATATTGAGTATCCTTTTAGCGCCGGCGCTAACTCTTAGCGCGCGCCCGCATGCGCAGGCTGATCATGACGTCATTTCAGTGTGTAACGCCTTTTTGGCGCCCCGGCCCGAATATTCGGTGGTGCCCGCAACCTTTCCACCTGGTGCTATTAGTGACAGTTGGATGGAGCATTCCCAGGCCCTTCTCGGACTCTGGGGGCGCTATTTAAAGGGGACAGCACTAGTATAAAAGCTGCAGCCATTTGGGCTGGCCATTCTGATCATTGCTGGAGAGAGTTACTGAGCTTCTGTTGGAGAGTAATTTTCTCATTGAGCCTTCGGAGGCACTGGCACTGGCAGCTTGAGGGCCCGGCTCCCGAGCTTGTGATGGAGCATCTGAAAGCAGGGAGGTGGAAGAGTGGCTTTAGCAAAAGGACAGCTTGGCAGCAAGGGATGCCAGATTGCGGCAAGGCTATGACATGGGTCCACAGTGAGAAAGCATGCTGGCGGGGGGAACAAGTGGAAGGAGACAGTTGTACAAGGTGAGAACCTTACCATCGCTGTCGACAATGGGGTCGGCAGCTGCAGTGGTTACAGGACCACTCAGACGTCCTCCAAGAATCTGGTGGACTCTCTCCTTGAGATCCGTGAGAGTGACCACTTGTGGAGGTCCTCCACCGGTGCGAAGCTGGTCTTTGCCAATCCTCGCCAGCTGGGACTGCAGGGGAAAGGAGGGGAAGTTATGTTACCTGATGGCCTGAGTGATCATCTCATGCCCCCCATGGTAGAAGAGCCCTTACATGACGCCTTGAGTCAAATGTGCATGTGTGTGCCCAGAAAGGGCCATGGGTGCTTGCTGGCAGATGGCCAATGGGGCACAGGCCACCCTGTAGCCATAAAGTCAGGTGCAAATGAAGGGATGCAGAAGTTTGCAGAAACAACACCCCCCTATCACGACCCGAGTGAGGTCGTTGAATTTCTTTCTGCATTGGACAGGGCTCTTGGTCACCATGCTGCTGGAGTTGACCCTCTGGCATACATCCCTCCAAGCTCGTCGGCAGTCCTTATGATTCGGCCTCCTGCCATTGTCTGGGTAGAGAAAATCTCGCCGGCGCTCCACTGCGGCCACCAATTGCTCCAGAGCCTCATTGGTGAAGCGCTCTGCTCTCTGTCTCACCTTCTCCATCTGGTCCAAGTTTCTAGCGCCAGAGAAGGGCCTGCGCCGATTCTGAGGCCTGCAAGGCGCAGAGTGTGGATGCTGAAGCTGACTGACCCACCCCTTTAAGAGCTGGCCGGTGCCTGGAAGTCTCGTGGTCATCGGTAATTGAGAGCACCTGCGCTTCACCCGTCCGCTCCGATATTGGGTTGCGCTGGAAGTTTAGCGCCTTAGGAGTCCTGTGTAATTCATGAATTCGCGCCTCAATCACCTTTTGGGGCGATGCAACCCAATATCGCGCCAGGTGGCGATAAGTTGTGTCTGGCTATAAACTTTGCGCTACGCCAATTCTAACGCCCCAAGCGGGGCTATACCCAATTTCTAGGCCAGGGTATTTCATCCTCAAAAAGTAATATTTGAATATTGTGGGGTTGTCAAGCTCCTTCCTCACTATTGCTCTTTCATTCAGCCCAAGCACTTTGCATTGTGATGGATTTTCTGATCCCGAAAATGACTCTAATACCAGTGATTTTGAAATCAAATACAGCTGCAGCTCATGAACCAGTGATTATAAAGGCATTATACGTGATACCAGCAGTTCATGACTGCCTGAAACACCTGAAACCACCCCTGACATAGCACCTGTCCCTGAAGATCACTAATATGGTGCTCCAGGGCCCCCTGCAGTTTTAAGGTGGGATTTTATGTTACTATTGGCTTTTAAAACTACTCAGGTAAATTTGTGTGTGCCTGATTCATTTGGGCAGACACGTTGGAATATTTTCAGTGAGCTCCTAGCACTCTTCCCTGTTTTCCCTCACATTAAAAAGCTAAAACAAGAGGACACAGCACCTCAGTTAAGGCACCACTCAAGACAACAACCTAGCACTGTTCCAAAACTCGGCAGGGAGTAGCTGAAACAATTGTATTTAGGGAAGGTCAACCTGCTCCTTTTGTACAACATCCCAGTCGTCGATCTCAATATTTCTGACCGTAAAATTTCCAGTTTAAAATATCAAGCTGCAAGGTAGGCAAGAGAAGCTGCAAGGAATTGTACTGTGGAAATTTTGGGGGATTTCAATATCCCACAGGCAAAATGGACAGCCTAATAACAACTGGAAGGAAGGGCCAGCCATAGAGTTCTACATTGGTGATCAGTGGCTGCTTCATTCACAATGCATGAAGCACGTACTAGAGCCAATGCTGCAGCTGATTTACGGGCCAAAATTCCATGGTCCTTCTGGCGTACTCGTAAGGTACGTCCATCAAAAGTGCAGTGGAATAGTCAGGAATTGGGCCAGGATTTAAGACAGGACTTGATCTGCCAGGTCCAAGCACTAAAAAAGCCCATCCACATCAGAGGGGGCGTGGCCGAGGGAGGGGACTCCAAGACCAGGAATTTCCTCATCCCCAGCCTAGTGGGCAGCAGCAGCCGATACGCCCAGTGAATGGAGGCACATCGGTTACTGAAGAGAGAAGGTGGGGTCACTTGAGGGTCCAGGCCTGGGTTGTGGCATGGACGTCTGAAGAAATGTTTTACAATATTATTTCATCAACCCCCCTATGAAAGGGGCCAAACAACCCCCTTGTGTGGTATTTGAAAAAGGCTAACAATAATATCTAAGGATGTTGAGGCTCTCCAAGCAGGTAATGAATATGGTAGGAACTGGAGTAGGCCATTCAGCTCTCGAGCTTGTTTCACCATTTAATTAGATAATGCCTGATCTGTACCTCAACTTGGTTCCTGGAGCTTTGCAGCAGTGGGGTGGAGTGCTGAGGTACAAAACGGGCGATGTGGATTGGACACCTGGTATACACCCGGCAGGATTTTCCTCTCAAGTGAAGACAATGGGAAAGGAGAATTGGGTGGGATGTATACTGGGCCCCCAATCTGCTACCGCCCATTTTGAAGTTGAATTCCACTCCCCCGCCCCCCGAGCCCCAGCCTCTCTGGAACACATGGATACTTTAATAAAATCTTATTTTTATTTTCAATCAGCAAATTTCAAGTCAACAATTTTTTGCCTCTCTTGTGGAAAGTGGATGAAGGAGGTTAGGGCTTGCAACCAACGTCCTTTGTAAATGAAAAGCAATAACTGGCAGGTGCTGGAAATCTGAAATAAGAACAGAAAATGCTGAAAACACGCAGCAGATCAGGCAGCATCTGGGGAGAGAGGAACATAGAGTTAATATTTCAGGCCGATGACCTTTCATCAGAACCAGGCAATGTTTCTGTGTGCTTTCCGTTTTTATTCTTTATAAGTGGCCAGTCTTCCTGTTAGTTGGAAACATCTCCAGAAATTACTTCAGAAAACATTGTTTACTTGAGTTAAGAGGCCCAATGCATTTTTTGAATTAAAAATTGGACAACAACAATTTGTTTATGTTGTTATCAGGTTAATATATTTTTTTTAAACTTATGCAGCTTCTGGTATTTTCCACTCAACAGGAAATTAATGCAACTTCCCTAATTTACAACTGCATAAAATATCTTTTCTAAACAGTGATTAATTGTAAAGAATGGGTCAGCTTCTTTTTGCTTTTTGCTCTCTCTCAGAATAACACACATAAAAGTGAAGATAAAAGTTTTTATTTTCAAGTTTCACTGAAAACTATTTGGCTCATTATCAAATACAAACAAATGGAAGTACTGACATGCACAGAACACTATTTCTCTTTTCCACTGAGAAAAATAAATAATAGAATGTTTGGATATTGAATATAAACATAAACTGCAAAGGGTATGTAATCAGCCCAGTTTGTCATATTTGAAGTCTCTATCTGATCTCTATCTTTCGCTCTCTCTTTTCCTCTCCCATCGCTCCATCTTTTGTTGCCTCTGTTTCTCTCCATGTCGCACAGGGTCAGTAATTAAAATGTTTACAATTTCCTGTTATTAAAAAACACATGCAATAATCAAGTGATAATTAGAGGTTTCCAAAATTCGATAATTTTTTTTTCTAAGAACTACAGAATGTATTATTGTGCTGGAACATTTTAGGTTATATAAAAATCTTTCCATTTTATTAACTAATTACATGAAAAGTAATATGAAATTGGAAGGTCTTTGTATAATTGCTGAATTTTATGCATCAAGGTGTAGGGGGGCATCCTTTACCTGGTTTACGGTAATTTACCTGGTCAAGCAGCCTTTGCAACTGCACTGTGACCAATTCCAATCAGCGGTTTTGAATCGCTAAACCCCCCCCTCCAGTTCTGACTGGAGGAACTTATAATTAATGATATATTAAAATGGACAAATGGTAGGGATGCAAGAAAGTCAAATTTTTATTAAAACTAAAGATACTACACCACATGATCAAAGTAATCACGGTAAAATTGCTTAACAGGGGAAGGCAGATGGCAAAATGAGGGATAAATGGCTACAATGTTAATCTTACAATCTTAGCAACATTTCCCTTAAATTACCACCCCTTTACTTCTCACTAGATTGTCTTGCTAGTGGGTCAGAAGCCTTGCTCACCTGCAGTCCAAAGAGTAAAAGAGACAAGAAGAGAGGCAGAGGACTTCCTGGGCTCTATCTTTATACCCTGGGAGTCCCTGCTGTTTTCGCGCCGAAAAGGTCCGTGCGCAATTTCGCACCGAAAAGTCCGAATACACAAGAGAAGGGCTTTTAACTTCCTCCATTCATACATGAAGACATCACGTAGTAGAGTCAATTTCAGTGAATGGATGTGTGTAAACAACCCATTGTGCTTACTGTCTGATGATTGGCTGATTCAAACGGGCTACTCCCCAGTGTAAACAAGCAGCTTGTATGTTACTGGACCCGCCCAATACCACAGGGTGACTGACAGCTCGGGCTCCATTCAAACTTACTACAGGGCAGCGCTGAGCTTTTCATATGCTAACAGCCTGTCTGTCCTTTTCTGCTGCCTTTTAGAATTCTGTTTCCATGAGGTCTGTTCAGCCATTTTTATGCCCTGGGCAATTTAAACAGTCTAAGACTCAAGAGTACATCTTCTAATAAAATGTACAATCTTAAAGTGTGCGATTTTCACAAAGTTGTTTGATTCCAGTGTCCAAGTGCTGCCTAGCTTACGAGCTTTTTAACGCAGCCTTTTGCAGTTTTGGGTATGTTTTAAAACATTGTCCAACCCAGAGACAATTTAAATCACACAAGTCTTCGTCCACAATGTGGATGAATATTTCCCGATCTTCGGGGGCTGAGGTGATTTTGCGACTCCTACATTCCACCCTTGGATACTTCCAACTTGCTTGTAGTATCCTCTTGAAGAAGTGAGCAAAATTTTCTGACCCCCCCCACAAACAATCATCCCCTGTAGTTACCAAAAGCTACCTATCACTGATTCCCCGACCCGTCTATTCCCCTCAAATCTGACAAAAACTGTGGTACGGTAGGCATCTACAGATACATCAATTACAAAATGTTACAATAAGGGGACTCATACCCCTGCACCACTTGTTACATTATAACATATTACAAAATGTTGCAATCTTGGTTATACAATGTAATCAAAATGATCCCAAGCACAGAGAGGGTCCTATGTCTCTGCACCGCTTGGAACTGTAAAACAAAATACAAAAATCTTCATTAAACATTTGAAACAAAATGCTGAAACATTTGAAACAAAATGCTGAAATAAACCCCGACCATCACGTGCCAATGATGGGTCGTGAAATTCAAGTGGGTATTGCTCCTCCCACCCGGGCAGTAAATGTTCCTTCCACCCCCCCTTTAATGGTCTTAAACTTTTAAAACATACAGAATGGATTTTACAGAACAGTCTGATCCACCAGCCCCAAGCCATTCCCTTGTCCCTTTGTGGAGGTGGGGTACCCCTCATGTTTCACAGACCGAGATCGGGGAGTATGGGATCACGACTCCCAGTCCCTCCCCCTCCTGTCTTCCCTCGACTGGCGGCAGAAAATGATGGGTGCCTGTGTGGCGGCTCTCACTGGCCCCACACTCAAACTTGGATCCCTGATCCGGCCACCCACTCATCCTTCCCAGCCACACTTACACTCTAACTTTGCCCATGGGCCCCGGGTGAGTTCCTCCCTTCCCCGAATGCACCCATGCGACTCTTGGGTCTCCCCCTCCCCTTTACAATCTTTCCCAGGCCATCACCACCCACTCCCGGGGAACGCGTCCCTATCTGACAAGGCGCCCGCACTTACCCACCATGAGTCCTCAATAGCGAGGTCTCCCACAAGTGAAATTCGGTCAGGATAGTGCTGGGTTGGCTGGGGCCATCTCTTCTGCGTAGGATGAGTAGGCAGGTTCCTCCGGACCCTGTCCGGTTTCTCCCGAAGGTCGCTGCGGGGTCTCCTCCTGGATTTGTCCAATGGCGAGGTGATCCCCAACATTCTGCATAACCATATCTTCATTCGATGCCCAGCTTGGGCTGGGCGAACAGGGTTGCTCCTTTGTCCACTCTCCTGCAAAAGAACTTAAAGGGACATGCAGCCAGGTCTCTCACTGACCTGCTGCCTTAGGTGGAGACATGGTCGGGTCCCTCGACCTCGGACCAAAATACAAGCATTTGGCACACTTATAAACTTAGGGCTAGATTTTCAGTTGCTAGCGCCAGCAGTTAGCGCCTTAAGAGAAGTGATTTTCGGGCGCTATGCGTGTAGCGCCCGTGCGCAGCGCAGTTTGCGCCCCGCCCCAAATTAAGTTGCCCGTTAGCGCCGGCGCAAAGTTTAGCGCCCGCCCGGATGCGCGCGCAGAAAATGACGTCACATCCTCGTGCAACGCCCTTTGGCCGCCCCGATTCCAAACTTCAGTCGGACCGCCCCATTGTGCGGCTGGCGGCCGGAGCGTTTGGAAAAAGGAACGCAACACAACCAGCGTGGGCCCCGGGGGGCGCAAATGAAAGGGGACGTGCTCTCCAGTATAAAGGCCAGCCTTTTTTCAGAAAACACTCTTGTGCAACGCATTTCTGGAGACAACAAGGAGGATAGCTAACTGGTTTCAAGCAGCAAGAGCTCAGGTATTTTTGGACTCAGGCCAGAGCGCTGCAAGTGGCCTTTTGGAAATTTGAGTGTTTGCCAGGATTTGATGGGGGTTGCATGGGGTGCCAACGCGGAGCTGCAGCTCCATGTCCGTAGGGCTCGCAGACGCATTGTGAGAGGGGCAGCCCTGGCTAGAGGCAGAGGGGGCTACAGGCGTCGGCCACGTAGGCCTTACCCAGTCAGGCTATACCGCCAGCAGCGCTCCTACCTAAACATGAGTGCCGCGCGATGTGTTAAAAGGCTCCGATTCCGAAAGGAGGTGATTGCAGAGATCTGCCACCTGCTTCGCCGAGATCTGCGGCCAAAGCTCAGGTGCAGGACGTCTCTGTCGGTGGAAGTGAAGGTGACGGTGGCATTGAACTTCTATGCCACCGGCTCCTTCCAATACACTGCTGGGGACATAGCAAACATCTCCCAGTACGGCGCGCATCGCTGCATCCGCCAGGTGACCGAAGCACTGTTCAGAAGGAGAAGCCAATTCATCTCCTTCCCCATGGCCCTGGAGAGCCAGCATCAGCGCGCATTGGGATTTTCCAGACTCGGGGAATTCCCCTTGGTGCAGGGCGCCATTGACTGTACGCATGTGGCTTTGCGGGCCCCTCTGGAGCATGGCGAGCAGTATCGCAACAGGAAGGGCTACCATTCTCTGAATGTGCAGCTGGTGTGTGACCACAAGCAGCGCATCATGGCAGTCAATGCCAGCTTCCCAGGCAGCAGCCACGATGCCTTTATCCTGCGGCAGAGTACTGTGCATGACATGTTCCAGGCACAGCCTCCCCCAAGAGGATGGCTACTCGGGGACAAAGGCTATCCTTTGTGCACCTGGCTCATGACCCCGCTCTGCGCGCCCAGGACCGCTGCTGAAGAGGCCTACAACGAGAGCCATCAAACCACCCGCAACATCATCGAGCAAACTATTGGGGTCCTCAAGCAGCGGTTCCGCTGCCTTGATCGCTCCGGAGGAGCTCTCCAGTATTCGCCGGACCGGGTCTCCCAATTTGTGGTGGTTTGCTGCATGCTACACAACCTGGCTATCCGCAGGACTCAGGCACTGCCACCTGACGTTGGACCAGCACCTCAGGAGGAGGAGCAGGAGGAGCATGAGGAGGAGGAGGAGGAGGAGCAGGAGTACGTTCCCAGGAGGGAGCGACCAGGGCCAAGGGCCGCACGACGCCACCTTATTACACGGTACTTCTAAGCCCCCTTTCAGGGAATGGCCAGGGGCCATGAGGGAAGATGAATGCAGCCGCTCCGCAAGCCCTCAGCCGGCGAAGCCAACAAACACTAAGAAGAACAACCATGGAGACTGCATGAATAAAGATAATTATTTATTACATAAAAATGAAAAGCCCTTCCCACATGAATCCCCAAAAACAATAAACGGGACCCACAAAAAGCCCAACAAACGACTCACTCCCACAAACTGGGGAGGAGTCACTCCACATTTCTTCAAACCGGGCCTCAACGTCGGCCTAACGCAAAAAATAAGCCCTCCAACAACACAACCATGGGCAAAATAAAGATGGCCGCCGCCATATAAAAGGAAAGCTGGCCACACCCTCTACTGAGTGGCCCGCGAGGGCGAGACCTTGCCCAGCCTTTTGCCTCCCCTGCCCGGCCTGCTGCTCCTTCGCAAGCTCTGTCCAGTGGCTGCTGCGAGGCTGGGGGAAGGCGCCTGAGGCTCAGATGCCCTTCCGCCAGATGCCGCTGGGGGGCGGCCTACACGGCGTTTGGGCCTCGAGGGGCCGTCTGCTGAGTGGCGCACCTGAGCCTGGCCACCATCAGCTGCAGCCGCTTGCCCTTGATGCCCCAGTGGGGGAATGGCGGCGACGGATGGCGCAATGTGGGCCAGCTGGCGTCTGGGATGTGCTGGCTGGTGCTGTGGCGCGGTGGCACTCGGCCGGGCCCGCACTGCAGGATCCGCAACAATCAGCCGAGGGGCGGCTTGCTGGGATGGTCCAGCGCGGCGGCTGCCCTGGCGATGCCTGCCTGAGACAGCGCGTGTGGCAGCAGTGAGTGCCCCTGTTGTCCTGGTGTGCGCCCGCATCACATCCGCCAGGGTCTTGACGGCATCAGTCAGCATGCGGCCACTCGCGGCAGTTGCTGCCCCGAACTCGCGCACACTGGTCGCCAGCGACTCGATGGCCTTAGGCATGCGCCCCACCACGCTCATGAGCTCCGTGTGGCGCCGGTCCGAATCCTCGGCCATCTTATCCAGCTTCCGCACCTCCTCCGAGGTGAAGGTGTCCGGACTGGAGTCGCGACTCTCCCGCTGGGGAGGAGGGGGCCGAACTAGGGGACCCTTGCCACGTTGGTGGCGGCGAGTGTGCCAAACAGCAGCACTCCCCTCTGATCCTTGCCCCCTTTGGGGGGAAGGCCGCGGGCCACGCGCACGGCTCCTGGGTGGCTGGACGCCACTGGTCCCAGAAGCTGCATTGCCCTGCGACAGTTCCTCCAGGCACTCGTCCAGTGAGGAGGTGTCAAGCATTTCCTCCTCTCCTGCGGGACGTGACTGTTCCCCCGATGGTCCGGCTTGCTCCTCCTCCTCCTCCTGCTCGGAGGTGCTGTCACTGGCAGCTTCAGGGTCCTGGTCGTCACCAGCTGAAAGCAGGAATGCACAAGAGTAGCTTCAGAGTGAGGAGACGGCGTCAGCGAGGGAGTTAGGACTGGTGGCGTTCAGCGCATTGGTGGGACAGTGGCAAAGGAGGTAGCTCGGATGGGCCAGTGCGACGCGAGAGGGCCAAAAGGTGAGGTCCTTACCATTGCCGGGCAGTGGAGGGTCGGCTACCACGCACGCTGTGGGGATGAGCACACGGGCTCCCATGAGCACACACATGCGCTCCTCCAGCCGAGTGAGCTTCTGCAGCTTGGCGCGGCCACCCCTGGCACAGGCCTGGCAATTAAAGGCTACTTTAGCCTGCAAGAGAAAGGACGGGCTGTAAGTGCGCAGTGTAGCCCTGATGTAGTGTGCACTGCCTCCCATGGTGGAATAGCTTGGCCAGAGTGAAGCCCTGATGTAGTGTGCACTGCCTCCCATGGTGGAATAGCTTGGACAGAGTGAAGCCCTGATGTAGTGTGCACAGCCTCCCATGGTGGAATAGCTTGGCCAGAGTGTAGAGTGCCGAATGGCCAATTGATGCTCATGACTGTCCCAATGCTGCTGGCTGAGGGCTGGCCAATAGGACTTTCAGCTCCCTTTGCCCATCATGTCAGGTGTACATGCAAGAATGAGGAGGAGACTGGAAAGGGTACTCACCCTGACAATCCTGGTCAGGTCGTTGTATTTTTTACGACATTGTTTGTGGGTCCTGGGGGCATCGCCGGTGAACGTCACCCTCTGGGTGATCTGCTTCCAGGCTTTGGTGTAGTCGTGGTGGGTTGGATTCCTCCCACTCTCTGGGAACAAGATCTTGCGCCTCACCTCCTGAGCTGTGACCATTATGTCCAGATCACCCTCTGAGAAGCGCAGGGCACGCTGACGGGCCTTCTCTGGCGTTGCCATGACTCCCTGGGGCTGAGCAGCAGTGTTGAGGCCTCTTTGCAAGGCTGCAGTGTGCAGGGCGTGGCAGCAGACCAATTCGTCCCTTCCCCCTTTAAGAGCTGGTCGGCGCCACGGGGTCTGCTGTCAGTCCAAAAATGACCGCACCCGCGCTGCGCCCCGCCTGGGCGCTATCCCTCTGGACCGCCGGCTTAGCGCCTAAAGATAGTGGTGGAACGCCTCTTTTAGCGCTCCACCAACCTCTTAGGGCGAAGCCACTGAATTTCCAGCAACGGGGCGCTACTTTGGGGCGGGCGCCAACTTTGGGCGGGCGCGAAGGTTAGCGCCCCAAAACTGCCTATACTGAAAATCTAGCCCTTAAACTTTAAACTTAAACTCAAAACTACTAGTTACATTCTAAACTTAAAATTTAAACACCTTAAAAGCAAGCTATCAAACATTGGTAATTTAACACAAAGTTATAATACAAATGCCGCCCGTCTCCGGATGACCAGGCTAATCTCTGGTGTCACTGTCGCAGATTACTGCTGCCTGCAGCGAAGCTGGACTGCCTCCTACTTCTGGTTCCTGGCAGCTTATGGCTGCTAGTTGGGGACCTCTGTGATCTGTTTCCTCCCAGGCTCGGGAGATTGCTCTTTGTGGCGGGTACTCTAGTGACCATTTTATCTTGGGCTTGCAGACCCGCTGAGACCTTCTGAGTGGTGTCTCTGTGGGGGAAACTTTGGCTGAAGGACCCTGAGCCTGGGTCACAGCCCTAGCTGGCTGGGAACCTTCTCCCCCTGATGCAAACAGCCCGCACTGTTTAATATACCTGGCAGCCTGCCAGTAATCCGGGTTTGTCTCCTTTTCCCTACCCACTCCTGTACTGGGGACAGGTATCCCCTCACCACCCACTGCTGGTGGCTGAAAATCTTCCTCTCCAGGTCCAAAACCTGGTACCGGCTCCTTCCATATGTCCCCTGCAAGAGGAATTGCTATCCCTTCCTCCCCAGAGTCCCACACCATAGGGGGAACCACTCTAGAAGCGGGCTGGGAAGCTTGTCCCTTTAAACAGGCGACTGCATCTGCGTGAACCTCCTCCCCGGAGTCCCATGGCAGAGGCTGTGAAACCTCTGTATTCAAAGAGGTGACTGCGCCTGCGTGAACCCAGTGTTGGGAAACCTCTCCCCTCAGGCGCGCGACTGCGCCTGCGCAGGGAAACTGAAGAGGAGCCGTTGTGGTCATGGGCTGGGGAACTGTGCCTGCGCGAACCCAGTGTTGGGAAGCCTCACCCCTCAGGCGCGCGACTGCGCCTGTGCAGGGAAACTGAAGAGGAGCCGCTGTGCTCACGGGCTGGGGAACTGCACCTGCATGAACAGGCCATTCAAAAGACTGGGGAATTCCTGTCTCCAGACCAGCGACTACACATGGGTGGGCAGTCTCTTCAAAAGGCGGCTCCTCCCTGGAGCCCCCCAAGCGATTTTCTGTGAATGAACTCTCAGCAGCCTGCAAATTTCTACTCTCAGGCTGCGGTTTCTCTGTTTCTGAACTAAATAACTGGTTCAAATTTAAACTTTGGCCAAAACTTAGGTCCCACTGGGGCGGGGAAATGTCCCAATTGGTGGGCCGGACAACTATTCCCTTGAAACAAGCCACAGCGCCTGTCTTTACAGCCTGTGAACTTGAACTTGTATGGTCAGATTTATACAATTTACATTGGTTGGCGTGGAACCACTTTGTGCACTGGGGTAGTTTTACTGCATAGACCATGGGGCTGGCCCTATCAACTATACTATCGGGTCCCATGTAGAGTGGCTCTAAACTTCCCTCCCGGGCATAGTTTCTTACCATCACTAGGTCTCCTATCTCCCACTAGTGGCTCTTGCTAGGCTCGAGCAGCAGCCGATTATTCCGATGCTGCTTCCCCATGCTGTCTGCTGCCTGCCCATAAATTCGTTTGAGGGGTCTGGTGTATACCCCTGCCTGCTCCGGACCGGTGAATCCCGATAGTATGTATGGAACCCCGTTAGACAGAGGTGAGGTGGTGGGATTATCCGTATGGATCAGGTGCATGATGCCCCCATATCCAATAGATAAGTCCCTGTAACCTTCTCTACCTCCATCTGTACGAGTGGTCTCTTCCATTCATCGTACCGGAGATTACACAGACGGACAGGCTGCGCGGGCTCCACTCATTGTGGGGAGGCAGAGGTGGGCGAGGGGGCTGCAGCACCACTGATGGCTGCTACCTTTCCCTGATTGGCCCTGAGGAAAGATTTTATCGACTCCATGATGGACTCGACTGTATCGGGAGGAGTTTCTGTCTCTGCCTTCTGAGTTGGGGCTGCGGGGGTCCTTGCTTTATCGTCTCTCCCAGACTTTTCACAATCCCTGCGCCAGTGGCCATCCTCCCCGCACCTGTAACAAGTGACCTTGTTCTGGAAGGGGCGGCTCCCCTCCTGGCGCCACTCTTTCTTGTATTGAGCTCCAGGTTTAACCTCGTGTGTTGAATCCGTGATTCTTAAAGTAGGGTGTTTTCCAATAACTAGACGGAGGCTATAAATTAACAATCAACAGGTGTTTACTGGAGGAGGGTAGTCTAAAGACTAACAGTACAGAGGCATGCTCAAGGCTTATATACAGGTGTGGTCACTGCCGGTACTACAGTATACAGGAGCTGTAAAAGTAGTTCTCTCTTAAAGGTACATACACTACAATTCCTCCCCTTTTAGATTAACAGTACCCATAACATTCAAATAACAGTTAACACTTTAACATGCACATTTAACTGAAATAGTCCATTTATAGATTCAGTCTTTGGGGCGGCTTCCTGATGTTTTCTGGATAGCGCCTTTCCTGAGGTTCTTGTTCTTGGTGAGGAGGCGTTTCTGGCCCCCTGTCATCGGTTAGTTCATCAGTTTCCGCTGCTACTGTTTCTGAGGTAGATGGTACCGGTATGTCGGGTTCATCCCCAGGTACGCGAGTCATGGGGTTGACTCGTTCCTGTGACGCTAGGATCTGGTCGACGTGGCGTCTCACAATGTTCTCCCCGACATCCACTGTGTACATTAGTGGCCCCTGCAGTGTGCATATCGTTCCAGGTTGCCATTTCTCTGTTCGGTAGTCGCGGGCCAAGACTGGTTGTCCTACATTGAAGCTCCTTTTCGCTTCTCATTGATGTGCTGGAATTGCTTATCCTCAACATTTCTTCGCACATTTGGTCTGAGCAAATCCAGACGAGATCTCAACCTTCAGTTAAAGAACATCACGGCCGGGGTCTGGTTGGTAACTGCATGTGTCGCATTTCTGCAGGCTAACAGGAAATTGTCCACCTTATGCTGTAGTGGAATGTCATCGTCGCACATGGCCCTTACTGCCTTTTTAAAGGTTTGTACGAATCTCTCAGCCAATCCATTTGTGGCTGGATGATACGGGGCGGATGTGTAATGCCTTACCCCATTCCTTCTCATAAATTTCTGAAATTCTTCGGACACAAACTGTGGTCTGTTATCAGAGCAAATCTGCTCTGGCAAGCCGTTCCTGGCAAATATGGTCCGTAGGACTGCAATCGTTTTCTCTGTAGTGGTGGAGGACATTTTGATCACCTCAGGCCATTTCGAGTGCGCATCCACTGCTATTAAGAACATTGAGTCCATGAATGGACCAGCAAAATCAATATGCACCCGTTGCCATGGCGAGGAGGGCCACTCCCATGGGTGTAGGGGGGCATGTGGTGGTGCATTTTGGAACTTCTGGCATCCTGAGCAGCTCTTTGTTAGGTCCTCGATTTGTTGATCGATCCCCGTCGCCACTGTTGAATCCGTGATTCTTAAAGTAGGGTGTTTTCCAATAACTAGACGGAGGCTGTAAATTAACAATCAACAGGTGTTTACTGGAGGAGGGTAGTCTAAAGACTAACAGTACAGAGACATGCTCAAGGCTTATATACAGGTGTGGTCACTGCCGGCACTACAGTATACAGGAGCTGTAAAAGTAGTTCTCTCTTAAAGGTACATACACTACAGTGGACCTTACCCTTTTGCTGGGGGGTCCCACTATTCCTACCATTCCTATATGCTACCGTGAGCTGCCGGATTACAGTCTCTTCAGTTGCTAGGGGGTCTCGGTGGTCAAACCAAGTATCAGCCTTTGCTTTTATCTGGGGCAGGCAATTGGACACCAGGAAATGAAACCATTGGGTCCGCTGCCGCTGGTTCAGGTGTGCCCTATCTTGTCCCCCTGTACACGTGCTGTTGTAGACTGGCCACAGCCTGTCTGCAAATGCCTGTGGGGTCTCCCCTTCCTTCTGCAGTGTTTTCCCTATGTGATCGAACGGACTGCTGTCATTCGCACCCATGGCTTCCAGTATTTCCTCCTTTAGGTCCTCAAAACCCTTCTGCCCTCTCTTAGCCTCATCTGAAAGGGTCTGATAGAGCTTACTATCTACAGAGAAAAGCAACATTTTGGCTTTCTCTTCGTCATCACAGCCGTTAACACAGGCTGCCTGTTCTATCTCTTGGAAGTGCATTGAGGGGTCTCCCTTTTCGGAGAGCAGGGGAATATGTTTCACCTGGCCTCTGAGCTGTTGGGTATCATAGGGTACCAGATAGGTATGCTGAACAGCCCCTGGGTCATTATCGTTCACGGGCGGACCGTACCTCCGTTGTCGGAGGGGGTACACTGGTCCTGATCCCCGCCTGCCTAGCGGGACCTGCTGGCATTCTCCCACCACCCCACTGTCCACCTCTTCTTGCTGCCAGAGCTCCTCAAAACCAGAGTTGTGGGCTGCGGTCTTGAAATCTCTAATTCTCTGTTCTGGGTGCTGCCTGTGGGGCGGTTTGATTTGGGCTGCTGGTACTGTCCGACAGACTTCGCTTCCGACTTATGAGACATACCATCCCTTTAGTCCTTAGTAACTCCATACCCAAACTCTCTATCTTTCTGTTACATGGGGCATGATCTGCTCCACTAAACCTTTGGTCGCAGGCCAGCTTATAAGCTGCCTTTACCTCCCTAACCTTTTCCTCCTGCTCTGTTACTTCTGAGGTGAGGCGGGCATTCTCTTCTCGCAGTCTCATCTCGTTACTCTTTGCTTCTGTAATTTGGCACTTTAGGAACTCTATCTTGTACCTCGCGTGGCTTTTGCCCTCGCTAGCTTCTTGGGTGAGGTGTGCGTTTTCCTCCTGTAGCCTCATCTCACTGTCCCTAGCCTCTGTGACTTCCTGCACAAGGCGCTCTATCTCTGCCTGGCATTTCGTGACCTCTAGTGTGAGGCGTGCATTTTCTTCCCACACCCTCATCCCACTATCTCTGGCCTCATTCACCTCTCTTATGAGGCGTTCTACCTCCACCTGGCATTTTTCAAACTCTGACTCCCGATTCTTGGCCTCTGTAACCTCCTCCCACACCCTCATCCCACCCTTCTTAACCCAGCCACCTATACTATAATAGGTCAGCTTACACACTGCCGCTAACTTCTGCAGGGCTACCCACAGACTGAAAGCAAGAAAAGCAAAAGCTGATGCTTTCTCCAGATCCAGACCACTTATCATATCAAAAACTGCCTCCAGTCCTGCCGCGGTCACCAATTTGTAGGGGGGCATCCTTTACCTGGTTTATGGTAATTTACCTGGTCAGGCAGCCTTTGCCACTGCACTGTGACCAATTCTAATCAACGGTTTCGAATCGCTAAACCCCCCCTCCAGTTCTGACTGGAGGAACTTATAATTAATGATATATTAAAACGGACAAATGGTCTGGATGCAAGAAAGTCAAATTTTATTAAAACTAAAGAAACTACACCACACGATCAAAGTAATCACGGTAAAATTGCTTAACAGGGGAAGGCAGATGGCAAAAACGAGAGATAAATGGCTACAATGTTAACCTTACAATCTTAGCAACATTTCCCTTAAATTACCACCCCTTTACTTCTCACTAGATTGTCTTGCTAGTGGGTCAGAAGCCTTGCTCACCTGCAGTCCAAAGAGTAAAAGAGACAAGAAGAGAGGCAGAGGACTTCCTGGGCTCAATCTTTATACCCTGGGAGTCCCTGCTGTTTTCGCGCCGAAAAGGTCCGTGTGCAATTTCGTGCCGAAAAGTCCGAATACACAAGAGAAGGGCTTTTAACTTCCTCCATTCATAAATGGAGACATCACGTAGTAGAGTCAATTTCAGTGAATGGATGTGTGTAAACAACCCATTGTGCTTACTGTCTGATGATTGGCTGATTCAAATGGGCTACTCCCCAGTGTAAACAAGCAGCTTGTATGTTACCGGACCCGCCCAATACCACAGGGTGACTGACAGCTCGGGCTCCATTCAAACTTACTACAGGGCAGCGCTGAGCTTTTCATATGCTAACAGCCTGTCGGCCCTTTTCTGCTGCCTTTTAGAATTCTGTTTCCATGAGGTCTGTTCAGCCATTTTTATGCCCTGGGCAATTTAAACAGTCCAAAACTCAAGAGTACATCTTTTAATAAAATGTACAATCTTAAAGTGTGCGATTTTCACAAAGTTCTTTGATTCCAGTGTCCAAGTGCTGCCTAGCTTACGAGCTTTTTAACGCAGCCTTTTGCGGTTCTGGGTATGTTTTAAAACATTGTCCAACCCAGAGACATAGAAACATAGAAACATAGAAGATAGGAGCAGGAGTAGGCCATTCAGCCCTTCGAGCCTGCTCCGCCATTCAATGAGATCATGGCTGATCATTCAAATTCAGTACCCTGTCCCTGCCTTCTCCCCATATCCCTTGGTCCCTTTAGCCTTAAGAAATATATCCAACTCTTTCTTGGATATATTTAATGAACTGGCCACCACCGCCCTCTGTGGCAGAGAATTCCACAGGTTCACCACTCTCTGGGTGAAGAAATTCCTCCTCATTTCAGTCCTAAATGTCCTACCCCTTATCCTTAGACTATGACCCCTGGTTCTGGACTCCCCGACCATCGGGAACATCCTTCCAGCATCTAGTCTGTCCAGGCCTGACAGAATTTCATAGGTTTCGATGAGATCCCCTCTCAATCTTCTAAACTCCAGTGAGTATAAGCCCAATTGACACAATCTCTCCTCATACGTCATTCCTGCCATCCCAGGTATCAGCCTGGTGAATCTTCGCTGCGCTCCTTCCATGGCAAGAACGTCGTTCCTCAGATAAGGTGATCAAAACTGCACACAATGCTCAAGGTGCGGTCTCACCAAGGCCCTGTACAACTGTAGTAAGACATCCTTGTTCCTGTACTCGAACCCTCTTGCTACGAAGGCCAACATACCGTTTGCCTTCTTAACCGCCTGCTGCACCTGCATGCTTACCTTCAGCAACTGGTGCACAAGAACACCCAGGTCTCTTTGCACTTCCCCTTCTCCCAATCTATTGCCATTCAAATAATAATGTGCCTTCCTGTTTTTGCCCCCAAAGTGGATAACCTCACATTTATCCACATTATAGTGCATTTGCCATGTTTCTGCCCAATCACCTAACCTGTCCAAATCATACTGGAGTTTCATGACATCCTCCTCACAGCATACCCTTCCACCCAGCTTTGTGTCGTCTGCAAATTTGGAGGTATTACATCCAATTCCCTCGTCCAGATCATTAATATATATTGTGAACAGCTGGGGTCCTAGGACCGATCCTTGCGGTACCTCACTAGTCACTGCCTGCCACTCGGAAAATGACCCGTTTATTCCAACTCTTTGCTTTCTGTCCGCCAACCAGTTCTCTATCCAAGTCAATACCTTGCCCCCAATCCCATGTGCCTTAATTTTGCACGCTAATCTCTTATGTGGGACCTTATCGAAAGCCTTCTGAAAGTCCAAATACACCACATCCACTGGTTCTCCCTTATCTATTTTACCAGTTACATCCTCAAAAAATTCCAGTAGATTAGTCAAGCATGATTTACCTTTTGTAAATCCATGTTGACTTTGTCCGATCTTGTCACTGCTTTCCAAGTGCTTTGCTATTACATCTTTTATAATGGACTCTAGTATTTTCCCCACTACCAATGTCTGGCTTACCGGTCTATGATTCCCCGCTTTCTCTCTGCCACCTTTTTTGAATAGTGGGTTAACATTAGCTACCCTCCAATCCATGGGTACTTTAAATCACACAAGCCTTCGTCCACGATGTGGATTAATATTTCCCGATCTTCGGGGGCTGAGGGGATTTTGCGACCCCTACAAAGGGAATGGGAATTAAAATAAATGAATGAGAAATATATGAAAAAATAACATCTATTTATGTAAGTAAAGCATATGAAGTATATGTAGTATGTTTTCATGTGTGTAAAATTTGTATAGAGTAAATATTTTACGAGCTCAGTGTTGTCAGTAGCTCCCATACGTGGTCTGAGCCTTTTACTTTTATGGGAATCTACTTGTTTTGGTAGCAGGACCCCCTTGTGATCTGGACTGGGTCTTGGTGTCCTTCGCATGTGTACTTCTTCATTCTCACCAACAGCGGACTGATTAACACTAGATCAGTCAGAGTTTAATTGAACTGGTCAACTGAAGGTGAAACATACAGAGCAATAGATATGATCAGAGTCTCTTTGTTCAATGGATACAACTTGGCTACACACAATGATATAAAATAAAGAACATGTGACACTATCTCCCTTTGGTGGGTCATCTTAACTTAAACAGAATAAGTCCTCTACATTCTGTTCAAAAGTCCTTTGCCTTTTGGAGCCTTTTGCTGTCTGACTGCCTGGACAGTCCTGTTTCCAAATGCCAGAATGCTTTTTAGTTTCTGTGACTCCTTTTTTACAAGCCTGACTACAATGTTGACTTTTATTGAAAACTGACTACCTATAGAATCATAGAATGGTTACAGCACAGAAGGAGGCCATTTGGCCTGTCGATTCCGTGCCAGCTCTCTGCAAGAGCACTTCAGCTAGTCCCACTCCCCTACCCTTTCCCCGTAGCCCTGCCAATTTTTTTCCTTCAGGTACATATCCAATTCCCTTTTGAAAGCCGTGATTGAGTCTGCCTCCACCACCCTTTCAGGCAGTGCATTCCAGATCCTAACCACTCACTGAGTAAAAAAGTTTTTTTTCATGTTGCCTTTGGTTCTTCTGCCAATCACCTTAAATCTGTGTCCTCTGGTTCTCGACCCTTCCGCCAATGGGAACAGTTTCTCTCTATCTACTCTGTCCAGACCCATCATGATTTAGAACACCTCTATCAAATCTCCTTTCAACCTTCGCTGCTCTATCCACGTAACTGAAGTCCTTCATCCTTGGAACCATTCTTGTAAATCTTTTCTGCACCCTCTCTAAGGCCTTCACTTCCTTCCTAAAGTGCGGTGCCCAGAATTGGACACAATACTCCTGTTGAGGCTGTTATAAATCTCATCATTCATCAAGAAACTACTTGTGAAATATTGCTAGACGGCCAGCTGGTGGCGTGTCCAAAGAGTGTAAATACTTGGGTGTCAGCCCCAGCTTCCCAGGGACATTTTGTAAGACAATGAACTAGTGAAGTACAACTAGACCTCCATGTTCTGAAACAAGTTGATTAAAGCCTTGCTTTATGCTCAAACCAAGTGCGTAGTGAGTTTTATTACATCAGAGGTGAAATCAGGGTTTTATAAAGGTTCATCATAACTTCCTTGCTTTTGTACTCTATGCCTCTATTTATGAAGCCCAGGATCCCGTATGCTTTTTTTAACAGCTTTCTCAACCTGCCCTGCCAACTTCAACGATTTGTGCACATATACCCCAGGTCTCTCCGTTCATGCACCCTCTTTAGGATTGTACCCTTTAGTTTATATTGCCTCTCCTCGTTCTTCCTACCAAAATGTATCACTTCGCACTTTTCTGCGTTAAATTTCATCTGCCACATGTCCGCCCATTTCACCAGCTTGTCTATGTCTTCTTGAAGTCTATCACTATCCTCCTCACTGTTCACTATACTTCCAAGTTTTGTGTCATCTGCAAATTTTGAAATTGTGCCCTGTACGCCCACATCCAATTCATTAATATATATCAAGAAAAGCAGTGGCCCTAGTACCGACCCCTGGGGAACACCACTCTATACCTTCCTCCAATCCGAGCCACTGTAGACCTGCTCCCCAAGAGCAGGGTCCACCGGTCTAACTTGGCAATGACCCCTGCTGAGTTCAAATGAACAGGATTGCCACAGCGGCAGTGAGTGTGAATGGTCACTGGAATGTCACATTATCTTTCATTGCCTCCAGGTTGTCAGGTTCAGCCATCCTGTCCAGCCGGCTGTCCTACAAGTGTAAACACTTTAGAGGAAGCGGCATTTTAAAAGCACATTTAGGTCCTTTCCTGGAAAAATGGTCATAAACCCAGAAACAGGATGCTGTGCAACTGGGCATGGTAGTGTAGTAGGTTATGTTACAGGAGTTGTAATCCAGAGGACTGGACTAATAGCTCAATGATATGAATCTGTAACTCACCATGGCAGTTTAAGAATTTGAATTCAGTTTAAAAGAAAAATCTGGAAACAAAAGCTGGTATCAGTAAAAATGGCCATGAAGCTGTTGTAAAAACCTAACTGATTCACTAATGTCCTTTAGGAGGTTCAGATGCTGGTATGTAGGAGCTCTTGAAGCATGTACTCACCTTGACCACCCGACTGAGGTTGTTGAATTTCTTGCGGCACTGTTGCAGACTGTGTTCCACCACACTACTGGCCGAGACCTCCTGGGCCACTTCCCTCCACATTGCCCTGAACACCTGAGGCGATGGCCTCCTTCCAGTGGCCGGGAGCAGCATTGCCCTCATTCGCTCCACTCCAGCCACCAGTGCCTCCAATGCTGCGTCTGTGAACCGCCAAGCTCTGTTGCTGGGAGTGGGAACCATCAGGGGATTCATTTGCTCGCAGGTTGCCTCAAAGCCAGCAATGCTGAAAATAAGCATCTGCACAATGATGCAACCTCCCCTTTAAGAGCTGGAAGGATGATTGCTGAATGCATTGCACCTGAAATTCATTAGCGCTCTGCTGGCAGTGCCCCTGTAGCACCCCACTGAGGTCATTAACGTTTGATTTAGTGCCCCACTCCCTTCCTGGGGCGCAAACACCTCAGAGGTACTGTTGTGGGACCGGGTAGGGAGATTACAGGCCTTGGGAGTACTGTTGGGGGGTCAGGAATACTGTCAGGTAGCAAGGGGTTTGGGGCTGGGGCCAAGGGGAAATCGTGGTGGGGGGGCCTGGAGGTTAGAGGCGGGAGTGAGGTCGGAGACTTCAGGACCAGGAGCGGCAGTGATTATGGTAAGTTCTTAAATAAAAACAGAAAATGCTGGAAATACTGAGCAGGTCAGGCTGCATCTGTGGAGAGAGAAACAGAGTTAATGTTTCAGGTCGATGACCTTTCGCAGAACTGGAAAAAGTTAGAGATGTAATGGGTTTTAAGCAAGTGTAGGGGCAGGGAAAGGGGGGAGGGGAGGAAAGAACACAAGGGAAGATCTGTGATAGGGTGGAAGGCAGGAGAGATTAAGAGATAAAAGGGATGATGGTGCAAGGCAAAAGGAGATGGTAATGGGACAAGTAAAGAAACAAAAGGTGAGTCTAGGAGAAAGTGTAAATGGGATTAGCAGAATCATCAGCCAGCTGCCATGTGATAAAATGGGTGCAGGGATTATAATCTGAAATTGTTGAACGTAATGTTCAGTCTGGAAAGTTGTAAAGTACCTAACTGAAAGTTCCTCAAGCTTACGTTGATCTTCATTGGAATAGGGTAGGAGGCCGAGGACAGAGAGGTCAGAGTGGGAGTGGTCTGGAGAATTAAAGTGGCAGGCGACCGGAAGCTCGGGTCACACTTGCGGACTGAATGGAGGTGTTCCGCAAAGTGATCACCCAATCTGCGTTTGGTCTCCCCAGTGTAGAGGAGACCGCATCGTGAGCAGCGAATACAGTATACTAAATTGCAAGAAGTACAAGTAAATTGCTGTTTCATCTGGAAGGAGTGTTTAAGGCCCTGGACGGTGGGAAGGGAGGAGGTAAAAGGACAGGTGTTGCATCTCCTGCGCTTGCATGGGAAGGTGCAGTGGGAAGGGGCGTAGGTGCTGGGGGTGTTAGAGGAGTGGACCAGGGTGTCATGGAGGGAACAGCCCCTTCGGAATGCTGAAAGGAGAGGGGAAAATATGATTGGTGTGGGATCACGCTGCAGGTGGCGGAACTGGAGGAGGATGATCTGCTAAATGTGGAGGCTGGTGGGGTGGAAGGTGAGGACAAGGGGAACCCTATCATGGTTCTGGGAAGGAATGGGAGCAGAAGTGTGGGAAATGGAACAGACTTACCTTTTTTCATATAACTGAGGGGAGAAATTAGTGTGTTTAGTGCCACACATTAGCACCACGAGATGACATGAAAACACCATACAGCGCCCTACGGCCAGCTGGTGTTATTTCCAGCCACGCATGCCATCTCCGTCTTGCTGGTAGTGCTGCCGCTAAGCTCGATCACGAGGGACATCTCAATCATGGAGGTGATGACCTCAGTGAGTGTGCAATGCTCACTTGACACCTGATCTACTAACTTCGTTTTGGCCATTGAACTTACCGGCTGCAGAAAGCAACGGCAGGTTGAGCTGGCGTGCAGCAGCAGGAAGCTGGCTCCAGCGACGATATTTAAAGGGATCATCACCAATCACTTGCACCTGACAGGGTTTGTGAAGTTTGAGTGGCTGTGTGCCACTTCTTGCAACTGCAAGAGGTTTCCTTAGTTATTTCAAGGTTATTTTGTATCAGGGAGTGTTCTGGTAAGTAAAAAAACTCCATTATTTTTGAGATGCTTCAAACTATAACACTTGCTAAAAGTCATGGGGGCTGTACTGGCAGTCGACCTCGCCCTCCAGCATCTACGGCAGGAACATGTGTGCAGAGGGAGGAGGAGGGCCATCAGGGCTCTCAACAGGAGGCCTTACCCTCCCAGGGGCTTCTTCAATTAAGCCAGGAACAGTGTATTAGGAGGTTCCGCTTCACCAAGGAGGTGGTCACAGAACTCTGGCACCTCCTGCAACCAAACCTCCAGCCTCAGACAAGGGCGACCACGGCTCACCCAGTGGCAGTCAAGGTCACCGTGGCCCTCAATTTCTTCGCCAGCGGATATTTCCAGTCTGCAGCAGGAGACATAACTAACAGCTCCCAGTTCGCCATCCATCGCTGCATCCGGGAGGTCACTGAGGCTTTCTACACCAGGAGAAGGGATTACATTGGCTTCCCGATCACCAGAGAGAAGCAGGACGAGCGTGCATGTGGCTTTGCCAGGATAGCGGGCTTCCCCATGGTGCAGCGCGCCATCGACTGCACCCACATGGCTTTGCGGGCACCACATAACAATCCTGAGATAGTCCATAACCGCAAAGGCTACCACTCACTTAATGTGCATTTGATGTGTGACCACACGCAGCGAATCCTCAATGTCAATGCCTGCTATCCTGGCAGCAGCCATGATGCCTTCATCCTGCGCCAGACCAGTGTGCCAGCACTCTTCCAGCCACCACATCAAGCTCGTGGCTGGCTGCTCAGAGATAAGGGCTATCCACTCTCCACCTGGCTCATGACGCCCCTCCGCAACCCCAACACTCGTACTCAGCAATCATATAATGAGAACCATGCTGCCACCAGGAACATCATCGAGCAGACCATCGGCCAACTGAAGAAATGGTTCTGCTGCTTTGACCGCCCGGGCGGAGCCCTCCAGTACTCAGCTGAGCGGGTGTCCCATTTCATGTTGTTATGCTGCATGCTCCACAACTTGGCCGTCATGAGAGCACAGCCCTTGCCACCAGGGATTGCAGGACCACCTCAGGAGGAGGACGAGGGAGAGGAGGATGCGAAGGACGAGGAGGAAGAGCGAAGAGGAGGAAGAAGAATAGGAGGGAGGAGGCTGCCTGACAATCAGTCATCCAGGCGGGCTGTCCGTGACCAGCTCATCAGATTCCAGTTCGCATGAATGGAACACCAGAGCCCTGTTGCTCACCACATCCCCATCATACCATCCCTGTCTCACGCCATATCACAGCATCCTCCTGGGCACAAAGCTGAAATGAGAGACACCACAAAAGGTTCGAAACACAATTAATAAATTTATTGATAAACATATCACACATATTACGTGAATACTATTAACTAATCACCTTTATGCAACCCCTTTGTGCCTGTCATTCGTGTGCCTTTTCATACTTTAGAGCTCCTACGCAGTGCTCCCCTAGTGGCTGCAGCACAGCTAGTAGAAGGCTGCTGAGTTTCCATGCAGGGGACTACAGATGGCCTTGCAGGATGACATCGACCAGCTGTGGATCTAGAAGGCCCGGCTGTAGACTGCACCACCTCTGCATGTGCGACAGCAGTCTGGGCTGGCTGCATGTCAGGCGGCTGCAAGGGCAATGGTGGAGTGGCATAGAATCATAGAATGGTTACAGCACAGAAGAAGGCCATTCGGCCTGTCAAACCCATGCCAGCTCTCTGCAAGAGCACTTCAGCTAGTCCCACTCCCCCGCCTTTTCCCCGTAGCCCTGCAAATTCTTTTGCTTCAGGTACTTATCCAACTCCCTTTTGAAAGCCGTGATTGAGTCTGTCTCCACCACCCTTTCAGGCAGTGTATTCCAGATCCTAACTACTCGCTGAGTAAAAATGTTTTTCTTAGGTCACCTTTGGTTCTTCTGCCAATCACCTTAAATCAGTGTCCTGTGGTTCTCGACACTTCTGTCAATGGGAAGAGTTTCTCTCTATCTACCCTGTCCAAACCCCTCATGATATTGAACACCTCTATCAAATCGCCTCTCACTCTTCTCTGCAACCCCAGCTTCTCCAGTCTATCCATGTAACTGAAGTCCCTCAACCCTGGAATCATTCTCGCAAATCTTTTCTGCAAGCTCTTTGAGGTCTTTACATCTTTCCTAAAGTGCGGTGCGCAGAATTGGACACCATAATCCAGTTGATGCAGAACTAATGTTTTATACAGGTTCATCATAATTTCCACGCTTTTGAACTCTATATCCCTATTCATGAAACCCAGGGTCGCATAAGCTTTATTTACTGCTTTCTCAACCTGCCATGCCACATTCAACAAGTAGTAGGTGTAGGAATGCTGTCATCCTGAGAGAGGACAGCAGGTTCCTGCTCCACAGACCCACTGCCACTCCCCCGGGGCGGCGCCTCAGCATTCCTAACAATCTGTTGGAACACAGATTGCTGGCCTGCTGCTACACTGTGAAAGCCTCAGTCGACGGTGGTAGATCCAGCGTGACAGGAGTCAGAGCTTGGATTCTACCAAGCAGAGACTGTATCAGAGCAGTCTGAGCTTCCGATGCAGCACTAATATGTTGGGTCGCTTCCGCCTGTGCAGCAATGGAAGTGCGACTCGCTCGTCATGTGCGCCATCACGTCTGGGTCGATGCGGTCTCACTGGGAGTGCACCGTCAATTCCAGACTGGAAATCCTGGGCTCCATGCTCTGCACAGAGCCCCGTGCAATGTTGGAGGCAGGCTCCTTCATGCTCCTTGACATTGCAGAGAGGCTCTCTGGCAGCCTTGCCATTACACCTATCACTTCCGTGTGCATGCCCGTCACCCTTCTTCTAAAGGCCTCCCCATCGAGATCCTCATCTGAGTCCTGTGCAGCAGAACCCACGCATGAACTCGCCCTCCAGGGAACAAGCCCCCGAGCTACTCTTTCCCCCTAGCCTTACTGCAGCCCGTTCATTCCCGGTGCATCATCCAGTGCAGATCCCGCTCCTCCACTAGCCTCTAACGACACATAGTGCCAGTATTTGAGCTGGTGTCTGCGAGTGACAGATTCAATGACGGGGTGTTTTCTTTTTCCTCCTCTTCTCATTCTTCACGCTCATCGGTGCCTTCGGAAACAGGGTGCTCAGGCACTTGCTGCAAGCAGAAAGGCACAAGAGTCGGATTATGGTGAGGTGGGGGTAGGGGGTCAGGAAGGCAGAAATGCATGCATACAGCATGAGTAGCTTGAAAGTGAGAAAAGATTGTGGGCTGAGGGGGAAGTGGGATGTGAGAAGAAGGATTAGGAGATTAGGAATAAACATACCATTGTTGTCCCCAAAGGGGTCAAGGTCACCAGTGGCCACGGTGCCAATGACCTGACACCCAGTAATCTCCAGCACTCTATTTTCCAGCTGGCTCAGCTTTTCAATGTGGGCTTGGCTCCAGTCTGTCCACTCCTGCTCACGCCGCTTGTGAGCCACTTTGGCCTGCAAGAGAAAGGAAAGTGTATGAGTGAGTGTGGTGCAATGTGTTTGGGTGATGTGCCTGCCAAAGTTGAATAACTGTCATTATGTGCAAGGTGTTAAATGCGGATGTGAGTTGATAGGTAGAGATTATTGGTGGGTGAGTGCTGGAGGCGTGTTGCATTGAGCAGTGTGTGAAGCTTGTGGTACAGATGGTGGTATGCAGCATTTGCTGAAGCCTTCACTCACCCTGACCACCCATGTTATGTTATTAAACTTCTTCCTGCACTGGTTGTGTGACCTGAGAACCACAGTTCTGCCCGTGACGTGGTGTGCCACGCCCCTCCACATAGTGCGGCAGACTTGTGGCGAGGGCATCCTGCCAGTTGGCAGGTACAGGACCGCACGCCTTCTCTCTACTGTAAAAACCAATGCCTCCAGAGCTTCAATTGAGAACCTGTGGGCTCTTGACCTGGGGCGACAATCTGCAATCAGGATTTGTATAGAGCCCTTCCTTCTCCTTGTCCTTCTTCTTATGGTTGTTGGGATAGCTGCACACCCAACAATGCTGAGAATGAGGTGCTGCAGCATCAATGAACCTCCCCTTTAAGTAGTGAAAAAAGTCTCTGGTTATCATGACTTGCAATTAGACTGCCCCCGATATTGGTACAGCTTTTCAGTGTAATGCCAATGAGCTTCAGTTTTTAGACTAGAATCAAGACTGCAATCATTTTAATGAGGAGTAAACATGAATTTTGTGTGCATCCTAGATGATTGTCAGGTGGCACAGCTTAACCTTTTATAGTCTAAACGCTGCCCATTTCTTGGCTATAACGAATTTCTAGCCCATGGTATTTAAAGTTGGTTTTCCCAGAGGCAACCAGCACTGGCACTGGCTGCCCCAGGGCAAACCAAAGTTGCAGCAGGGACCAGAAACAAGTGTTAGGCCCCTCATTTGTATGCAAATAGCCTAACATGGGTAAAGGACGCCTCTTGTTTGTCCTTCAGACATGGGTAAAGGACGCCTCTTGTTTGTCCTTCAGACATGGGTAAAGGACGCCTCTTGTTTGTCCTTCAGACATGGGTAAAGGACGCCTCTTGTTTGTCCTTCAGACATGGGTAAAGGACGCCTCTTGTTTGTCCTTCAGACATGGGTAAAGGACGCCTCTTGTTTGTCCTTCAGACATGGGTAAAGGACGCCTCTTGTTTGTCCTTCAGACATGGGTAAAGGACAACTCTTGTTTGTCCTTCAGACATGGGTAAAAGATGCCTCTGTTTGTCCTTCAGACATGGGTAAAGGATGCCTCTTGTTTGTCCTTCAGACATGGGTAAAAGACGCCTCTGTTTGTCCTTCAGACATGGGTAAAGGATGCCTCTTGTTTGTCCTTCAGACATGGGTAAAGGGCGCCTCTTGTTTGTCCTTCAGACATGGGTAAAGGATGCTCTTGTTTGTCCTTCAGACATGGGTAAAGACGCCTCTTGTTTGTCCTTCAGACATGGGTAAAGGATGCCTCTTGTTTGTCCTTCAGACATGGGTAAAGGATGCCTCTTGTTTGTCCTTCAGACATGGGTAAAGGACACCTCTTGTTTGTCCTTCAGACATGGGTAAAGGATGCCTCTTGTTTGTCCTTCAGACATGGGTAAAGGACGCCTCTGTTTGTCCTTCAAACAAGGGTAAAGGACGCCTCTTGTTTGTCCTTCAGACATGGGTAAAGGATGCCTCTTGTTTGTCCTTCAGACATGGGTAAAGGATGCCTCTTGTTTGTCCTTCAGACATGGGTAAAGGACGCCTCTTGTTTGTCCTTCAGACATGGGTAAAGGATGCCTCTTGTTTGTCCTTCAGACATGGGTAAAGGATGCCTCTTATTTGTCCTTCAGACATGGGTAAAAGACGCCTCTTGTTTGTCCTTCAGACATGGGTAAAGGATGCCTCTTGTTTGTCCTTCAGACATGGGTAAAGGATGCCTCTTGTTTGTCCTTCAGACATGGGTAAAGGATGCCTCTTGTTTGTCCTTCAGACATGGGTAAATGATCCCTCTTGTTTGTCCTTCAGACATGGGTAAAGGACGCCTCTTGTTTGTCCTTTACCAAGATGGTGTCCAGCGCACTTCCCGTCAGAAGTGTGCATGTGCATCTTGTACCCCATTTTGAACGTTAGGAGGCCACATATCACCTAAAAAATGGATGCTATAGAGCCCAATTTCTCCCCCTTCAATCCTTAGAATCATCTCCTGAAGCTTTCCCCCATGAATTGACAATTCTTTACTCATATTTACCTTTTGAATAAACTTAACAGAGAGAGGAGTCCATGGCTGTTACATCTGGCTGTGAAAATTCTAAATCCTGCAGCAGAAGACTTCAAAGGTGATGTCCAGGAGGACCCCTGCAGAAATTCAAACCCAAGTGGGGGTTAAGTGTTTCTTGCGTGTTAGCGCAAAATGGGTGATAGTGACTCTGCAGCTTGTTCTACATTCCGCCCGATTTTCTTTTCGAAAAGTAAACCGGGCGGTGTGCAAAATGAACTGCCAGTGCATTATCACATATTTTGCACTACCGCCCAAGGTGGATTTAACCCACAGTGTGTCAAAAATTAATAATAAATTAGCTATGCAAGGGGCTCAGTGCCAATGGGCAGTGGTATATCAGCATGCCACATCATTCTGTTTTAAGATCTAGCTTTGAGTCCACAGCATCAATTGCCAATCCCAGCTGAACCATCTGGGTTCAATGACATGTAGACATAAGCCAATTCCTCTGAGGGAAAAAAGACCACAGTGCAAGTTAACCTGAACCACTTTCATGTTTGGCCTGGTGCCCATATATGGGGATACATTGATTAAAACCTGGAAGAAGGTTATGTATACATTCTTCGGCAAAGAGGAGTTTTATTTTTATTCGTTTTTATGGGATGTGGGCATCGCTGGCAAGGCCATCATTTATTGCCCATCAGTAATTGCCCTTGAGAAGGTGGTGATGAGCCGCCTTCTTGAACCGCTGCAGTCCGTGTGGTAAAGGTACTCCCACAGTGCTATTAGGTAGGGAGTTCCAGGATTTTGACCCAGCGACGATGAAGGATCAGCGATATACTTCTAAGTCAGGATGGTGTGTGACTTGGAGGGGAACTTGGAGGTGGTGGTGTTCCCATGTGTCTGCTGTCCTTATCGTTATAGGTGGAAGAGGTTGCGGGTTTGGGAGGTGCTGCCGAAGAAGCCTTGGTGAGTTGCTGCAGTGCATCTTGTAGATGGTACGCACTGCAACCACGGTACGCTGGTGGTGGAGGGAGTGAATGTTTAATGTGGTAGAGGGGGTGCCAATCATGTGGGCTGCTTTGTCCTGGATGGTGCCGAGCTTCTTGAGTGTTGTTGGAGCTGCACTCATCCAGGCAAGTGGAGAGTATCTCATCACACTCCTTACTTGTGCCTTGTAGATGGTAGGAAGGCTTTGGGGAGTCAGGAAGTGAGACACTCACCACAGAATACCTAGCCTCTGACCGGCCCTTGTTTCCACAGTATTTATGTGGCTGGTCCAGTTACGTTACTGGTTAATGGTGACCCCCCCGGGATGTTGATGGTGGGGGATTCGGCAATGCTAATGCCATTGAATGTCAAGGGACAGTGTTTAGAACCTCGCTTGTTGGAGATAGTCATTGCCTGGCACTTCTGTGGCGCGAATGTTACCTGCCACATATCAGCCCAAGCCTGAGCGTCGTCCAGGTCTTGTTGCAGGCGGGCATGGATTGCTTCATTATCTGAGGAGTTGTGAATGGCACTGAACACTGTGCAGTCATCAGCAAACATCCCCATTTCTGACCTTATGTTGGAGGGAAGATCATTGATGAAGCAGCTGAAGATGGTTGGGCCTAGGACACTGCCCTGAGGAACTCCTGCAGCGATGTCCTGGGGCTGTGATGGAACACAACCATCTTCCTTTGTGCTAGGTATGACTCCAGCCAGTGGAGAGTTTTCCCCCCGATTTCCATTGACTTCAGTTTTACTAGGGCTCCTTGATGCCACACTCGGTCAAATACTGCCTTGATTTCAAGGACAGTTACTCTCACCTCACCTCTGGAATTCAGCTCCTTTGTCCATGTTTGGATCAAGGCTGTAATGAGGTCTGGAGCCGAGTGGTCTTGGCGGAACCCAAACTGGGCATCAGTGAGCAGGTGCCGCTTGATAGCACTGTCGATGACAACTTCCATCACTTTGCTGATGATTGAGAATAGACTGATGGGGCGGTAATTGGACCAGTGGATTTGTCCTGCTTTTTGTGGACAGGACATACCTGGGCAGTTTTCCACATTGTCGGATAGATGCCAGTGTTGTAGCTATACTGGAACAAATTGGCTAGTGGGGCGGCTAGTTCTGGAGCACAAGTCTTCAGCACGATAGCCGGGATGTTGTCAGGGCCCATAGCCTTTGCTGTATCCAGTGCGCTCAGCCATTTCCTGATATCACGTGGAGTGAATCGAATTGGCTGAAGATTGGCTTCTGTGATGGTGGGGACCTCAGGAGGAGTCCAATATGGATCATCCACTTGGCAATTCCAGCTGAAGATGGTTGCAAGCACTTCAGCCTTGTCTTTTGCACTCACGTGCTGTGCTCCACCATCATTGAGGATGGGGATATTCATGGAGCCTCCTCCTCCCGTTTGTTGTTGAATGGTCCACCACCATTCATGACTGGATTTGGCAGGACTGCAGAGCTTTGAGCTGATCTGTTGATTGTGGGATCGCTTAGCCCTGTCTGTAGCATGCTGCTTCCACTTTTTAGCATGCATGCAGCTTCCCCAGATTGGCACCTCATTTTTAGGTACGTCTGGTGCTGCTCCTGGCATGCTCTTCTACACTCCTTGTTGAACCAGGTTGGTACTTGTAGACTGAGGAATATGTCGGGCCATGAGGTTACAGATTGTGGTGGAATGCAATTCTGCTGCTGGCCCACAGCGCTTCATGGATGCCCAGTTTTGAGCTGCTAAATCTGTTCTGAATCTATCCCATTTAGCACAGTGGTCATGCCACACAATTCAATGAAGGGTGTCCTCAGTGTGAAGAGGGAACTTCGCGGTGGTCACTGCTACCAATACTGTCATGGACAGATAGATTTTTCCCCTCGTGTTTGTTCTTTCACCGCCTGTCGCAGGCCCAGACTGGCAGCTATGTCCTTCAGGACATGGCCAGTAGTGGTGCTACCGTGCCACTCTTGGTGATGGACATTGAAGTCCCCCACCCAGAGTACATTCTGTGCCTTTGCTACTCTCAGTGCTTCTTTCAAGTGGTGTTCAACATGGAGGAGTACTGATTCATCAGCTGAGGGTGGATAGTAGGCGGTAATCAGCAGGAGGTTTCCCATAATACTTCATGGGATCCGGAGTCACTGTTGAGGACTCCCAGGGCCACTCCTTCCCAACTGTATACCCCTGGTAGGTCTGCCCTGCTGCTAGTGGGACAGGACATGACATGACATTCCCAGGAATGGTGATGGAGGAGTTGGGGACATTGGCTGAAAGGTATGATTCTGTGAGTATAACTATGTCAGGCTGTTGCTTGGCAGCTCTCCCCATTTTGGCACAAGTCCCCAGATGTTGGTGAGGAGGACTTTGTAGGGTTGACTGGGCTGGGTGTGCCTTTGCCATGTCCGTAGTCTGTGCCAAGTGGTCCATCCGGTATCATTTTTATTGTTTTGTTTTGTAGCAGTTTGTTACAACTGAGTGACTTGCTGGGCCATTTCAGAGGGCAGTTAAGAGTCAACCACATTGCTGTGGGTCTGGAGTCACATATCGGCCAGAGCGGTAGATTTCCTTCCCTAAAGGACATTAGTAAACCAGGTGGGATTTTACAACAATCTGATAGTTTCATGGTTACTAGTAATTATTCCAGATTTATTTAATTAACTGAATTTAAATTCCCCAGCTGCCGTGGTGAGATTTGAGCTTACAGTCTCTGGCTCATTAATCCAGGCCTCCTGAATTACTTACCCAGTGACAATACCACTACACTACCGTTCCCATGAAAGTTAAAGCGAAAACAACATGATCTAGAGGTTACACATTGTTCCTTTCAGTCTAATTTACTTAACAATATTGTTTCTGTAGTAGTCGGCATGAGTCAGTCAAGCGTTGAAAAAAACATGCTTTGTGGGAGCGTGAATTAGTTTTGACGTTGGCGCTAACTAATTATAGGATTGTGAAACTTTTTCCTTTAATTACCTCCTTTTTGAACTCGCTAACAGAGATTACAGTAAAGTCTATCACATTACAATTGTCAACAAAGTTGCTCCCTAACGGCCACTGTAACTTACAGAAAAACTGTGGTTTTGAACTTGACCACATATTTTCACGGAGAGCATATAGTCACAGATGAAGTAGGTAAGTCACTATCTCTTGATCAGCTAGATTTGACACATGGAGTACTTGATACAGTTTCAAAAACTTTGCATTACAATACTAATATTTTTGTTAAAAAGCTTAATTTCTTTGCTGGTTGATGGTAAACATATTTGAAAATATAGCCTGGCACTATCTGGCACATATCCAGTAAGTTAGAAGAGAATTTAAACAGACATTGGGATTTTCCATGAGGGCTTTCTGGATGTAATCATTGAACAGATACAGGAAAATGTCTACTATCATTGTTGTTGGATGCATAAATAAAATTCTCAAAAAATCCTCAAATGTCCTGACAGAAATCTGGCACAGCCTCTAGACAAAAGGTATGGCACGGTTATGCTGGGCCCACACCGGCTCAGGGAGTTCCCAGTCGGGTTTGTAAGGGACAGAATGTCCATCCACCCCTTACATGGCCAATGACACCAAGGGGGCAGAGCCGGGAAGTGGGGAGTCCCTATGCCAGGAGTTCCAAATGCTTGGCTTGTAAGGGACCAGTTTAACACCAGAGGCCGAGATGTTGAGAGACATGAGGCATATCTCCCTCCAGATGGGCGCAAGTGGGCCCCTTCAGAGAATCTAGGTGAGGGAAGCTGGATATCTGCAATTGACGCATGTCTTTCTCTTTCAGATGCTGACACACCTGATGTGCATTTCCAGTATTTGCATTCCTCATAATATGATTGGGCAGAGTTAACACGAATTTATGAAAGGGAAATCGTGTTTGACAAATCTGTTACAGTTTCTTGAGGTTGCTACTAGCAGGGTAGATAAGGGAGAACCAGTGAATGTAGCATACTTAGATTTTCAAAAAGCATGGATAAGGTGCCACACAATATGTTGTTACACAAAATTAGTGCTCAGAGGATTGGGGGTAATATATTAGCATGGATTTTGGATTGGTTAATGGACAGAAAGCAGAGAGTAGGAATAAATGGGTAATTTTCAGGTTGGCAGGCTGTAACTAGTGGGGTACCACAAGGATCAGTGCTTGAACCTCAGCTATTTACAATCTACATCAATGAATTAGATGAAGGGACCAAGTGTAATGTACCCAAGTATGCTGATGATACAAAGCTAGGTGGGTAAGTAAGTTGTGAGGAGGATGCAAAGAGGCTGCAAAGGGAAATAAACAGTGTTATGTTCATTAATAACTAGACATTCTTATTATGAACAGTTAGCTTCTAGCTAGTCATTTATTCAGTACTCGTTCTCTAGGTACAGCATCTGTAGAGATTCAGCATGTGTGCTTCTGTGTGCAGGCTTCCATCTTGACTACTGCCTTGTGGGTAGCCTAGTGCATTGTGGGTAGTGTAGTCTTAAACACATACAACTAAATATACAGCTCTACGGCTCCATCTAGTGTACCACTCTAGAATCTAGGTGAGGGAAGCTGGATATCTGCAATTGACGCATGTCTTTCTCTTTCAGATGCTGACACACCTGATGTGCATTTCCAGTATTTGCATTCCTCATAATATGATTGGGCAGAGTTAACACGAATTTATGAAAGGGAAATCGTGTTTGACAAATCTGTTACAGTTTCTTGAGGTTGCTACTAGCAGGGTAGATAAGGGAGAACATCCCCCTTTCTTTGAGGTTAACAAAATCAATATCAGTCAACTTTCAAGAAAAACGATAAAGATGATATCAGTAACACTTTTGTTAGTGCTCTATAAACATAAACATTTTCACAACAGTCAATACATTTTCAACATAGTTTTTCTTTGTACTCAAAGATTAAGTCTATCAGGCTTTTTTACTACACATGTGGGTCTTCTCAGCATGGGTAAGTCTGATGTGTTTTCATGAGATTGTTCTGGTGGTGAATGAAAAGATTCAGTTGCGGCATTGTCATCAATCTGCATTTGGATAGTTTCTTGTGTTTTCAGGAGGGAACGGCGGTTCCTCCTGAGAACCTGTCCTTCCTCAGTTCTAACAGTGTATGTGGTCATACTTCCTCAAGAACTGTAGCTTTCCTGTTCCATGCATCTGGATCCTCAATCCTGACAACATCATCCCTTGTCAATGGTTTTAGAGTTTTGGATGACTTGTCATAGTATGATTTCTGTTTCAGCTTTAACAGTTGAAGTCTCTGTCTCAGTTCCTTACTTTGCTGTTCTTTTGCACAACAGGGTAGCATGGTGCGCAACTTGCGACCCATTAGTAGTTCAGCAGGTGAAGAACCACAGTCTAAAAGTGAGGCTCGGTAGCTCAGCAGGGCGAGATAAGGATCAGACTTGCTTTCTGTCGCTTTCTTCAGTAGCTGCTTGAGAACCTGAACACCTTTCTCTGCCTTACCATTTGACTGAGCATACAAAGGACTGGATGTGATGTGCTGAAAGTCATACTGTGCTGCAAACTGTTGCCACTCCTTACAGTTGAAGCATGGACCATTGTCGCTAACGGCAATCCTGGGAATTCCATGTCTGGCGAAGATGGATTTCACATGCATTATGACACTGCTTGCTGATGTGCTTGAGAGCAGCGCCATCTCAGGAAAGTTAGAATAGTAGTCAATCACTATTAGATATTCTTTACCATTTAAATGAAAGAGGTCCATACCAACCTTTTGCCATGGTGCTGTTGGTAAGTCAGCTACTATCATTGGTTCCTTTGTTTGTTTGTTTTGATGTTTCTGACATGTCTCACATTTACCTATCATGTTCTCAATGTCCTTATTTATGTCAGGCCAATAAACAGTGTCTCTTGCTCTCCTTTTGCATTTTTCAATTCCGAGGTGTCCCTCATGAATCCTTTTGAGCATGTCTTGATGTAGAGCCTGTGGACTGACTATTCTGTTCTGTTTTAGTAAATTCCACTTGCGACACTCAAATCTGACCTTATGTGAAAGTATTTTGGACAGGAAACTTTTGGCCAATCATGATGAATGTTTTCTATTACTGTTTGTAACACTGTATCTTTTACTGTTTCTTCTGCTATTTGCTTTGATTTTGTATCTGACACGGGCAGCGCAGCAGTGACCATACTCACATGAACATCCACGTCTTCTTCAGTAGAGCCCACATGTCTCATTGTGGGTGCTCGGGATAGTGCATCTGCTAACACTATGTATTTGCCTGGTGTGTAGATCAGTTCAAAGTCATATCTTTGCAGCTTCATCATGAGTCGTTGAATCCTTGGAGACATCTCATTCAGGTTATTTTTTATGATGGCAACCAGTGGGCTGTGGTCTGTCTCAACTGTGAAGGTGGGAAGTCCATATATGTAGCCATGGAACTTTTCTAATCCAACTACCAAGCCTAGACATTCCTTTTCAATCTGGGCGTATCGACACTCAGTATCAGTCATAGACCTGGAGGCATAGGCAACAGGTATCCAATCTTCACCCTCTGCTTGTAGCAAGACCACGGCTAGGCCATCCTTTAATGCATCCGTTGACACTTTGATTCTCTTTGTCGGGTCAAAGAAAGTGAGTACAGGTGTGGTTGTCAGCACTGTTTTGAGGTTCATCCACTCTTGTTCATGCCTTTCTGTCCATGCGAACTCATTTGTTTTATGTAGCAGGTCTTGCAGACAGGCTGTCTTGGCTGACAAGTTAGGAATGAACTTTCCAATGAAGTTTATCATCCCCATGATGCGTAGCACTCCTTTTTTGTCAGTGGGTCGGGGCATGTTGAGTATGGCGTTTACTTTTTCCACATCTGGCTCTATTCCTTTACCAGATAGATTATCTCCTAGGAAAGTGACTTCCTGGATGCCAAACTGACACTTGGCTTTGTTGAGCTTCAGTCCATTCCGGCGTATGCTCTGTAGCACTTTAGTCAGTCTCTCATTGTGTTCTTTCAGTGTGGAGCCCCAGATGATGATGTCATCAACATAGACCCGAACTCCTTCCAGACCTTCAATTATGTGTTCCATCGCTCTATGAAAGATTTCAGATGCAGATATTATCCCGAAAGGCATTCTGAGGAAGCAATACCTGCCAAATGGTGTGTTGAAGGTACAGTATTTGGTGCTCTCTTCATCCAGTTTTAGTTGCCAAAATCCTTGTGAGGCATCGAGCTTTGTAAAGTATCTGGCACCTGACACTTCACTGGTGATTTCTTCTCACTTGGGAATCTGGTAGTGTTCACGTTTTATGTTTGCATTTAAGTCCTTTGGATCCATGCATATTCTTAGATCATTGTCCTTTTTCTTTACACATACCATGGAGTTAATCCAGTCTGTTGGCTCTTTGACTTTCCTGATGACTCCTGGTGTGGTCATTCTGTCCAGTTCATTCTTGAGCCGGTCATGCAGGGGTGCTGGAACTCTTCGTGGAGCATGTACCACTGGCTGATCATCCTCCTTTAGCTGGATCTTGTAAGTGAATGGTAGAACTCCAAATCCTTTGAACACATCCTGGAAATTATTCACTACAGAATCCACTGAGTCATCTGGTCTGCTGATGGCACAGTTTATACGGTAGACTCTCTTGACCAGTTCTAAGTCTTCACAAGCTTTGTCACCTAGTAGTGAATCAAGTCCTTCAGCCACAACAGAAAACATGAGATGATGCACTTTGTCTTTGACTGTCACTTTAAGTCTGCATACACCTAAGCTATCTATTTTCTGTCCATTATAGTTCTTCAGTAGTAATGACTTTTTTGTATTTTGGGCTTTTCTTTCATATTTTTAATGTCACTCATACTGATTAAGTTTGCTTTTGCCCCAATGTCTAGTTTCAATGTAACTAATGCTCCATTTACCTACAGTGGGATCATCCATTTGTCCTCTTTTACTGCATTGATGTTTTGTTCAGCATTGTCCATATCTGAGTGCTGCACATTTTCTGTATCATTTTTGACATTGTCACATGACGCCATTCCTACAAAAAATGTCTCACTTAAATCAGTGTCCTCAATCACATTAACTCGTTGCCCTTTCTTAGTTTTTACTTTTGAAAAGCATTGTTTGGCAAAGTGATTCTTTCCATGACATTTTGTGCACATTTTTCCAAGCGCTGGGCAGTGTCTTAACTGGTGTTTGTAACCACAGCGTTTACAATTAAAAATTCCTTCCTCCGATTGCTTTTCATTTCTGTTCTGCCCATGTTTCTTCCCTTTGTCGGACACAGCACCGACAGCAGCACTTACTACAGTCGCATCATTATTGATTTCACTGAAAGTCTTCGCATGCTTTTGAGCTAGCTCGCTGGCTTGGCATATTGTCACAGCATTTTCCAATGTTAGTTCGGTTTCTCTCAACAGACGTTCCCTGACCTTTTCATCATGAATACCAAACACAATTTGGTCACGAATCATGGATGCTTTCAGTTCAGAGAAATTACATGTCTGTGCTTTCAGTTTCAGATCAGTCACAAAGCTATCAAAAGTCTCATTTTGCTGCTGTGTCCTTGAACAGAGCACATACCTCTCATAGGTTTCATTCTTTTTGGGAGAACAATGTGTATCAAATTTCTTTAGCACATCACCTAATTTGTTTCTGTTGTCCTCTGGATTAAATACAAATGTATTAAGTACCTCTATCACCTGTGGGCCTGCAACCGTGAGCAGCAATGCTATTTCCCTTGCGTCTGGCTTCATACCAAACCCGATGGCAGCAATGTAGAGTTCGAATTGTTGTTTGGAAATCCACCAATTGTCGTCAACATTTCCCGTGAGATTCAAAAACTCCGGTGGCTTCAAATTCTCCATGTCGCGTTTCACAATTTTGAGCAGATCTTCACCAATCCTGGTACCATGTTATGTTCATTAATAACTAGACATTCTTATTATGAACAGTTAGCTTCTAGCTAGTCATTTATTCAGTACTCGTTCTCTAGGTACAGGATCTGTAGAGATTCAGCATGTGTGCTTCTGTGTGCAGGCTTCCATCTTGACTACTGCCTTGTGGGTAACCTAGTGCATCGTGGGTAGTGTAGTCTTAAACACATACAACTAAATATACAGCTCTATACAGCTCTACGGCTCCATCTAGTGTACCACTCTGGAATGACATGTTATTGATCATTACAGACAGGTTAAGTGAGCGGGCAAGAACATGGCAGATGGAATATAATGTGGAAAAATGTGTGAAGTTATCCACATTGGTAGGAAAAATAATAAAGCAGAATATTTGTTGAATAGTGAGTGACTGGGAAATGTTGGTGTTCAGAGGGATGTGGATGTCCTTGTACATGAATCATAGAAAGTTAACATGCAGGTTCAGCAAGCAATTAGTAAAGCAAATGGTATGTTAGCCTTTATTACAAAAAGATTGGAGTATAAGAGTAAAGAAGTCTTACTGAAATTATATAGGGCCTTGCTGAGATGACACCTGGAGTATTATGTACAGTTTTGGCCGCCTTCCCTAAGGAAGGACATACTTGCCTTAGAGGGAGTGCAACAAAGGTTCACTAGACTGATTCCTGGGATGGGGGAATTGTCCTATGAGGAGAGATTGAGTAGACTAGTCCTATATTCCCTAGAGTTTAGAAGAATGAGAGGTATAAAATTCTTAAGGGGCTTGACAGGGTAGATGCAGGGAGGATGTTTCCCCTGGCTGGGGAGTCTAGAACCAGGGGTCACAGTCTCAGAATAAGGGGTCGGCCATTTAGGACTAAGATGTGGAGAAATTTCTTCACTCAGAGCGTTGTGAATCTTTGGAATTCTCTACCCCAGATGCTCAGTCATTGAGTATATTTAAGACAGAGATCAATAGATTTTTGGATACTAAAGGAATCAAGGGATTTGGGGATTGTGTGGAAAGGTGGAGTTGAGGTAGAAGATCAGCCATGATCTTATTAAATGGTGGATCAGGCTTGAGGGACCATATGGCCTACTCCTGCTCCTATTTCTTATGTTCTTATTTCACCTGTCTGTAAAGTATCTATTGAAGGGGATTTTGCAAAATGTATTAAAATAACCTGTTCACCCAGAGTTTTTTTTAAAAACTTAGCTTAATGTGTTTTACAAAAATAAATCAGAATAGAAAAAATATTACACTTGATAAGCTATAAAAGCGAAATGGGTCAATTTTCCTGGCAGGCCCTTTGACCTGGAGGTAACCAGGAGCAGTGCTCCAAAATGCGCTGCTCTGTCCAGGCCCAGAAGCATTGCTATTCCATGTCCTGGGCCATAATAATGGCCTCGGGTGACCCCAGGCATCGGTCTGCTCCCTGGCAGAGCCCTTGCATTTAAAGATCGGGCAGTAAATTTAAGCACAGCCACTGGTCTATGAGGCCTGCAGCTCTGTACCAGGCCTCGGTGATGAAAGCCTTCCGACAGAGAACAGCCGGCAGAAGGCCCGAGTGCCTCAAATCAAACTAAGGGAAGAAAATAAAACCTCACTTACTGCCACCAGGGAGGTTTAGGATGCTTCTAGGACTCCTGCGGATCCTCCTATATGAGGAGTGGTCCTGCTGCCAGATTTTTAAGGTGCCCCTCTGTTTGGGCACCCCACAGTTGTTTACATAGCAAAGTGCATGGGGTGGGCAAAGAACATTCCCTCCTGCCTCTTGTGCATATTAACACTAATCTTGTACCTACTGCAGGAACAGGTGCAGCTCTGTTCCCCACCCCAGGGAAGCCCTAAAAATGTTGATGCAACGTAAAGGGATAACAGGGACCTGGTAAAACGTACCTCTGTAGTTTTTTCCTGACCTTTGTGCCCCTAATATGGGTGGTCCTTGGGGGCACAGGTCAAGAAACTGGGCCCCAACAAGTGTAGCAAGTTTTTTGTACCACTGAATTCCCTGATTTTCGTTTGAAAATGTAACGTTGTCCTGTGATCTTTGTGAGGATTTAATCTCTTTTAAATAAAAGCTGAAATATTTCTGGAAAACTAAACTTCTCTGTTGAAAACAAAGAACTTCATCTATAAGATTGCAATACAAACCAGTGCAGGATTTTTCCCATGACGAGTTTGTGCTACTGTGCAGTCACTCTGGTTTTGACTGACCTGCTTCTCTTTACTTTAGGTTCTGTGTATCCTTGAGTCTCAGGATTTCTTTTTGTGCCAATTATGAGTTGCTTACACAGTTCCCTAAAAGAATCTACAGCATAGAAACAGGCCATTTGGCCCAACTGGTCTATGCTGGTGCTTATACTCCACACGCACCTACTCCCACTCCAATTACCTCTTTGATCTTGTCCCTGTATCCCTCTATTCCCTTCTCCCTCATGTATGCATCAAGCTTCCCCTTAAATGTGTCAGTGCTATCATCTTCTCCATGTGGCATTGAGATCCACTCTCTGGAGGGATTTTTTTGGCGGGTCAGGTGGGAAAAATTTTTTGACAGCAGGTCGGGACCCCGCTGTCAACCCGCTTCCACGCGCCTTTCCCAGATTTATGCAGTGGCGGGAGAGGCAATTCAAGTCATTATGACCTTGTTAACAGCCTATTAAGGAGTAATTTGAGCTTATTTTACATTTTACGAGGTTGCCCATGGGATCCACGTTGCTTGGGGATCACGTCAGGTAAGCAGGGCGGGATTTGTATGACCATGGAATCATCTCATCATTTGGCAGCTGTAAATGTGCTATAAAAGCTCCCATCTCACAGCTGTTCACTTTCCACGCTCAGAAGCTGTTGCTTACAGCATTTGGAAGACAGATTGAGCTTTATGCAGGTTGCAAGTGTTTGGAGTAAACTCTCTATCCAGTGTCACCTCATTGGAACAATCTTTCTCACTATTGACAGATTGCTTCTGTCACCTCAAGTTCATCTGCCATCTATTACATCAGCAGCGGTGCCCTTGAAACTATCTCACCTTGGTCCTCAGAATCCCACCAAGATCAGCCCCAACACCAGCAGCACCAACAACAACACCAACCTTCTCCGCAATCAACTGATGCTGCACAGGACACAAGGCATGAGCACCCGACCACATTGCTGCCCGGGATGCCAGGGATGGCCTCACAATGGCCACATTTACTTCACTTGATGCTGTACACCCTGGCTGCCACATGATGCGCCAGGTTGGCACCACCACACTCCAAAACCATAAAGCATCCCTACAATGCCCAAGCCATTCCTTTCATGCTCATTACCATTGCGGGGGGTACTGTTATGTCTCACCATTCACTGCAACTCACTAAATCACTTCCAAAGGTGCACACAGATCTGTCCAAGAACACAAAGGGCCCGATTTTGTGGATTGTGTGGGAAATGGTCAGAATTCCCAAATGTGGGGTTCTGACCCACAAAAAAATGTGTCAGCCTGCTGCACGCAATTTTCCCTCAAGTGGCCAATTAATTTCCAGCGTGTGGACAGCCGTGCTAATTGTCCATTTCTAGTCAGAAAGCCCCACAGTATGATGTCATCATTCGTGGTGCTTTCAAGGTCCACTGCAAGCATTGCTTCCTCTGTTGGCTTCCAAACAAACCATACAGGATGGCAGAGGAGCCTGCAGCAGCTGTGGCCAGTACCAGACCCCGAGCTGCCTCCAAATTCGACGAAGCTTCACTGCAGGCATTATTGGATGGGGTTAGGGCCCACAGGGAGGTCCTCTTCCCGAGGTCAGGCAGGAAGAGGCCTCCCACTGAGACCAAGGCTGCATGGATGCAGGTGTCAGCAGATGTCAACTCGAATGTGCATGTAACCTTGGCATCACATCTCTAACTCCTTCCTCTACTCCCCCACAAGGTCATCCAGAGCCCCCGTCCCCATTGTGGAAGAGGAAGAGGCTGTGCAGCCAGACTCCTCAGAGGAAGCTCCAACCTCTGAGGGTGCAGCGTCAGCAGAAGTAAGCGCACCCAGCACCAGCGCAGACACTCACACCTCGGGGGGACCTTCGGGATATAGAGTAGTGTTGTCACCTGGTGTTTCACAGCTCACAAGTGAGCCTCAGCAGATTCTGGAGACAGGGACAGCAGTGGAGAGTCCTCGTCGGAGGGTGCAGGACTCTGCCAGATCAGCTCAGCTGCACTGCATGTCGACCCTCTGCCTCTGGGTCCACCCGCAAGAGAAGTGGTGATGGATCTCCATGCACAGATGCAGGAGTCTCTGGCAGGTTTTGTCTCCAGGGTCGCTGCGAGTGTGGAGCGAATGGAGGAGTCCATAGCGACCATGAGCAGAGCCTTTGTGGAGTCATTGGCACATGAACGCAGCACCATGGAAAGGTTGGCAACCTCCATGGAGGAGATAACGTGCCAGGGTAGGAAAACATGGTGAGTGCTCATAAGAGAATGACATCTCTTGAGGAGCGTTGGCCATCTATTGAATAGAGAAACCAGACCTTCATGGAAGTCCTTCTGAGTAGGACTGCCAGTGCAGAAACGGGTCCCCATGGCCCCCTAAAGCGCAGCAAGGTGCTCTCAAGCCACTTCCAAGCGCTGGCCCCTTCCGGCCTGTGCAGCTTCAGGTGAGTGAGCAGCAGCCTGGTGCTCCTGGTGCTCAATCTGCTGTTCCTGGTTCTGCTGCTGCTGCCTCTGCTGCTGGAGATCCTCTAATGGCAAGAAGGGAAGGAAAAAAAGGCGTCCCATGCTTCTCGTTGATGCCTCCGCTGAGGAAGCGCTGAGTGAGGGTGGCGAGAGGGGCTTCCCAGGAGATCACATTGGAGAAGTGTGTGAGGTTCCAACCTTCCACAGCTGTGCCTAAGCCTTGAAGAAGTAGCCCCAAGCCTGCAGCAACAAGGTTCTTCACCATACAAATGCTCTCCGATTAAATCGCAGCTTTCCCGAATGACCTGCAGCTGACAGCAAGCAAGCCAGCAAGCTTCACACCAGGTTTCATCAGCGGGGTTCCCCGCAGGTGTGTTTAGCATGGGGAACCCGTGAAAATAGCAAGGGCCCTTTAAAATGGCATTAAACATGCCAATAATTGGTAATTAGGGTCCCGACGGCCAGTCCCGCCAGCGGCGGGCAGGTCTGATTCGGGTCACGGAGAAACGGCGGTCCGAAAGTCAGACGGGGCGGGGAATCAGGCGGGGGGGGGTCACGACCCCCAATTTGTGCAAATTTCTGCCCCCGCCTGCCTGAAAACCTGCCCGATGGCTGGCAGAAAATCGGGACCAAAGTGTTGAAAATAAAGGTTTCAATATTTGACACCACATTAACAGAAACTTTACATGAACATTGCATAAAACACCAAAGTGCCTACTGTAGTGTATGTAACCTGTACTACCTTAAGAGGATACCTTAAGGTGATGGACTACTTTTTGATGGCTCCTGTACATTGTAGTACCGGTGGTGACCACACCGGTATATAAACCCTGTGGAGCAAAGTGTATCTCAGTTCAGACCTGACCCTCAATCACTAAAGACCTGTTTACTTACTTCTGTAGTCTGTGTCCTGTTATTCAGTATAACTGCATTTGAAAACACAGACTCAACAGTGGCGACGAGTCTGATCTTACCTAGCGGCAGTTTTGCATCAAAGGAAGCTTCATCCTCAGAAACGGACGTCGAACAAGGGCATCCGCCCTCAACATCCTGCTGAGCACTGCATCGCACGGGAGGCCATCGGGAACCCGGGTTGGTTTCTGGCCACGAAGTCAAACATCAGTGAGCATCCCTTCGACGACAGCGGCGGGTAAGCCCGATCGAGCGGCACGGGGGGGAAGTCGGCCGAGTTGTCAGTGGGAGAAGGGGAGGGAAAACGACAAAAAGGGCGGAGAACACGACCGCAGCCGGTGTCAGGGGCCGGACTGCAATCGGGGCAGAGACGCGCAGCAGCCAGAAAAGCGTTTATGGCCACAAGGACCGCGGGAGTGGCGGGGAACAAGAGCAGCAGCGCAGGGGAAAATAAAGGACCGCTGGGAGGTGTGGATGGCAACAGCGTGGGAATCGCCATTTTGAGTTGGCGGGGGAAGAAGACAAGCGCGGGAAAAGCCGCCAAGCGCGGGAAAAGCCGCCATTTTAAATAGAAAAAATAAATAAATAAATAATAATAATAATATCCAAAGGGAAAGGAGAAACTCAGCAAGGATGCCAAAAACGGGTAACATCACTGCTTTTGACAACGATGTGGAAGATTGGGCCACTTATGTGGAACGCATCGAAGTTTACTGTACAACGAATGAGGTACCGGATGATACGAAAGCACTAACCCTATTAAACTCGATGGGTGCGAAGACGTACGGGTTATTAAGGAACCTTGTAACCCCAGACAAACCGGTAGGGAAGAGTTTCGTGGACATTGTTACTATCCTGCAAGAGCATTTAAACCCCACGCCGCTGCTGATAGCGGAACGATTTAAATTCTACAAAAGAATTCAACTTAAAGAAGAAAGCAACGCTGAATTCCTAACACAACTGCGCAGGTTATCAAAGTACTGCCAGTTCGGAACAGGACTAGCAGACGCACTGAGAGATAAGTTTGTGTGTGGGCTCCTAAGGGAAGGAACCCAGAAGAGACTGCTAGAGGAAAAGGACCTTACGCTGGACAAAGCTTTCAGCATTGCAGCATCCCACGAGGCAGCAGCACGGGGTGCTGCAGAGATACAGCAAAGGCCACTGGAATTCAGCACCAATGAAATGGCATTGGGCACAGTAAAGTGCTATCGTTGTGGAAGGACAACGCATGACCAGAACCAGTGCTGGTTCAAAGATAAAGAATGCAGGCAATGTGGCAAACTTGGTCACATAGCGAGAGTATGCCGGTCAGGAAAGAAGACCTGCAGCAAAAAGTCACCGCAGGAGTGATGCGCTATCAATAACTCAAAAGACTGAGATTAAGCGAGTAATTAACAGGCTTTTATTAACAAGAGAATGAAGGTGTGCCTCGAGTGGTCGACCGGTCCAGAATACCGAGGGACTGTGGAGCAGTCAACTTTATACCTGGACTCGTGGGAGGAGTCAGCCGAGACATGTACAGGCATGTACACAGTGGAATACAAACAGTGGTTTACCACAAGGAGAAGTACAAAAAAGTACACAAGGTGACAGAGAACAGTTCGGATGAACAGAAGACGGATTCAGACGCCAGCAGTAAGGAACTGGGTTGTCTGAAAATATATAATGTGGGTAACACAGCAGACCACCAAACTATCTGGGTCATGCTTCGGATAGCAAGAGTCCAAGTGAAGATGGAATTGGACACTGGGTCGGCATTAACGGTCATGAATAAGCAAGATTACAAAAGGTTATTCTCGCATATTCCCCTGAGGGATACGGAGATTGTATTGAAAACATACATGGGGCAAATAGTATACCCCAAAGGAAAGATAAAAGTAAATGTGGTCTACAATGGTAAAGAAGGTCAGAAAATTGACTTGTATGTGTTACCTGATGGAGGTCCGCCACTACTGGGACGGGAATGGATCCGGAGAATAAATGTGGACTGGCATTCCATACAAGCACTGACTGTAGATGCCTGTAAGGAGGACGACGTCAAACCTAAACGACTGTCCAAAATCTTAGCCGATGCTAAGGAGGTGTTCCAACAGGGACTTGGAACACTGAAAGGAATTACGGCAACCATCAAGGTTGAAGAACATGCAAACCCAAAATTTTTCAAAGCCAGGCCGGTGCCTTATGCGATACGACCTGCTTTGGAAGCAGAGCTGGAAGGGCTAGAACGTTCAGGGGTACTGTCCAAGGTGGACTGGAGCGAATGGGCTACACCCATTGTTCCTGTCATGAAGCGTTCGTTGAGCAACAAGCCGGGGGAACCTGGGAAGGTTCGCATCTGTGGCGATTTCAAGATCACTGTTAATCCGGTTCTCCACACGGTGCAATATCCACTTCCGCGGATTGAAGATATCTTCGCTTCGCTGTCTGGCGGGAAACACTTCACTAAGATAGACCTGGCGCAGGCGTACCTACAGATGGAAGTTGATGAAGCGTCACGTCAGTATCTCACGATCAACACGCATAAGGGCTTATATCGGTACAATAGACTGGTTTTTGGAGTGGCATCGGCTCCAGCGATTTGGCAAAGGGCCATGGAGCAGGTATTGCAGGGAATCCCAGGCACACAATGCTACCTGGATGACATCCTGATTGCAGGACATAACGATAAGGATCACCTCGCGAATTTGGAGCAGGTGCTCATCAGATTGAAAGAATATGGGCTCAGAGTTAATCGCCAGAAATGTGAGTTCTTTCAAAAGCGAATCTCGTACTGCGGCCACGTCATTGACCGGGAGGGGCTCCATAAGTCACCTGACAAGATCGAAGCTGTTGTAAAAGCTCCTGCACCAGAAAATGTATCCCAGTTGAGGTCGTTCCTCGGGTTGGTTAACTATTACCACAAGTTTCTTCCAAATTTATCCACGGTGTTTCACCCGCTAAACACTCTTTTGCAAATGGGAATACCATGGAAGTGGAGTGATGATTGTAAGCGGGCTTTTCAAAAGAGTAAGGCACTGATCACCTCTAAGGAAGTGTTGGCTCACTTTAACCCAACGCTGCCTATTCGCTTAGCTTGTGATGCTTCTCCATATGGTATCGGGGCAGTCCTCTCACATAAGTTTCCAGATGGCTCGGAAAGGCCAGTCGCTTTCGCATCCAGATCATTGACCTCCGCTGAGCGCAACTATGCTCAGATAGATAGGGAGGCTCTCAGCCTCATGTGGGGAGTTAAGAAATTTAACCATTACCTGCAAGGCCAAAGTTTACGCTGCTGACAGATCACCAGCCGTTGGTTTCCATTTTCAACCCTAAGAAGGGTGTTCCGGTAATGACGGCGCAGAGGCTTCAGAGATGGTCCATTTTCCTAGGGGCACATCAATATGATATTGAATTCAAAGGTACAAAGCAACATGGTAATGCTGATGGGCTGTCGCGCCTGCCACTACCTACAGCGGAAGAGGCACCGGCAGTTGACCCTGTCGAGATATTTCACTCGACCATCATCGAACGCTTACCAGTCACCAATGCGGGTATTGAGAGAGAGACCCGAAATGACCCGACACTGTCTCAGGTCTACGACTTGACAGTGAAGGGATGGCCAGCACATGGCAAACCACTGTTACCAGCATTCTCAGCCAGACGAGAACAGCTATCCATATGTCAAGGAACATTGATGTATGGAACAAGGGTGATTATTCCTCCTAAATTAAGGGAGAGAGTTCTGAAAGAATTGCACGAAGGTCATCTGGGGGGAGTCAAGATGAAAAGCTTTGCTAGGGCTTATGTGTGGTGGCCAGGTATCGACAAACAAATAGAGGATCTGACTAAAAGCTGCTCAGGGTGCCAAAAAGTTCAAAATGCACCTCCAATTGCACCGCTGCATCCGTGGGAAAGGCCTTCAGCCCCATGGCAACATGTGCATATCGACTTTGCAGGTCCATTCATGGATGCATGTTTTTGATAGCAGTAGACGCACATTCTAAATGGCCAGAAGTGATTAACATGTCGACCACTACCTCTGAGAAGACGATCGCAGTTCTAAGAACCATATTTGCAAGGAATGGGTTGCCGGAGCAAATATGTTCAGACAACGGACCACAGTTCATGTCAGAAGAATTCCAGAAATTCATGAAAAAGAATGGGGTGAAACACTATACATCTGCCCCATATCATCCGGCTACAAATGGGTTGGCAGAGAGATTTGTACAAACGTTCAAAAAGGCGATAAAGGCCATGTGTGAAGACCATATTCCAGTACAACACAAGGTGGACAATTTCCTGATGGCGTATCGAAACGCCACGCATGCAGTGACAAATCAAAGCCCTGCCATAATGTTCTATAACAGAAGGTTGCGGTCCCGGTTGGATTTGTTAAAACCCAATGTGTGACGGGAAGTCGAAAACAAGCAATTCCAGCATGTAAATAACAAGGCCACTCGTAGTTTTGAAATAGGACAACCAGTGTTGGCCAGGGACTATAGGGATGATAAATGGCAACCTGGAACAATTCGTGCACGTCAAGGACCCTTGATGTACACGGTAGACGTTGGAGAGAACGTAATACGACGTCATGCTGACCAACTTGTGGAATCGAGAACAAGGGTCGACCCCATGTCTACGGCAGAGATGCCAGTTGAAGAACTTATTGAGCCTGTAGCATCTACCTCAGACTCGAACGTATATGATGATGTTAAATCCATAGGAGATCAAGTGGATGAGTCACCCCAGCAACGAGAACCAGAGACCCCTGAAAGGCGTTATCCGGCCCGGATCAGGAGGCCTCCTCAGAGACTGAATCTTTGAACAGTTCTTGTGTGTAAATTGTATATATGTTATCCATGTAATGTTTAATTTGGGGTGTACACTGTTAAGCTAAAAGGGGAGGAATTGTAGTGTATGTAACCTGTACTACCTTAAGAGGATACCTTAAGGTGATGGGCTACTTTTTGATGGCTCCTGTACATTGTAGTACCGGTGGTGACCACACCGGTATATAAGCCCTGCGGAGCAAAGTGTATCTCAGTTCAGCCCTGACCCTCAATCACTCAAGACCTGTTTACTTACTTCTGTAGTCTGTGTCCTGTTATTCAGTATAACTGCATTTGAAAACACAGACTCAACACCTACCCTTGTGTGTTGTTAGTTGGTATGATTGGACTAGGATGAGGGTGAGTGTGAGGGATGGCTAGTGAGATGGGGAAGTGATAATGTAGATAGAGAGGGATGGGTGGAGGTGCAAGGTAAGTTGGTGTGAGTAAGGATGTGCAGGAGTAGGGTATGGAAGGCAGAGTGATGGGGATGTGATGAGAGGCACAGCAAGATGAGGTTGAGTGTGGCTTTGTACTAATGTTTCGTGATCTACTGAGATCGTTGAAAAGTTTGTGCCACTGCAGCCTGGTCCTCCTGACGACATCCCTGCTTGTGCCCTCCTGTGCAATGTGCAACCAGGTTGCGTTGGTCTCCTGGGGAGATCTCTTCCGCCAATTGGAAGGGAAGAAAACCTCCCTGCTTGCTGTAACTCCCTCCATAAGCATATGGAGGGAGTCATGGGAGAGCCTGGGTGCAGCCATGGACTTCTGTGCAGTGCTTGTCAGTGTTTGCTGCACCTCAATGCTGTAGAACACCGACAGCACAAATGTCAACCTAAATTTATGCATCGTCCCTTTAAGGAAACTGGCTGATGTCGCATCATCAGACCCGCTTCCTTCAATTGGCTGGCAAATGCGCTGGGTGGGCTTAACCAGCCCAATCAGGGGGAAATAATTTTGGACAGCGGGCTGGAGCTAGCAGCAGGGTCGGGACCTGCCACCAATGTCGCTCACCATGGGCCCACTAAGGTAGGGGAAATCGCGTCATCTGTGTAAAGAAATCCCTCCTAAACTCTTCATTTGACCTGTTAGTGGCTATCATATATTTATGTCCTCTTGTTCTGGACTCACCCAAAAGTGGTGTTCCGCAGGGGTCAGTGCTGGGTCCCGAACTCTTTACAATCTATATTAACGATTTGGAGGAGGGGACCGAGTGTAACATATCAAAGTTTGCAGATGATACTAAGATGGGAGGGAAAGTAGTGAGTGAGGAGGACATAAAAAACCTGCAAGGGGACATAGACAGGCTAAGTAAGTGGGCAGAGATTTGGCAGATGGAATACAATACTGGAAAGTGTGAGGTTATGCACTTTGGCAGGAAAAATCGTAGAGCAAGTTATTATCTTAATGGCAAGAAACTTGAAAGTACTGAAGTACAAAGGGATCTGGGGGTCCTGGTGCACGAAACTCAAAAGGTTAGTATGCAGGTGCAGCAAGTGATTAAGAAGGCCAATGGAATGTTGGCTTTCATTGCTAGGGGGATAGAATATAAAAATAGGGAGGTATTGCTTCAGTTGTACAAGGTATTGGTGAGACCGCACCTGGAATACTGCATACAGTTTTGGTGTCCATACTTAAGAAAAGACATACTTGCTCTCGAGACAGTACAAAGAAGGTTCACTTGGTTAATCCCAGGGATGAGGGGATGGACATATGAGGAGAGGTTGAGTAGATTGGGACTCTACTCATTGGAGTTCAGAAGAATGAGAGGTGATCTTATTGAAACATATAAGATTGTGAAGGGGTTGGATCGGGTGGATGCGAGGAGGATGTTCCCAATGATGGGTGAAACTAGAACGAGGGGGCATAGTCTTAGTATAAGGGGCTGCTCTTTCAAAACTGAGATGAGGAGGAACTACTTCACTCAGAGGGTGGTAGGTCCATGGAATATGCTGCCCCAAAAAGCTGTAGAAGCTACATCATTACATAAATTTAAAACAGAAATAGATAGTTTCCTAGAAGTAAAGGGAATTAAGGGTTACGGGGAGCGGGCAGGAATTTGGACATGAGTCTAGGTTCGGATCGGTCATGGCCCTGTGGGTAGCGGAGCGGGCCCAGGGGCCGTGTAGCCTGATCCTGCTCTTATTTCGTGTGTCTAATTCTGTTAGATTCAGGAGATGGTTCTGTGATAGTAGATTGGCGGTTAGGATCAGATCAGCCATGATCTTATTGAATGGCGGAGCAGGCTCGAGGGGCCGATTGGCCTACTCCTGCTCCTATTTCTTATGTTCTTATGTTCTTAAGTGGAAGCAGTTTCTCCACATCCACGCTATCGAACCTCTTAATAATTTTGAAGACCTCTATCCGGACTCCTCTCAGTCTTCTCTTTCCCAGAGAAAAGAACCCCAGCCTGCTCAATCTTCTTGATAGTTGCATCATCTCAATTCTGGTAACATACTTATTCTGTCCGTGTATAATTGAGACACGGACTGCAGGAGTTGATTATAACAAGTCTTTACTGAATGGAGACAACCTGGAAACTGAAACTACAGAAGCCTGCTAGGGCCTTTTATACAGGGGTGGTCACTGCCGGTACTGCAGTCTGAGACCAGTTATTCCCTTAAAGGTACATACACAACAATTCCTCCCCTTTTAGATAAACAGTACATAACATTCATTTAACAACTAAATAATAACTAATTACAATTACAATTATGGTTTCTAGATACATTGGTTGAAGTTAAGCAATTATAAGTTCAGTCTTTGAGGAGGCTTCCTGATTCTGTAGAGTCCCAATCTACTCAACCTCTTTGGGATATCAGGTTCTTCTGGCAAGGTTGCGTCGGGATCAATGTCGTTGTTTGGTTCGTCTGCTTCCAATATCACCGATTCTGCGGTAGATGCAATTGGTACTTCGGTTTCATCGCCAGGTGTATCAGATCGTGGTGTGGAGTTGACGTTTTCCAGTGACTCTAGAATCTGGTCAGCATGGCATCTTACAATGCTCTCTCCAACGTCCACGCTATACATTAGAGGTCCTTGCCGTGTACAGATCGTTCCTGGCTGCCATTTCTCTGTGCGGTAGTCCCGGGCCAAAACTGGTTGAACTATCTTAAAAATCCTGGTCGGTCTTTCATTCATATTCTGAAACTGCCTGTTCTCCACATCTCTTCTGATGTTTGGCTTAACCAAATCCAAGCGGCATCGTAGTCTTCAATTGAAGAACATCATGGCTGGAATTTGGTTGGTAACCGCATGTGTTGCATTCCGGTAGGCAAACAAGAAGTTATCCACCTTGTGTTGTAGGGGTATATCTTCATTACACATTGCCTTGATAGCCTTCTTGAATGTTTGAACAAACCTCTCGGCCAATCCATTCGTGGCTGGATGATATGGGGCGGATGTGTAATGCTTAACACCATTGTTCTTTAAGAACCTCCGGAACTCTTCAGACACAAACTGTGGTCCATTGTCAGAGCAAATCTGTTCAGGCAGCCCATTCCTGGCGAATATGGTTCGTAAGACTGTGCTAGTTTTTTCTGTGGTGGTTGAGGACATTTTTATTACCTCTGGCCACTTGGAATGTGCATCCACCGCAATTAAAAACATTGAGTCCATAAAGGGACCAGCAAAATCAATGTGCACCCTTTGCCATGGAGATGAGGGCCACTCCCATGGATGTAGAGGGACTTGTGGTGGGGCATTTTGGACCTTCTGGCATCCTGTACAGCTCTTGGTCATCTCTTCATTTTCTCTATCGATTCCCGGCCACCACACAAACGCTCTGGCTAAGTTCTTCATTTTTACCACTCCCAGATGACCCTCATGAAGCTCATTGAGCACTCTATCCTTCAATTTGGGTGGAATTACTACTCTGGATCCACACATCAAGGTTCCTCTGCACACTGACAGCTGTTCTCTTCTCGGCGAGAATGCTGGCAGCAGTGGTTCACCATGTGCTGGCCATCCCTTCACCGTTAAATCATAGACCCAGGAGAGTGTCGGGTCATTTAGTGTTTCCTTTTCTATGTTTGCATTCGTCACAGGGAGACATTCGACTATAGTCAAGTGGAATAACTCCACTGGATCCACTGCCAGTTCTTCTTCCACCGTCGGCAACGGTAGGCGCGACAATCCATCAGCATTCCCATGCTGTTTAGTTCCTTTGTACTCGATGTCATATTGGTGTGCCCCTAGGAAAAGGGACCACCTCTGTAGCCGTTGTGCCATCATTATCGGTACGCCCTTCTGAGGGTTGAAAATAGAGACGAGACGTTGATGATCAGTTAGTAGAGTAAATTTCTGACCGTGCAGGTAGTGATTGAACTTCTTCACCCCCCACAACAGGCTGAGGGCCTTTCTGTCAATCTGGGCATAGTTACGCTCGGCTGAAGTTAACGAGCGTGACGCAAAAGCTATCTGCCTCTCTGAACCATCAAGGAATTTATGTGACAGTACCGCCCCAACACCGTAGGGAGACGCATCACACGCCAATCTTATCGGTAGTGATGGGTTGTAGTGAGCCAATACTTCTCTTGAAGTGATTAGGTCCTTACTCTTCTGAAAGGCCCGCTTACATTCATCGCTCCATTTCCATGCTACTCCCGTTTGTAGTAGGGCGTTCAGTGGATGCAGAATTGTGGACAAATTCGGCAAAAACTTATGGTAGTAATTCACCAATCCGAGGAATGACCTCAGTTGCGACACATTTTCAGGCGCTGGAGCCTTAACTACCGCTTCAATTTTGTCAGGGGGCTTATGCAACCCCTCTTCATCAATCACGTGGCCACAATAAGATATCTGTTTCTTAAAAAACTCGCACTTAGGGCGATTGGCTCGTAGCCCATGTTCACGTAGTCTAGTGAGCACCTGCTCTAGGTTGGCAAGGTGTTCACTGTCACCTTCACCTGTCACTAGGATGTCGTCCAAGTAACACTGAGTCCCCGGAATCCCTTGCAGGACTTGTTCCATCGCTCTTTGCCATATCGCCGGAGCTGATGCTACTCCGAATACCAGTCGATTATACTGCTAAAGACCTTTGTGAGTGTTTATCGTGAGATACTTCCTAGAGGATTCTTCAATCTTCATCTGCAAATATGCTTGTGCTAGGTCAATTTTTGTAAAACGCTTCCCTCCAGATAGTGAGGCGAATTTATCTTCTATCCTTGGAAGAGGATATTGTACTGTGTGAAGGACTCGGTTCACCGTCACCTTGAAGTCCCCACAGATGCGTACCTTCCTTGGCTCCTCAGACTTATTGTTTAACGTTTTCTTCATGACAGGAATGATGGGTGTCACCCACTCGCTCCAGTCTACCTTAGATAACACGCCTGCCTTCTCCAGATTCTCCAGCTCTGCCTCGACGGCTGGGTGAGTTGCATATGGTACCGGTCTTGCTTTGAAAAACTTGGGAATTGCATTCTCCTCTATTTTTATCGAGGCGGTTACGCCTTTAAGAGTGCCCAGTTCTTGTTGAAATACCTCTTTGGCGTCAGCTTAGATTGTTGACAATCGTCCAGGAGTGACGTCGTCATCCTTTTTACCAGCCACCGTCAGTGCCTGAATGGAGTGCCAGTCTAAACTTATCTTTCTGATCCATTCATGTCCCAATAACGGTGGTCCACCATCTTGCAGAATGTAGAGATACAATTTCCGTATTTTCTTGCCGTTGTATTCGACAGGCACCCTTATTTTTCCTCTGGGGTATACTTTTTGCCCCATATACGTCCTCAAGACAATGGATGTCTCTCTCAAGGGTATGTGTGAGAATAGCCGCTCGTAGTCTCATCGATTCATGACGGTTAGAGCTGACCCTGTATCCAATTCCATTTTGACTTGGGATCCTGCTATCGTGAGGGTGACCCAAATGGTTCGGTGATCCTCTTTTGCGATTATGTTGTGAAGTTTGAGACAGCTTAGTCTCTTGTTCCCGGATTCACTATTGCTCATCTGGTCTTCGGAACTACTGTCCGTCATCTTTTGTACTTTCCTGTACGGTTCCTTAGTAGCCTTTTTGTTGTCGTTGGTCTTCTTCCCAGACCTGCAAACTCGTGCAATGTGTCCCATCTTTCCGCATTGCCCGCATATTTTGTCCTTGGACCAGCAGTCCTTCTGGTCATGGTTTGTTCTGCCGCAGCGATAACATTTTGCAAGTCCCCGTGTCATTTCGTGGGTGCCGTATTCCTGTGGCTTTTGTTGTATTTCCGCAGATCCCCTTGCTGCTGCTTCGTACGATACTGCCACGCTGAAAGCCTTATCTAGCATCAGCTCTTTCTCTGAGAGTAACCTCTTCTGAGTTCCTTCACTCAGGAGTCCACAAACAAATTTGTCCCGCAAGGTATCTGCCAGTCCTGCTCCGAACTGGCAGTGCTTTGATAGCTTGCGTAGTTCCATAAGGTAATCAGCATTGCTCTCATTTTTATGCTGATTTCTCCTGTGGAATTTAAATCTTTCTGCTATCAGCAGCGGTGTAGGATTTAGGTGTTCCTGTAGGATAGCAACAATTTCGTTAAAACTCTTCGCCTTCAGTTTGGCTGGAGTAATCAGGTCCCGCAATAGGCCGTACGTTCTTGCGCCCATTAAATTTAGCAATACCGATGCCTTTTTCTCATTGGCTATTTCGTTTGCCTCGCAATATACCTCGACTCTTTCCACATACGTGGTCCAGTCTTCTATTGCATTATCGAAGGCAGTGATATCGCCAGCCTTTGGCATCTTGAAAATCTAAGATGGCGCCTCCCGCGCTTTGCTTTCGTCCCCGATGGATCAAAATGGCGCCTCCTGCGCTTTTCCTTCTTCCCCGCCGAGTTAAGATGGCGCCTCCCGCGCTTTCCCGCCACTGCCGCTGCTGCCAACGCTGCTCTCCGCGGTATTTTTATTTTTCTATCGCGCTTCAATATTTGCTCCGTTAATTGAAGAACCATTCCCGTCATGGAGCGGACCCTCTGGGACACTTCCCTCCCTCTTCTTAGGTCCGAACGCTGCCCGGCTGCGAAGCACCAGCCGCGCCCTCTGTGCTCCACCCTCTCTCTCTCTCTTTGCTTCCCGACTCACTGCCCGGCCCCGTTGCAGAGCCACCCGATCGAGCTCTAGCCCGCCGCAGCCCAGGAAGGATCAGTGCACTACCTGCCACCAGCCCGATTAGCTGGGAAACCACAGACTGGAGACCAAGCCTGGCTCTCGACAGTCTCTCTTGCACTTTTCAATTCGATGATTTGGAGGGCGGTTGCCCACGGTCGACGCCCGTTTCTCGAATTTCTTTGGATTATTTTTTTTTCTTTCTTCTGGCTTCGACCTTCAATAACGTCGCCTGAGGTGCTGCCGAGTTGCAGGTAAGTTCGTTTCTTACTCGTCACCAGTATTATGTCCGTGTATAATTGAGACACGGACTGCAGGAGTTGATTATAACAAGTCTTTACTGAATGGAGACAACCTGGAAACTGAAACTACAGAAGCCTGCTAGGGCCTTTTATACAGGGGTGGTCACTGCCGGTACTGCAGTCTGAGACCAGTTATTCCCTTAAAGGTACATACACAACAATACTTGTCAATCTTTCTTACACTTTCTCCAGTGCTACAATATTCTTTTTGTAGTATTGTAAAGGAAATAGCCATATTCCAAGAGATACACCATCCTATGAACAGGTTTCTGATATTATTAATACATGACATATTGGGTTTATAAGTCTGAAAAGCCTCAACAACACAGGCTGCAAACAGAACACAGGCTTTTGAGATAAGATCAGTTGTTAACACAAAAGTTGCAAACACCACACAAGCTTTTGAAATGGGAATTGATTGTTAATACTGAGACAAAGACCTTGGCCTAGAAATTAGGTTTGCCTCCGCCAGGGCTTTTGCGCCCGAAATTTTGCGCCCGCGATAATTGCCGCTGCGCCTGCCAAAAATTCAGCTGCCCCGCGCCCAGACGGCTGCGGGCGCTAATGGAGGGTTTCAGCGCCTCGCTATGGGCGCTGAATGCAGGTTTGCGGCGCTAATCCCCCGCTGCGGCACCCGATGCGGTGCGGCAGGCTGGGGTACTGCAGGCCTCCTCCTTCTGTTAAGGAGGAGCTGCCTGCAGCCGACCGCTGACCGGTCGATTCGCCCGACAAATGAGCCCGGCACCTCGGAGAAGTGCCGGGCTCGCGGGTCACACACATCAGTGCCGCGGGGGGGTGGTGGAGGAGTCCGGGGAGGGAGGTGCGGGCAGGCGGCCGCCGGGAAAGCGGCCGGCCGCCGCTCCACCTTAATGCGCCGGCGCTACGTGCTGCAACATCCCGTTGAACAATCGTTGGTTGCGGCTGCCACGGGCGAGGCGGCCGCAACTGAATTTGGGCGTCCGGCCGCGTTACCACGGCAACCGGGACGCTGCGCACACCGATGACGTCATTGGTGCCGGCGCAGCGCTACCGGCTAACGCCGATGGTAGGGCCCAACGCAATTTCGATCGCGGCTATAATTCCGGCGCAAAGCCCTCTAACGCCTCTAATTGGGCGCTAACCCCACCGAATTTCTAGGCCCTTATTGAAGAAGCAAAGGCTTGCTTCCGAGATGTCTGCAGTTTGGAACTAACACAATAGCAATACCCAAGTAAAGTATTAAAAACTAACACTTCGAACAAGAACACAGAATATTAAAAAAACATGTGCCTTTGTAAAAGTAACATCAAATGAGAAACAGGAAACATGATTATATATGCAATCAATTGAAGTAGCTAAGAAATGCATGGAACACCCTGGTTGAAATGGTTTTGATTTACATGTTGTAAAAGATACCTACTGAACACTCTGAAGATATAATATCAATAGATGGCACCAAGCAATCACATTGTGTTTGTGTTGAACTTGGAACACATAGGAGTCATGACGTCTGATAATAACCAGTTAAGCCAATGTTAAGAATTGAATGGAGTACTTCGGTAAGAATGGCATCAAATAAATACTACTGTCATGTTTTTTATGATAAGTTTTGAAACACCTATATGACAGACAGAAGTCTGCAAGCTAACAGTTGAATTGACAGTAAGAATAGAAAGAATTCAACAGAAGATGACTGGAGATAATTAGCTTACATCAGCAGAAAACTTCAAAGAATAAACCCCCCCAAAAAATGGTATAAAAATAGAACTTTTCAGATAGAAAGTCAGAAGTCACTGGAAAGGGCAAGCAATTCGTAACTTCAGAGGCATGCTCTGTAAGTTTTTAATTCTTTGGGTCTCGGGGATCAAAAAGGTACTTTTAATTTGATTTTGGTGGATATTCTGGATTAAGAATAATAGAAATGTAAAAGTGTACAAAGTTAAGATTTGAGAATAAGGATCTCTGAGAATAGGAAATGTAAGCTATTTGTATTTTGAACTGTTAAAGTTGCAATTGACTCAACTGCTGTTAACTGTATGTCGGCTCTTAAATAAATCTATATATTTTTAGAATTGTCTCAAGTAGTATTTCTGTATTAAACTCGCAAACTCAATTTCTGTACACTCTTTTGTGAGGAGTTGCAGAATTCTGGGGGGGGGGGGTTTCCGGACCCTCATAATATCCGGAAAGTTACAGTCTAGTTAAACTTAATAAAAGTGCTATCTGGAGGACGGTAACATCTTTACGTCATTCGTTTCCTTTAGAGAGAGATAGCCTGAACCTTTAGACCCAATTAAGCATCTTATAGAATTTGGCTGTCTCTAATTTTAGTTGAAGGTGAACATCTGGGGAATACGCCTGATCTGGGTTAGCCCGAAAAGGGCTAGGACTAGTAATTATCCCTTCAGTATGGAGACCAGAACTGCACGCAGCACTCCAAGTGTTGTCTATCAAAGGTTCTATATACATTTAACATTACCTTCCTGTTTTTTACTGTCATTTCACATTTTATATACAGACAATTTAGTTTCTTTGAGGGTCCGAGTAGCTATCAACAATGAGAAATTTTAACCCATCTGTATGACCTACCAATGAACTCAAACTCCAGAAGTCCTCACCCAATGCATAACTCAGCTCCCAAAGTTTATTTCAAAATAAACTCTGTAAATACAGAGAATATTTGATTCATATTTTCTAGTTTGAAGAGGCCGTTTATTACTTAGAATGATATTTAGTGTGTCCCAATTTGAAAAATGGGGTTGATTACAGAAGTGCTAAAAAAATGTTTAAATATTTATCAAAATGAGATTTGAGCTTGTAACTGAACAAGCCAGCAAATTTTTTTCTTTAATTTCTTTGGATGTAATTTATGTTTAAATAACTAATGGTTTCAAGAGACATCTGAGCAGTGGTCAGATTTAAATTTATATAAAAACACAGAAAATATGGGTTTAATTATTGTAATTCAAAACATAGAACTGGACTGTATTACTGAGGCTAAGTACAGAAACAAAAGTACAAGCAAGTAAGCTTATTTTAGTTAGACTTTTAAATGTTTCACATTTGCCAATTAACAATTTAAAACTGCAATATGTAGTCCACATTTCCCTAAGGTGAAGAATTCTTCATATCTGATGGTTCCAGAAGCTCTTTGATGCAAGATCCACACATCTCACATCAAGTTTGCTTTCTTGCATTTATTTAAACTGAAACCAACGTGTATTTTTAAAAAAAGGGTTTGGAGTAAAGGGCACAGCGTTCTGCGGCTACTCACAACATTTGGTACACATGTAAGAAAATAAACATCTATTTAGATCTGTAACCACAGAAACCTTCCCTTTTCAGTGACAGGATTGAGATTCTACTGGTAACTTTACAGAATTTATTGTGATTTTACCGATAACTTTACACATTTTATCAATGATACTTTATAGAATCATAAAATCATAGAATACAGCACAGAAAGGAGACCATTTGGCCCATTGTGCCTGTGCTGGCTCTTTGAAAAATCTATCCAATCAGTCCCACTCCACCGCTCTTTTCCCATAGCCCTGCTTTCATGCTTTAATTTTTCTGCACTTATATTGATGCCATCAAATGTAATTTATTGAATGCAGTCTCAGATAGTACAATGGAACCTTTATGTCAATTTAATTCAGTGGTTCTTAGTGATAACAGAATTGGAAAATTATAAATAACCAGCTCCTGACAATCTTTGGGGGGGTGGGGTGTTGGGGGTCATCTTGACTGTCTTTGTGTTAATTATGTAAATAAATAAATATATGTACTGCAGATAGTACATGACACTCTCATGGAAACTATATGAAAGCATATTAAATCAAAAGGATGTTTGAGACGAAAGGATCAGGAAGACCAAAAATTAGGCCTGGGTCCTGGCCTTGTGTCTGCCATTCTGTCGGACGTTGTAAGGAGTGAAGCCTCCCCTTGCCACAAATAAGGCCAGCAGCATAGCAGAGTGTGGAGCTGAAAGTAAGGACTCACATCCCAGGAATTCCTGTGTCCCTGGCTCTTTCAGTAGCCAGGCAGAACATGGGTGGCTGGTATCAAGCCATGAAATTGCAAATGTGGTCTCCACATGGGGTCCCAGGCCTGAACCCCTAAAGATTCAATCAGCTCCCTTAGCAAGGGGGCACGTCTCTTATCTTTTCGGGAGGGATCCTGCACCCCCACCGACCCAGCAACCAGTGCCACGGTTTGTAGCCTGCTTCAGTGGGTAGGTGCTCCAGAGGCCCATGCTAAATGGTGTGTGCACCCTCCATTGGTAGGGCACTGAGGGTATCTCTCCCTGACCCTGGAAATTCTCCTATGGTCAGCAACAGAGGTTCTCAGTGGGCACATCCTGGCATTTACACCATAATGCACCCTGTAAAGACTTTCAACCCCAAGTTCTCTCTTTATGAGGGAACCACAATTCATGAGTACTATATAGAGATCATGATATATCAGTGATGCAGTGAGGGGCAATTGTAATGTTGAGAATATTGATCAGTGCAGCATAATATGTAGAGTATTGCTTCTAAATTGGGACAAGTACAAATCTGGGTCAGAAATTTGTACAAATCTAAATTTGATTTGAACAGGTTGGGTTAAAACCAAACTTTTCTCAGATCTTTTAATAACACCGGTTGTGTCCTTTTGGCCAGACATTTACTGTCCATGCCAAGAAAAGTAATGAAAATATTCTTCAGTGATTGCTTATGGTTTGTGTTTGAGTTATGTGGAGTCATTTAGAGATCAGGATATTGTGTCATTTGGAGTTGAACTCTATGTTTGCTTTACTCTGTAGTTTCAGTATTAATCCAATGATCTGTGAACACACTTTAAATTACTGAAAGGGACATTAACAGAATTAACCTTTTCAAGAGGTCAAGTTTCTGCTGCTAGCTGTTAGGGCCATCAATAAAGGAATTGTTCATGCAAGACGGACAATGATCGAACACATGGGAAGATTGCACTTTCTTGTCAACAGCAGTGCAGCAATCCAATGAAAGCTGAGGCACAATTAACAGTTACCAAGCACAAAATGAGCTTTTTGATCACAGAGACAGGTAAAACTAATAGATCCCAGAGAATACAGATTCATACAGATAGATCCTTTACAGCTCCCTCTTTAACTGAGTTTGAATACACTGATAGCATCTAAACTCTATTGCTTTACTTTCAGGTATTTTAAATTATCACGGTTTTTCCAGTTCAATGTGTAGCCTGTTAAATATTTTAGCTATAAAAAATTTACAGGTTCAATATGCTGATGTCCCGAAGGCAGGGCCGAGCAAAGCAGAGGGAGGTGACACCACAAACCCTGGTGAACCCAAACATGGCAGAGGGAGGTGATACCACAAACCGTGGTGAACCCGAGTATGGCAGAGGGAGGTGGACAGCACAAATCCCAGTGAATGCAAGCATGGCAGAGGGAGGTGACAACACAAACCCCGGCGAACCCGAGTATGGCAGAGGGAGGTGACAACACAAACCCTGGTGAACCCGAGTATGGCAGAGGGAGGTGACAAGACAAACCCCGGTGAATGCAAACATGGCAGAGGGAGGTGACACCACAAACCCCTGTGAACCCTGACATGGCAGAGGGAGGTGACACCACAAACCCTGGTGAACCCTGACATGGCAGAGGGAGGTGACAACACAAACCCCTGTGAACCCTGACATGGCAGAGGGATGTGATAACACAAACCCCTGTGAACCCTGACATGGCAGAGGGAGGTGACACCACAAACCCCTGTGAACCCTGACATGGCAGAGGGAGGTGACACCACAAACCCTGGTGAACCCTGACATGGCAGAGGGAGGTGACACCACAAACCCCTGTGAACCCTGACATGGCAGAGGGAGGTGACACCACAAACCCTGCTGAACCCTGACATGGCAGAGGGAGGTGACACCACAAACCCTGCTGAACCCTGACATGGCAGAGGGATGTGATAACACAAACCCCGGTGAACCCTGACATGGCAGAGGGAGGTGACACCACAAACCCCGGTGAACCCTGACATGGCAGAGGGAGGTGACACCACAAACCCTGGTGAACCCAAACATGGCAAGATTACTGTCAATAAATTGATTTAACCAGACTTTAATATACCGGATATACTGTTAATTTGTCAGTAATCATGGAGTCCAATCTACAATGACCTTGTTTAATTTATTCCAGCCTTGGATATTGAGCATGATATCATTTTGTAAAAGGTAAAGCCTAGCTGTTGTGGAGTCACTGTGATACACTTGAACCACTTTTATAACCTCAGATAATTCCATCAGTTAATAACATCTATCTAAGTACCTTGGGTATACTTACTTTTTAATATTAAGATGCTTCTAATTCTATTATGGGATTGTGCTAATAAAAAAATGTTAATCAATGGTTTCTTGGCATGATTTCCAGTTGATAAGTTTGACAAGAAGATGGAAACTCATTCACTCAGTAGCTTACATGTGTCCTAATAGAAGACCTAATGTAAATGTTAATATAATTTGGACCAGTCATTGTAAGGCTGTTCAAGTGAGCCAAAGTTAGGCATCCAGATATGGACAGTAAATTTGTAGATACTTCTTCGATGAGGAGTGAAGGGGTTAACGATTTGTTTGATGCCTTTTGATTCCTATTTCTGACAAGGTCTATTGGGAGGAGTATCAATCCCAGTGCTCTTATAAACATTACCATCATTAGTCTTGGTTGCTACATCAGACACAGTGGTGAGATTAGGTATTTCTTTTGGGGTTCTGAACATGCTGCATGAATTAGATGAAGAAGTAGGTTTCATGAAGAACAAGCAAGGCTTATAGGCCTTGTCTTTTAGAGTTGGTGTAGTAGGATTTGAGGTGTCACTTCCTTCTGCAATGCTCAGGCTCACCAGGGTTTCAGGTACAATGACACTTCAGGCGTTTTACCTGCACGTGACATTATCCCAGGACTTGCATTTATACACCGCGCTACATGTAACTGGAACTGTCTTTGCCTCCTCTGACTCACAAGGCAGGCTGTCACATAGTTCTACCATCTGCTGCAGGATGACCTACAGTCAACATCTGGAACAAGGATGGCTCTTCCTACAGAAGTGAACTTACCACAGCATGAAGCTTTTAAGCTACCGGATCCTCACAATCCTCAACAGGGACCATCTGCCACATCATGCAGTCTACAGTGCACACATCTATCAAGCAAGTGCCAAATGCTGTGTTTGCAAGGCACAATGCCTATTATTTTCCCTGTGGAATGGAGGAATCAACTAGCTAGCGCACAGTGCTTTTCTTGGAATGCAAGGCATTGCAGGTGGCAGCCATGTGGGCATCAAAGCTCCTCATATCAACCATATGGCCTACATGGACAGCAAGAATTTGCATTTAATTAACGTTCAGATGGTATCTGGAGACAGAAGTATCATTATACACATCGTGTGGAGATGCCGGAGTTGGACTGGGGTGGACAAATGTAAAAAGTCACACAACACCAGGTTATAGTCCAACAGCTTTATTTGAAATCACAAGCTTTCGGAGCGCTGCTCCTTCTTCAGGTGAAGTGGAGAAATGCATAAAGACACAGCTTATATAGTCAGAGAATCATGTCAGATGTTTACAGGTAACCTTTCCAACTGCCATTAATCACACCTCGGCACACCTTGGAGCATGGTACATCGGCGAGACCATGCAGACACTGCGACAACGGATGAACGGACACCGCGCAACAATCACCAGGCAGGAGTGTTCCCTCCCAGTCGGGGAACACTTCAGCAGTCAAGGACATTCAGCCTCCGATCTTCGGGTAAGCATTCTCCAAGGTGGCCTTCGAGACAGACGACAACGCAAAATCGTCGAGCAGAAACTGATAGCCAAGTTCCGCACCCATGAGGACGGCCTCAACAGAGATCTTGGGTTCATGTCACGCTACATGTAACCCCACCTGATGCAGGGTCATCCAGACTCGAGTCGACATTGGCTTGTTCTCTCTACACGGATGCGGCCGGACCTGCTGTGATTTCCAGCCAAAAAAAAAAAATGTTTTTTGTCTGTTTTTTTGTTTTTCATACAGACCCCAGCATCTGCAATATTTGACCCCTTGTGACCCCACCTCATTGTTCTTTGATGTAATGTTTCCCTGACTGACCTGTTTGGACACCATTCACACCTTTGACTACTGTGATTATCTCTCTGCCGAGGTGTGATTAATGGCAGTTGGAAAGGTTACCTGTAAACATCTGACATGATTCTCTGACTATATAAGCTGTGTCTTTATGCATTTCTCCACTTCACCTGAAGAAGGAGCAGCGCTCCGAAAGCTTGTGATTTCAAATAAAGCTGTTGGACTATAACCTGGTGTTGTGTGACTTTTTACAATTATACACATCAATGACTGTTATCCAGGAAGCACCCACAATGCCTTCATTTTGCAGCATATCATCAGGCTAACATTTTTGCTCTTAGGAGACCAGGGCAAATCTCTGAATCGATGGCTGCTGACCCCAGTGAAGGCCTCAGCTGGAATCCTGAGCATTTGTTTACTGTTTTTTTTACTGCCTCTATCTGTGCATCATGTGTAGCTTTGAACAACAAAATATTATTGAATATCGCCTCAATTCCTTCAAGTCTGTCTAGGACTTCACAGACTTTTTGCTGGTATGATTTGGATGAGGGAACCAAATGTAATATTTCCAAGTTTGCTGACAACATGAACCTAGGTGGGATTGTGAGTTGTGAGGAGGATGCAAAGAGGCTTCAAGGCGATTTAGACAAGTTGAGTGAGTGGGCAAATACATGGCAGATGCAGTATAACGTGAATAAATCTGAAGTTATCCAATTCGATAGGAGAAACAGAAAGGCAGAGTATTATTTAAATGGTGATAGATTGGGAAATGTTGATGTACAAAGGGACCTAGGTGTCCTTGTACAGCAGTCACTGAAAGCAAATATGCAGGTGCAGCAAGCAGTTAGGAAGACAAATGGTATGTTGGCTTTCATTGCAAGAGGATTTGAGTACAGGAGCAAGGATGCCTTACTACAGTTATACAGAGCCTTGGTGAGACCACACCTGGAGTACTGTGTGCAGTTTTGGTCTCCTTACAGAAGAAAGGATATACTTGCCATAGAGGGAATGCAGCAAAGGTTCACCAGACTGATTCCTGGGATGGCAGGACTGTCGTATGAGGAGAGATTGGGTCGACTAGGCCTGTATTCACTAGAGTTTAGAAGAATGAGCGGTGATCTCATTGAAACGTATAAAATTCTGACAGGGATAGACAGACTGGATGCAGGGAGGATGTTTCCCCTGGCTGGGGGATCTAGAATGAGTGGTCACAGTCTCAGGATATGGGGTAGGACATTTAGGACTGAGATGAGGAGAAATTTCTTCACTCAGAGGGTGGTGAATCTGTGGAATTCTCTACCACAAAAGGCTGTGGGGGCCAAGTCACTGAATATATTTAAGAAGGAGATACAGTAGATAGATTTCTAGGCACAAGGGGCATCAAGGGGTATGGGGAGAGAGCGGGAATATGGTATTGAGATAGAGGATCAGCCATGATCATATTGAATGGCGGAGCAGGCGCGAAGGGCAGAATAGCCTACTCCTGCTCCTATTTTTCTATGTTTCTATGTTTCAATTTCCCAGATTTATAAGATTCCAAATGGCATTTGTGTGAATCTTCACCACCCAACAGGGTATTAAAAGTAGTTACCTTACAGCTTCCTTATCAAGAGCAATTTGCCAATATTCTGATTTGACATCAACGACAGAGAAAACTTACACAACAGCAAGATCACTGTCCTCAATGGTTGACATTGGGTTGTCTTTGAGATTGATGCTCATGGTAATTGGTTTGGAGGTTTTTTTATTATCAACTATGACTTTACAACTCACTCATGGTGTTGTATCTGTTATCTTTTTATTAAACCCAACTTCTCCATACATTCTAGATCTTTCTTTAGCCTATGCCAAGGTACATGGGTTACTAGTGATACTACTAGACCTAGCTTCATTTTATAGTCCCCTGGAATTCAACTAAAAGCATTAGTCACATTATTGTGCTCTTTGAAATATTGGCAATTTGATCCATCTTAACATTTCTTGTTACTAGGCCTAGTTCCACTTCAGCTTTGTTACCAAGAATCACTTTAATGTCAATGATCAACCCTTGGAATGTCAAAACATATACATCTTCTTGGCTGCTGACACCTAAGAGCCGATGTGAAAAATGTGCACAAATGGCAGGGAGTCTCATCCACAGACCATGCAAATCAGGAAATAGTGGGGGAAAAATTCAGTTAGTTTGCACCTCCCGTTAGCGCCTTAAGAGCGCGCTAATGGGCGCAAAGCAACTAGCGCCCGTGCGTGGCGATGTTTGCGCTGCTCACGAAATTAACTAGACATTTTGCGGCGGGGCTAAACACTACCGCCACAATCTCCTGCGCCGGCAGATCGTGATGTCAGTTGAGTGTGCAATGCCCCGGTAGCGCCCCGGACTGGATATTGAGTGGCGGCCCCTGCCTTACCACCTGCCGCTAGCAACGACAGGTTGAGCAGAGCGTTTTGCAGCCAGGAAGGGACTGGGGGAGCACTATTTAAAGGCGACCGCTTCCTGCCTTTTTTTGTTGGTGACATTTTTGCACCACGTATTCTGAGAGAGAGAGAGACTTCTGGAGAGATTCAACGCTGTGTGAAGGAGTTTTGGGTACTGAGCAGCACTTTGCAGGTTCATTTTGATTTGCCCTTCCTTGTATCGATTTAGAAGAGACTGTAGGGGCTGCACTCTGAGCTCTTTCCCTGGTACTCGCCATTGTTCTTTCCAGCAGATTTGATGTACAGGTCTCTCCAGGCCGAGATTCAAGGCTGCAATGAGCAGGATGTGGATGGAGAGCAAGATCAACCCTCCCCTTTAAGAACTGTCCGGCGCCATTGTGTCTGTGTTCCATTGCTGACTGACATCACATGAGCTTCGCCAGCGCTCTGAGGTAGCGCCTCACTCCTTGGCCTTTGCGCCTTAAGACAGGTGTGAAGCACCTGATTTAGCGCTCCAATCACCTCCAGGGGTGATAAAAGCCAAGTTTGCAGTCGGAGGTGATAATTAGCGCCAGGCGCTAATCTTTGCGCCCGGCCGATAATTGCACTCCAAACAGGGTGATACTGAATTTTTCCCCCAGTGAACTATATGCCCACAGTTTTTTTTTCATTCATTCTCAGAATGTGGGCATTGCTGGCAAAGCCAGCATTTATTAGTCTATGAACAGTAGTAAATCATTCAGCCCCTTGAGCCTGCTCTACCATTCAATTAGATCATTGCTGATGTGTATCTCAACTCCAACTAGCTGCCTTGGTCCATATCCTTTAACACCCTGTAAGGGGTTTTCTCTGATACTGGTCCCCCATTACACACAGTTCTTGGGCGTCAGGATTTATAAGACCAAAATACACATGGCACAGGCTTTTGGCTCAACCTTTGATTCGTTCGTTTATTGAATATATACACACAATTACTTCCCCAGTACAAATCCCTATGATTTATATCAGGCTAACAACCCCAAAATACAAACCCCTATGCAAGGGTCATTTGCATCGACACAATATGACACAATTAAATCTGTCCGCGATTTGACTGTTACATATAAAGTTACCCAGGCTCAATCACAAAACCCTTATTGTGACCTGCCTGAAACTGACAAACTTACTCAGACTCAATCACAAAAGCCCCCTCTAGGATTTGACTGAAACATACAATCACCACTCCCGATTGGCTGTCTCCTGTTGATTGTAGGCCCGAATCTTTCCGTTCGCTGTTTTTCCGATGGCTTCCCACACCACTGTCTTCGAAGTGACTCTTCCTTTTTGCTTTAAACCTAAACCAACTTGCAATCTTGAAACGCATTTCCTGGCCCCCTCCTGATCATACGATGGCCGTTTCAAAAATGTGTGAATGTCTCTAGCAGAGAAATCTTGATGGCTAATTGTCCCTCATATTGTCCATTGATTAGAGGTACCTTTCTGACAATGCAACCTTCCCAAGGTGACTGCATATGCTAGTTGTTGGATTCTGTTAGCATTCGTATTCAAATGGTTCAAGGCCCGGCCCATTGTGTAGGCCTGCACTGGTACTAGTTATTCGGGGGCCATGGTCTTCTTTAACAATGTAACCCCTTAAGGTAAATTAATATGCGAATGTTCTTGTTCAGAAGCATTTGTATATTAGATTGTCTGTGATCCAGTCTCTTGAAGGTACGTCTGCAATGTTTGAATTAACCCTTTATTGCCCATCTCTTTTTGTGGGCTGTGCAGTTCTGGGTTTTTATATTACATAGTTCAATTTTTACCGTTGGTGGGGGAAGGAACGGATGCTACAACCCTTACCTAACAAAAATCTATCAATCTCAGTTTTGAAATTTTCCATTAGCCTAGCCTCAACAGCTTTTTGGAGGAGAGAGTTCCAGATTTCCACTATCCTTTGTGTGAAGAAGTGTTTCTGACATTACCCCTGAACGGCCTAGTTCCAGTTTTAAAGCTATGCCCCCTTGTTCTGGACTCCCCCACCCGAGGAAATAATTTCACTCTATCTACCCTATCACATCCTTTAATCATCTTAAACACCTTATTTACATCAAAGGAATACAAGCCTAGTCTATGTAACTAATGGCCCAGAACTTGGTGTCGGGGGCTTGCCGCGCGTGCAAGCCCCCGATCTGCACTCACCCTGCGTGCTGACATCTGAAGCCCGGGCCGGCTTGCATTTCCTGTGACAGGCCCGGTTCAGATGTCAGCGCGCAGTGCTTACCTGATCCAACGGCGTAGTTAGTGCGATGTGCCGGCTGGGATCAGGTGAGCACTGTACAACCAATCAGGGGAGGGGAAGGTTCATTCATGAGTTTGAGAGTAAGAACTGTCAAACTCATGAAAACTACGGGGGCCCAAAACACTATTTAAACTTTAAATAAAAATTTAAAAAACATCCCAATCATTAAATTAAGTATAAATAAGTTTAAAAAAATAATTTAAACAATAATTTTTTTTTTTGAAAAAAATAAATTTTTAATAAAAGGGTCTAAAACTAAACTTACCTTATTGTAGATTCTTTAAAATAATAAACCTGTGGGAAAAAAAATTCTAAATTGCACTAAAACACCACTTACCTGTAAAAATAAATACTTACGTGTGCTTTTTACAAGCGTAAAGACCGGAGGCCTTTACACATGTGCAAATCCCCCAAAACAGAGGAAATCCAAGACGCACGCGCTGCCCCCTACAGCGCACGTGCTAGCCTCTTCACCTCTTGGGTTGGAGGAGAGGAAATGCCGGTTTTCAGCGCATGCGCTGTGCATGCTGAAAACCGGCATTTCCTCCGGCCAGACGCGTGAGTACCCCTTCCGTACTCACGTGTTTGGGGAGGAATTACTGCCCCAATATATTTATTGCTGATACCTAGCTACCCTGAGCAGTTTGATTCAACTGAGTGGCTTGCTAGACCACATCAGAGGTCACTTAATAGTCAACCACCTGATATGAACGGCTGGCAGGTGAGGTCTTCCTCTGGCAATGTGCACTTGAAAAAAATCAGCCTTCTAGTTTGTTATGTATAACTTTACATTTGGTGAATGGTATCAGTTTGATAGGAGACGGCTCTAACACCTTGGGGTCGATTTTACCTCTTTTACAGGGTGGGAACCGTAAAAATCGGCCCCCTTACCTTTGAGCTGCACTTTGTTGTATTGCTCCCATGTTATGACATTGGCTTGCACATCTGTATTAAGTGTAAATACCATTTTAGTGTTGGCAATCATGATGTCTTCAACCCAATCGTCATTATCTTCCATTGCTGCTATTTCCAGCAGAAAAATAATAAAACAGTTTGTTTAGCGATACCTCATCTTGATCGTAATTATTTTATGGATTTGGAATTATTTTTCGTTGGGGTATCAATCCTTTATTTGAATAACATGCAACTAAGAAATGTTAATTTTTCTCACACTTGTGGTATTTAGCATTTACAGCTGGGCAGTTCTCCCCACTGTATGTTAGTCGCCTGTATCTATTACACTAATCACATTTATTAACATTCTTCTTGTGCTTGAAACTCTATACTTCCTTGTCTGTGTGCTTGATGTATCTGCAGCTGCTGATGCTTGTGGTGCTGGCAGTGGATTAACTGTTTAGAGTAATGACAATTCCTTGATGGGTTGGTGAAATGAAATGCCCATTCAACATTTCCAACACCATGTCATACTTTTTACTACCATCATCTGTCAGGTTAAATTATGCAAGAATATCCGCTGCTTTATCATCCATGCAATATAACATTAGACTCCATTTTTCTCTATTGGTGTAAGTCAGTTTTCAATGGTTAAGTAATGGTGCTCATCCCACAGAATGGTAACATGCACTCAAATTTCCTGGGTCAGATTATTTGCACAATTATTCACAAATCCAGGTACACATTTGTGTTGGTGAAGGGAGCACACAAGTAGTGGGAGTGGAAATTTGCAGCCAAGAAACTTGACTTGCAGCTATGGTTCCAGGCACTCTTCTGTGCCAGAGCCAAAATTCGGCTTTGGGCTTCATCTAATTGTAGCTGGCGAGCTGCAGGCACCAAATGGGTTCCCTGCTGCAGCTCACTGGTTGATGGAGGCGAAAAGTTGGCCAGCCCCTTTGATGAGCCGGCCAGCAGGTCAGACCAAGGGCAGGGAGGTGACTCAAGGGAAGCTCCGAGAATGCCTGCAGTGGGCTAGGGATTTTTTGTGGGCCCAGGAGGAGTACTTCTGCTTCTCTTGGGCCCACAAAGGCAAAAACTGAAAACTGCTTGCGACTCTTTTGAGTGGCCAATTTTAAGGGTTCATTTAAGGATTGCTGGTTAGGCCGCTCAGTGCCTGGTGCAACTAGGCAGAGCATATGCGACGCAATCGCCACCCATTTGCACCTGAATTTCGCATTCAGTGTCCCACAACCAGCATAGGACACGATTTTCATACTTAAGGAGTGTAGTGCCTGTTTCTGGCAGAGGCCCTAGATGACTAAAAGTTGCCTGGGCCAATGTCTGGCACATTTCCGGTGGGGCAGATCATGGCACTAAATTCAGAGGTCGATGTCAATTTTACACCATAAAACAGGCAGCAGTACATTAAATTTCTTTCTCTGTGTGTACATGAAATTTAAAGGGATGGGGACAATTAAAAGGGGGTGTCATAGTAGGGTGACAACATTTCCGAAAGTTCAAATTGAATCTTGATCCATTGACAGCTGAAGGTGGAAAAGGCTAAAAAGTAACAGACATGAGAGAGAAAGGAAACCTTATGTGCAGGCATCAGTTTAAATAGACAGCCCAATATCTAACCAGTCTGGAATGAAAAAAATCAAGCAGGTTCTATGATGGGCAGGCAATCTGATTTGCACAATTACCGCCCATGCATTGAAAAGGTAAATTTACCTCACTGTTAAATTTCCATAAGCAATGCCACAGGAGGACAACTATATAGATTATTTTATTAATATATTATAAAATATATTAGCGGCTCTGCTCTTGTATTGATCATGCTAATGTTTTGGAGGTAATTTTGAACCGCTGGCTGCCCATTACTCACCTGAAAATATGGGTGACCGGTAGTTGAAAGGCAGATGGGCTCCTCCGCTGCCCCATTGACGTCTGATGCAATAAAAGCAAGATGTCTCCCAAAACTTGCCAGTATTTTACCTGAGAGCAGCTGAAGATCCTTTTCATATCACTGGAAATGGCCTCCTCCCGAGTTGTACTGCCCATGGTTTATGGGCGGGTTAAAGAACTAGTGATAGCAGCACGTGTTGAGACAAAAATGGTGTTGGTGGTCTTGATAATGTCATTTGACTCTGATTTGCATGTGGGAGCTCCATTTCACCTAAATCACTGCCCGCTGAAAAATCAGAACAGGCGGACAACCAGTGGTACATCGGCAGTTCTGTTCTCCATGTGATTTTCATTTTCTACCACCCTTTTTTTAGGTGTAAATGGGGTAGCGAGATGGAAATCACCCCCTTTTAACTCCCAAGATCTTCCAAACCACAGAAACGGACTGTTGTATCCTAACACTTCCCCCCAGAAAATAGCTCAGAGAAAAATTCTAAGTTGCACAGAGTGATTTCTGTCTAAACTGCAATAACTTCCTTTCAGGATGATTTTAATTACACTGGATTTGCTTTAAAAAAATTCAAACGAAGCACGTCGAAACAATTTTAAGTTATAGAGGGCTAGATTTTCAGTTGCTTGCGCCAGCAGTTAGCGCCTTAAGAGAAGTGATTTCCGGGCGCTATGCGTGTAGCGCCCGGGCGCAGCGCAGTTTGCGCCCCGCCCCAAATTAAGTTGCCCGTTAGCGCCGGCGCAAAGTTTAGCGCCCGCCCGGATGCGCGCGCAGAAAATGACGTCACATCCTCGTGCAACGCCCTTTGGCCGCCCCGATTGCAAACTTCAGTCGGACCGCCCCATTGTGCGGCGGGCGGCCGGAGCGTTTGGAAAAAGGAACGCAACACAACCAGCGCGGGCCCCGGGGGGCGCTAATTAAAGGGAACGTCCTCTCCAGTATAAAGGCCATCCTTTTTTCTGAAAACAGTCTTGTGCAACGCATTTCTGGAGACACAACAAGGAGGATAGCTAACTGGTTTCAAGCAGCAAGAGCCAGGTATTTTTGGACTCAGGCAACAGCGCTGCAAGTGGCCATTTGGAAATTAGACTGTTTGCCAGGATTTGATGGGGGTTGCATGGGGTGCCAACGCGGAGCTGCAGCTCCATGTCCGTAGGGCTCGCAGACGCATTGTGAGAGGGGCAGCCCTGGCTAGAGGCAGAGGGGGCTACAGGCGTCGGCCACGTAGGCCTTACCCAGTCAGGCTATACCGCCAGCAGCGCTCCTACCTAAACATGAGTGCCGCGCGATGTGTTAAAAGGCTCCGATTCCGAAAGGGGGTGATTGCAGAGATCTGCCACCTGCTTCGCCGAGATCTGCGGCCAAAGCTCAGGTGCAGGACGTCTCTGTCGGTGGAAGTGAAGGTGACGGTGGCATTGAACTTCTATGCCACCGGCTCCTTCCAATACGCTGCTGGGGACATAGCAAACATCTCCCAGTACGGCGCGCATCGCTGCATCCGCCAGGTGACCGAAGCACTGTTCAGAAGGAGAAGCCAATTCATCTCCTTCCCCATGGCCCTGGAGAGCCAGCATCAGCGCGCATTGGGATTTTCCAGACTCGGGGAATTCCCCTTGGTGCAGGGCGCCATTGACTGTACGCATGTGGCTTTGCGGGCCCCTCTGGAGCATGGCGAGCAGTATCGCAACAGGAAGGGCTACCATTCTCTGAATGTGCAGCTGGTCTGTGACCACAAGCAGCGCATCATGGCAGTCAATGCCAGCTTCCCAGGCAGCAGCCACGATGCCTTTATCCTGCGGCAGAGTACTGTGCATGACATGTTCCAGGCACAGCCTCCCCCAAGAGGATGGCTACTCGGGGACAAAGGCTATCCTTTGTGCACCTGGCTCATGACCCCGCTCCGCGCGCCCAGGACCGCTGCTGAAGAGGCCTACAACGAGAGCCATCAAACCACCCGCAACATCATCGAGCTAACTATTGGGGTCCTCAAGCAGCGGTTCCGCTGCCTTGATCGCTCCGGAGGAGCTCTCCAGTATTCGCCGGACCGGGTCTCCCAATTTGTGGTGGTTTGCTGCATGCTACACAACCTGGCTATCCGCAGGACTCAGGCACTGCCACCTGACGTTGGACCAGCACCTCAGGAGGAGGAGCAGGAGGAGCATGAGGAGGAGGAGGAGGAGGAGGAGGAGGAGCAGGAGTACGTTCCCAGGAGGGAGCGACCAGGGCCAAGGGCCGCACGACGCCACCTTATTACACGGTACTTCTAAGCCCCCTGTCAGGGAATGGCCAGGGGCCATGAGGGAAGATGAATGCAGCCGCTCCGCAAGCCCTCAGCCGGCGAAGCCAACAAACACTAAGAAGAACAACCATGGAGACTGCATGAATAAAGATAATTTTTTATTAAACAAAAATGAAAAGCCCTTCCCACATGAATCCCCAAAAACAATAAACGGGCCCCACAAAAAGCCCAACAAACGACTCACTCCCACAAACTGGGGAGGAGCCACTCCACCTTTATTGAAACCGGGCCTCAACGTCGGCCTAACGCAAAAAAAAAGCCCTCCAAAAGCACAACCATGGGCAAAATAAAGATGGCCACCGCCATATTAAAGGAAAGCTGGCCACACCCTCTACTGAGTGGCCCGCGAGGGCGAGACCTTGGCCAGCATTTTGCCTCCCCTGCCCTGCCTGCTGCTCCTTCGCAAGCTCTGCCCAGTGGCTGCTGCGAGGCTGGGGGAAGGCGCCTGAGGCTCAGATGCCCTTCCGCCAGATGCCGCTGGGGGGCGGCCTACACGGCGTTTGGGCCTCGAGGGGCCGTCTCCTGAGTGGCGCACCTGAGCCTGGCCACCATCAGCTGCAGCCGCTTGCCCTTGACGCCCCAGAGGGGGAATGGCGGCGACGGATGGCGCAATGTGGGCCAGCTGGCGTCTGGGATGCGCTGGCTGGTGCTGTGGCGCGGTGGCACTCGGCCGGGCCCGCACTGCAGGATCCGCAGCAATCAGCCGACGGCCGGCTTGCTGGGATGGTCCAGCGCGGCGCCTGCCCTGGCGATGCCTGCCTGAGACAGCGCGTGTGGCAGCAGTGAGTGGCCCTGTGGTCCTGGTGTGCGCGCGCATCACATCCGCCAGGGTCTTGACGGCATCAGTTAGCATGCGGCCAGTCGTGGCAGTTGCTGCCCCGAACTCGCGCACACTGGTCGCCAGCGACTCGATGGCCTCAGGCATGCGCCCCACCACGCTCATGAGCTCCGTGTGGCGCCGGTCCGAGTCGTCGGCCATCTGATCGAGCTTCCGCACCTCCTCCGAAGTGAAGGTGTCCGGACTGGAGTCGCGACTCTCCCGCTGGGGAGGAGGGGGCCGAACTAGGGGACCCTTGCCGCGTTGGTGACGGCGAGTGTGCCGAGCAGCAGCACTCCCCTCTGATCCTTCCCCCCTTTGGGGGGAAGGCCGCGGGCCACGCGCACGGCTGCTAGGTGGCTGGACGCCACTGGTCCCAGAAGCTGCATTGCCCTGCGACAGTTCCTCCAGGCACTCGTCCAGTGAGGAGGTGTCGAGCATTTCCTCCTCTCCTGCGGGACGTGACTGTTCCCCCGAAGGTCCGGCTTGCTCCTCCTCCTCCTCCTGGTTGGAGGTGCTGTCACTGGCAGCCTCAGGGTCCTGGTCGTCACCAGCTGAAAGCAGGAATGCACAAGAGTAGCTTCAGAGTGAGGAGACGGCGTCAGCGAGGGAGTTAGGACTGGTGGGATTCAGCGCATTGGTGGGACAGTGGCAAAGGAGGTAGCTCGGATGGGCCAGTGCGACGCGAGAGGGCCAAAAGGCGAGGTCCTTACCATTGCCGGGCAGTGGAGGGTCGGATACACCGCACGCTGTGGGGACAATCACACGTGCTCCCATGAGCACACACACGCGCTCCTCCAGCCGAGTGAGCTTCTGCAGCTTGGCGCGGCCACCCCTGGCACGGGCCTGGCGATTAAACGCTACTTTAGCCTGCAAGAGAAAGGACGGGCTGTAAGTGCGCAGTGAAGCCCTGATGTAGTGTGCACTGCCTCCCATGGTGGAATAGCTTGGACAGAGTGAAGCCCTGATGTAGTGTGCACTGCCTCCCATGGTGGAATAGCTTGGACAGAGTGAAGCCCTGATGTACTGTCCACTGCCTCCCATGGTGGAATAGCTTGGACAGAGTGAAGCCCTGATGTACTGTCCACTGCCTCCCATGGTGGAATAGCTTGGCCAAAGTGTAGAGTGCCGAAATGCCATTTGATGCTCATGACTGTCCCAATGCTGCTGGCTGAGGGCTGGCCAAAAGGACTTTCAGGTCCCTTTGCCCATCATGTCAGGTGTACATGCAAGAATGAGGAGGAGACTGGAAAGGCTACTCACCCTCACAATCCTGGTCAGATCGTTGTATTTCTTACGGCATTGTGTGTGGGTCCTGGGGGCCTCGCCGGTGAACGTCACCCTCTGGGCGATCTGCTTCCAGGCTTTGGTGTAGTCGTGGTGGGTTGGATTCCTCCCACTGTCTGGAAACAAGATCTTGCGCCTCACCTCCAGAGCTGTGACCATTATGTCCAGATCACCCTCTGAGAAGCGCAGGGCACGCTGACGGGCCTTCTCTGGCGTTGCCATGACTCCCTGGGGCTGAGCAGTAGTGTTGAGGCCTCTTTGCAAGGCTGCAGTGTGCAGGGCGTGGCAGCAGACCAATTCGTCCCTTCCCCCTTTAAGAGCTGGTCGGCACCACGGGGTCTGCTGTCAGTGCAAAAATGACCGCACCCGTGCTGCGCCCCGCCTGGGCGCTATCCCTCTGGACCGCCGGCTTAGCGCCTAAAGAGAGTAGTGGAACGCCTCTTTTAGCGCTCCACCAACCTCTTAGGGCGAAGCCACTGAATTCCCGGCAACGGGGCGCTACTTTGGGGCGGGCGCTAACTTCGGGCGGGCGCTAAGGTTAGCGCCCCAAAACTGCCTATACTGAAAATCTAGCCCAGAATGTTTTAAAGTTTTGGTGCAGAAATAAAAATTGATAAACATTTCCCTTTGCACACCTTCTAAAATGAACAACAGAAAGATTTGATCTATTCACAAATGGAAAACAGAAAACAAAAGTAAAAATAAAAGAGCTCTGTAATTCCCTTTGTAAGCATATCGGAGACCCTATAATCTATGAAGATGACACATAATGGAAAACACATTTGGATGTCACAAGCTTCAAAGGACATTAAATACCATTCAAGCAGGTTCCTAACTGGAAGTGTTTACTTGGTTTTGCCCAGAGAAAAATTCTATTAAAATTATGCAAGTTGATTCAATATGGAACTTTCAGATTAGGGGGTTGTATTTTCCCTCAGGTTTTCTTCAGTTAGGGTATTAAACTAAAAGAAGCATAACTATTTCAATGGATAACTGGCGCAACTTAGCTATTTAAATAGATAATTGGGACCATTTAGTCACTTAAACGGACAACTTTATGGAAAAACTAAAGACCTGCGATTATCTGTTATCCTTCTGCACAAAACGTATGTTCTTGTAATCCTTTTCCATCGGTATTTCAAAGTATTCCACTTATTTTTGTCTTTTATTGCTACCTTTTTCTAAAATTCTAATCCTTTTCAATTGAATTCATTCTTTTACCGATAATGTCACTTTTTATAGTCAGTTCCCAGCCTGTCACTCACATTATCTTAAAGTACCATTCATTTTCTGTTCATACCAGTCATTGCAAGAACTGGTAGCTCTGACTAAATAGGCAACAAAATACAAATTAAGCAGCATTGAAGAAACATAAATTCAAAAAGGTGACTATATTTAGGGTTCTGAGATTTGGCTGAGGGAAGGTTGATGTTGATTATGTGCTAAATGGGAATGTACTTAAGGTAACAGAGCAGAAGGAAGATCTTGGGGTTTTCGTGGACAGGCCACTAAAACCATCAGCACAGTGTTCTCAGGCTGTTATAAAAATAAACAGCATATTGAGGATGCATAGCAGGCGGTGTAACATATAACTCCAAAGAGGTCATTTTAAAACTGCATTTGGCCCTGGTGAGATCACATCTAGAGTGCTGCATCCAGTTTTGGTCACCCTATTTAGAAAAGGATATTCAGTTATTGGAGAAGAATGACTACAAAGTTGATCCCAGACCTTAAGGGAATGATTGACTACACTGGATCTTGTTTCTTAAAAAGAGAAGACTGAGAGAGAAGTGTTTAAAATTATGAAAGGTTTGGACAAATTGAATCCAAGTAAGCTTTTCTGCCGTGTACAGAATTTAAGCACAAGAAGGGTCATATTTACAAATTAAGGACAAACAACAAAATAAAATTGGAAATGCAGGAGGAACATTTTTACTAAAAAAGTGTGGAACAGATTACTGGCATGGGTGGTGGAACAAGAAAACTTAATGGGTTTCAAGAAGGAACTAGACCAGTTCTTGTCAATGAATGACCTGAAATGTTGAGGGCAAATTTAACCCTGAGCTAGATTCCATGGGAGTTGCCATGCTGCTTTCATACAGTGTCAGTCCAACATCCATGATCTGTTCATCCCTAGAAGCAATGTTCCCTCTAAGCTGCACGTGTGCGAGGTCGCGCAGCAATCTGGAAGGTACCGCGCCAGCCACTCACAAGTTGTTCTCTCTAAAATACCGTGCGAGCAGGGCCACGCAGCAAATTTAAAGCTAACACGAATTGAAATAAACAGGCCGTGCACAACAATGAAAATTTAGAGGGAAAATTGCCTGGAAGGGGTGGCTGCTTGGTGACAAAGAAAACGCACTTCAAACCTGCCAGTACCTCACAGATGTGCTGCTCTCCCTCTATTATCCTTTTCATCGATGGCCCCCAGGGTTCAGCATCTGCGTCCAGCTGAGCAGAGCTTGGAGAGGGTTGCGCCCTCCAATGCGGACTTTCCGCAGCCGTCCCTGCCACCACTGTCTGCAATGATCAGTAACCTGTCATTCTGGAATGGTACACTAGGTGGTGCTGTATGTATATAAGAGTGGGCTACCCATGATGCACTAGGCTACCCACAAGGCAGCAGTCAAGATGGAAGCCTCTACAGATACTATACCTAGTCCACATGTGCTCAATAAAGCGTCTAGCAAAAGCTAGCTGTTCATAATAAGAATGTCTAGTTATTGATGAACATAACATGGTACCAGGATTGGTAAGATCTGCTGAATATTGTGCAACGCGACATGGAGAATTTGAAGCCACCAGAGTGTTTGAAACTTACAGGAAATGTCGACTACAATTGGTAGACTTTTAAACAACAATTCGAACTCTACATTGCTGCCATCAGGTACGGTACGAAGCCAGATGCAACGAGAATAGGGTTGCTGCTCATGGTTGCAGGCCCACAGGTGATAGAGGCATTTAATACATTTGTATTTAATCCAGAGGAGAACAGAGAAAAATTAGACGATGTGCTAAAGAAGTTTGATACACATTGTTCTCCCAAAAAGAATGAAACCTATGAGAGGCACATCTTCCGTTCTCGGACACAGCAGCAAAATGAGACTTTTGATAGCTTTTTGACTGATCTGAAACTGAAAGCACAGACATGTAATTTCTCTGAGCTGAAAGCATCCATGATTCGTGACCAGATTGTGTTTGGTATTCATGATTAAAAAGTCAGGGAACGTCTGTTGAGAGAAACCGAACTAACATTGGAAATTGCTGTGAAAATATGCCAAGCTAGCGAGCTAGCTCAAAAGCATGCCAAAACTTTCACTGAAATCAATGATGATGCGATTGCGGTAAGTGCTGCTGTTGGTGCTGTGTTCTACAAGGGTAAGAAACATGGGCAGAACAGAAGTGAAAAGCAATCGGAGGAAGGAATTTTTAATTGTAAACGCTGTGGTTACAAACACCGGTTAAAACAATGTCCAGCGTTTGGAAAAATGTGCACAAAATGTCATGCAAAGAATCACTTTGCCAAACAATGCTTTTCAAAAGTAAAAACTAAGAAAGGGCAACGAGTTAATGTAATTGTGGACACTGATTTAAGTGAGACATGCTTTGTAGGAATGGTGTCATGTGACAATATCAAAAAGGATACAGAAAATGTGCAGCCCTCAGGAATTAACAATGCTGAACATAAAGTTAATGCAGTAAAAGAGGACAAATGGATGATCCCACTGCAGGTAAATGGAGCATTAGTTACATTGAAACTAGATACTGGGGCAAAAGCAAACTTAATCAGTATGAGTGACATTAACAATATGAAAGAAAAGCCCAAAATACAGAAAAAGTCAGTACTACTGAAAGACTATAATGGACAGAAAATAGATGCTTAGGTGTATGCAGACTTAAAGTGACAGTCAAAGACAAAGTGCATCATCTCATGTTTTCTGTTGTGGCTGAAGGACTTGATTCACTACTGGGTGACAAAGCTTGTGAGGACTTAGAACTGGTCAAGAGAGTCTACCGTATAAACTGTGCCATAAGCAGACCAAATGACTCGGTGGATTCTGTAGTGAATAATTTCCAGGATGTGTTCAAAGGATTTGGAGTTCTACCATTCACTTACAAAATCCAGCTAAAGGAGGATGCTCAGCCAGTGGTACATGCCCCACGAAGAGTTCCAGCACCCCTGCGTGACTGGCTCAAGAATGAACTGGACAGAATGACCACACTAGGAGTCATCAGGAAAGTCGAAGAGCCAACAGACTGGGTTAACTCCATGGTATGTGTAAAGAAAAAGAACAATGATCTAAGAATATGCATGGATCCAAAGGACTTAAATGCAAACATAAAACGTGAACACTACCAGATTCCCAAGCGAGAAGAAATCACCAGTGAAATGTCAGGTGTCAGAAACTTTACAAAGCTCGATGCCTCACAAGGATTTTGGCAACTAAAACTGGATGAATAGAGCACCAAATACTGTACCTTCAACACACCATTTGGCAGGTATTGTTTCCTCAGAATGCCTTTCGGGATAATATCTGCATCTGAAATCTTTCATAGAGCAATGGAACACATAATTGAAGGTCTGGAAGGAGTTTGGGTCTATGTTGATGAGACCATCATCTGGGGCTCCACATTGAAAGAACACAATGAGAGACTGACTTTAGTGCTACAGAGCATACGCCAGAATGGACTGAAGCTCAACAAAGCCAAGTGTCAGTTTGGCATCCAGGAAGTCACTTTCCTAGGAGATAATCTACCTGGTAAAGGAATAGAGCTAGGTATGGAAAAAGTGACCGCCATACTCAAAATGCCCCGACCCACTGACAAAAAAGGAGTGCTATGCATCATGGGGATGATAAACTTCATTGGAAAGTTCATTCCTAACTTGTCAGCCAAGACAGCCTGTCTGTGAGACCTGCTACGTAAAACAAATGAGTTCGCATGGACAGAAAGACATGAACAAGAGTGGATAAACTTCAAAACAGTGCTGACAACCACACCTGTACTCACCTTCTTTGACCAAACAAAGAGAATCAAAGTGTCAACGGATGCATCAAAAGTTGGCCTAGGCGCGGTCTTGCTACAAGCAGGGGGTGAATATTGGAAGTCTGTTGCCTATGCCTCCAGGTCTATGACTTATACTGAGTGTCGATACGCCCAGGTTGAAAAGGAATGCCTAGACTTGGTAGTTGGATTGAAAAGTTCCATGGCTACGTGTATGGACTTCCCACCTTCACAGTTGAGACAGACCACAGCCCACTGGTTGCCATCATAAAAAATAACCTGAATGAGATGTCTCCAAGGATTCAACGACTCATGATGAAGCTGCAAAGATATGACTTTGAACTGATCTACACACCAGGCAAATACATTGTGTTAGCAGATGCACTATCCCGAGCACCCACAATGAGTCAAGTGAGCTCTACTGAAGAAGACATGGATGTTCATGTGAGTATGGTCACTGCTGCGCTGCCCGTGTCAGACACAAAATCAAAGCAAATAGCAGAAGAAACAGTAAAAGATACAGTGTTACAAACAGTAATAGAGAACATTCATCATGGTTGGCCAAAAGCTTCCTGTCCAAAATAATTTCACATAAGGTCAGAATTGAGTGTCGCAAGTGGACTATTACTGAAACAGAACAGAATAGTCATTCCACAGGCTCTACGTCAAGACATGCTCAAAAGGATTCATGAGGGACACTTCGGAATTGAAAAATGCAAAAGGAGAGCAAGAGACACGGTTTATTGGCCTGGCATAAATAAGGATATTGAGAACATGATAGGCAAATGTGAGACATGGCAGAATCACCAAAACAAACAAGCAAAGGAACCAATGATAGTAGCTGACAAACCAACAGCACCATGGCAAAAGGTTGGTATGGAACTTTTTCATTTAAATGGTAAAGACTATCTAATAGTGATTGACTACTATTCTAACTATCCTGAGATGGCGCTGCTCTCAAGCACCACAGCAAGCAGTGTCATAATGCATGTGAAATCCATCTTCGCCAGACATGGAATTCCCAGGATTGCCTTTAGCGACAATGGTCTGTGCTTCAACTGTAAGGAGTGGCAACAGTTTGCAGCCCATTATGACTTTCAACACATCACATCCAGTCCTTTGTATGCTCAGTCGAATGGTAAGGCAGAGAAAGGTGTTCAAGTTCTCAAGCAGCTACTGAAGAAAGTGACAGAAAGCAAGTCTGATCCTTATCTCGCCCTGCTGAGCTACCGAGCCTCACCTTTAGACTCTGGTTCTTCACCTGCTGAACTCCTAATGGGTCACAAGTTGCGTACCACGCTACCCTGCTGTGCAAAAGAAAAGCAGAGTAAGGAACTGAGACAGAGACTTCAACTGTTAAAGCTGAAACAGAAATCATACTATGACAAGTCATCCGAAACTCTGAAACCATTGACAAGGGATGATGTTGTCAGGATTGAGGATCCAGATGCATGGAACAGGAAAGCTACAGTTCTTGAGGAAGTAGGACCAAGGTCATACACTGTTAGAACTGAGGAAGGACAGATTCTCAGGAGGAACCGCCATTCCCTCCTAAAAACACAAGAGACTATCGAAGAGCAAATCGATGACAATGCCGCAACTGAATCTTGTCACTCACCACCAGAACAATCTAACACAAATACACATATAGGCTCTCATGAAAACACATCAGACTTACCTGTGCTGAGAAGATCCACACGTGAAGTAAAAAAGCCTGATAGACTTAATCTTTGAGTACAAAGAATTCTACATTGAAAATGTATTGACTGTTGAAGATGTTTATGTTGTTATTGATTGATATTGATTGTTACTGATTTTGTTTAACCTCAAAGAAAGGGGGATGTAATGATCAGTAACCTGTCATTCTGGAATGGTACACTAGGTGGTGCTGTATGTATATAAGAGTGGGCTACCCACAATGCACTAGGCTACCCACAAGGCAGCAGTCAAGATGGAGGCCTCTACAGATACTGTACTTAGTCCACATGTGCTCAATAAAGTGTCTAGCAAAAGCTAGCTGTTCATAATAAGAATGTCTAGTTATTAATGAACATAACACTGTCTACTCATGCTCACTGAACTATGAGCCACCAGGTGAAAACACAACTGACTGCCTAACAAGATCCACCAAAGTGCATGCATCTGCATTGGTGCATGGTAACCCTATGTCCTGTGAAGTTGCATCCTCAGAAGGAATCAGCTCTTCTGAGGAATCGTCGTCCAGAAAGTCCACGGACTGCTGTTCTACATGTGAAGGCCCTGGAGGAGAGAAGAGATGGATATGAATTAGTACTGGCAATGTATAATTGTCGCTACTTAGCATAATTAAGATGATCATATTTCACTCGTTGCTGAAAACAAGTCAGCATAACTAAGTCTTGCATGAGGTGTGGGTCAGAGGTACTTAATTCTGTCACCAGATAGCTGCAAAGTCCCAGTCCTTCTATCTCCAATGGTCAGGGATGCAGATTTGCCACTGCTCTCAATGGCCTCTTCCTCTGATGCTGGCAGCTGCACTATCTATGGTGGGCCACCTCTGGTCCGCTCCTTAACTACTTGAGTTGAGATCACGTCATGCGAGTGCGCATCAGCCCACTGAAACGTGTTAGAGACGCAAAGCCCGAAAGTAAAATGATAATTAGGTATCCACGTTGAAATTGGACTTCCGACACACCAAAATTTCTTCCGGGTTTCACGGCTGCTATTACCCAAGCCCTCCGCTCAGAATCCGCCTCTCCATTATTATCGGGCCCATTAACTCTGTTTTTCTCTCCACAGATTCTGCCTGACCAGCTGAGTATTTCCAGCATCTTCTGTTTTTAATACACCATTCTATATACTCTTCCTCCTCCATGCATCCTCATTGTGTTGAAATCAAGATTCACCTCAGGACAAAGAATCATAGAATGGTGCAGCACAGAAGGAAGCCATTTGGCCCATTGTGCCTGTGTCGGCTCTTTGATAGAGCTATCCAATTAATCCCACTCCCCTGCTCGTTCCCCATTGCCCTGCAAATTATTTTCCCATCTAACTCAATCTTTCCCCAAATTTTATCTCTAAACTGTGGAACTCCTGTGGCTAAAATTGTTAAGCTTTAAAAACCCAAGTATGGCAGCACCAAATCTATGATTTATTTTGTGTTCTCCTTAATTCTTTCTTTTTTGGTACCAAGTTGCACTGTGGGCCTTCATCTCGGTGTCTCAATTGGGAAAACTGACTGCCTTCTGAATATAAAAAAGTGGTGTTTAGATGGAACTCTCCAATGTCTCAGTAGTAAAGTATTTGACTGGTATATATGAGCAAGACTTAAAATAACCGCAAATCTGGTTTCAATTTCCGCTGTTTGTTACTTGTCACCTCTTTCCACAAAACTCATGGCATTTGTTCAAGTTGTCCTTATTATGATTTTGTACACCTGCTTTTTTTTATAGGCCTCTGACGTCCAGGCAAGGTCATATTAAAATTCCACTCTGAAGTTATGTGATGGTCAGAAATCTGTTCAGTTTCAACCCTCACTACATAAAAGACACTTTCACAGAATCAGATCATAAGAATTCAATGTGATCTGCAATCCGCTGATTAAATCTGTCTTACAGAATTATATTTACTTGGAAAACCAATCAGACTTTTTTTCTAAACTTTTGTAAATTCTTATCTGCACAGCATGTGCTTTCTTTTTTAATCCTCTCTTATCATACTTTTTTTTTGTAAACTGCTTTTTCATATTTTTCTGCTCTCCTGTGCCATGTCCCTTCTTCATTTGGTGCCTTACTCAGATATTCGGGATTAATAATGCATCACATGGGATTATATATTAATATATATTAATGATCTGGACGAGGGAATTGGATGTAATATCTCCAAATTTGCAGACGACACAAAGCTGGGTGGGAGGGTAAGCTGTGAGGAGGATGTCGTGAAACTCCAGTACGATTTGGACAGGTTGGGTGATTGGGCAGAAACATGGCAAATGCACTATAATGTGGATAAATGTGAGGTTATCCACTTTGGTGGCAAAAACAGGAAGGCAGATTATTATTTGAATGGCAATAGATTGGGAGAAGGGGAAGTGCAGAGAGACCTGGGTGTTCTTGTGCACCAGTCGCTGAAGGTAAGCATGCAGGTGCAGCAGGCGGTTAAGAAGGCAAATGGTATGTTGGCCTTCGTAGCAAGAGGGTTCGAGTACAGGAACAAGGATGTCTTGCTACAGTTGTACAGGGCCTTGGTGAGACCGCACCTTGAGTATTGTGTGCAGTTTTGGTCACCTTACCTGAGGAAGGACGTTCTTGCCATGGAAGGAGTGCAGCGAAGATTCACCAGGCTGATACCTGGGATGGCAGAAATGACGTATGAGGAGAGATTGTGTCGATTGAGCTTATACTCACTGGAGTTTAGAAGATTGAGAGGGGATCTCATCGAAACCTATAAAATTCTGTCAGGCCTGGACAGACTAGATGCATGAAGGATGTTTCTGATGGCCGGGGAGTCCAGAACCAGGGGTCATAGTCTAAGGATAAGGGGTAAGCCATTTAGGACTGAAATGAGGAGGAATTTCTTCACCCAGAGAGTGGTGAACCTGTGGAATTCTCTGCCACAGAGGGCGGTGGAGGCCAGTTCATTAAATATATTCAAGAAAGAGTTGGATATATTCCTTAAGGCTAAAGGGATCAAGGGATATGAGGAGGAGGCAGGGACAGGGTACTGAATTTGGATGATCAGCCATGATCTCATTGAATGGCCTACTCCTGCTCCTATCTTCTATGTTTCTATGTTTCTATGTTTCAAGAATCCCTGTCCAGTCAGTTTGTCGTGTACCCCACTAAAAGGACATTTCCAATTAGTTGATCATAGATTGGCATTGATAGTGCCGTGAGGTAACATATATATCATCCTATCCAACTTACTCTAGGGGATTATTTGGTAGTAAGCAGCCTCTGTGAGAAAGTGGAATAAAAGCAGTGATATGGGGAATAAAGTAAAGACATGCATCATAGTTTGGTAAATGTATCCAGCATTGTGGTTTGTATCATGGAAAATCAATTTGAATTCAATTTATTAGGAGCAACATATAAGACTATATAAAATGATAGAATTAGGGCATGTGGATTGTTCAAATTTGACTGAGGCTCTCTACAGTAGGAGAAGGGACTACATTTCCATCCTCATCAACCAGAGAGAAGCAGGACGATTGGGCATGTGTCTTTGCCAGGGTAGTGGGATTCCTCATGGTGCAGGGCACCATTGACTGCACCCATGTGGCTTTGCGGGCACCTCATAACAATCCTGAGATCTTCCGTAACCGCAAAGGCTACCAATCATTTAATGTGCAGTTGGTGTGCGACCACACATGGCGAATCAAGCTCGCAGCTGGCTGGTCGGAGACAAGGGCAAGCCGCTCTCCATCTGGCTCCTGACTCCCCTCCGTAAACCCAAAAATCCTGCCCAGCACTAATATAATGAGAGCCATGCCGCCACCAGGAACATCATCGAGCAGACCATCGGGGTACTCAAGCAATGGTTCCACTGTCTTGACCGCTTGGGAGGATCCCTCCAGTACTCGGCTGAGTGGGTGTCCCATTTTGTCATTGTCTGCTACATGCTCCACAATTTGGCCATCATGAGGGCCCAGTACTTGCCACCAGGGATTGTGGGACCACCTCAGGAGGAGGAGGATGAGGAGGAGGACGAGGAGGTGGAGGAGGAACAGGAGCGAGGGAGGTGGCAGCCACTCAATCGGCCTTCCGGAAGGACGGTCCATGACCGCCTCATCAGACTGCGGTTGGAATGAATTAAACCCCAGATCCCCATTGCTCATCACATCCCCATCATTCCATCCCTGTCGCAGGCCATTTCACTGCACAAATCTGAAATGAAACACACCACAAAATAATCCAAACTGAATTAATAAATTTATCAAAAATTTACAACAACAATATTAACTATTCACCCTTGTGCAATCCCTTAGTGCCTCTCATTACTGTGCCTTTGCCTACTCTAGTGCTCCTACAAAGTGTTGGCCCAGTGGTTGCAGCACGGCTGGTGGAAGGCTGCTGAGTGTCCGTGCGGGAGACTTCAGATGGCCTTGCAGGATGCCTTCGACCAGCTCTGGGCCTGGAAGGCCGGGCTGTAGACTGCACCAACTCAGGCTGGGCGGCAGCAGTCTGGGCTGGCTGGATGACAGGCAGTGACAAGGGCAATGGCGGAGAGCCAGCGGTAGGAACAGGAATGCTGTCATCCTGAGAGAGGACAGCAGGTTCCTGCTCACTGACCCACTGCCACTCCCCTGGGGCAGCACCTCAGCATCCCTAGCAATCTGTTGGAGCACAGACTGCTGGCCTGCGGTGAAACCGTGAAAGCCCCGGTCGATGGTGGTAGATCCAGCCACGATGGCAGCAGTCAGAGCTTGTGTGGCATCAAGCTGAGACTGCATGAGAGCAGCCTGAGATTGGATGCCACCAAGCATAGATGCATTACAGCACTAAAACATTGCATCACTTCTGCCAGTGCTGCAATGGAAGCTGCCAGATCGTCCATCACACGCAGCATCAGGTTTCGATCGCTTCGGTCTCTCTGGGAGTTGACCATCCTTTTCAGACTGGAAATGATGGCTCCATGGTATGCGCAGAGCCTTGTGCATTGTTGGAGGTGGACTCCTCCACGCTCCTTATCATTGCCAACAGGCTCTCGGGCACACTTGCCATTGCACCTATCATCTCCATGAGCATGCCCATCACCCTTCTTCTAAAGGCCTCCCCATCGAGGTCCTCATCTGAGTCCTGTGCAGCAGAACTCGCATGCGAACTTGCCCTCCGGGGAGCTGGCCCCCGAGCTACCCTTTCCCCTTGGCCTTGCTGCAGCCAGCTCATTCCCGGTGCATCACCTTGTGCAGATCCCACTACTACACTAGCCTCTAACGAACGGGTAGTGCCAGTATCTGAGCTGATGCCTGCGGGTCGACATGCAGTGACGCGATATGTTCTTCCTCCTCCCCTTCTTCTGCCTCGCCCTCTATGGTGCCCTCAGGGACAGGCTGCTCAGGTGCTTGCTCATTATCTGAAAACATAAAGAGACATGAGATGGGTAAAGATGAGGAGAGGGGGGCAGGAGGGGAGAAATGCATGTATACAACATGATTAGCTAGAAAATGCAAAAGGCTTGTGGGGTGAGAGGGAAGTGGGCTGTGAGAAGAAGGAGCAGGGATGAACATACCGTTCTTGTCCCCACTTGTGCCAACATTGGGAGAGCTGTCCCACAGACTAGTCAAGCAACAGACTGACATAGTCATAGTCACAGAATCATACCTTTCAGCCAACGTCCCAAACTCCTCCATCAACATCCCTGGGTATGTCCTGTCCCACCGGCAGGACAGACCCACCAGGGGTGGTGGCACAGTGGTATAAAGTCAGGAAGTAGTTGCCCTGGGAGTCCTCAACATTGACTCTGGACCCCATGAAGTCTCATGGCTTCAGGTCAAGCATGGGCAAGGAAACCTGCTGATTACCACCTACCGCCCTCGCTCAGCTGAGGTTGAACACCACTTGGAAGAAGCACTGAGAGTAGCAAGGGCGCATGATGTACTCTGGGTGGGGCACTTCAATGTCCATCACCAAGAGTGGCTCGGTAGCACCACTACTGACCGAGCTGGCTGAGTCCTGAAGGACATAGCTGCCAGACTGGGCCTGCGACTGTAAGTTTTGCAAAATTCAGGCAGTTACCCCCCCCCGAAGATTATTTAATTAAAAGAGACCCTGGTTGGACTGATTTTAAAAATCCAGGGGCACACAAAATGGCTGCGGTCAACCTTGTGACCAAAAGCCTGTAAGTTCCAATTGTGGACTCTGTGACAAGCTAACAGCTTGGGTATTTTTGATGTCTGCGAGATCACGAAACCAGACAGAACTTTTACATTTATGTATTGGGAGCAAACTCAGTTACATTCAGGCCCCTGTTTACAGGCCATCAAGCTTGTTTACTCAAACGATCCAAACGATCAGCGGAGCCATCCAGGTTAGGCTGGCCCCATCAAGGAATCTGTTGAACGAAGGAGAGCAGTTATGGGACCGTTAGAAGCTATCACCGGCCATCTAAGTCGATGGGCCAAGATCGACACCTTTTGTTCAATTCCAACCCACTCAAATCAGACAAAGGATGAGCTGATTTAGCGCGTGAGATAAGGGCTACCGAGAGGAGTATAACTATAGTCCCTCAGGAAGCCATGCGCTCTCTCTCTCCTCGCCTCCCGCGCCCTGCCTGCCACCACCCCAGGAAGAGGACCTACGAAGAAGAGCCCGTCCCGAGAGGTGAAATACCCTGCCAGAGACTATTTTATTACTGGGGTATTTTCACCTGGACGGTACCCTGTGCAGCATTGAAACCACGTGGCATCGAAAGGCAGCAGGGCAAAGAAGCAAGATTCTCATCTGTTTAAATGACTCGGACTGGTGAGCATGGAATTCTGACCCCTCATAAGATAGCCTAGCGAGGTTTAGAGGGTGGGAGTTAAGGGGATTGCTAAAATTGTCATTTTAGTTACTTTCCCTCAATGTGCCGTTTATTTCCCATCCCTGTTAAGTGTAAGTGTACTGCATCCATATTATCCTTTGTATAGAATCGTTCTCTGGTAATAAAATCTTGTTTTTTCTTCTTTGCACCAAACCACTGGTCTGCTCGTTTTCTATATCGCTACCTGCAAATAAGTCCGGTGGTTAGAACTCAAAGGGGCGAGCGATTCGAACCGCTCAAAGGGGGTAGTCAGAGGCATAACTGACGAACCCAAGACACCCACACAGTAAAACCCCTTACACGGCAGGTGGTGAGAGAACCAACACGAGGGAAAAACATACTTGACCTTGTCCTCACCAATCTACCTGTCGCAGATGCATATGTCCATGACAGTACTGGTAGCAGTGACCAACGCATAATCATTGTGGAGATGAAGTCCCGTCTTCACACTGAGGACACCCCCCATCGTGTTGTGTGGCACTGACAGCATGTTAAATAGGATAGATTCAGAACAGATCCAGCACCTCAAAACTGGGCATCCATGAGGCGCTGTGGGCCATCAGCAGCAGCAGAATTGTATTCAACCACAATCTGTAAACTCATGGCCCAGCATATCCCTCACTCTACCATTACCATCAAGCCAAGGGACCAACACTGGTGTAGGATTTGCAAAATTGGACTTTGTATTAATAAGGGTCAAATGGCAGAAGAGGCCATGATTTTAAAGACTGTTTTAAAAGAAGCCCAGAAAAAGGGGCATACAAAATGGCCACCATACCAAGTGACCAGCTTATTCGTACACTTTAAAATGGTTCCTGCGCAACCTCAGACAGATTTGTGGATTCAACCCACAGTAAGTTCTGGAAGACGTTCCTGAGAGAACGAAACCAGACCCACAGGTATGCATATGGATTAGATGCAGATCTAGTCAAGATCGGCCTGGAGACAGAGGCCATCAAAATGTTGACCCAGACAAAAGGGGACAATTTCATATTCATGAGAACAGCACCCAGGACTAGATAATGGGATCAGCAGGCCATTAAAAACAATGAAGGTAATTCCAGACCAGAGATGGGCCTGTTACTAGCCGTTTAAGACATTTTAAAATATAATGGCTACCCCACTGTGCTCGCAGCCCGCCAAGAAAAAAACAAAGACTAACCTGATTTTGGGCGGGAAGTGAAGCCTCTGGAAGAAAGGTATATCTGGAAGACCTTTTTCAGCAGTTGAAGGCAAGCAAGCTGGCAGCTGGAGGACACGCAGGCACACAGGCAGACATGCCGGGTTGGAGAGCTGAAAAAGCTGAAAGTTTGGAGCTTGAAGAGCCTGCAGCTTGAGCTCAGACACACAACTTGAATCGGGACACCCAGAAGAAGAAGCAGGTAATCGCAGGAGGAAGAAGAAAGCCAACATCGAGAAGGCCGTCTCGAAACCGGCGTTCCGCCCCGGGGAAGCACATCGGGAGATCATCGACTGTCCCCGGGCCGTTGCCGGAACGAGAGGCCATCGACCCAACTTGGGAGAAGAGACAAAAAAATAAAGGTCCCAAGAGAAGAAACCTTCCAGCCACCCCGGCTCGGGAGAAGAGAAAGGAAACTGAAGAAGCGATGGGAGCCAGCCCAAGGCTCCTCTAACCAGGGTCGAGCTGATGATCCTCGACCCCGCCGACATCCCGGCCCACCGGTGTCCAGCCGCCCCCGACCCCCACCTCAGGAGAGAGGTGTGGCGCAGCTCGCAGGGGCTCCACGATCCACGTGGAGGCGAAACGCCTGAAAGGACCAAACACAGACTCGATTTCAAAACCTTGCACATCCAAGTGGGATTGTTGAGCATGTTTCTGGCCCTTCACAATCAGATCTAGATAGGTTTAATAAGGGGGTGGATTTAAGGGTACAATTAACATGAGTTGTTGTCCCTCGATGTTCCGTGTGTTTCCTTACTTCATGATGATCTTTGTAGAGTATAAGATGCCTGTGTTTGTTTTAGTTAGTACTGTGTTGTTATGATTTGTTTGTGTGTTTTCCCTCCCATGTACTCCCTTATCTGCTTGCATTTGATTTGATATTTTTCCTTATGCAATAAAATTTCATTTTGTTTCATCAAACTTGGTCTACAAGAGTTTTCTCTACATTGTAGATCCTGCGCCTAAGTCCAGAGTATAGAATCTAAGGGGCGAGTGGGTCGAACCACTCAAGGTTTACTGTACAAGAGAGAGAAGCCTCTAGAGAGAGAAACCTCAGGGAAATCTCTCAAGGAAAACCCCTTACAGAAAATGGCGACCGCGGCAGGACTCTGGCAGCAGGATTGCAATGTAGTAGATCCAAGTTTGAATGGTCGAAATGCAATGGATCAGAGGATAGCGGATTATGTCTTTGGCAAGGTAAATCTCACTAAACAGTGGATTTCCGATCTCTTGCTGGATGGGCGTCCGGTGGACGCAGCAATCAGGTGGACAGAGAGCAAAGAGCATGAGAAGTCAGTGGAAAAGGCAGTGTGGCTGATGTGTTACAAGAAGCAGGTCCAGATTTTGGACCGGGTCGTTGCAGCACAGGCAGCCAACATCACAACCCAGGCAGCAGAGATAGAGGAAAAGGCCATGGGTGGGGAAAAACTCATCACAGCGCTCCACGCGCTGAATCAGAAACGCCAAGTGGTAGCTAGTCAGCATCAGGCTAAGATAGAGTACCTGGAGTGCCAGGTTACTGAGGCAAAGATCAATGAAACGAGGATACGGGAGAAAAGCGCCCACCTCGCACAACAGCTAAGAGCGCAGGAGGAGAGAATAGTGGAGGTTAAGGCAGCTTACAAGCTAGCCCTCGAGCACAGGTTTGAGTGCACAGACCATGGCCCCTGCCAAAAGACCATAGAGGACCTAAGAACGGCCCTGGTTAAGGCAAGATGCATGGTGTGTCTCGTCAGCCCGAAAGCCAGTCACATGGGCTTTTTGAAGGAATCGAAACAGCCGATTCCAGCTGAGGTAATTGTGGTACCAGCCACTGAGCCCTCAGCACCGCTGAGCTATAGTAAGACTTGGTCGGAAAAGGAGGGGGTAGCGAAAGAGGAGGTAGCCGAGGTGGAGTGTGTGGAAGAACCACTGGTCGAAAAGCCGGGACCGGCACCAATGAGTCCCACTCGGCACCAGAGGTTCGGTCCCAACGCTGTCGATGGCAGTTTCGGACCCCACCAGAACCAGCTCATGGTGCCATACGCTGGCCCGCAATTAAGGTCCATGGTGAGCCACCTCACATGACTCACAGTAAAGGGAGATCCCTCGATTCACTTCAGGGAGATAGAGGAAACAGCAGCCATTAATGACTGTGATGAACAGGAACAGGTCAAACTGTTGCTTTTCTCCCTGGATCCCACAATCCTTCAGTGCCTCTCAGAGGATGGCAAGAGGGGACAGAAAGGGTATGCGGATCTCAGGGAGGAAGTTTTAGAGGTAATGGGAGTGGACGACGGTAGTCCGTTCGACCGCGTAGAAGGGACCGTGCAGCTATCTGGAGAACCCCCACGGGTTTTCGCAGAAAGGCTGTGGCCAGTATATCGACGCAGCTGTCCGGGTATGCCTGAACGGGCTTTAATGAGCAACGAACAGCGGGTTCATTGGCTCCGTTGCTTGGTCACCAACAGCTTGCCAGAGATACGGGCCCTAGCCAGATCATGGTTTGATCCCCAAGGTCCCGCCGTCACAGAGGAGACGGTGCTCCATCAGTTAAATGTAACGTATAAGAATTGCAGAGGTCAGGAAACACCTCCCCAGAAGGGAAAGGTGCATGAGGCAAAACCCACAGCCCCAAGCAAGCAGGAGTGGCGTCAGGAGGGGAATCGCCCTGTCCAAGCCAAGCTCAATTGCTACGGGTGTGGGAAGGATGGACATTGGCGCAAAGACTGTAGAAATCCGTGGAAGGATAATAAAGGGAGATTTCCCGCAGCCCAAGCCCAAGCCCAGGCCACTGCCCCAGCACCAGCCCAAACCCAAGCCGTAGCCCTTGCCCCAGCGCAAGGAGCTGGTGCAGTTATGAATCCCGCTGCGATTGAGTCAATCATACAGACAATGCGGTCTCTGATGACCTTGCAGGGGAAAATAGCTGTCACCACCGGCCTTGTCGCTCCCGAAACTCCGATCGCTGTACCCAAGTGACTAGAGCCGGCGCAGCCTGTCGACCTGTGTCCTCTAGAAAGACATGCACAGGAAGAGACCTCCTGTAAAATGGAGGAATACCTGCGGTGTCAGGTTGCGGAGGCTAAGTTAGTGGAGCAGGCTTTAAGGGAGGAGAACGCTAGGTTAACAGCGAGGGCTGGCAGTTTAGAGGGTCAGCTAAGGGCTTGTAAATGGTTTCACATCAATCAGTGCAAACTGTTTAAACCGGGTGCAAGAGCATCAGCAGCCGAAGCCAGGTCTGAGGGTAAAGATCCTCGGCCTGAGGCGCGCGATGAGTCACAGACCACACAGGCTGGAACCGCAGCCTGCTTGGAAGGAGAAGAGATCCCGCCCACCTGGGGGGAGCTTTCTCCGATGGCCTGGGACTCGGACGAGGAGGGACCTGAACAACAAGTTCCCGCCCTCGACACGATTCTGGAAGAGGTGGAGTCGGAGGACGGAGATCCCGCCCTCGACTCAAGCGTGGGGGAGGTAGAAATTGGGGGCAGAGATCCTCCACCTGTAGGGACAGGTGAGGAGGAGCCGTCTGCCACAGGCCCAATTCCCGAAGGGGCGGAGCCTGAGGGGAGGGAGCCGAAGCCCACAGTCGTGGAAGAGCCACGGGCTGTGAGAGCTGAAGTCCCACCCGAAGGTCCACTCACCAAGGGAGCCTGCCCGAATCCCGAAGGGGCGGAGCCTGAGGGGAGGGAGCCGAAGCCTACAGCCGTGGAAGAGCCACGGGCTGTGAGAGCTGAAGTCCCACCCGAAGGTCCACTCGCCAAGGGAGCCACGCCCAAAGTACCTTTTCGCAGGTCGACCCGAACGCCTCAGCCTGTAAAACCTTGGCCCGAGTCCCTCACTCCCAGTAGACGCCGACTTCAGAAATCCATGAAAAAACACAGTCCCCGTTTAGCAGCAAAAGGCTGCGGGGAACCAGAGCCACAGGTCACTGCAGCCCCGCCACAGGGAGCAGCAAGCTGCAGTCCAATCAGGGATTAGGCAAGCCGCCCGGGGATGGGCGGCGCTGTACATAATTTTAGTTTAAGTTTAAGTTTAAGGTGTGTAAATATTATTAAGGGGATTAGAGTTTAAGTAGTTTTAAATCTGCCCAGTGTGTGTGTTGTTTTGGATCGAGGTCGAAAGACCCGATCATGCTGTCACCTAAGCCAGAATCTCTCGGGAGCCTGGCTGTATTGTTTGATTTTTTGCAGGAACCAGAAGAAAGATGAGAAGGATCCTCATCGCGTTCGTGATGGTCGGATGGAGCTGGGCCTATCGGGGCCGCACCAAGGACTCCACCGTCTACGGGTGCTCTGGAAATAGAGGCCCCATCGCGACTGACGGAACCAGCTCACGGGACGCTGAAGAGACTGCTGCCTACTTCCATGAAGGGAGATGGCCAGGCTGGCTGGGGTCGAACTCTTCTGAATACTCCAGCCAGACGGGGTTTGCATACAGAGAAACGTCTCTGATGTGCCCTAGGGTGCGGATCATTGCGCCCAGGATCAGCGTCATCGTGGGCAAGAAGATTTGCCTTGTTTGTTTGGGACATGTACCTCTGGACCGCTGGTGGTGGCTGCGCAAGTTGAGCACAATCATGAAGAACTCCACTGTGGAGTGGGAGAGATTGGGTAATAACACCCATCGGACAATAACGGGAACACACGGGGGGTGGAGTGTCTGTTGGGACAAATGGTGGGAACCAGATGAGGGGATCTACACCTGTATGTGGGGTTCAGAACGCGCTTGCCCCACAGGCGTCTCCATCTTTTTCCAAAGACCGTGACAGGATGCTGGACAAGGAATGAGGTGGGACGTCAGCTCACGGGCGTGCGGAGTCCCATACTCACAGATCCCAGTAAACGCCACGGAGCTCATCACCCGACCCCGTAAGCCCCTGCCCACAGTTCCAGTAGCTAAAGCCCTCAAGGAAGGGTGCCCCACCACGACAAAGGGACCCGGGAACGGATTGGTATTGGTATCCACAGACCAGGTACTGTACCAAGGGGTCCACTACGCGGTGGCTTCGGTGATTTTAAACCTCACCGAGGTAAGATTGCCAGCGTGGTGTCCTAAGGAAATGGAGCAATTATACCAGGTCCTGTTAACAAACATGTTTAAACAGTTTTACGAATTCGACTTTGCCGATGTCGACAGAGCTGAATTGTACATCACACCACATGAGGTCTTGGACAGATTAGGGAGGCAAAGAAGGGGTGCAGTAAATGATATTTTCACAGCTTTTAATACAGGAACTTCCGTCATCAACACACTGGATGACGTGGAGCTGCAAACCCAGATCAATGGTTTGAAAACACAGCTAAGAAAGATACTGACTGATGAGAATAAGGTAGTGGGTTCTGAGTTACATGAGGACCAGGCCATGACACTACACCTAAAAGAGATAATAGCTGAGCTGGAGAAACACGCCAGAACGGTAAATGCCCTCATTAGGGAGGATCGGAATGCGTCCAATCAGGCTGCGCAGAATGAAGCTTGTGTGCTATACGGGGCGTGGTTACTGGGCGAGGGCCGCTGTAATCTGGAGGATTTAAAGCAAGGCTTAGTCCCCTCCTGGATTAGCAACAAGCACCTTGCAGCCCTCCACCCTTTTGAGAATACATTGAGTCCGTGCCAGCTCAGACTAGCTTCAGAGGCCTACCCAGTCCCAGTGGACTGTGGACGGTCTAATCACATCATTATGGGTATAGTGGTAAGAATACCGGTGATGGGATCGGCAGCAAAACCCGCCCCGGTATACAGGGTGGAGAACATTGGAGTCATTCAGGGGGGTGTGCACATTCGCAACACGGGGGTCCCACCTTACATCATTCGATGGGAGCATGCAATGCCGGGTACCGACCTCACGGGGTGCCGGAGCCAGGGAGCACACATCATCCTGTGTCCCCAGCACTTGAATGCCCATTCAAGACCACAGTGCGGGTTCAGAACTGCTGGCGCGAAGCCTATAAATTGCACCATGGAGGCAATGGCACAAGGCCATGTGCCCCCGCAGGTGGCATATATAGGAGGTGGGACATACTGTGTCACCACTGCAGCGCCCCACTACCAGCATGGACAGCACGGTTGGTGTCCGGTCAGTGACAGCAGCTTCTGTTTCAAGCCCAGGGCAGAAGTTCAAGTGGCCCAAGAGCGAATTGTCCCCATTCCTGAACCTTCCACTGTTGACATCACTGTGAAAGAGAATTTCACCGATTTCAGCGATTCATTGCAAATTTTGGATATATCATTCCCCCTCTCCCTGAACACCTCACCAAGATATTAAAAGCCGTTGTTGTTTCACAGAAACACTTCTACACACTGGAGCAGAAGACTCTAGAGATCGGGGCAGACATATTGGATATAGTGACCCCACCGTGGTGGGACCTGTTCACTAATATAGAAATCCTTTCCTGGATTAGGATAGCCTCCCACATTCTTGTAGTGCGCCAGGTTGTCATTGTAGTTTATTTACTGTTTGTACACTGTAAAAGGGTCAAACATTCGCAAAAGTATGAGAATAGAAGGGAATGGAGGGAGCATTATGTGCGGGTAGAAGAAGAGACACCCGTTTAGATTTTGCTGCTTGTATAAAGTTAAAGTTTTCCCTCCCTCCTCTGTATTATTTTAATATGTATTCATGTGCATTTTGAATTTTTCGTGTATGTACTTTATTTTATGATTGAAGTTTTATTAGATGTGATGTTATTATTAGAAGGTAATAGAGGGTAATGTGTATGCACTAGGTGATGTAGGGTATAAGGACCCCCTCCATGCCTGGAAGTAAGTTGTTAGATTTTAACTCCAGGGTATTGCCGTTTATAGATGCTTAATGTACACTAGATTTTTCTGAAATGGGAAATGCATGTGTTGTGGGGTCATAGATAGGTAAATACTGGGGATGGTTAGATTGTGGAAAGTCAGAAAATTTTGCTCACCCAGAATTATGATACTTCAAGCAAGTTACAGTATCATCAGGGGGGAGTGTAGGATTCGCAAAATTGGACTTTATATTAATAAGGGTCAAATGGCAGAAGAGGCCATGATTTTAAAGACTGTTTTAAAAGAAGCCCAGAAAAAGGGGCATATAAAATGGCCGCCATACCATGTGACCAGCTTATTGGTACACTTTAAAATGGTTCCTGCGCAACCTCAGACAGATTTGTGGATTCAACCCACAGTAAGTTTTGGAAGCCGTTCCTCAGAGAACGAAACCAGACCCACAGGTATGCATATGGATTAGATGCAGATCTAGTCAAGATCGGCCTGGAGACAGAGGCCATCAAAATGTTGCCCCAGACAAAAGGGGACAATTTCATATTCATGAGAACAGCACCCAGGACTAGATAATGAGATCAGCAGGCCATTATAAACAATGAAGGTAATTCCAGACCAGAGATGGGCCTGTTACCAGCCGTTTCAGACATTTAAAAATATAATGGCTACCCCACTGTGCTCGCAGCCCGCCAAGAATAAAACAAAGACTAACCTGATTTTGGGCGGGAAGTGAAGCCTCTGGAAGAAAGGTATATCTGGAAGAACTTTTTCGGCAGTTGAAGGCGAGCAAGCTGGCAGCTGGAGGACACGCAGGCACACAGGCAGACACGCCGGGTTGGAGAGCTGAAAAAGCTGAAAGTTTGGAGCTTGAAGAGCCTGCAGCTTGAGCTCAGACACACAACTTGAATCGGGATACCCAGAAGAAGAAGCAGGCAATCGCAGGAGGAAGAAGAAAGCCAACATCGAGAAGGCCATCTCGAAACCGGCGTTCCGCCCCGGGGAAGCACATCGGGAGATCATCGACCGTCCCCGGGCCGTTGCCGGAACAAGAGGCCATCGACCCAACTTGGGAGAAGAGACAAAAAAATAAAGGTCCCAAAAGAAGAAACCTTCCAGCCACCCCGGCTCGGGGGAAGAGAAAGGAAACTGAAGAAGCGATGGGAGCCAGCCCAAGGCTCCTCTAACCAGGGTCGAGCCGACGATCCTCGACCCCGCCGACATCCAGGCCCACCGGTGTCCAGCCGCCCCCGACCACCACCTGAGGAGAGAGGTGTGGCGCAGCTCGCAGGGGCTCCATGATCCACGTGGAGACGAAATGCCTGAAAGGACCAAACACATACTCAATTTCAAAACCTTGCACTTCCTAGTGGGATTGGTGAGCATGTTTCTGGCCCTTCACAATCAGATCTAGATAGGTTTAATAAGGGGGTGGATTTAAGGGTACAATTAACATGAGTTATTGTCCCTCGATGTTCCGTGTGTTTCCTTATTTCATGATGATTTTGTAGAGTATAAGATGCCTGTATTTGTTTTAGTTAGTACTGTGTCGTTATGATTTGTTTGTGTGTTTTTCCCTCCCATGTACTCCCTTATCTGCTTGCATTTGATTTGATATTTTTCCTTATGTAATAAAATTTCATTTTGTTTCATCAAACTTGGTCTACAAGAGTTTTCTCTACATTGTGGTTCCTGTGCCTAAGTCCAGAGTATAGAATCTAAGGGGCGAGTGGGTCGAACCACTCAAGGTTTACTGTGCAAGAAAGAGAGGCCTCTAGAGAGAGAAACCTCAGGGAAATTTCTCAAGGAAAACCCCTTACACTGGTTCAATAAGGAGTATAGAACTGCATGCCAGGAGCAGCACCATGCGTACCTAATAATGAGGTGTCAACCTGGGGAAGCTGCAACACAGGACCACATGCATGCTAAGAAGCAGAAGCAGCATGCTATAGACAGGGCTAAGCGATCGCACAATCAACGGATCAGATCAAAGCTCTTCAGTCCTGTCACATCCAGTCGTGAATGGTGGTGGACCATTAAACAACAAACGGGAGGAGGAGGCTCCATGAATATCCCCATCCTCAATGACGGTGGAGTCCAGCACGTGAGTGCAAAAGACAAGGCTGAAGCATTTGCAACCATCTTCAGCCAGAAGTGCCGAATGGATGATCCATAACGGCCTACTCCTGAGGTCTCCACCATCACAGAAGCTAGTCTTGACAAAGTCCCACATGGGAGACTGGTCAAGAAGGTAAGAGCCCATGGGATCCAAGGCAATTTGTCACATTGGATCCAAAATTGGCTTAGTGGCAGGAGGCAGAGGGTGATGGTCGAAGGTTGTTTTTGTGACTGGAAGCCTGTGTCCAGTGGTGTACTGCAGGGATTGGTGCTGGCTCCTCTGCTGTTTGTAGTGTACATTAATGATTTAGATATGAATGTAGGCGGTATGATCAGTAAGTGCGCAGATGACACGAAAATTGGTGGAGTGGTAAACAGCGAGGAGGGAAGCCTCAGGCTACAGGACGATATAGACAGGTTGGTTAGATGGGCAGAACACTGGCAAATGGAATTTAACCCTGAAAAGTGTGAGGTGATGCATTTTGAGAGGACTAACAAGGCAAGGGAATACACAATGAATGGTAGGACCCTAGGAAGGACAGAGGATCAGAGGGACCTTGGTGTGCATGTACATAGATCCCTAAAGGCAGCAGGACACGTAGATAAGGTGGTTAAAAAGGCATATGGGTTACTTGCCTTCATTAGCCGAGGCATAGAATATAAGAGCAGGGAGGGTTTGATGGAGCTATACAAAATGCTAGTTAGGCCACAGCTGGAATACTGTGTGCAGTTCTGGTTGCCACACTATAGGAGGGATGTTATTGTATTGGAGAGGGTGAAGAGGAGGTTCACCAGGATGTTACCTGGGCTGGAGTGCTTCAGCTATGAAGAGAGACTGGACAGGCTGGGGTTGTTTTCCTTAGAGCAGAGAATGCTGAGGGGGGACCTGATTGAGGTGTACAAAATTATGAGGGGCATAGATAGGGTAGATAGAAAGGAACTGTTCCCCTTAGTAGAGGGGTCAATAACCAGGGGGCATAGTTTCAAGGTAAGGAGAAGGAGGATTAAAGGGGATTTGAGGAAAAACTTTTTCACCCAGAGGGTGGTTCGAATCTGGAACTCACTGCCTGAAAAGGTGGTAGAGGCAGGAACCCGCACAACATTCAAGAAGCATTTAGATGAGCACTTGAAACGCCATAGCATACAAGGCTACGGACCAAGTGCTGGAAAATGGGATTAGAATAGACAGGGCTTGATGGCCGGCACGGACACGATGGGCCGAAGGGCCTCTTCCTGTGCTGTATAACTCTATGACTATGACTCTATGGGCAGGATTTTCATTGGGCCGTGCAGGCGGGATTGGAGGCGTGTGGGGGGTTAAAATCCTGAAATTCGGGGGGCACTACCCCATCCCGCCCGCAACCCGCCACCATGCCAGTTTCAAAGGAGGCGGGTACCCGACCCGCACTGGGACCCGCCTCCCCGAGGCGGGAAGGGGATTAGTGCCAATTAATTGCCTGTTAACAGGTAGTTAACAGGCAGTTTGTAGCCTAATCCCTATTTTCATTGGTGAAATGTGGGATTACCGATGCCTCCAAACCTCGCCAAGTTAGCGAGGCGGGCCGTCGGGATGAAGGGCTTGGAGGGGTCGAGATGTCCGGTGTTCAGTTGAGTGGTGGCTGCATGAGTGTAGAGGTAAGTGTGTTTGGTGTGTTTAAAGTGTTTAAAGAAGTTTTACTTACCTTTACAGCCTTCCTTCCTTCGGGTCTCGGGAGTCCCTCATCTCACCAGCACAGAAAGCAGAATGGCCGTGATCTGTCAAAAATTGCAACATTCAGCTTTCTGTTCTGGAGAGATCTCTAAATCATCCTGAGAGGAAGGAATTAACTTGGAGTACAGATTTTCAGTATTTGACAGCTTCAAACAGCTGTCAAACGCTGATATTTCATCTGACAAAAGGTCTTGACAGATGAAATATCAATCTGTGACATCACATGTTGCCGGGTGTCCCTTAATTGGCCTGCTGAGCCCGCTGGATGGGCTCAACAAGGTCAATCAAGTCAAAATCGCGTGGGTTGGCTACAACTCGATGGAGGCGGGACTACAACCCCGATAGTTGTAGTCCTGCTTCCTACCCGCCTCCTCAATGAAAATCCAGCCCTGTGACTCTTCAGCCAATTCGATTCACTCCATGTGATATCAAGAAATGCCTGAGCACACTGGATACAGCAAAGGCTGCGGGCCCCGACAATATCCTGGCTATCGTGCTGAAGACTTCTGCTCCAGAACTATCCGTGTCTCTAGCCAAGCTGTTCCAGTACAGCTACAACACAGGCATCTATCCAACAATGTGGATAACTGTCCAGGTATGTCCTGTCCACAAAAAGCAGGACAAATCCAACCAGGCAAATTATCGCCCCTTCAGTCTACCCTCAATCATCAGCAAAGTGATGGAAGGTGTCATCGACAATGCTATCAAGCAGCACGTACTCACCAATAACCTGCTCACTGATGCCCAGTTTGGGTTCCGCCAAGGCCACTCAGCTCCCAACCCCATTACAGCCTTGGTCCAAACATGGACAAAGGAGTTGAATTCCAAAGGTGAGGTGAGAGTGACTGCCCTTGACATCAAGGCAGCATTTGACAGAGTGTGGCATCAAGGAGCCCTAGTAAAACTGAAGTCAATGGGAATCAGGGTGAAACCTTTCCACTGGCTGCAGTCATACCTAGCACAAAGGAAGATGGTTGCGGTGATTGAAGGTCAATCATCACAGCCCCAGGACATCGCTGCAGGAGTTCCTCAGGGCAGTATCCTAGGCCCAACCGTCTTCAGCTGCTTCATCAATGACCTTCCCTCCAACATAAGGTCAGGATAGGGGATGTTTGCTGATGACTGCACAGTGTTCAGTGCCATTCACAACTCCTCAGATAATGAAGCAGTCCATGCCCGCATGCAACAACACCTGAACAATGTTCAGGCTTGGGCTGATAAGTGGCAGATAACAGCACCACAGAAGTGCCAGGCAATGAATATCTCCAACAAGCGAGAGTCTAACCACCTCTCCTTGACATTTAATGGCATTACCATCGCCGAATCACCCACCATCAACATCCTGGGGGTCACCATTGACCAGAAACTTAACTGGACCAGCCACATAAATACTGTGACAACAAGAGCAGGTCAGAGGCTAGGTATTCTGTGTCGAGTGTCTCACCTCCTGACTCCCCAAAGTCTTTCTGCCATCTACAAGGCACAAGTAAGGAATGTGATGGAATACTCTTCACTTGCCTGAATGAGTGCAGCTCCAACAGCACTCAAGAAGCTTGACACAATCCAGGACAAAGCAGCCCCTGCTTGATTGTCGCCACATCTACAACCTTAAACATTCACTCCCTCCACCATCAGCGGACCGCAGGCACATGGGAATACCACCACCTCCAACTTCCCCTCCAAATCACACACCATCCTGACTTAGAAGTATATCGCCGATCCTTCATCATCGCTGGGTCAAAATCCTGGAACTCCCTACCTAACAGCACTGTGGGAGTACCTTCACCATACGGGCTGCAGTGGTTCAAGAAAGCAGCTCACCACCACCTTCTTAAGGGCAATTAGGGATGGGCAATAAATGCTGGCCTTGCCAGCGACGCCCACATCCCATAAACAAATAAAAGAAAAACATAAAAGGAACATAAAAATCTTCTACCGGCAAGTAAACAGTAAGCGGGTAGTAAGAGGCTGTGTGGTGCCTATATGATCTTCACCATGCGTCAATTACTAGAGAAATGCAGGAAACAGCGCCAACCACTGTACATGGCCTTCTTTGATCTCACAAAGGCCTTCGACACTGTCAACCGTGAGGGACTATGGAGTGTCCTCATCAAATTCGGCTGTCCTCAAAATTTTGTCACCATCCTCCGCCTGCTTCACGACGACATGCAAGCCGTGATCCTAACCACCGGTTCCATCATAGACCTAATTCAAATACAGACCGGGGTCAAGCAAGGCTTTGTCATCGCACTAATGCTCTTCTCAATCTTCCTTGCTGCAATGCTCCATCTCACCCTCAGTAAGCTCCCCGCTGGAGTGGAGCTAATTTACAGAACAAACGGGAAACTGTTCAACCTCCGTCGCCTCCAGTCTAGATCCAAGTTCGTCCCATCCTCTGTGGTCGAATTACAGTATGCAGACGATGCTTGTGTCTGCGCTCACTCGGAGTTCGAACTCCAAACCATCGTCAACACCTTCACAGAAGTGTACGAGAGCATGGGCCTTACACTAAACATCCGTAAGACAAAGATCCTCTACCAAACTGCTCCCACCACACCGTACTGCCCCCCGATTATCAAAATCCACGACGAGGCCTTGGACAACGTGGACCACTTTCCATACCTCGGGAGCCTACTGTCAACAAGGGCAGATGTCGATGACGAAGTCCAACACTGCCTTCAATGTGCCAGTGCAGCCTTCGGTCGCCTGAGGAAGAGAGTGTTTGAAGACCAGGACCTCAAACCCGGCACTAAGCTTATGGTCTACAGAGCAGCAGTGATACCCGCCCTGCTGTATGCCTCAGAGACATGGACCATGTACAGCAGGCACCTCAAAGCACTGGAGAGGTACCACCAATGCAGCCTCCGCAAGATCCTGCAAATCCATTGGCAGGAAAGGCACACCAACGTCAGTGTTCTCGCTCAGGCCAACAGCCCCAGCATTGAAGCTTTGACCACGCTGGATCAGCTCCACTGGACGGGTCACATCGTCCGCATGCCCGATACGAGACTCCCAAAACAAGCGCTCTACTTGGAGCTCCGACACGGCAAGAGAGCCCCAGGTGGGTAGAGGAAATACTTCATGGACATCCTCAAAGCCTCCTTGAAAAAGTGCAACATCCCCACTGACACCTGGGAATCCCTGGCCCAAGACCGCACAAAGTGGAGGAGAAGCATCCGGGAAGGCACCAAACACCTCGAGTCTCTTCGCTGGGTGGAAGCAGAAGCCAAGTGCAAGCAGCGCAAGAAGCGCACGTCAACCCAAGCACCCCACCCACCAGCCCCTTCAACCATCGTCTGCCCCACCTGTGACAGAGACTGTAGGTCCCGCATTGGACTCATCAGTCACCTGAGAACTCATTTTTAATGTGGAAGCAAGTCATCCTCGGTTCCAAGGGACTGCCTAAGAAGGAGGAGAAGAAGAAGAAGGTGCCTATTCACGACAAAGAAGATATTTTATGCTTAGAGGCGCAGGGCAAGGCTAGAATACTCAATACTAAAGCAAAATACTGCGGATGCTGTAAATCTGAAATAAAAACAGGAAATGCTGGAAATAGTCAGCAGGTCAGGCATCATCTGTGGAGAGAAAAACAGAGTTAACGTTTCAGGTCGATGACCCTTCGTCAGAACTGGAAAAAGCTGGAGATGGAACAGGTTTTTAAGTAAGTGCAACGGCAGGGAAAGTGGGGAGGGGAGGAAAGAACAGAAGGGAAGGTCTGTGATAGGATGGAAGGCAGAAGAGATTAAGAGACATTAAGAGAGATTAAGAGATGGTGCAAGGCAAAAGGAGATGGTAATGGGACAAGTTAAGAAACAAAAGATGGCTCTAGATGAAGTGTAAATGGCACTGGCAGAATGAAAGACTGCTGCCATGTGGGAGAGAGATAAAAATATATAAAATAAATGGAAAAAAAAGGATGGGGCAGAGGTTATGGTCTGAAATTGTTGAACTCAATGAGTACTTTGTATCAGTGTTTACTAAGGAGGTGGATGCTGACAAAATATCGGTAGCAGTGGTAGCAATGGAAAGGGTGACAATTGATAAACAGGATGTACTGGAAAGGCTGATGCTTAGAGTGGATAAATCGCCTGTTCCAGAAGGCTTGCATCCCAGGTTGCTAAGGGAATTGGGGGAGGAGATAGCAGAAAGGCTTGCCATAATTTTCCAATCTTCCATAGATGTGGGGGAGGTGCCTGAGGATTGGAAAGTGGCAAATGTGACACCATTGTTCAAGAAAGGGTGCAAGGACAATCCTAGTAACTACAGGCCGGTGAGTTTAACATCAGTGGTGGGTAAAGTTTTAGAAACAATAATCAAGGAAAAAATTACCGGGCACTTGGAGAGGTTTAAGCTAATTAAGGAGAGCCAACACGGATTTGTAAAAGGCAGATCATGTTTGAATAATCTAATTGAATTTTTTGATGAAGTAACAGGGAGGATCGATGAAGGGAATGCAATGGATGTTGCCTACATGGATTTTCAGAAGGTGTTTGGCAAAGTGCTGGTTAACAAAGTTGAGGCTCATGGAATAGGTGGGTCAGTGGCAGCTTGGACAAGGAATTGGCTTAAGGACAGAAAACAGCGAGTTGTGGTAAATGGCTGTTTTTCAGACTGGAGGATGGTAGACAGTGGTGTTCCCCAAGGGTCAGTGCTGGGGCCATTGCCTTTTTTTGAGATATATAAATGACCTGGATTTTGGAATACAAAGTAGAATTTCTAAATTTGCCGATGACACCAAACTTGGGGATATGGCAAATAGTGAGGATGGCATCAATCAACTGCACCAGGACATAGAAAGGCTAGCAGAATGGGCAGACAAGTGGCAGATGGAATTTAATACATAGAAGTGTGAGGTGATGCATTTTGACAGAAGGAACAGGGAGAGGCAATATGCACTTAATGGCACAGTTTTAAAGAGTGTGCAGGGACAGAGGGACCTGGGAGTTAATGTGCATAGGTCCCTGAAGGTGCAGGACATATTGAGAGAGTGGTTAGCCAAGCATATGGGATCTAGGGTTTCATAAATAGAGGTATTGAGTACAAAAGTAGAGAAGTTATGCTGAACCTTTATAAAGCACTGGTTAGGCCACAACTGGAGGATTGCATCCAGTTCTGGTCACCACACTTTAGGAAGGATGTGAAAGCCCTTGAGAGGTGCAGAGGAGATTTACCAGAATGGTTCTGGGGATGGGGGATCTTAGCTACAAGGACAGGTTGGAGAAGCTGGATTTGTTTTCATTACAGCAAAGGAGGTTGAGGGGTGAATTGATAGAGGTGTACAAGTTTATGACGGGTTTGGATAGGCTAGACTGGCAAAGGCTGTTCCCACTAGTTGATGGTACAAGGACTAGGGGACACAGATTTAAGGTTTTGGGCAAGAGATACAGGGGAGACGTGAACAAAAACTTTTTTATGAAGTGAGTGGTGAGGACCTGGAACTCACTGCCGACGGATGTGATGGAAGCGGAGACATTCAATGTTTTCAAGGGGAGACTGGATAGGCACTTGAGAGAAATAAACTTGCAGGGCTACGTGGATAGAGCAGGAGAATGGGACTGACTGGATTGCTCTACAGAGAGCCGGCACAGACTCGATGGGCCGAATTGTAAGATTTGTAAAATTTCTACATTTCCCCAAAGGTTATTATTAACAAAAGGGACCCTGCGTGGACATTTTAATTAAAAAAGGGTACCCAAGATGGCGTCCGCGCCTCGTGGCAAAAAGCCTTTGAGATTTTAAAAACTTGGACTCTGCGGCACAGGCAGCTTGTGGAGAAATCGAAACCAAAGCTACAGTTTCTGTGAAGAGAGACTTTGCATTTTGAAAACCCGACAGGACTTGGAATTATGTATTAGACCAAATTGGAGACAGATCAAAACCCAGTTAGGCCTATAGTTAAGGCCATCAAGCAGTTTGCATAAATAATCGGGAACAGCTTAGGGAAGCCATCAAGGCTGGACAGGCCCATTAAGATGTATTAATAATAAAACAAGTCAATTATCAGGCCAGTAGATGCGATTACCGGCCATCTAAAAACAGTTAGTGTAGATTGCTACCATTATTTAAAATAGCCCGCCAAGATTAAGAAAAAAGAACTAACCTGATTTGGCGCGCAGATAAGGGCCATCCGAAGGAGTATAACTGAAGGCCCCGGGTAGCAATCTCTCTCTCTGGCTCTTGCTCTCTTCTTCTTCTTGCTCCTCACCCTCATGGCTGCTGCTCTTCCCCCGTCCCGCACTTACCCCCTGGCCTCTGCCCGTGCTTTTCCCAATTCCATCAGGAACGCCCAGCATTGCACCGGTCAGACACGGACAAACCAGGCCAGGTGAGGTGGGACGCGACGAGGCGAGGAGGCGAGACGAACTGTGCGAGATGAATTGGGAAGACGATTGAAGACAAGCTCGAATAATCGGGCCTTCAATCCAGCTGACCTGTGACTATCTTCATGCAAACTCTAACTGCCGACCAAGGAAGAGGAACCATCAACCCTGTGAGGTAAAGTACCCAAGCAGAGACTTTAACTTTGGGGTACTCGTACCTGGACAACGCCCTTGCAGCACCCCGAGACCATGTGACAATGGCAGGCTCCAAAGAGCACAAAGAGCGAATCCCAAACCCCACCGCTGTTTTGAATTCAGCAGATCTTTGATTCGTGAGCATGAATTCTGGCCCCTCATAGCTTAATCTAGTTAGGTATAGGGGTCGGATAAGGATAAGGGGATTATTAAGATAGTTGTTTTCCCTCGATGTGCCGTGTGTTCCCCATTCCCTGTATAAGTATAGTTATTTGTATTTGCCTGCAATTTTACACTAGTAACTTCTCGTAAGACTGTTATTTTTCTGTTTAATAAAATCCTGGTTTTGCTTACATCCAAACCACCTGTCTACTCGAGTCTTTTCTGTATCGCTGCCTGTACCTAAGTCCGGTGTCTAGAACCCAGGGGCATGGGAACGATTCGAACCGCTCACAAACAGTCAGGGGCATAACTGACTGGGCGTACGCGCCAACCCCACCACCACCCCCTACAGAATGGCCTCTTTCTGTGCCGTTATAACTCTATGGCCTAAAAATTCGGTTGCTTTGCGCCTCCCGTGAAATTCAGTGGGAGTTTAGCGGCGGCAGTAACCGTTATCACCCCATGGTGCTGTGCCACCAGCGATGACATCATCACCGTGTGCAACGCCCCGATCGCGCCCCAGCCGCAATCTTCAGTAGCGCCCCATGAATTACCGCTGGACGTTATGTCCAATGGGGTCAGGGGGGCCTTCCTGCAACCGCGGCGGCGCAAATTTAAGGGACGGTGCCGGGCGACCATTTTGTTGCTGGCCACCTGCCAGCACCTGCCACCTCTGCCGTCCCCAGCCTCCTCTGCAGCCCCCCCCCCTCCCAGTGGAGTGCCGGCTGTGCTCCGTGAGCCTGGCACTCCTCTTGAGTGCTGGGCTCTTTTGTAAGCACTCCGATCCCTGGGGCCCAGCTGGGCCCCGGGTCACTCTGCGCTAGGCCCCTCCCCTTTAATAAGGGGAGAAAGTCCTGCAGTACCGCGGCACGTAGCACTGTGATATTCACTCGCAGCACCCCAAGCGGGAGGTGGGGCACTTCCAGTAGAACCCCGCTTTCCTCTTGGGGCGCTACCAGTGAATTTCGGCCGCCGGGGCGCTAATTTTTTCGTGGCGCTAAAAGTAGCGCCCTGGAGAAGTTAGTGCCCCAAAGGGGGCGCGACTCAATTTTTCCCCCTATGACTCTAAGACACATCAACCTTTCTAAATTTTTAAATGTACTAATTGTATAGATTCAGGCCCTAATGTTACTTGGCTGTTCTGGCATCCTTCCGCTGTAAACCCAGCAGACCAGCTGTAATCTCCATCAGGACGCATATGCAGTGTCCTAGCCTGATGTGTGAGTTTCCAGTGGCCTTGTTTATGGGCAGAGTCTGGCTGTCCTGAATGAGGTCACTGAGGCGGAGGGATGGGATCAAGAGTGGGATGCACAGGGAGTACTAGTTTCCTCAGCTTTGCAGGGGCACGTGTAAGTTTGGAGGCAGCATGTATAGTGAGATGAAGTGTGCCAACCTCGTAAAGGGTGCGAGTGTGCCCCGCTGACAAAGGGTTTCAGGTCACGGTTAGGGCCTGGATTCCTAAAGATTGCGGGGGAGGGAAAGAATATTTTTTCTTTTACATTATTAAAGTGACTCCCGACACAGGGCCTGCTGTGGTCATGCTCTGTCGCTTTCCTGGGGAGGGGTTGTGGGGGGGTGCAGGAATGGGGGCTACCAGACCACACCCCCAAAGAGGAAATTATCACTGAAGTTTCCATCCTATGAGTCGGGGGGAGGGCAAGCGCCTGAGATGTGTCCCTAATGTCATTACTGCCTGCTAGTCCAATGCAGATTATTCCCCCTGACCCCGTACACTCTAGCAGAGTCAACCCTGAAGAGCACCATTGGGTGCAGTCCTGGCATAAGTGACGAGACCACAGAATTTTTCAAATTCTGGGCTCATGCTCTTGTTGCATTTGTTAGTTCAAAAGAGGTTAGGATCTATTTTACAGTTCACGTAATCCCCGGTGCCCATGCTGAAAGGCTGTTGTATTTAAGGTTATGCTTCCATATCTGTTTACAGTTTTATTTCTATTCAAGGAAATGCAATACCTAGAATCAGAAACATGGCTTGATGGAAAGAATTTGATTCATGTACATGCACAGCATACATGTCAAGCCAGGGTAATCTTCAGCCTTTTATTTCCTTCAGTGTGTTGACTTGCCCTTAATATGTCATGGTTGAAGAAATGCCCATTACTGGTAGTCAATCAGATCAATTTATTAATCAATGAACAATGGTACAAGGCAGTGCTGAGAAGCAATATTGTTTTACATATTCTTGGATATCCATCTCCGCTGTGCTCACTGACCTACATTGGCTCCCGGTTAAGCAACGCCTCGGTTTCAAAATTTTCATCCTTGTTTCAAATCCCCCCAGGGCCTTGCCCCTTCCTATATCCGATATATCTGCGCTCCTCCAATTCTGGCCTCTTGGGCATCCCCGATTTTAACCACTCCACCATTGGTGGCCATCCCTTCAGCTGCCGAGGCCCTAAGCTCTGGATTTCCCTCCCTAAAGCTCTCCACTTCCCTACCTCTCTTTCCTCCTTCAAGACGCTCCTTAAAACCTACCTCTTTGTCCAAGCATCTTCCCTAATAACTCCTTTTGTGGCTCATGTTAAATTCTGTTCGATAACGCTCCTGTGAAGCGCCTTGGGACGTTTTACTGTGTTAAAGGCACTATATAAATGCAAGTTGTTGTTGTTGTGACATTAAAGGCCCTATTTTCAGCTTGCTAGTTTTCAGGGTTTGCATTGACCAGGGAGTTATTAATTGTCAGGCATTTTGCTGTAGCACTCTTACCTCTGAGTCAGAAGGTTGTCAGTTCAAGTCTTACTCCAGAGATTTGAGCACAAACTCTAGGCTGACGCTCCAGTACTGTTTGTGGGAGCTTGCTGTGCGCAAACTGGATGCCACATTTCTTACATTACAACAGTGACTACACTTCAAAAGTACTTCATTGGCTGTAAAGCGCTTTGGGACGTCCTGAGGTTGTGAAAGGCGTTATATAAGTGCAAGTCTTTCTTTTTAATGCTGCACATTTTCATCCATTCTTCTTAATGTATTAATCCAAGGTATTTGGCAGTGCAAATAAACAAAAATTATATTAGTGGCAGTAAAGGACCCGAACTGGCAACAAGAGGGAAGTCGCAAGGAGACCAGACTTTTGCGAAGCTGAACTATCTGCACTTTTAAAACAGGAACAGAAATTTCACTGACATGACAAGCATTATTGCCCATGTTAGAATTCCATTGCCAGGGATATCATTTTATTCTTTTAAAATGTTGAGAAATGCTGCAGAAACAAAACAGCTGCTTAAAACATATGCCCAAAAATAATATAGCACTCAATAAAAATGCATTAAGGAGAGGACATGCACAGTCACAAGGCTCCCCAGTAATATAGTCAGTGGACCTGGGAAAATAATAGGCAACACTGTAATATTGGAAAGGGGGGGTTGGCGCATGCTTAGAATCTTTTCATTTTATAAAATTATGAACCATTTTTAAATGACAAGAAATAAGAAATAATAGCCTAGAAATTGGTTCGCGCCATCAGGCCAACTCGAACTAGGTGCAGGAAATGATCCTCTGCACTGGAACGGGTAGACCTAAGGCACACCTGATATTGGGCCTCAGGCCTTATTTACATGAGGCCGACAAGCGGCAGGTACATGCTGGGTGTCCCCAGGCAGCTCGTCATTGAAGGGGGTTTCAATTCCAGTCCACTGCAGCACCAAGCTGGCTGGCTGCGGATGGGAAACCAAGGCCTCACATTCAAACTAGGCCCTGCCGGTAAAGTTGGCAGGGCCTGCAGGAAACACAGCCTCCTGGGTTTCCCGCCCGCCTCGGACACCTGAAAATTGGATGCTTCACCATCACATTTCTAGCACAATGTCATACGGTTTTCTATAGTGGGTATGCTAATGGTATGCACTAGTCCTGTAAACCATATGTAGAATGCCTGTATCCATTATTTATCTATATATATAAAAGGATCCGTCCGTCTGTATGTCTGTCTGTCTGTATGTCTGTCTGTATGTCTGTCTGTCCGCTATACACTCAAAAGTTATAGAGCATACCTACACATATTTTATATCAAAAGAAAGCTTATGATTAGGGCAGCGTCATAGGCATATTTACTTTTTGGTCAGACAAAAATTGTTCGGACAGTATACAAAAAACGTTCAAAAATCCGCTCATTAGCGGTTGACCAATCCTACCTGTTGTATTCGTGTGTTAATGGAGACACGGAATGCAGGAGTTGGTTTAACAGGTGTTTACTGAACAAAGTCTGGAGGTGAACTAAAAGATACAAGACGCTATACAGGCTTATATACCCGAGTGGTCACTACCGGTATTACAGTACACAGGGGCTATTAAAGGTACATACACTACACTACCGCTCATTAGCGTTGAGTGACATGATGGTTGACCAATCCTACAGTTCAGTGACCTGATGGTTGACCAATCGGTGCTTTACAGGGGGGCATTTCATGGCGTGTGTGGGCGGGGCCTAATCTTTCAAACTGCCGTTAATTCGGCCATCTTTACCTCAGCTTTTAGTTTTATTCACATTTTAACAGCTTCATTTTAACAGCTTCATTTTTCCCACTTTGTGTGTGTGTGGGCTTTCCCCCCCTCGGCTAGGCCGCAGGCAAGCTGCTGCGACGGTCCGGAGTGGGAGCCGCCACACACGGCCTTCCCCACGGCGTCAACCACGTGGCCCGAGAGCCCGACCAAAAGCGAGCAGGGCTCCGGGTCACCAAGGCCCCACACCACCTTCCCCCCACCCCCCTTTCCACCCCCACCCCCCCTTTCCAACCATTTCCCCCACCCCCCTTTCCCCCCTTCCCCCCGACCCCCTTCCCCCCACCACCCCCTTCCCCCACCACCCCCTTCCCTTCACCCCCACAGCCCCCCTTTCCCTCCACACCCCCCTTTCCCCCCACCCCCTTCCCTCCCCACCCCCTTTCCACCCCTTCCCCCCACAGCCCCCCTTTCCCCCACCCCCCTTTCCCCCCACACCCCCCTTTCCCCCACCCCCTTCCCCCCACCCCCTTTCCCCCCTTCCCCCCACACCCCCCTTCCCCCCACACCCCCGATTCCCCCCACACACCACCTTTCCCCCCAACACCCCTTCCCCCCACCCTTTTCCCCCACCCCTTTCCCCTTTCTCTCTCTCCTTCCCTCGCTCTCTCTCCTTCCCTCTCTGTCTCTCTCTCTCCTTCCCTCTCTGTCTCTCTCTCTCCTTCCCTCTCTCTCTCTGTCTCTCTCTCCTTCCCTCTCTCTCTCGTTCCTTCCCTCTCTGTCTCTCTCTCCTTCCCTCTCTCTCTCTCTCTCCTTCCCTCTCTCTCTCTCTCTGCCCCCTGTCTCTCTTTTCTCCCCCAGTCGCTCTCTCTCTCTCTCTCTCCCCCGCAGTCTCTCTCTCTCTCTTCCCCCCAGTCTCGCTCTCTCTCTCTTCCCCCCAGTCTCTCTCTCGCTCCCCTGTCTCTCTCTCTCTCTTCCCCCAGTCTCTCTCTCTCTCTTCCCCCCAGTCTCTCTCTCTCTCTCTCCCCCCCAGTCTCTCTCTTTCTCGCTCCCCCATCTCTCTCTCTCTCTTCCCCCCAGTCTCCCACACAGACAGACAGACAGACAAACTCATTTATATATAGATAAAAATTATTTGTACTTTTTTCATAAAACATGCCCTCAAAAAACCCTCGGCACCGCTGGGCACTCCAGCTAGTATGCTATATTTAAAGCAAACAAATTTAGTTTTCCTTCTTTGTTTTCAGAAACTGTCTTACTATAAAAAATATCTGTAACTCATGGATAGTCCTAATTCAATTACTGAAAATATTCCTTCATTTAAGGTGATTCCTCCATATCCAGTTTCTCAGATTCAATTCTCTGCGTCAACCACACAATATGGCAAATTATGCATACTCAACAACCCTCTGCATAAAAAATGTTTTCCTTAACTTCTCTCATCACTCTTTTGAAGACAATTTTAAATTGATAACTTCACATCATTGCAAAAAATCATTTTTCCCTATTCACCATATCAAATTCCTTCATTATTTAAAAACTTATATTCAATCTCCTCTTTGCTTTCTCTGCCTCATTGGAAATGGTCCCAGTATGGATGATCTCCTGAAGTCCCCACCATCACAGAAACCAGCCTTCAGCCAATTCGATTCACTCAATGTGATATTGTAGGAATGTCTAGTTCCTATCCAAAGACTGAGGTCCACTCAGGCACTTAAACAAAACGAAGTTTAATGGAAACTAACAGGTTTAAACAAGTAACTGCAGGAGAACATCGAGTGTAGGCCTATTCAGTCCGGAGGCTCCACGAGGACTGCTGGCTGGTCCCATGGTTGACGTCACGACATCATCACGTTCTTCCCGCCAGTGGGGATCACGTGAAGTACGGCGTGACGTCATCGCGTTTACCCGCGCTGTTAAAGTGATCACGCTCTATACAAGTAAACAGTATAAATAAAGATACAGACTCAGGCTTTAGCTAACATGTTGTTAAAGGAAATTATATACAAACGGTCTCAGTCCTTTAGTGGCTCCGCCACCTGCGCCCCCCCAGAATTGTCTTTAACAGCAAAAGTGAGATGGCGAGGAGGCCTGACAAGCCTGTCCGAGCGACTTCTGTAACCCTGGAATGGAAGCTGATGGCCGGTGGGCGAGCTGTCGGGCGGTTGTGGTGGATCTGGCACGGCGACTGTGGGCGGTCGGCCCCGTTTTGGCGGTTGAGCGATTTCGACTGGGTGGTCCAGGTCTAAGTATGCCGGCTTCAGCCGGTCAACCGATATGTGATCCGGTTTACCTCCGATATCGACCGAAAAGGATTTGTCTCCCGGCTCTATGACGCGGAAGGGACCAGTGTAAGAAGGCTTGAGCGGGTCCCGGTGAGCGTCGTGGCGGATAAACACGTACTCGGCGCTTTTCAGCTCAGTTCAGATGTGGGAGCTGTGTAAGCCGTGATGCGACATAGGCACTGGAGCAAAACATCTGGCTGCTTCCTGGTGGCTGACGAGTTGCTGGGATGCGGACCATGGCTCTGTTGGAGATGGGAGGAAATTCCCTGGAACTGCCACTTGGCCGGGTTGATAATCAAACCGTGTTGACTGAGGGTGTGCAAATGGCAGAAGTGCTCCTCTTTGCTAGGGCTGGCGATGAGGATGTCGTCGAGGTAGACGAAGAGGAATTTTAGGTCCCGAAGCACGGAGTCCATTAAACACTGGAAAGCCTGCGCAGCGTTCTTTAAGCCAAACGGCATCCGCAGAAATTCGAACAGGCCGAATGGGGTGATGACTGCGGTTTTCGGGATGTCTTGCAGGTGCACGGGGACCTGGTGGTAACCACCGACGAGGTTGACTTTCGAAAAAAAGGTATTTCCCGCCAAATGGGCCGAGAAATCTTGGATATGCGGTATCGGGTACCGATCAGGAGTAGTGGCGTCATTCAGGCGTCAGTAGTCGCCGCATGGCCGCCATCCGCCGCCGGGTTTCGGAACAATGTGGAGAAGCGAAGACCAGGGACTATTCGGCTGGCGAATAATTCCCAGCCGCTCCATCGTGTCGAACTCCGCTTTCGCAGCCGCGAGCTTGCCGGGTTCGAGTCGTCGGGCCCGTGTGTAAACCGGGGGGCCGGTGGTGGTGATGTGATGTCCTACACCATGTTTAGTAGCCGAGGAGGAGAAAGTGGGCCTGGTCAGATCTGGGAACTCTCCGAGGAGCCGAGTGAAGTTGTCTGGAGGTGGGAATGCACAGAAGACAGTGCGTGGCACGGTATTACCGCGGTGGCGTGGGATGGAGTGGAACGTGGCCACATTGATCAACCAGCGGTGCCTGACATCGACCAGGAGGCCGTTGGCGCACAAAAAATCCTCCCCAAGGAGGGCCTGTGTGACTTTGGCCGTGATGAATTCCCAGTGGAAACGCTGGCCGCTGAAACACACCTGGACCTGCCGCCTTCCGAAGGTCCGAACGGCCGTGCCATTAACTGCCGCGAGGGTGGGGCCGTGGCCCCCAGCGAGTATATCGAGATTTGATGCAGGTAGGATGCTACACTGCGCCCTGGTGTCGCAAAGGAAACATCGACCAGATAGGGAGTCGGTGATGAAGAGAAGCTTCCCTGAATCTCCGATGGCCATCGCAGCCGCGGGGCACTCGTTAGACCCGGTCCTCTTTCGCCAGGGTGTCTGTAGATGTTTTTTGTTGTTGTGCAAAAAACTGTAGGGAGGGCGGCAGCACCTTACTTTCGCACCAAAACGGGCGTGGTAAAAGCACAACCCCACTGATTGAGGAGCTGGAGCAGTGTCTGTGGGGGATGGGCACCTCGTGGCCGCGCAGTGCTGTTGTGTCACCGCGAAGATCTTGTCCGCTTCGGCAGCAAGCTCCGTGCAGTCTGTTACTTTGGACCTGGCTAGGGCAGCCTGAACTTGCTCTGGGAGTAGGTTGAGGTATAGCTCCCTGAAGAGGAAGCATTCCGGCTCGGGCCCGAGGAGCATGAGCACCTGGCTCATGAGCTCGGACGGCTTGGAATCCCCGAGGCCGGGCATAGTGAATAGCCGGCGGGTGCGCTCCGACTTCGTGAGCCCGAAGACCTGCAGCAACCGTGCCTTTAAGGTGTCATACTTGCGATCAGTAGGCTGACTACCGAGTAGGCTGACGATCCGCGAGGCTGTGGCACTGTCGAGGGCGGAGGCCACGTAATAATAACGGGTCTGATCCGCAACAATGTCCCTGATGGCGAACTGGGCTTCAGCCTGGATGAACCACGTGGCTGGTTGTTGCTCCCAGAACTGCGGTAGCTTCAAGGTAATGGCGTTTGTTTCCATGTTGATTATCTTCTGCGAAAACCGTTCGCAAAAGTCGGGGTCACCAATGTAGGAATGTTTAGTTCCTATCCAAAGACTGAGGTCCACTCAGGTGCTTAAACAAAACGAAGTTTAATGGAAACTAACAGGTTTAAACAAGTAACTGCAGGAGAACATTGGGTGTAGGTCTATTCAGTTCGGAGGCTCCACGAGGACTGCTGGCTGGTCCCGTGGTTGACGTCATGACATCATCACGTTCTTCCCGCCAGTGGGGGATCACGTGATGTACGGCGTGACGTCATCGCGTTTACCCGTGCTGTTAAAGTGATCACACTCTATACAAGTAAACAGTATAAATAAAGATACAGACTCAGGCTGTAGCTAACATGTTGTTAAAGGGAATTATATCCAAATGGTCTGAGTCCTTTAGTGGCTCCACCACAATATCAAAAAACGGCTGAGCATACTGGATACAGCAAAGGTTTTGGGCCCCGGCAACATCCCGGCTATCGTACTGAAGACTTGTGCTCCAGAACTAGCTGCGCCTCCAGCCAAGCTGTTCCAGTACAGCTACAACACTGGCATCTATCCGACAATTTGGAAAACTGCCCAGATATGTCCTGTCCACAAAAAGCATGACAGATCCAACCCGGCCAATTATTGCCCCATCAGTCTACTCTCAATCATCAGCAAAGTGATGGATGGTGTCATCGACAGTGCTAGCAAGCTGCACTTATTCACCAACTACATAAATACTGCGGCAACAAGAGCAGGTCAGAGGTTCGGTATTCTGCAGCGAGTGTCTCACCTCCTGACTCCCCAAAGCCTTTCCACCATCTACAAGGCACAAGTCAGGAGTGTGATGGAATACTCTCCACTTGCCTAGATGAGTGCAGTTCCAACAACACTCAAGAAACTCGACTCCATCCAGGACAAAGCAGCCTGCTTAATTGGCACCCCATCCACCACCTTAATCATTCACTCCCTCCAGCACCGGCGTACCGTGGCTGCAGTGTGTAGCATCTACAAGATGCACTGCAGCAACTCGCCAAGGCTTCTTTGGCAGCGCCTCCGAAACCCGCGACCTATTTCACCTAGAAGGACCAGGGCAGCAGGCACATGGGAACACCACCACCTCCAAGTTCCCCTCCAAGTCACACACCATCCTGACTTAGAAGTATATCGCCGATCCTTCATCGTCGCTGGGTCAAAATCCTGGAACTCCCTCCGTAACAGCACTGTGGGAGTACCTTCACCACACAGACTGGAGCGGTTGAAGAAGACGGCTCACCACCACCTTCTCAAGGACAGTTAGGGATAGGCAATAAATGCTGACCTTGCCTGTGATGCCCACATCCCATAAACAAATAAAAAATGCCTTCTCCAAATCACGACCAGCTGACCATTTGTTCAGCAGCAGCAAGGACCCCCACCATTGCTATTTAAAGGAATCAGCAACAACTTGCAGGTGGCTTGTTTTTTGAATTGTACTGGCTCTGTGTAAGTTTGTGCAACTTTTTGGAGCTTTCTACAGTTATTTAAATTTGCTGCAGTGACAGGGAGTGGTGCTGCAAGTGGAGAATGCCTTGCTTCTGATTTATAGGGTTCTGCTCACACTATTTGCTCACAGCCATGGGGGCTGTACTTGCAGTCCCCCTCGCGCTCAAGTATGACAGGAAGATGGCGCAGAGGCAGTGAAGAAGAGGAAAAGATGCTCGCAGAGGGAGGAGAAGGAGGGACAGGAGGGCTCTAAGCAGGAGGCCTTACCCACCTAGGATCTTCTGAGAGCACTTCTACTACCTGCATGTAAGCCAGGAGCAGTGTATTCACAGAACTCTGCTGCCTCCTGGAACCAGACCTGCAGCCTCAAAGCAGGGCGATGACGACACTGCCAGTGGCCCTCAAGGTCACCGTTGCCCTCAATTGTTCGCCACCGGATCCTTCCAGTCTGGAGCAGGAAAAATAGCTAACATCTCCCAGTATGCTGTACATCGCTGCATCCGGGAGGTTACAGAGATTTTGTACTCCAGGAGAGGGGATTTAATTGTCTTCTCTCTGAACAGTGAGAAATAGGAGGAGTGCGCATGTGGCTTTGCCAGGATAGCGGACTTCCCGATGGTGCAGGGCACCATCGACTGCACACATGTGGCTTGCGGGCACCACATATCAATCATGGTATGTACCGCAACCACAAAGGCTTCCACTCAGTTAATGTGCAGTTGGTGTGTGACCATGCCCAGCACCTCATGATGGTGAAATGCCCGGTATCCTAGCAGCAGTCATGATACCTTCATCCTGCGCCAGACCGCTCGGGAGGAGCCCTCCAGTACACGCGGGTGTCCCATTTCCTGGAGGTCTGCTGCAACCTCCACAACTTGCCCACCATGATGGCACAGCCCTTGCCACCACGGGTTCTTAACCATCTCAGGAGGTGGAGAAGTAGGAGGAGGAAAAGGAGGAGGAGGAAGAGGAGGACGAGGAGGAGGAAAAAAGGAGGAGGGGGAAGGAAGGAAGCAGACCCCCATTCCAGACAGGCTGTCTCTGAGTGCCGCATAAGAATACGGTTCCCCTGAATGAAACTCCAGATCCCCGTCGCTCACCACTTCCCCACCTTACCATCCCTTTGTCACGGAACATCACAGAGTCCCCTTGGGCACAAAGCTGAAATGAGAACCACCACAAAACAAACATTCCAAACATAATTTATAAATTAATCAATGCAAACTGCACAACAATGTCAACTAATCACCCGTGTGCATTCCCTTAGTGTCTGTCTTTTGTGTTGCTTTGCCTGTCCTAGTGCTCCTATGCAGTGTTACTCCAGTGGCTGCAGCACGGTTGGTGGAAGGCAGCTGACTTTGAGTGGGGGGGACTGCAGGCGGCCTTGCAGGATGACCTCGAGGAGCTCTAGGCCTAGAAGACTCAGCTGTAGGCTGCATCACCTCGGCATGGGCAGCAGCAGTCTGGGCTGGCTGGCTGACAGGCAGCAGCAAGGGCACTGGCGGAGTGGCAGGGGTGGGAGTAGGAATGCTGTCATCCTGACAGAGGACAGCAGGGTCGTGCTCCATGGAGCCACTGCCACTCGCTCAGGACAGCACTTCAGCATTCCTAGCCATCTGTTGGAGCACAGATTGCTGGCCAGCTGTGAAACCCTGCAAGCCCCTTTCCACACTCGTAAACACAGCCATGATGGCATCAGTCTGAGCTTACATGGCACCAAGCTGAGACTGCTTGAGAGCAGTCAGAGGTGCCCTTGCAGCACTGAGATGTTGGGTCGCTTCCACTTGTGCTGCAATGGAAGCTGCAACATCGCCCATCGCACCCAGCATCATGGTTGGGTCCACAAGTGTCCTAATAGAGTTGCCCATCACTTCCATCCTGAAAATCATGGGCTCCAAGTTCTGAGTAAAGCCCCGTGCAATGTTGTGAACTCTGGTGAGCTGGCACCTGCACTACCCTTTTCCCCTGGCTTGGCTGCAGCCCGCTCATGCCCGGTGTCTCATCACATGCAGATCCCGCCTCTATACTACCCTCTAAAGTACGCACAGAGCTATTTTCTGAGCTGGTGCCTGGGTATGTCAGATTGAGTGACAGTGTCTCTTCTTCTCCTTCACTCTCCTCCACAAAGTTGTGGACAGGCTGGGCTGGTGGCAGTTCTTGGGTATCTGAAAGGAGAAAGGCACAAGAGTTGGGTTGTGGTGAGGGGAGGGGGGAAAAGCAAGATGTGCATGCTTACACCAGTGGATCACCTCAGCAGCTTGTAAGTGAGAAGAGATTGTGGGATGGGGGAAGTGGGATGAGAGAAGAAGGATTAGGTATGAGCATACCGTCATCAGCAATGCTTTCAACCTCGCCGCTTGCCACGGCCTCCATGATGGCCCCTCCAATTATATCCAGCACTGTCACCTCCAGCTCAGTCAGGTTCTGAAGTCGAGCTTCCCCTTTGCCCATCTGTTGCTACTCACCACGGTTGTGTGCCACCTTTGCCTGCAAAAGAAAGGGAAGTGTGTGAGTGAGTGTGGTGCAATGTGTTTGGGATATGTTCCTGCCGTGGCTGGATAGCTGGCAGTGTGTGCAAGGTGTGAGGTGTGGGTGTGAGTGTTGCAACAGTGGTAAGTGTGTGAGGGTGATGTGAAGCTATGATTGTGAGATATGAGTCGTGATTTCTAGAGATTGTTGGTAGGTGAGTGTTCGGGGTATGGTGCATTGAGCAGTGTGTGAGGTCAGTAGTGTGCATGGTGGGATATGGCATTTGAAGATGCATTCGTTCACCTTGACCACTTGCGTGAGGTCATTAAACTTGCGGATCCAAGTCCTGGGGACAACACATGTGGCACTGACAGCTTGTGCTATTTCCTCCCACTGCCTTCTGGCGTGCTGCTTGGAAGGCCTCCTGCCCCTGCTGCGGACAGAAGGCCTGACGTCCTCTCTGCACCCCCAGGACCAAGGCCTCCAGTGCCGCAGCTGAGAACCTCCTTGCCCTCTCTCTTCCCTGAAGGTCTACAGCTTCAGAGTGACAATGAGGTGCTCCTGCAACAAAGCTCCTCCCCTTTAAGTAGTGCAGACAGTCTAGGCCAAATTTTATTGGCCAGTAGACTGTACCCGATATTGGCTCCCCTGTTGAGCACTAAGCAGCGCATTTAGCGCTGAGGTCAGCACTCCAAACATTATAATGAGTAGGCAGCCTGAATTTTGCGTGCTGCCTGCGCCACTTTAAACGAGCGCAGGCAGATCACGTTTCGCGCTCCCCGCCTCTGTTTTTGAGCTTTATCCAATTTCACCCCCTTTGTTTCCTGTCTATCAACCAACATTCTGTCCATACTGCTAAATTTTCTCTTATGCCATACCCATGAAGTTTACTAACAGGCCACTTATGAGACACCTTCGGGGTGAGTTTACGCAGGGTTCTTGTGCTTGGCCACCATAACTTCAATGAAGAGTTACAGAAACCATGATAAAGTGCTGTAAATTGCATTTGCACCATTTCTCCAGGGCTTTCATGGCTCCTCTGCTGAACTTACAGCAGATGAGCGGGAGAACCCCATGGAAATCCACCCCCGTTAATCCATAATCCATATATGCTACATCTGCTGAATTTTCTTCATCCATCTAATTAGTCATTTTTTCAAGATACCATGTTAATTTTAAGTTTGTATCTGAATTTCTAGATTGAACTCCCAGCAGGTCAGACTCCCTGCCAGGAGCATATATTTGGGAAATTACTTCTATTGACTAAAAAGGAAAGAAAGACTTGAATTTATACAGTGCCATAGTGCCTTTCACGACCTCAGCATGTCAATCTCATACATATTACATAGAATTTTTTTAATGCATTGTATTACAATAACTGATAAATTAGGTAATATGAAATTTACTGCACTTAAAATGGAGGAAAATTAGCCAGCAGTGATGTTAACCATCCAAACAAACTTAGTTATAGGGAAATAAATTAATACAAATTAAGGTACAGAAAATAATCACAAAGGCTAATGGAATGCTGACCTTTATATCTAGAGGACTAGAATACAAGGGGGTAGATGTGTAGGGGGTGGTGGGGTTGGTGCGTGCGCCCAGTCAGTTATGCCCCTGACTGTTTGTGAGCGGTTTGAATCGCTCCCACGCCCCTGGGTTCTAGACACCGGACTTAGGTACAGGAGGCGACACAGAAAAGACTCGAGTACACAGGTGGTTTGGGTGTAAGCAAAACCAAGATTTTATTGAAATAGAAATTAACACAATCTTATGAGAAGTTACTAGTGTAAAATTACAGGCAAATACAAATAACTTTACTTATACAGGGAATGGGGAACACACGGCACATCGAGGTAAAACAACTATCTTAACAATCCCCTTATCCTTATCCCACCCCCTATATCTAACTAGATTAAGCTATGAGGGGCCAGAATTCATGCTCACCAATCCAAAATCTGCTGAATTCAAACAGAGGTGGGGCTTGGGGTTCGCTCTTTGTGCTCTCTGGGGCCTGCCATCGTCACGTGGTCTCGGGGCACTGCAAGGGTGTCGCCAGGTACAAGTACCCCAAGGTTAAAGTCTTTGCTTGGGTACTTTACCTCGCAGGGATGATGGGTCCTCTTCCTCGGGCGGCAGTTGGAGTTTGCATGAAGATAGTCACAGGTCGGCTGGATTGAAGGCCTGATTATTCAAAGCTTTTCTTCAATCATCTTCCCAATTCGTCTTCCCAATTCGTCTTGCCTCCTCACCTCATCTCATCCCGCCTCGCCTGGCTTGGTTTGTCTGTGTCCGCCTGGTGCAAGTGCCTGGCGTTCCTGATGAGATGTGGAAAGGCACAGGCAGTGGCCAGGCGGTAAGTGCGGGATGGGGGAAGAGCAGCAGCCATGAGGGCGAGGGGCCAGGAGAAGAGCGAGAGCCAGAGAGAGAGCTTGCTACCCGGGGCCTTCAGTTATACTCCTTCGGATGGCCCTTATCTGCGTGCCAAATCAGGTTAGTTCATTGTCCCAATCTTGGTGAGCTAGTTTAAATAATGGTAGCAATCTAAAGTAACTGTTTTTAGATGGCTGGTAATCGCACCTACTGGCCTGATGTCTGAGCTGTATTGTCATTAATGTATCTTAATCAGCCTGTCCAGCCTCGATGGCTTCCCTAAGCTGTTTCCGATTATCTATGCAAACTGCTTGATGGCCTCAAGCATAGGCCTAACTGGTTTTGGTCTGTCTCCTATTTGGCTTAATGCATAATTAAAGTCCTGCTGTCTGCTTTTCAAAATACAAAAGTCCTTCTTCACAGAAACTGCATTTTAGGTTTCGATTTCCCCAAAAGCTGCTTGTGCCACAGAGTCCAAGCTTTTTAAAAATCTTGCAAGCTTTTGGTCACGAGGTGCGGATGCCATCTTTGGGTACCCTTTCTAAAATGTCCACGCAGGGTCCCTTTTATTAATAGTAACCTTTGGGGAACTGTGGAAATTTTGCGAATCCTACACTCCCCCCTGTGATATTAAAACTTGCTTGAAGTATCATTCTTACAAGGTGAGCAAAATTTTTCTGATCCTCCATAGTCAACCTTCCCCTGTAATTATCTATCTAATATACCCACGACACATGCACTTCCCATTCCACGAAAATGTAGTGTACATAAGCATACATAGGATAAATTACAAACTTTACACACATCCAAGCACGGAGGGGTCCAACACCCCCGCACCACTTGGTACACACACATCTTTATTAAACGCGTCACAAAAAAACAACAGAAAAACCTTTATTAAAAACAACAAACACTAAAAAACAATCTTTAATCAGAATACAAGGAAAAGGACTTAAACAGGCGTATCTCCCTCCACCTTTACATAATGTTCCTTCCAGATCCTCTGGTTTCGGAATTCTGACAACTGACCTTTTCCCTTACATTGAATGCAAACTAGATACAACACTATCCCTAACTGGCAAACCATGAGAATGTGGGAAGCCAGTCTGATCCACGAAGGGCCCTCTATGTTATTGAAAATGTCCCACCAGGGCGGAATCACAATATCCAATATCTTAGTCCCTATCTCTACTGTTTTCTGCTCTAGATTCTAAAAATGTTTCTGCGAAACTATAACGGCTTTGAGTGTTTTGGTAAGATGTTCAGGGAGAGGGGGAATTTCACAGCCAAAGTGCGCTACGTACTTCTGCAAATTCGTAAAATTCTCCTGCACACTGAGGTGAACAGTGGAGGGTTCAGGAATGGGGGCAATTCGCTCCTGGGCCACTTGAACTTCTGCCTCGGGTTTAAAACAGAAACTGCTGTCCATGCTGGTAGTGGGACACGCCGGTGGTGACACAACATGTCCCACCTCCTATATATGCTACGTGCGGGGGAACATGGCCTTGTGCCATTGCCTCCATGGTACAATTTATAGGCTTCGCGCCAGCAGCTCTGAACCCACACTGTGGTTTTGAATAGGCATTCAAGTGCTGGGGGCACAGGATTATGTGTGCTCCCCGGCTCCGGCACCCTGAGAGGTCAGTACCTGTCATAGCGTGCTCCCACTTTATGGCGTAAGGTGGGACCGCTGTGAAACGAATGTGTGCATCCCCCTTGAATGAATCCAATGTTCTCCACCCTGTATACTGGTGCGGGTCGGGCTGTCCTACCCATGACCGGTATCCTAACTACTACTCCCATGATTGTGTGGTTGGACCGCCCACAATCCACAGGGACTGGGTAGGCTTCGGAAAATAGCCGGAGTTGGCACGGGCTTAATGCATTCTCAAATGGGTGGAGGGCTGCAAGGTGCTTGTTGCTAATCCAGGAGGGGACTAAACCCTGTTTTAAATCCTCCAGATTACTGCGGCCCTCGCCCAGTAACCACGCCCCGTATAGCACGCACACCTCATTCTGCGCAGCCTGGTCAGAAGCATTTCTGTCCTCCCTTATGAGAGCATTTACCGCATTTGTGTGTTTTTCCAACTCGGCTATGATCTCCTTTAAATGGACTGTCATAGCCTGGTCCTCATGCAACCCTTGTTCTCATCCAGTAATATCTTCTTCAACTGTGTTTTTAAACTCTTTGGGCTAGATTTTCAGTAGCTTGCGCCAGCAGTTAGCGCCTTAAGAGAAGTGATTTCCGGGCGCTATGCGTGTAGCGCCCGGGCGCAGCGCAGTTTGCGCTCCGCCCCAAATTAAGTTGCCCGTTAGCGCCGGCGCAAAGTTTAGCGCCCGCCCGGATGCGCACGCAGAAAATGACGTCACATCCTCGTGCAACGCCCTTTGGCCGCCCCGATTGCAAACTTCAGTCGGACCGCCCCATTGTGCGGCGGGCGGCCGGAGCGTTTGGAAAAAGGAACGCAACACAACCAGCGCGGGCCCCGGGGGGCGCTAATTAAAGGGAACGTCCTCTCCAGTATAAAGGCCGTCCTTTTTTCAGAAAACAGTCTTGTGCAACGCATTTCTGGAGACACAACAAGGAGGATAGCTAACTGGTTTCAAGCAGCAAGAGCCAGGTATTTTTGGACTCAGGCAACAGCGCTGCAAGTGGCCATTTGGAAATTAGAGTGTTTGCCAGGATTTGATGGGGGTTGCATGGGGTGCCAACGCGGAGCTGCAGCTCCATGTCCGTAGGGCTCGCAGACGCATTGTGAGAGGGGCAGCCCTGGCTAGAGGCAGAGGGGGCTACAGGCGTCGGCCACGTAGGCCTTACCCAGTCAGGCTATACCGCCAGCAGCGCTCCTACCTAAACATGAGTGCCGCGCGATGTGTTAAAAGGCTCTGATTCCGAAAGGGGGTGATTGCAGAGATCTGCCACCTGCTTCGCCGAGATCTGCGGCCAAAGCTCAGGTGCAGGACGTCTCTGTCGGTGGAAGTGAAGGTGACGGTGGCATTGAACTTCTATGCCACCGGCTCCTTCCAATACGCTGCTGGGGACATAGCAAACATCTCCCAGTGCGGCGCGCATCGCTGCATCCGCCAGGTGACCGAAGCACTGTTCAGAAGGAGAAGCCAATTCATCTCCTTCCCCATGGCCCTGGAGAGCCAGCATCAGCGCGCATTGGGATTTTCCAGACTCGGGGAATTCCCCTTGGTGCAGGGCGCCATTGACTGTACGCATGTGGCTTTGCGGGCCCCTCTGGAGCATGGCGAGCAGTATCGCAACAGGAAGGGCTACCATTCTCTGAATGTGCAGCTGGTCTGTGACCACAAGCAGCGCATCATGGCAGTCAATGCCAGCTTCCCAGGCAGCAGCCACGATGCCTTTATCCTGCGGCAGAGTACTGTGCATGACATGTTCCAGGCACAGCCTCCCCCAAGAGGATGGCTACTCGGGGACAAAGGCTTTCCTTTGTGCACCTGGCTCATGACCCCGCTCCGCGCGCCCAGGACCGCTGCTGAAGAGGCCTACAACGAGAGCCATCAAACCACCCGCAACATCATCGAGCTAACTATTGGGGTCCTCAAGCAGCGGTTCCGCTGCCTTCATCGCTCCGGAGGAGCTCTCCAGTATTCGCCGGACCGGGTCTCCCAATTTGTGGTGGTTTGCTGCATGCTACACAACCTGGCTATCCGCAGGACTCAGGCACTGCCACCTGACGTTGGACTAGCACCTCAGGAGGAGGAGCAGGAGGAGCATGAGGAGGAGGAGGAGGAGGAGGAGGAGGAGCAGGAGTACGTTCCCAGGAGGGAGCGACCAGGGCCAAGGGCCGCACGACGCCACCTTATTACACGGTACTTCTAAGCCCCCTGTCAGGGAATGGCCAGGGGCCATGAGGGAAGATGAATGCAGCCGCTCCGCAAGCCCTCAGCCGGCGAAGCCAACAAACACTAAGAAGAACAACCATGGAGACTGCATGAATAAAGATAATTTTTTATTACACAAAAATGAAAAGCCCTTCCCACATGAATCCCCAAAAACAATAAACGGGCCCCACAAAAAGCCCAACAAACGACTCACTCCCACAAACTGGGGAGGAGCCACTCCACCTTTATTGAAACCGGGCCTCAACGTCGGCCTAACGCAAAAAAAAAGCCCTCCAAAAGCACAACCATGGGCAAAATAAAGATGGCCACCGCCATATTAAAGGAAAGCTGGCCACACCCTCTACTGAGTGGCCCGCGAGGGCGAGACCTTGGCCAGCATTTTGCCTCCCCTGCCCTGCCTGCTGCTCCTTCGCAAGCTCTGCCCAGTGGCTGCTGCGAGGCTGGGGGAAGGCGCCTGAGGCTCAGATGCCCTTCCGCCAGATGCCGCTGGGGGGCGGCCTACACGGCGTTTGGGCCTCGAGGGGCCGTCTGCTGAGTGGCGCACCTGAGCCTGGCCACCATCAGCTGCAGCCGCTTGCCGTCGACGCCCCAGAGGGGGAATGGCGGCGACGGATGGCGCAATGTGGGCCAGCTGGCGTCTGGGATGCGCTGGCTGGTGCTGTGGCGCGGTGGCACTCGGCCGGGCCCGCACTGCAGGATCCGCAGCAATCAGCCGACGGCCGGCTTGCTGGGATGGTCCAGCGCGGCGCCTGCCCTGGCGATGCCTGCCTGAGACAGCGCGTGTGGCAGCAGTGAGTGGCCCTGTGGTCCTGGTGTGCGCGCGCATCACATCCGCCAGGGTCTTGACGGCATCAGTTAGCATGCGGCCAGTCGCGGCAGTTGCTGCCCCGAACTCGCGCACACTGGTCGCCAGCGACTCGATGGCCTCAGGCATGCGCCCCACCACGCTCATGAGCTCCGTGTGGCGCCGGTCCGAGTCGTCGGCCATCTGATCGAGCTTCCGCACCTCCTCCGAAGTGAAGGTGTCCGGACTGGAGTCGCGACTCTCCCGCTGGGGAGGAGGGTGCCGAACTAGGGGACCCTTGCCGCGTTGGTGACGGCGAGTGTGCCGAGCAGCAGCACTCCCCTCTGATCCTTCCCCCCTTTGGGGGGAAGGCCGCGGGCCACGCGCACGGCTGCTGGGTGGCTGGACGCCACTGGTCCCAGAAGCTGCATTGCCCTGCGACAGTTCCTCCAGGCACTCGTCCAGTGAGGAGGTGTCAAGCATTTCCTCCTCTCCTGCGGGACGTGACTGTTCCCCCGAAGGTCCGGCTTGCTCCTCCTCCTCCTCCTGGTTGGAGGTGCTGTCACTGGCAGCCTCAGGGTCCTGGTCGTCACCAGCTGAAAGCAGGAATGCACAAGAGTAGCTTCAGAGTGAGGAGACGGCGTCAGCGAGGGAGTTAGGACTGGTGGGATTCAGCGCATTGGTGGGACAGTGGCAAAGGAGGTAGCTCGGATGGGCCAGTGCGACGCGAGAGGGCCAAAAGGCGAGGTCCTTACCATTGCCGGGCAGTGGAGGGTCGGATACACCGCACGCTGTGGGGACAATCACACGGGCTCCCATGAGCACACACACGCGCTCCTCCAGCCGAGTGAGCTTCTGCAGCTTGGCGCGGCCACCCCTGGCACGGGCCTGGCGATTAAACGCTACTTTAGCCTGCAAGAGAAAGGACGGGCTGTAAGTGCGCAGTGAAGCCCTGATGTAGTGTGCACTGCCTCCCATGGTGGAATAGCTTGGACAGAGTGAAGCCCTGATGTAGTGTGCACTGCCTCCCATGGTGGAATAGCTTGGACAGAGTGAAGCCCTGATGTAGTGTGCACAGCCTCCCATGGTGGAATAGCTTGGCCAAAGTGTAGAGTGCCGAATGGCCATTTGATGCTCATGACTGTCCCAATGCTGCTGGCTGAGGGCTGGCCAAAAGGACTTTCAGGTCCCTTTGCCCATCATGTCAGGTGTACATGCAAGAATGAGGAGGAGACTGGAAAGGCTACTCACCCTCACAATCCTGGTCAGATCGTTGTATTTCTTACGGCATTGTTTGTGGGTCCTGGGGGCCTCGCCGGTGAACGTCACCCTCTGGGCGATCTGCTTCCAGGCTTTGGTGTAGTCGTGGTGGGTTGGATTCCTCCCACTCTCTGGAAACAAGATCTTGCGCCTCACCTCCAGAGCTGTGACCATTATGTCCAGATCACCCTCTGAGAAGCGCAGGGCACGCTGACGGGCCTTCTCTGGCGTTGCCATGACTCCCTGGGGCTGAGCAGTAGTGTTGAGGCCTCTTTGCAAGGCTGCAGTGTGCAGGGCGTGGCAGCAGACCAATTCGTCCCTTCCCCCTTTAAGAGCTGGTCGGCACCACGGGGTCTGCTGTCAGTGCAAAAATGACCGCACCCGTGCTGCGCCCCGCCTGGGCGCTATCCCTCTGGACCGCCGGCTTAGCGCCTAAAGAGAGTAGTGGAACGCCTCTTTTAGCGCTCCACCAACCTCTTAGGGCGAAGCCACTGAATTCCCGGCAACGGGGCGCTACTTTGGGGCGGGCGCTAACTTCGGGCGGGCGCTAAAGCTAGCGCCCCAAAACTGCCTATACTGAAAATCTAGCCCTTTATCTGGGTCTGTAGCTCTATGTCATCCAAACTGTTGATGACAGAGGACCCAGTATTAAACACAGTAAAAACATCATTCCATGCTCCCCTTCTTTGTCTCCCTGCATGACCCAAAAATTCTCGGTGTGTGGTGCACAGTTCGGTTTTGTCCACGTGGGCCAAATCGAACTCATAAAACTTCTTGAACATATCCTTTAATAGGGCCTGGTATAGCTGCTCTGTTTCTTTGGGACACCACTCTGGTAAATGTACCTCGGTGAGATTTAAAATCACGGAGGCTACCGAGTAGCGTACCCCCTGGTACAGCATCTGATCGGTAGGTACTATTATCAACCCATTCCCTGGCCCCTTGGTGGTGGTGGGGCAACCTTCCCTGTGTAACCTGGCTGCCTGCGCTATGGGCAGGGGCTTACGGGGGCAGGTTACAAGCTCAGTGGCATTGACTGGGATCGGGGAGAATGGGACCGCGCACACCTTCAGGCTGGTATCCCACCTCATCCCCTCCCCGGCGTCTTGCCACTGCCGGTGGAAAATAATGGATATGCCTGCGGGGCAGACCTTCTCTGACCCCACATCTATCTATATATATAAACGGATCGATCTGTCTGTCTGTCTATCTGTCTGTCTGTCTGTCCTTCGGTGTGCGTCTGTCCGGCTATGCACTCGAAAGTTATAGAGCGTACCTACAACGTGCGTTACATCAAATGAAAGCTTACCATTCCAAAACGGTCATAAGCGTATTTACGTTTCGGCCGGACAAAAATTGCACCCGCGGTATCCAAAAAACGTCAAAATTTCCGCTCATTAGCATCTCATTATCCGCTCATTAGCGATAAAGTGACGTCGAGGTCGACCAATCGTACGCCGGGTTCCTGGCGCGTGGCGGGCGGGCCCCTCCTAGAGTCGAGTGATGGGACGATTGACCAATCCTACGCTTCGGTGACCTGACGGTCGACCATTCGGTGCGTGTGGTGGGCGGGCCTTATCGTTCTGATCCGAGGTGAGTCGCCGGCCATCTTGATTCCAAACTTTTCCTTTCTTTTCCCGCTCTCTGCATCTTTAAAAAAAAAGTTGCTTTTAAAACACATATAGGCCTAGAAATTCAGTGGCCTGCGCCATCAGTTTGCGCCAAAGAGGGCACTCAGTGCTTTTGCGCCACTGGCCACACCAACCGCAATATTTAGCGGGGCGCTAATGGCGGCATTAGCCTGTAGCGCTGCGCCGCCACCGATGACGTCATCGGGTGTGCGCAGCATCCCGCTATCGCCCCGATGACCATATTTGGTCGTGCCCGCCTCTTCAGTGCCGGCCGCAAATAGCGACCGGTACACAGGGGGCCCACCTGTGGCGGTAGTGGCGCTAGTTAAGGTGGAGGTGCGGCCGGCCGCTTTTTCGGCGGCCGCCTGGCCGCACCTCCATCCCCGGCCTCCTACACCGCCCCCCCCCGCGGCATTGCCGGCTGTTTCCCGAGAGCCCGGCACTTCTCCTTGCTGCCGGGCTCATTTGCCGGCACTCGCGAGCGGAGATCGCGCTGTTGCAGGCACCTCCCCCTTAACAGTGGGAGGAAGGCCTGCAGTACCGCAGCGTGCCGTGCCGCAGCGTGTGGCGCTGCGGCCCTTAGCGCGCCGATATTTCAGTTTCAGCGCCCCAAGCGGGGCGCGGGAAGACTCGTTTAGCGGCCCGCTTCCATTTGGGGCGCAGAAACTGAATATCCGGATGGCGCAAGTGGCTCCGCTCGCAGCGGTAATTCCGGCGCCCAGGTGAGCTTGGCGCCCCAAACTGAATTTTAGCCCATTGTTTTTTAAAAAGTTAATTACTTTCTAAATCTTTTATCTAATCTCATTAATTTTCCTACCTTTCCCCCGTTTTTTCAGGTAGGCTTCGAAGCCTCGGCCTCTCCTTCGCACCCACGCCCGAGCTAGGCACCTCCCGGCCCCAGTCAACAAGCGGCCCCCGATCGCCGCCCATCTTTGTGAAAGCTGGAGGGGCGGGCCTCAGCCGAGCGCCGCTACCGCCGCCATCTTGGTAAAGGCTGGTGCGGCGGTGGCGACACGAAGCTCCGTGGAGCAGGGTGCGCGGGCGGCGTCTAACTCGCCCCCACCCCCCCCAACCTGTCTCTCTCTTTCTTCCCCGCGCCTCCTGAATGCGCGGGGAAGAGGCCCGGGGCACCGTCGGTGGCCGCTTTTCGGAGACTTCAACTCCGTGACAGGTGAGGAGGGTCTTTGTTCACGTTGGGTGGCGGGCGGGTTCCCCGGGTGCTGATCCCTGGCGGTGTGGGTGTTGGAGCCAGAGCCCGGCTCTTACCTTGCCCCGGAGAGCGGGCGGACGGCGGGGCCTGGAGGAGCAAATCGGCACCACCGCAGAAGAAAAACTGAGAGCGGCAGAGGGGAACAGACGTCAGAGAGACAGAGAAATAAGGAGGGAGGAGAGGGAGGAGGATAGGGAGAGGGAGAGGGGCAGGGAGGGAGAGGGAAGAGAGAGAGAGAAGAGGGGGGAGGGAGAGAGAGAGGGTGGGGAGGGGAGAGAGAGAGGGGTGGGGGAGGGGAGAGAGAGGGGTGGGGAGGGGAGAGAGAGAGGGTGGGGGTGAGGGGAGAGAGAGAGGGTGGGGGAGGGGAGAGAGAGAGGGTGGGGAGGGAGAGAGAGGGTGGGGGGGGGGAGGGGAGGAGAGAGAGGAGTGGGGGGAGGGGGGAGATGAGAGAAGGTGGGGGAGGGAGAGACGAGAGGGTGGTGGGGGAAGGGAGAGAGAGAGGGTGGGGGGCAGAGAGAGAGGGTGGGGGAGGAGAGAGAGGTGGGGGGGGAGGGAGAGAGAGGGGTGGGGGGGGGAGGGGAGAGACGGTGGGGGGAGAGGAGAGAGAGGGGGTGGGGGACGGGGGAGGGAGGGAGGG